>NW_026020352.1:1255427-1957870 GCF_900185275.1 Solanum verrucosum | reverse complement strand
AACTCATGAATATTTCGAGGCTCAGGCATCTTCGATATTGCATCAACTTTGGCTTGATCTATTTCAATTCCTTGATGTCTCACAATGAAGCCAAGGAACTTTCCAGAAGTAACTCTGAAGGCACACTTCAATGGATTCATCCTTAGTTGATATCTTCGAAGCAGCTCAAACACCATTCTTAAGTCTTTCAAATGATGACTCCTCTTTCTCGACTTTACACCAGGTCATTCGCATAACATTCAACAGTTTTATGGAGCAAGTCATCAAATATATTTTGCATAGCCCTTTGATATGTAGCACCAGCATTCTTCAAACTGAAAGGCATCACTTTGTAGCAATAAATACCTTTAGGCGTGTGAAATGCGGTGAGTTCTTCATACTTTGGTGCCATGAGATTTGATTATAACTACCTCATAACCAGTGGTGACATCAATCATTAGCTCAGGAATGGAAATAGGGAACTCATCTTTAGGACATGCATTATTGAGATTCCTGAAGTCAACACAAACTCGAATTTGGCCATTCTTCTTCCTTACAGGAACAATACTTGAAATCCATGTAGGATATTTAACTTCACGAATAAATCCTGCCTCAATGAGTTTGTTGACTTCATTCTCTATCAATGGAACCAAGTCTGGCCTAAAACGTCTTTGGGCTTGCTTAACAAGACGAGCACCATTTTTTATTGCCAACTGATGAACTACTACTTTAGGATTCAAGCCAGACATTTCTTTATAACTCCAAGCAAAGACATCCCTATATTTTTTGAGTATATTCATATAAGCGATTTCTTCATCAACTTCTAGAAAGGCACTCAAGTAAGTAGGCTTGGGTCTTCATCAGTGCCAAGGT
Organism: Solanum verrucosum; assembly: GCF_900185275.1. Classification (NCBI taxonomy): domain Eukaryota; kingdom Viridiplantae; phylum Streptophyta; class Magnoliopsida; order Solanales; family Solanaceae; genus Solanum; species Solanum verrucosum. The sequence continues at coordinate 1,957,018 of NW_026020352.1, read as the reverse complement.
TAACTTCCTTTAAGGGATCTATTGTGGGCTTCACTCCTCAATTCTGGTGGAGCATCTCCAGCATCGTTCTCTTCTAGGGTCATTGTCATTGATAGATATATGGCAACACCAGAAAATATCTTCTAACTATTCACCAATCTTCATTTGAGGCAAAGAATCGTGCTCATTCTGGATTGTAACATGATAGAGGAGGCTACACTTTATTCATCTTCCTCGCGCTCCTTAGTGTAAACCACAATATGAGCCTTTGCCTTGAGTTCCTCTTTGCACGAAACCACAAGTTCCACTCATCGCCTCATTCTAGAAGGAATCAAACTTTTGAAATCCATTTGGATCATAGATGAAGCCAACGTTGTCACTTTTAGATAACTTCTCCGATGCTTGTTGTTTTTCTTCTTTAATGGACCTAATCTCTCGAACACAGAAGTTCTTGCAGTTGATTCTCCAAGTCGATCAAATACGGAAGGCTTTCTATTGGGAGCAGTGACATCATCTTTAAAAGTTATATGATTATTGCTTGTTTTTCTTATGGAGATGCGACCTGGCGGTGGTTAGTTATAGCCTAGGCCTTCACGTGCTTGCCTGGTTTTATCAACTGATGGAAGTTTCCCTAACATTGATGGCTCATTAGGGTTATATCCATCCTTTGCAAATAACTTGTAAGCATTAGGATCAAAATCTTCTCCCGTGCGTTTTGTAGGGAGTGCCATATCTTGCACTTGATTTTGAGCGATTGTCTTTCCTAGCAGCTTTGAAGGCAAGTTTATTGTATCAATCCGTCTGATAGGAAGAGTTAGTCCTCTTAATGCATCTTCTTGAAGGTTAGATGATTTTACTTCTTTTTTCTTTACTTTTGGAACATAGCGAAGTCTAGAAGTCAGATTCTTCTTTGAAGACACTGTCTTTCCATCATTGAGATTGGGACAAAGTTCTTTAGTGTCAACTTTGCCTTTCCGACAGCTGTATCGATTCTTTTGCTTGTGATCTTGTCAGACTTGATTGATTTGACTTCATTAGATTTTGCCCCTTTAACAACATAACTCTTCAAATAGAATTTTGCATCGGCAAAGTGCGTCTCAACTTCGGCGAAAGGATTATCATCTGCAACTATCTTCCTTTCAATCCCATCTTCAAGATACTTCAAACATTGATAGTAAGAAGATGAGACAATTCTATTCTCGTGTACCCAAGGCCTGCCAAGTAATATATTGTATGAAGTCTTTGCAGCGATCACGTGCATCCATGCGCTTGATCACAAATCTTCCATGTGAATTTCTAATTTAATGGAGCCTATGGACCTCTGTCCTCCTTGATTGAATCCTTGTATCAACAAACGACTTTCACTAAGTTCTTTGGTCGTGATTCCGAGTTCCTTCAATGTGTGGATAGGCAGAATGTTGACTCCAGATCCTTCATCTATCAAGATTCTATTTATCTTCTTCTCTAGCACGTGACCAACCATATACAAAGGACGATTGTGTAGTTTTTCACCAAATAGAAGATAAATATCTGTAAATGTGATTTTTGTATCACATGTATGTGCTTCTTGGGAAGAAGGTTAAATAGGCTTTTTTAGAAGATGAAGGAGACATCATTGACGAGATTTCCCTTGTTGCTTTTTCTTCGCCACAAGGAGACACTTTTTGGTGAGGATTCTCTCGTTGTTCCTTCTTTTTCAGTTGGAGAAACCTTCATTGTTTCTTCTTTATCAGCATTAAAACATGATGCCTCGACATTTTCTTGAGTAGACTTTGTGCGCAACCAACTTGGTAAGAATTCCTCTAGAGTTAGAGGATGTCGGGGTTTCTAGTAGTGATGCACTTATACCTTTGCCTTCTTTGGGCGCTTTATTGATTTCTGCTTCACCAGTTTCTTCACCATCTTCTTTCTAATCGGTTGTTCACATGATTCTTTTCATAAACTTCACTTGTTGCGTCTTCGCCTAGTCACAAGAATCCAGCTTTCATCACCATTTATATCAACTTGAGATTTGTCTAGCTCCATTGACTCTTCTTCATGCTTTTCAGCGATTCATATTTGGACCGTATTGAGCGAGCAGAATGTGATGGAGATTTGATTAGAACTAGCTTTCTCATCATCAAGGATAATCTTCTTTTCTATAACCAATCGCATCACTCTATCCTTGAAGACAAAATATTTTTAAGAGGATAACTCACAAGTCTATGATACTTGCAATAATTTGGGTCATCAGCTTTTCGAGCTTCATCAGGTGCTTCATCTCTGGAAACTCAATGAGGTTTAATTCAAGCAACTCATCAAAAATATCTGAAACGTCAGAATCCAAGAAGGGGTATTCCTTTTCTTGCATTTCCCTTAGGATCGATTTTTGGTCTAAACGCTCTTGGAAATTTGTTCTCACACTTTGCTTCTTCCCTTCCTTCGTAGTGACCTTCACAGGCGACACATTAACATTCATTGACTCTTTGTTGTCGTTCTTGGGCACAAATTTGGCCCATCTCTTAGGTTCCTGCTTGTCTCTTCCTTTGTTAGGGTCATGGACAAACGTCATGTCTTTTTCGGTAGAGGACATGCTCAACTCCATATCATGAGCGCGAGTAGCTAGATCTTCAAAAGATTTTGGTTTTGTTCCCTGTAGGATATAAATAAGCTCCCAGTGCATCCCTTGGAAACACATTTCTATTGCAGAAGCTTCACTAAGTCTATCATTGCAATCCAGGCTCACGTTCCTCCATCGATTTATGAAGTCTATGGCTGGTTCATCCTTCCTTTGATGAGTATTCGTAAGTTCTACCATGCTCACAGTACGTCTCGTGCTATAGAATCAATTGAGAAGCTCGTGCTATAGTTTCTCCCAACTATCAATAGAATTGGGCTCAAGATCCCTGTACCAATCAAAGGCATTTCCTTTTAGAGACCGGAAAAACTACTTGAAAAGATAGTCTCCATATGTTCCAGCACTATTTCATGTCTCCACAAAGTGTGCAACATGTTGTTTCGGATTTCCTCTACCCTCAAATTGTAGAAATTTGGGAGGTTGATAACCAGCAAGGCATTTTTAAGTTATCAATTCTTGCGGTGTATGGCTTGGCATACATATGAGAAGACTTGGTGGAGCCTTCATACTTATCTTTGATAGTGCCTTCAATGAACTCCTTCAAGCGATCGAGTAGGATCATTCCTTCAGAAGAAACTGGCATGTCATTAACAAGCGGTGCTTTCTTCGCAGTATCTCCAATCTCTTGAACTTCAACACATTTTCCGGGCGTATGACTCACTTCTCCATCTGAAAGTCCTTCCATTTGATCCATCAACTTATCGATTCTAGACTCTTGGTGTTGTGCTTTGTCAATCCTTCAACCAACTTCGTCAGATTTGCGAGTTGTTCCTCAGAGGAAGATACAACAGCCACTATTGTTTGCATGATCATTGGAGATGTAGGAGAGTAGCATGGATTGTCGCATAAGTTAATCTTCAGCGGACTCACATTACGCGATGCACGTAGAGGTGACTCATTCGTTGAATCATAGCCCTCCCTTGTGGTAGAGTTCTTGGAACCAGATTGCTCAAGGAGATCCAATGTCTTCTTGATCTTTTCAGCAACACTGCTTCTTCCTTCTAAAGTGTTTGTGGAGGAACTTGATATTTTTGGAGTCGTAGACCCAAAAACTGGATTTGATGCGGATGACACTTGAAGTGTTTGTTTTCCTAGTGTAGCAGTCTTTCTTCTCGTAACACCTCCAAAACTTCCAAAGGTAACACCCAAAATGCCTTCAACTTCAGTAGAGAACTTCGAGCTAGTGGCCTTAGAGGAAGTTGATCGAGAGTTGTTCTTCATGGAATTCATGTCGATATTCTTTGATGCTTGAAAAGTTGAGATGAGAGGTAGAGATTGTCCCACTAGGCATTCCAGAATTTGTAGACAATAAAATTCGCGTCGAAAAAATAATAATCAAGAATGGAAAAATTATGCAACAATCGTTTTATTGATTTAAGTGTGAGTGTTACAATCTCTATGATTCCTCTGAATTCGCCTTTTCAAATATAATTCAAGGGCTCTTGAGCTTGATCTTGAACTTGGGATTTATCTTGATCTTGATCTTTATCTTTATCTTTATCTTTATCTTGATCTTGATCTTGATCTTGATCTTGATCTTGATATTGATCTTGGACTTGGACTTGGACTTGGACTTGATCTTGATCTTGATCTTGAACTTTATCTTGATCATAAACTTGAACTTTATCTTGATCTTAAACTTGAACTTTATCTTGATCTTGACTTTCTAGTTGAATTCAAGGGCTTCGAACTTGATCTTAAATCCGATGGTCTTGATCTTGATCGTTCTTGAACTTGATCTTGACTTCTTCAAATCTTAAACTTGAACACTTGAATTCTTGAATTTTTGAATTCTTGAACTTGTAGAGAAATTGCGGCTTTTGATCCATGAGTTTTCTCTAGTTTCTTGTTCGAATTCTTGGTCCTCTTTTCTGAATTATGAGGACCCCTATTTATAGTTTTCGAATAGGGGAGTTGTGATTGGAATAGGATTCCGTTCGGCCAATCAGATTTAATTAACATGGCATATGGACTTTATGGAGCGGACTTTAATTAAATTCATACTTATTGGATTTAAATAATTAACCCAATTATATTAATCCGTAATATTTATTTGGACTAATATTAATGAATTTAATTTAATCCGAATCATTTAATAAACTTTAAATGATTACAAAGGGTTAATAAGCATACACCTCTAGACCAAACAAGTTGTGTGGTGATATTCCCTACTTGGACAACCAATCACTTTGGAGATACCTAACTTACCGACTTTGCATGTCAAACACTAGATAAGGGTTACTATGATAGGTTTATTGCGTTAAGAACTTGTGGGGAACACGTACACCCTAGTTTCATCTTATATTGAACTTACAAAATGTTAAATTTTGTTTACTTAATTAATTGTTAGTGAAATCAATCAATTAATATTTTGTGTTACAAAACCCCCCCTTTTACGGAGATAATCTGACTAAAAGTACAATCAACAAGTTAATTGACCTAAGTCTAGACCTTATTCCTTGTGGTATCTACCCTAACCTCTATTAAATTCTTTATTTGAACAACGGCCGCTTATACTTCTTTAGGGAGGTGTAATTTAGGTGTATCAAGTAAGACATCGAATTCCACATTATAGCTCTCATGGTCTATATCGATTAATGGTAAATATCCCACAAAATGAACTAAGTTTCTTTCAAAGGTTTTACAAAGCTTCCAATATGATTTTAAGGTGAATTGACCATGCTTACAATTAATGATTATTCTTTGAAGGTTTTACTATGTTTTAACTTGGTTATGCATATCATGTTTTTCCTATATGTCCTCTTATGATCATGTTATATGTTTTATGCATATCCCACACAATTAATACATTCCATGTACTAATGCATACTTATGCCTGCATTATTTTATAATGTAGGGTTCGACACTTCTTCTCCTCCCGCACGTGGCTAGTTGGCTATTGATCACCGAAGATTTGGTGAGTCCTCGTGTTCCGAGGATCATGTCACATTTAATATACTTTTCTTATGTATTTTGTTTTATGATGTTGTATATGGTGTATAGGTTACGTCCTTACAACTTTGATATATTAGATTGCCATATCAAGACTATGAGTAGACTTCCGCTTTTATGTCAAACTCTTTTATGATATGACACTTTCTACTTTAATTCTTACATTTTCTATTATATTGTGTTGTATGTATGTCAACTGGCATGTGTAAGTCCTCTCGAGGTCTTATACACCATCTCATGTCTAGGGTGTACTTTGGGTCATGACATTAAGTGGGTTAGATATGATAGATTTTGATGTCATTTTAGGAATGGACTAGTTCTATACTTATTATACCTCGGTCGATTGTAGATTTCGAGTAGTCAAGTTTTAGTTTCCTAATGAGACTGTCTTAAACCGAAAAGGCAGTCCAGAAATGCAAATAAAGGGCAGCTCAATACTATTTGTGACCTAAAGCGAAATTTCAATGAGAGACCTTAATTTTTTTTTAAATAAGAAAAGTTAAAAAAATTATATATAAAAAATCTATTTTTCTACCTTTTTGAGATGCAAAGTTATGAATAGATGTTTTATAAACAATTTCTCCTAATAATTCTTTTTCAATTGATAATATACCTAATATATTTAATTTCTCTTGAGACATTATTGATCTTAAGTAAGATATTATCAACTTTAATATTGATAAATTTCTTTCAGCTGAGGAAACTGCTAACAATGTAGGCATTCAAAAGAGAATCTAGTCTTTTTATTTGATTGAGGATATCAATTAGAGTATTATCATATATTTATACTATTTTCCTTAACACTTTTATTCAGAAAATATGTCTAAACCATCAATGTCATGTTGTTATTATATGGTAAAAAAACATTCAACGTTAAAACAATATTTTTTTCAAAATCTCATTATTTAGTGATCTCAATTTTTTACCTTTAAATAAAAAATCAAAAATATTTTCATAAGCTTCAAATTGTTCAAATCTATTTTGAACTGAAGATATGGCTTGGTCTACTATATATAAAAAGTAATCAGTTCTAAAAGATTCTTCAAGAGGCTTTGTGATTTCATTATCAATGCTCTCATTAAAATGCTTTTTTCTATATATTACACATTTACAATGAAATTCAGATTCTATATTTATCGTTGATGCAATTTCTTTAGCAGAAGTCATAGCATTTAGAAATCCTTCTTCTCTATATTTTTTGAAAAAATAAATCAAGTATGTCAGTTGATCTATGGAATTATCAATATGCATATCTTTTGATTGTAACGATTTACTAATTGAGTTAACCGAAAATAATATATCGTACCAAATAGTAATACCCAGTAAAAACAACTCAAAATTTTCAAGTCCATATGTTGCTAAACATTTAGCTTCGATTTTAATTTTTGGATACTCACTAAATTCTACCAATTTCAATAAAGCATCTCTGATTTGTATAGTATAAAATCTTATTGCTTTAATACTTTCAATACGACTTTGCCATCATGCTTGTGACAAATGATTTAAGAGTCAGATTAGGCACATTATCTTTTAAAACTTTTCATAATTTAGTGGAAAAAGAAAATAGTGAATATATACGTCGCACAACTTCAAAAAATGAAATAGCTTTTGTGCAAGAATTTGTCATATCACAAAGTACGAAATTTAGATTATGACAACCACATGGAGTATAAAATGCTCTTGGATTTATATCTAGAAATATTTTTTCCCTCCTTTGATGTTTTCCCTTCATATTAGATCCATTATCATATCTTTGTCCTCTTAAATTATCAATATCAAGTCCAATATTTTTTATCTCATCTAAAATAATTTCAAAAAGACCTTTTCCACTTGTATCGTCCACTTCTAAAAATTCTAAAAATATTCAGTAATTTTTATTAGAGTTGTTGAAATATCTTCACTTTGTAATACAAAAGTCATTTGTTGTTGATGAATTGTATCTGGGTGCAATTAAGTATAATTGAAAAATACTTTGTCTCCATAATATTTCAAAATTTTATTCTTAATATCACTTGCAAGTAAATTCATCAATTCATTTTGTATATTATGTCCAAGATAATGGTTATGAATTTCATAATTTTTAATTCGTTGAACATGTTCTTGCATGAAAGGATCAAATTTTGCAATTATTTCAATTAGAGTTAAAAAGTTTCCATTATTTCTTGATAGATCTTTTTATTTTTCTCCTAAATTCCAAATTATTTTTTTTCAAGAGTTTTTATGACATCAATAAGTCTTGACAATACATTTTTCTAGTGTTCTCTCTCTTTATTAATTTGTTCTTGAACATTTTTTCGATTGTTCTATTTTTGTGGAATCTCATTTCTAAATCAATCCATGTGCTCATATTAATAATATGATCATTTGTTATTTCATGAGCTTTAAGCTTAGTAATAATATTTCCCCAATCTCCACTATCTTCATTAGCGAGTTTATTGGTTTTAGCACTAGAAGTTTTAATAAACAACTTGCAACAAAACCAAAATACTGTATTCAAATCTTTAGAATAAACTAAACATCTTCTTTCATGTCTTTCCCCATTTTCCAATATTTTTAAATAATTTGTATTAAAAAAATGTTGTAAGAGTTTGTCCTTTGGAAAATCTATGTCAGTAATTTTAATTGGTCCTTTTTTTACTAATAAATCTCTCAACATTATATAAATATTAGTAAATTGACTAGGATTTATATTTTTTAGAAAAAAAATTATTTAACTCATTTGAAAGTTCTTGATTTTCTTGAGAATCTTCGCTCGATTTTTCATTAATTTCATCTTCTTCTTGAATTTTATTATAATTTATCTCAAGAAGATTAGTGAATGATTCATTTAGAGAACACTCGCCAATATTTCTAGATTTTTAAATAGTTTCGGAGTTATCTCTTTTATTATATGTTAGAAATTTATCAAGAGCACTTTTTTTGAGATTCTATTCGATTTTTAATTTTTCTCTTCTTTTTTGAGTTTTGAAAGGATAGATTCATATTTTCTAGTTGACATATTTAATTTTTAACAAACTAATAGATATCTACAATATACTAGCAAAAAGAACAGATACAAGGTAACAATTTAAAAATAAAACTAAAAAATTGAAATGATGAAACCGGATAAGAAAATTTAAGACTAGAAGTTTCCAAGATATTGTCATGACCCAGGGGTACACCCTTGATGTAACATGGTGTATAACCCCGAGAGGCCCCATACAAGCCACTTAGCATTCATAACATCAGAAGTAGAACAAATGAATTAAAGACAACATTTCAAGTATAAAGTTTTACAAAAGCAAAGCGGAAGACTAAACACTTGTCTCAATAGTCATCTAATACAATAGAATAAAATTGGGCATAGCCCATACATCATGTCCAAAATTGAAAATAAGAAAGAAAAATGATAACAATGAAATCCGTCCTCGAAGCATGAGGACTCACCAAAGCTCGAAAATCTCACAATCAACCACTAGCTATGAAACTGAGGACCCTGACTGTCGGACCCTAGATTTGGTAAAACATAGGCAAGAGTATGCGTTAGTAAAATATATGTACCAAGTATGATAGTCATGCATAAAACATTTAAATCGTGCTAAAATAGGACATTTCATGACATTCAATTGACCAAGATAAAACATGATAGAAGAAGGATTAGAAACCATAAGTCATAAAACATGGTTAATGCAAGCTAACATCTTTAAAACCTTTGAAAATATATGAGATACTTCTTGAAGTAACCTTAGTTCATTATTATTATGGGAAGTAGCCTTAACCGACATAGACACTATGTGAGCAATAACATGATCCCCCGATGTCTCCCACACCAAAAAGGGTTGTCCTACTTGCCAAGGTAAGGACCATGAACTTCTAGCTTAAGTGGATCCACTAGCTAATGTATATCTAGACAATCATCCTATGGGGAACATACGTAAGGGATAACAAGATTGATTCTAGAAACCCGGCCTCTACTAACGGGAGAGCTTCCATCTCAATATTCTTTCGGTGCTAAGCATAAATCCCACGAAATAGTCATTTCTTACTTGTTCTTATCATCCCTGGAAGGCCATGTCATATTGCCAATCCAAGTTAAGTCATAAGTCATCCATCAAAAGGTATCATTCAATAACCAATCAAAGCTAGGTTACATTAGGATAGCTTTTTATATTTGATTCAATTAGGTGAGAAGACCTTTCAACCTTAGAATTCTTACTATGTGAGAAAACCTTTCACAATCATACTTTCATTTGTATATGAAAAATCCTTTCAATAACACAACAACAACATCATCATTGATATTTCACTCTCAAACAGCCTTAAAACATTTACATACATTTCATAAGAACATCCATAATTCCATAATTCACTTTTCAAGGTTCAAAATCCACTTTCAATCATCAACATCTAGAAAACATGGGTTTAATCATAAATTCATGTAATTCTATCAATTCATGCTTGATTTCATAAAACTCTTCCTTCATAATGCAAGACCCACATTATATGCTCTTAACTTGGAAAACATGGGGATTTCACGGGTTCATAGGGGAATCATCATAAAATCATAGTATTTCATCAATTCATGCATAAGATATCATAATTCAATCACTTAAATCAATACTCAAAAGAACCCATGGAAATTGAAGAAAACCCTAACTCAATTGGGGATTTCTAACTTTGAAAATAGGAGAATTTGGGAACTCCATGAAATGGGAGGTATCCATGGATGAAAACTATCATACCTTACTATCAAAGCCCAAAAGCAATTGAAGAATGAAGGCTTCATCTTGAACCCTAGCTTGAATCTTCTTCTTCAACCTCCTTGAGAGAGAAATATCCTTGGGAGAGAAAGACTCAACTTCTTTTGGTGAATTTGAAAAGATTGAAGTGAATGAATGAATTTGGGGTTAAAATCACTTATATAAGGGTTTTAAGCATAGGCAAAACGACATAGTATTAAGATAAAATAATTAGGAAAAGACCAAATTGCCCCTAAGAAAATATTTGCCGCCTCCTAACGACGCTTCAGATTGACGGACCGTTGTTTGACCGATGGTCCGTCCAGCACGTCCGTTATTTGGTGTCAAAAAGTGGAATTTGAGTCCATGATCCACGAACCTCAATCCACGGACCATGGACCCAATGACGGTCCATTGGTCCAGGCCGTGGTTCATTGAGCTCTGGGCCTTGTTGGGTGGCCAATCCATAGACCAGACCCACGATTCGTGGCTCAGTCCATGGGACATGGCTGGCCTCCGTCGGATGGCACCAGAAACTTTTGAAAACTGTTATTTTGCTTTTCCTCGAATTTGAGGTCTTACATTATCTCCCCCTTGGGATCATTCGTCCTCGAATGAGATTCAAGAAATCATAAGAGGGGTGGAAAAAATATCTAACAGCCCATCATGCATGCAATACACATATCCGAGGAAGAAACATCAACTCCAAGCTAAAACATAATCAAAACATCACATCATGAAGTCTATATGCAACTCATACGCAAATGCACATAAACATGCAGACATCAATCAAATAAATTCATTTTCTCAAACTTAAACTTTTTCATGAACATGTATAATTGAGAAAATCAAGGGAACACATAAGACACATGACCCCAAAACAAAGAGTAAACCATGAGGAACTCATTACCTCAAGCTAGAGTAGGGGTAGAAGGAAATAGTTGAGGATATCGGGACATTATATCGGCCTCGGCCTCCCAAGTAGCACCCTCAACTAACTTATCCCTCCATAACACTTTCACGGAAGCAACTTCTTTATTTCTCAACTTCTTGACTTGCCGATCTAAAATCTCAATCGGAACTTGCTCATAGGAAAGATTCTCCTTAACTCCCAAACCTACTAAGGGAACTATGGATGTCGGATCACCAACACATTTATTCAACATAAAGACATGGAAAATCGGATGCACCGATGCCAATTCATTAGGAAATTTAAGTTCATAAGCAATCTTACCAACAAGCCTCAAAATCTGATATGGGTCTACATATCGGGGACTAAGCTTTCCTTTCTTACCAAACCTCATCCCACCCTTCATGGGTGAAATTTTCAAGTAAATCGAATCATGAACATCAAACTCATGATCTTTTCTCCTTACATCGGCATATGACTTTTGCCAACTTTGAGCCGTTTTCAACCTTTCTCTAATAAGTCAAACTTTTTCCATGGCCTCATGTACCAACTCAGTACCTATTAGGGCAACTTCACCCACTTCAAACCAACCTATAGGAGATCTACACCTCCTACCATACAATGCCTCAAATGTAGCCATATCAATACTTGAGTGATAACTATTGTTATTAGCAAACTCTCAACATATCTTCCAAAGTTTGGATAGTACACTCTGATTACCCATCGATTTAGGGATGAAAGGTCGTACTAAGCTTAACACGAGTACCAATACCCTTCTGGAAAGATTTCCAAAATTGAGAAGTGAATTGAGTACCACGATTGGAGATAATGGATAAAGGCACTTCATGCAACTTTACCATTTCCCTCAAGTACAACTTAGCATAATCCTCTGCCGAATAGGAATCCTTGACAGGAATAAAATGAGTTAATTTCGTTATTTGATCTACTATAACCCAAATTGAGTCATGTTATCGCCGGGTGCGAGGCAAACCAACAATGAAGTCCATATTCAAATCTTCCCACTTCCAAGTAGGAATGCTAATGTCTTGGAACAAACCTCCCGATTTTTATGCTCAACTTTCACTTGTTGACAATTAGGACATTTAGCCAAAAATCCCGCAATATCCTTCTTCATCCCATTCCATCAATAGACATCCTGCAAATCACGGTACATCTTGGTGGCTCCCGGGTGAATGGAATATCGAGAACTATGGGATTTTAACAAAATTTCCTCCCTCAAGTCACCATCATTAGGAACACACAAATGACCTTTATATCTAAGTACACCATCTCCCCCCTTGGGAGAAAGCCTCTACGAACTTCTTAGGCACCGCTTCTTTCAATTCCACCAAAGTTGGATCAAGACCTTTCTTGGCTTTCACATCCGCCACAAAAGACAATTTTGAACCATTGTGAACCATAACACCACCCTTGGTAGAGTCCACTAACTGAACACACCACCGGTCTAATCTATGAACATCTCGAACCAACTCTTTCTGATCTTCTTTAATATGAGCAACACTATCCATAGATAATCGACTAAGAGTATCTGCCACCACATTCGCTTTACCGAGGTGATAGAGAACACTCATATCATAATATTTCAATAATTCAAGAGACCTTCTTTGGTGAAGATTTAGACCCTTCTGATTAAACACATATTGCAAACTCTTGTGGTCGGTGAAAACATCGACATGAACACCATACAAATAGTGTCTCCAAATCTGTAAGGAAAAAACAACCGCCGCTAGTTCCAAGTCATGGGTTGGTAGGATAATTCTTCTCATGAATCTTAAGTTGCCTTGAGGCATAGGCAATGACCTTCCTATTTTGCATAAGTACACATCCTAACCTAATTCTAGAGGCATCACAATAAAGAAAAACAAAGCCATCAGTCCCTTTTGGTAAGGTCAACACTGGATCGAAAGTAAGTCTATCCTTCAATTCCTGAAAGCTCTTCTCAGAGGCTTCAGACCATATGAACTTAGCCTTCTTTTGAGTCAAAGCCTTTAAAGGAGAGGCAATCGAAGAGAACCCTTTAACAAACCTTCTATAATAACCGGCTAAACCCAAGAAGCTTCTAATATCTGAAGTGGATAGAGGTCTAGGCCAAATCTTAACTGCATTCCTCTTCTTAGGATGTACCTCAATACCTTTACTTGAACCAATGTGATAAGGAAAGCTACGGAACTTAGCCAAAACTCACATTTGCTAAACTTTACAAAGAGTTGTTGATCCTTGAGAATTTGCAACACGATCCTCAAATGATCAATATGCTCATCCTCACTTCTCGAATAGATCAATATATCATCAATGAACACAATCACAAACATGTCAAGGTATTGTCTAAACACCCTATTCATCAAATCCATAAATGTCACCGGAGCATTAGTCAACCCAAACGACATTACCAAAAACTCATAATGACCATACCGAGTTCAAAGGACACCTTTGGAATATCATATCCCTTCACCCTCAATTGGCGATAACCCGACCGAAGATCAATCTTAGAGAAGTAACTTGCTCTTGGAAGTTGGTCAAACAAATCATCTATCCTTTGAAGAGGATATTTTTCCTTAACGGTCACCTTGTTCAACTAACGATAGTCAATACACATATGAAGAGAACCATCTTTAATTCTAACAAACAAAATTGGAGCACCCCATGAAGAGATACTCGGTCGAATGAAACCCTTATCCAACAAATCCTTCAATTGTTCTTTCAACTCCTTTAGTTCTACTGGAGCCATTTAGTAAAGAGGAATAGAAATAGGTTGTGTATCAGGGAGAAGGTCAGTACCAAAGTCTATTTCCCTTTTGGGAGGAATAACAGGTAAATCATCTAGGAACACTTCTGAAAACTCATTAACAATGGGGATCGACTCAAGAGTAGGGTTTTGAAATCCACATCTCTCACCCTAACTAGATGGTATATGCAATCTTTGGCAATCATCTTTATAGCTTTAAGACGAGACAAACTGACCCTTAGGCATAGAGTTTCCCCATTCCACTTTAAGGTAGACTCATTCGGGAGCTGAAACTTGACTACACAAGTTCTACAATCAAAAGAAGCATAATATGAGCGTAGCCTAACCATTCCAAGGATAACATCAAAATCTAGCATATCAAGCTCTACCAATTCAACAAAAGTAACTCTATGGGACAAGGAAATGTGACAATTTCTATAGACCCTCTTAGTCATAATAGAATCACCAACACGAGTAGAGACAGAAAAAGGGATCTAACAACACATCAGGAAGAACATCAAACCTCATAGCCACATATGGCGTCACAAAAGACAAGGTAGCACCGGGATCAAGTAAAGCATAAAAATCATGTTGGAAGAATTTCAACATATCGGTAATCACATCAGGAGAACCATCTAGCTCACTACGAGTCTGGAGTGCATAAAATCAGTTTTGCTTGGGAGCATTGGAACCCAAACCACTAGGAGGAGCCTGGTTACCCTCTTTTTCTTTAGCCATAAGCATTGGGCAATCCCTCATCTTATGACCACTTTTACCACAATTGAAGCAACCATTTGTGTCGGCTAGGCACTTACCCTCGTGCTTCTTTCCACACCTAGCACAAGTCGACATAGGCAATAAAGACCCACTACCATTCCCTCTTTGAGGCTTAGGGTTAGACACTCTATCTTTGTTGAACTTAGGAGGAGCATTGGACGAAACGTGGTAGGAAAACCTTTTTCGAAACCTAGGACGACCATGTCCATCGGACATTGCATAAGAGAAATTACGATCACCGATTTTAGCCCTCTTTGTCTCCTTACACTTTTCCTTAAGTTTCTCCTATTCGATTTGTTGAGCATGAACCATGAGACGAGAAATGCCCATGTCATTAATGAGCATGGTGGTACGACATTCTTTAATCGCTATTGTATACACACCTGAAACAAACTTACTCATCCTAGCCCTTGGATCGGTAACTATTGTAGGGGCATATTTAGACAATTGTGTGAACTTCAAAGCATATTCCCTCTCACTCATACTTCCTTGACAAAGGTTGATAAACTCGAGAACCTTTGCCTCCCTCATTTCAAGGGGAAAGAACTTATCAAGGAAAGCAACCTTAAACTTCTCTCAATCAAGACGACCCGCATCTTCCGGTCTTCCTTGTTTTCATTGGTTGAACCATATTTGAGCAACACCCTTAAGTTGATAAGTGGCCACCTCCGCCTTTTCCACCAGTGTCAATCCCATGATCATCAACACCTTGTAAACCTCATCAATGAACTCTTGAGGATCTTCCTCAACCTTGGAACCATGAAACTTTAGGGGATTCATTCTAGTGAAGTCCCTCACTTTAGATGTCGTCGTACTCACATTTGAGTTCACAGGAACTGCAACCTCCCTATTGGCTTGAGCCTTCATGGCTTGGGCCAACACTTGAAAAGCAGCCCTAAACTCCACATTAGTCACTTGCTCGACCAAAGGGTCGACTGTAGCTTGAGGATCTTGAGAAGTTTAAGGAGGAGCCTCTTGTTCCGCATTCTCCCTCACATTCCTTCTAGCATAAAATCTTCGAGTAGCCATATTCTGTAGAGCATCGGATAAGTAGCCTCTCATTCATAAATGTGGCGCGCTTCACACTCATAAACAAGACTCTACTCGGCATAGCTTATGAAACATCCTAGGACCATTCTCAACCTTATGCTCTGATTACCAAGTTTGTCACGACCCAATGGTAGACCCTAGATGTAACATGGAGTATAGGACCCCGAGAGGCCTCATACAAGCCACTTAGCATTCATAACATAAGAAATAGAACAAAGGAATTAAAGACAATATTTCAAGTAGAAAGTTTTATAAAAGCAAAGCAGAAGACTAAACACTTGTCTCAATATCCATATAATATAATATAATGAAATTGGGCCTAGCCCATACATGATGTCCAAAACTGAAAATAAGAAAGAAAACTGAAAAATAATGAAAATTCATCCTCGAAGCATGAGGACTCAGCAAAGCACAGAAATCTAGCAATCAACCACTAGCCACGAAACTGAGGACCCTGACTGTCGGACCCTACATTTGGGGAAATTTAGGCAAGACTTTGGGTACAAAATATGTACCAAGTATGATAGGCATGCATAAAACATTTAAATTGTGCTAAAATAGGACATTTCATGACATGCAATTGAAGGGTTAGAAAACATGGTCAATGCAAGCTAACATCTTTAAAACCTTTGAACAAATGTGAAATAATTATTGAAGTAACCTTAGTTCATTATTATTATGGGAAGTAGCCTTAATCGACCCAGAGACCATGTGAGCTATAACATGATCCTCCGGTGTCTCCCACACCGAAAAGGGTTGTCTTACTTATTAAGGTAAGGACCATGAACTTCTATCTTAAGTGGATCCACTAGCTAATGTCTATCTAGACAATTATCCTAAGGGGGCACATAGGTAAGGGATAAAAATATTGCTTCTAGAAACCCGGTCTCTACTAACGGGAAAGCTTCCATCTCAATATCCTCTCGATGCTAAGCATAAATCCCATGAAATAGTCATTTCTTACTTGTTCTTATCATCCATGGAAGGGCACGTCATCTAGTCAATCTAAGCCAAGTCATAAATCATCCATGGAAAGGTATCATTCAATAACCAATCCAAGCTAGGTTTCATTAGGATGGCTTTTTATCTTTGATTCAATTAGGTGAGAAGACATTTAAACCTTAGAATCCTTACTATGTGAGAAAACCTTTCATAATCATACTTTCATGTGTATATGAGAAATCCTTAAAACAACACAACAACAACAACAACATTATTGATTCTTCACTCTCAAAGAATCCTCAAAACATTTACATAGATTTCATAAGAACATGCATAATTCCATAATTCACCTTTGAAGGTTCATAATCCACTTTCAATCATCAACATCTAGAATACATGGGTTCGACATGGGTTTCATCATAAATTAATGTCATTTTATCTATTTATGTTTGATTTCATAAAAGTCTTCCTTCATAATGTAAGACCTACATTATATGCTCATAACTTGGAAAACATGGGGATTTCATGGGTTCATAGGGAAATCACCATAAAATGATAGTATTTCATCAATCCATGCATAAGAGATCATAATTCAATCACTTAAATCAATAATCAAAAGAATCCATGGAAATTGAAGTAAACCCTAACTCAATTGGGGATTTCTAACTTTGAAAATAGGAGAATTTGGGAACTCCATGAATGGAAGGAATCCATGGATGAAAACTATCATATCTTACTATCAAATCCAAAAGGCAATTGAAGAATGAAGGCTTAATCTTGAACCCTAGCTTAAATCTTATTCTTCAACCTTCTATACATAGAAATATCTTTGGGAGAGAAAGACTCAACTTCTTTTGGAGAATATGAAGAGATTGAAGTGAATGGATTAATTTGGGGTTAAAATCACTTATATAGGGGTTTTAGGCATAGGCTAAACGACATAGTATTAAGATAAAATAATTAGGAAAAGGCCCAACTGCCCCTAAGAAAATAATTGTCACCCCCTTACGATGTTTCAGACTGACGGACTGTGATTTGACCGATGGTCCACCCTGCACGTCTGTCATTTGGCTTCAGGAAGTGGAATTTGAGGCCATGATCCACGGACCTTTGTTACGACTTGAAAAACTAGTAGGTGAAACTAGAACTTTATGTGTGAGTTGTTGAGTTTGAAGTGGGGTTTGGAAGTGTAAAATGGCTTCCCGAACTTAGTTTGGGCGTCAAGGTATGACCCCCCAAGGACCACTCAAGGATCCTTGAGGAGGACCCTAAAAATAACCCAAAAAGCTGTCAAAAATAGCTTACCCATGAAAGGGCACCCACGAGTCGTGGGTGGACCCACACCCCGTAGGTGAGGGTCATGGGTCAAGGCTAGACCTTCCCCCATTTTACAAGTTGCAGACCCCACCCACGGTTTATCAGTACGGTCCATGGGTCCATTCACGCCCCGTGGATGGGGGGTCGTGGATGGGGTCCTAAAGGCTGCCAAGTCTCGGCCAAGTGAAGGGTGTTTTAGGATTTTGTCCTCATAATTCAATCAATTGGGATCGGCCCATGCTAGGCTTTCGCCCCTGAGCTGCCACCCTTCTATACCAATTGGGATCAGTACATGCTAGGCTTTTGCCCCTGAGCTGCCACCCTTCCATACCAATTGGGATCGACCCATGCTAGGCTTTTTCCCCTGGGCTGCCACCCATTATTATACAGATTTCTTCACTTAGATTATTTAATCTTCGAGATTGTTGTTTTGGTGTTCATCACTCTTTTGAGATTTTTCTTTTGATGATCATAACTTTCTTGAGATTGTTGTTTTGGTGATCATAATCATTGTTGAGACTTGGAACTATGAACCACTAGTAAAAGACATGTGAATATGAACTTACGATAATAACAATGATATGGGAAGCAAATGTGACACCAATGTAATACTTAGGAGCTTATCTGACTCAGTAAGCATTTTGACATCTCAAATTGAAGCACATATCAAGTGAAGACATTTAACATTCATCCAAGAGATTTGAACTCTATATGATAGCCAAATACTCACTAACTAATATCAAATACAAGGTACACATGAAAGTGGAACCAAGGGAGAACGTGAGCAGATTCAACTTAAGGACGGATACATATTCCAAGTAAGTACATATAAAATGTATAATATAGCAAGTAAGGATCTTGTGAGGTAACATAATAGTCTAACACAATGGAGTAATAACCAATAAGGAGAACATATGAACATGTGACAAGATGACATATATGATGGAATAGACAATTGAAGCAAGTTGGCTTGATATGGGCAGATTCTATATCCATATAAACATATGTACCATGTGTAATCTAGGATCACTTTGATTTATATAAGGGGAATATGTGCCAAGGGAACTTTCACGATGAAACACATTTAAGCCTTGCATGTTAATACTTGGTAGAGTAAGCACGCACATTTAGTAATAAACTCATATTAGAGTACTCACTTTAATGCTCTAGGGAGTAGGAACTGCACCTATGGATCAGTCACTACCAAGGGCACTTAGAAAGCTTACAAGTGTTGGATTCATGCCAAAGAAATGAAAATTGAATAGCCTTACATACCTTGCTGCACAACTTTGGATATTACAATGAATTAACCATCTTTCTTTCAGATTATTTATCTACAATGGAGTAAATAATAAAACTAGCATTACTAGTTGATAAACAAGTTTGGGCTACTTGATCAGACCAAAATAGCAATTGGTAGTAAGTCTATAATTGATCCCATCAAGGGTGTTCTTCCCACACATTCTCCTCTAATTTTTTTCATATACTATACAACCTTCTTAAATGGTCCTCTGAAACTCCTCAGGCTTCATAACATTTGGAAATCAATATACAAAGGGATGGCAGGAAGTAAGCTCATGCAACACTCAATTAAGTGGTGTATCAATACACTTTCAGTGTTCTATCCTATAACCAGTTCCTATGACTTCTCTGCAAATATCCAGCCGCACCCCCTTATTTTACGATACACAAAATAGTCCCTAAGAATCACAATGTGGAAATAGCAATATGAACATACGGCTTCCTATCAACATCCCGTGAGCTCCAACTAACATTACATTTAAGATGCTCAAAATGAGCTCACAATCAAAATTTAAAAGGACTCCATCCATGGTTGTCCCAACCAACACCTCCTTCCTGAACATTTACCAAGCTCACACCATATAGAGACAACACTCCTTAGTTCATTAACACATAAAATCTTTCACAAACAATGCAAGAACAAGAGAGGGATGAAAATTTCCATAGCTTACCTTGCTAGACAGAAACCTCACTTGCAAAGACTTGGATTCTTCAAAGTTTAGGTTGTCCTCTCCCCCTTAACTTAATGTTAAATCATATTATTCACTTGAATTCCTTAAGATGGGATATGTTCTACTAACTTGTACTTTAAAAACAAAGGGTTTGCTTCAGATTTTAATGGTGAAGCTATGGACCAGAACTCTTGGAGCTTATATGGCTTTCCTTAGGAGCAATTTTCTGGAGAATAAGTGATGAAGGAGATGTGATAAGCTTGAGTGCTTTAGAGGTCCCTTTTGGACGTTTTCACTTAATAAATTGGACAAATGATATGGTCCTTTACTTATAAGCAAGCAGGTGTATCACCTCCTTAATTTATGCCACAAGTTTTTAAGTAGGTGCATCAACTACTTGCTCTTTTCACTTAAATGCAGTCCAGTTATTCTGAGTAGGTGCCTCACATACTTGCCCCTTTTAACTTAAAATTCAGTCCACTAATTCTAAGTAGGTGCATCACCTACTTGCAATTTTCACTTAAAATGCAGTCCACTGATTCTAAGTAGGTGCATCACCTACCGGCCCTTTTCACTTAAAATGCAGACCACTAATTCTAAGTAGGTGCATCACCTACTTGCCCTTTTCACTTAAAATGCAGTCCACTAATTCTAAGTAGGTGCATCACCTATTTGTCACCTACTAGCTTAGTTTAGTCAAGCAAGCACCTCACTTATTTTACACCATTTTCCCAATCTTAGTTTCTTTACAAGACTGTAGCACTAATACGCACTTGACCACTTTGACTTTTACATCAAATACCACCTTTTACTATCCCAAGTTCGAATTGTTTTTGAGTTCACTTAGTCGTATATGTGTTGGATGGCATGGTGTATTGCAACTTTAAACCTATTATATTGTCACTAGTCGCATAGGAAACCGAGTCCATAACTATACCACAAGGCAATTTATAACCATCATATAAATAGAACTAGTACACGTAGAATTGGGGTGTAACACCCCAATACATCATCTCCCTCTTGTTCAAAAGCTATCACTTTTTGCTTATGAACATTTGCCTTAAATTCATGAAAAACAGGATATTGGTCTTGTTTCTCCTTCACTTCAGACACTAGTGATGATTCAGCCCCATTCATCACCACCACTCCACCTTCATTGGAATCCAACAACCGGACTCCCAGCGTGCAAGTCTGTGCACCTCTTTGGCTAATTCTTTCTTACCTTCCTCAACATGGGCAGTACTACCCATAGATAACCTGCTCAAAGCATCAACAATAACATTAGCCTTACCTGGTTGATAGAGAATACTCATGTCATAATCCTTGAGTAACTCCAACCACTTCTTATGTTTGAGATTAAGCTCTTTCTAACTGAATACATATTTGAGACTCTTGTGATCGGAGAACACATCAATATGAGCACCATAAAGATAGTGACGTCAATTTTCAAAGCAAACACTACAGCAACTAACTCTAGATCTTGGGTTGGGTAATTCTTCTAGTGAATCTTAAGTTTTCTGGAGGCATAAGTTATAAGTTTGCCATTATGCATCAATACACAACCCAGTCCAACTCTGGACGCGTCATAATACACAACAAAGCCTTGTGTACCCTCTGATAAGGTCAACACTGGGGTAGTAGTCAACCGTGTTTTCAATTCCTGAAAGATTTTCTCACAAGCTTTCGACCATTGAAACTTTGTTGTCTTTTGAGGCAACTTTGTCAACGGGGATGAAATAGATGAGAACCCCTCGACAAACCTTCTATAATAACCAGCAAGTCCCAAGAAACTTCTAATATCAGTTGGAGATGTGGGCCTAGGCTAGTTCTGCACTGCCTCAATCTTCTGAGTGTCAACTCGTATCCCTTCAACAGATACAATGTGTCCTAAGAATGCCACAGACTCAATCCAAAACTCACACTTGGAAAATTTGACATAGAACTCCTTATCATTTAGAGTTTGGAGAACTACTCTGAGATGACAAGAATGATCTTCCTCATTCCTCGAATAAATTAGAATGTCATCAAAGCTATCTTTGGAATGTCACTTCCTCTTACTCTCAACTGATGATAGCCAGATCTGAGGTCTATCTTAGAAAAGCTAGTGGCACCCTAAAGTTGATCGAAGAGATCATCAATTCTCGGAAGGGGGTTATTATTCTTTATCGTAACCTTGTTCAACTGAAGGTAATCAATACACAACCTAGGAGAACCATTTTTCTTCCTCACAAATAAGACCAGAGCACCCCAAGGTAAGGCATTTGGTCGAATTAAACCTTTATCAAAAAGGTCTTTCAACTATTCTTTTAACTCTTTTAACTCAGCGCGATCTATTCTATATGGAGGAATAGAAAGGTCGAGTATCAAGAAGAATGTGTTTAATGAAGCCTATTTCTCTGTTAGGAGGGACTCGAGAATGATAATCTGAAAAGACCTCTGGAAACTCACTCACAACTGAAACTGATTGAATAGGGGGTGTCTCAACACTAGAGTCATTAACTCGGACTAAGTGATAGATTCACCCCTTGGAGACTAACTTTATGGCCTTAAGGTACGAAATAAAATTACCCTTAGGAACTACTGAACTACTCCTTCACTCAGTAATTGGCTCATTAGGAAACTGGAACCTAACTACTCGAGTTCTACAATCAACTGAGGCATAACACAAATGAAGCCAGTCCATACATAGAATAACATCAAAGTCTATCATATCTAACTTGACTAGGTCAGTCATGGTGTCCTTATGATTGACAAAAATGATACAATCACGATAAACTCTCTCAGCTAGAATAGACTCACCAACATGTGTGGAAACACTGAAGGGCTCAAGAAGTTGCTTGGGAAGAATGTCAAAATTTATAGAAATATATGGAGTGACAAAAGATAAACTCGCACATGGATCAAGTAATGCATATACATCAAAAGTAAAGATTTTGATCATACCAGTGACAACATCAGGTGAATTATCTTGCTCTTGGTGACTGGTAATTGCATACTGACAGTTTGCTCCTCTGCTTGTCCCTGAAATTGCTCTTCTAGGTGTAGCTCTGTCTGGTAGAGCCACTGAAGAAGATTGGTATTTATTGCCCCCATTACCACTACCATGCCTGTTCGTAGGGCACTCTCTCATGAAGTGACTTGTCTGACCACACCTGAAGCAACCAGTGGAGCCATCACAACACGCTCTTGGGTGGTTCCTACCACACTTAGCACATGCAGGACTCTAGTTGGCCCCTTGTGCCAAACTACCTTGAAACTGAGCAAGTCTAGCCCTGAAGTTCTCTGAATTCTGATTCCTGAACTTACCTCTATTCCTTGGTGCAGGTACACTAACAGATGATGGAGCAGGTCCATTTTACTTTTGTTGAAAAGATGATTGGTTCGCATTACTTTTCTGCTGCCCGGACTCATTACTTGTTGTCTTAGCCTTCTTATTGTGAAACTCCTCCCTATATCTCACTTGTCTTCCTCAACCTGTTGCACATGGATCATAAGCCTGGCAATGTCCAAGTCCCCTATCAACATAGTTGCCTTACCCTCTTTTCTTGACAGGCGAGACAACCCAGATACAAACAAGCTCATCCTGCTCCTCATATCAGCGACCATCTCCGAAGCATAACAGGACAGTTGAGTGAACTTGAGGTTTTACTCATGCACACTCGGGGATTCTAGTTTAAGAGTAAGGAATTCTCTTACCTTTGCCTCTCTCAATTCACGGGGAAAGAAACACCCCATGAAGGCCTTTTCGAACACAGTCCAACTGACAATTGGTACCCCTTCAGCTCTACTATTTTTTCCATTGGTCATACCAGACTCTAGCAACACACTTCAGTTTGTATGCATCTAGTTCCACACGCTCAGCATATGTAACATGCATCACCTCAAACAGTTTCTGCAACTCTTCCACAAAGTTTTCCTGATCCTCGGTGACACTTGAACCGGTGAAATTTGGAGGATTCCTCCTTAAGAACTCATGAATCCTGGATGTATCAGCCACATCCTATCGATTCCCTCTCGATTGCCCAGCTTGGTTGGTCACAACTTGACTCAACATCCAGATAGTATCCCCAGAACTCAACATTAGTGACCTCTCCTTGAGGTTGCACTTCTTGTGCATTGGGGACCCCTTGATCCTTAAGATCAACATTCCTCCTAGAAGGACGGACTCGAATAGATCTTCATGAAGGCATGATCTGAAAGATACGCGCAAGCACAAATTAGAAAGAAACTTTTATAGAGTTGAACTCTATCGCACGATAAGGGTATGAAAGAAGTGAGATATTTCCTAAATGTCGAAGACTCCTAATTATATATTTTGGCATGCTTCACACTGATAACTAAGACTCAACAGATACCGCTTCATAGACACCCTAGGACTCTTTGAAACGACCCCAAAAAATGCCCGAAAATGTGCTTCGGAAACACCTATAATTGTAATTTCCATATATCTCAAAATCCGTTTCGTTTTTCGAAAATCCGACTTCATATTCTTGTTTAGGGGGTCAAATTGAGTGGGAAATGGGTCTAACCCAAATTTTAGAGCAACCGTATCAAAATCCAAAATTTCCAAGTGAAGCCTTTTTTGAGGGTCTACTTTGGAGGGTCATATCTCCTAGCACACAAATTATTTGGTGGACAATAATATATCCATGGAAATCCCTTTGAGTTAGCTATCTAACGCACTTCGTTTCACCTTATTCGGAGTTCGGACGAAGAAGTTATGCCCATTTTCATAAAGTCTGTCCGGCAGAAAATCCAAATTCCAGTAGCTGATTTTACTGTTCATATACTGTTCACCCGCCTGTTTTTTTTCTAAGTGTTGGACCCTATTTTTCAAAGGACTTATATTAATTCCTAGATACCATAATCCAATTCCCATCCCAAAAAAAAACATTTCCCTCTCTACAATCCTCCATTTAAGAAGAAGAAGAAGTGGGAGCTAGGGCTTTGGATTCAAGGCTTTCTTCATCAATTTTCGTGGGAGATCATAGCAAAGGTATGGGGGTCTTGATCCTTGTCTAATTTTCCATACAAGGAGCCAAATCCAAAGTTACTTCAAAATATGAAAAAATCTAGGTTTTCACTCAATCTCATGGGTTCTTCCATCAAATGGTTTTAAAAGGTTTCTAATGGCACTTTATGGTTATATTGTTGTTGTATTGACGATTTAAGATGAAAATACTCCATGAACCCATGATTTCTCTCTATTCCTAGTTTATGCCTTTATGAAGTGGTTGCTAGATAATGAATGTATATGAATCAAACTTGTTTAAAGGTCTTTAGATTGTTGAAGTATGTCATTACCCATGCTTATTTTATGGTGTATTGTTGGTGTATTGGTATGTGAGGCTTATGGCCTTAAAGGCATAGTATGAGAAATTGGAGTGTTATCATGACATTATATGAATGAGAATCCAATGAAGATAATGTGATCATGTTATGAATGTAAAGGTGTTGTTGTAGGTTGTTCACTGTTTTGGTTGCATAATTACTACCCTAATTTCCATGCTCTTTGATTTCATTACATGCCTTCAAGGTGTTTGACAAAATGTCCAACTATGGAGAATTGATAAATTGATGTTTTAAAGCTTGAGTTATGAGATGTATGGAACTTCAAAGATGTGTTGATGACAAACTAAGCTTGTGTATATGTTCATTCCATACGTGAGATTGCATTAGAGCCTAATGAGAATTTCCTATATAAAGTGTTGCATGACCATGCCCGGTCCGGGGGAAAAGAACCGGACAACCATGTGAGAGGTTTATATCTCACCACCTAGGATGTTTGGGGTGTGACCAACATCAACCATGTGAGAGGTTTATATCTCACCACCTAGGATGTTTGGGGTGTGACCAACATCAACCATGTGAGAGGTTTATATCTCACCACCTAGGATGCTTGGGGTGTGACCAACATCAACCATGTGAGGGGTTTATACCTTGCCACCAGGGTGTCCGGGTGTGAACGGCATCCCCCATCCTAAGTTGGGGTTATAGATTGGTTGGATCATGCATACACATATGATATCTACTATTAGTATAGATTTACTTAAACATGTTTTGACTTCACTTTGATCATGCATCCTCATATTGTTATTCATAATGCCTATGAAACTATTTCTTGTATTTCGATTGTGTCCTTGTTTATTGTTGTGTTGCACCCCGCATACTTAGTACATTCCAAGTACTAACGCATATTTTGCCTACATGATGTCACCATGTAGGGACCGGAGCTACTCTTGATCCTTCTCTCCATTCACGTGGCTAGTACGACGCTTATCCGAGTTTGTTGGTGAGTCCTCAATAATTCGAGGGCTATGTTATGTTTCTTACTCCTATGTTTTGAGACTTTAGCTTGCAATTGTATTTTAACTATGAAGGGAGCCGGTAATATGTCATGGCCCCCGTCCTATCTATGTATGTAGAGGTGTGAGTTGGACAAGTATTTTGTAAACGAGCTTGACTCTTATTCTATGATGTCATTTTGAAATGGTTTGCCTTAGTCCCTATTTCCCGTTAATTAATGTTGAATGTACTTCCGCGACCGATGAAGTGTGATGACAAGTTTGAGAGGCTTGTTTGGGGTTCCTTCGGGTTCCTCATTCGCCATGTCACGTCTAGGCCCTAGGCTTGGGTCGTGACAAGCTTGGTATCAGAGCACTAGGTTGTTAAATCCTCGGAGTCCAACACACCGCGTTGAGTAGAGTCCTAATCATGGTTGTGAAGCGCGCCACGACTATGAATGGGAGGCTACAAAACGTTTTAGGAAAGGTTTCCCTTCTTCATGTTCTATGTCGTGCTTAGAGTGTGATAAGGTGATTCCTCCCTAACGCTTGTTCTTTGATTGCTAGATCATCATGCCAAACATGAGGGGAAGACGGGCCCGATCACCGGAAGAGCCACCCACCAATGGTGAGCTCCGTGATGCACTCACCATGCTTGCACAAGTGGTATCTAACCAAGTGCAACAAGGAGCCCAAGCTCCTCGAACTACCACCCCGGGGGAAAGGGTGAGAGATTTCATGAGGATGAACCCTCCGGTCTTCCATGGTTCAAAGGTGGATGAGGACCGCAAGAGTTCATCGATGAGGTATGCAAAATCTTGACCATTATGGATGTTGGTGCTTGTGAGAAGGCGGAATTGGCGGCTTACCAACTCAAGGGGGTTGCTCAAATTTGGTTTGATCAATGGAAGGGTGAGAAAGGTAATGGCTATGTGGTGTTGTGGGAGGAGTTTAAAATTGCTTTCCTTAATAGGTTCTTCCCTCTTGAGCTTAGGGAGGCAAAGTTGGTGGAGTTCATGAACTTGAAGCAAGGAGCTATGAGTGTGAGGGAGTATGCCCTCAAATTTGTCCAACTCTCCAAGTATGCACCTCACTTGGTGGCCGACTCTAGGTCGAGGATGAACAATTTGTGATGGGTGTATCCGACTTGGTTAGTGAGGAGTGTCGGTCCGCTATGCTCATTGGAGATATGGATTTGTCTCGGTTGATGACTTATGCCAAGCAAATGGAGGAGGAGAAATTGAGGAAGAGAAGGGGGCACGAGGCCAAGAGGGCCCGATTGGAGAATAGGTTCCCTAAGGGTGCTAGATTTCATCAAGGCCGAGGAAACCCTCATGTCAACCGGGGATTTGCTATCAATGTTCCTAGACCTCAAGGGGGAGGTGAAGTGGGTTCTATGGATGTATGCCCTAAGTGTGGGAGGAAGCATGGTGGTCCTTGCATGAAGGGTTCGGGTGCTTGCTTTGAATGTGGAGAAGTGGGTCATAAGAGGTTTGAATGTCCCAAGATCCGCAACAAGGTCCGAAGTGCTAACACTACTCCTTTGGGTAGAGGTGCTTCTCAAAGTGGTGCCCCAAGGAACAATCGATTTTATGCTTTGCATGGTAGACAAGGTGTTAATGAGACCCCGGATGTGGTGACCGGTATGTTGCAAATCTTTGATTTTGATGTTTATACTTTGATTGATCCGGGTGCCACCCTTTCCTTTGTTACCCCCTTAGTTGCTAGAAAATTTCATGTTGAGTCGGAATTGTTGCATGAGTCATATGAAGTATCTACTCCCATTGGTGTCTCTATTGTTGCTAGAAAAGTGTATAGAAATTGTCCGGTTTGCATATTGAATAAGTTGTTGCCTTGCGATCTTATTGAGTTGAACATGGTGGATTTTGATGTTATTCTTGGGATGGATTGGTTGCATGCATATTATGCTTCTATTGATTGTAGGACTCGTAAAGTCAAGTTCCGATTTCCTAATGAACCCGTTCTTGAGTGGGAGAGCCGGGATGTTGTGGTGAAGGGGAAATTCATTTCTTGCATTAAAGCCCATAGGTTGATCTCCAAAGGGTGCTTGTACCATATTGTGAGAGTCAATGATGTGGAGTCTAAAGTCCCTCCTGTTGAGTCTATTCCGGTTGTTAATGAGTTTCTAGATGTCTTCCCAGAAGACCTTCCCGGTGTCCCTCCCGAAAGGGAGATAGATCTTGGTATAGACCTCCTTCCCGATACTCAACCTATTTCTATCCCCCTTACCGTATGGCCCCGGCAGAGTTGAAAGAGTTGAAAGATCAATTAAAAGATTTGTTAGAGAAGGGATTTATTAGACCTAGTCATTCTCCCTGGGGTGCTCCGGTTTTGTTTGTGAAGAAGAAAGATGGGTCTCTTAGAATGTGTATTGATTATCGACAACTTAATAGGGTCACCGTCAAGAATAGGTATCCTCTTCCAAGGATTGACGATTTATTTGACCAATTGCATGGGGCTAGTCACTTCTCTAAGATTGATCTTCGGTCAGGGTATCATCAAGTGAAGGTGAGGGAGTGTGATATTCCCAAGACGGCCTTTCGTACTAGGTATGGGCACTATGAGTTTGTGGTGATGTCTTTCGGGTTGACTAATGCTCCGGCTCTCTTTATGGATTTGATGAATAGGGTTTTCAAACCCTACCTTGATTCTTTTGTGGTGGTGTTTATAGATGACATCTTGATCTATTCTCGGGGTGAGGAAGAGCACAAGGGTCACTTGAGGGTGGTACTCCAAAGATTGAGGGAAGAGAAGTTGTACGCTAAATATGAAAAGTGTGAGTTTTGGTTGAAGGAAGTTGCTTTCCTAGGCCATGTGGTGTCGGGGGATGGTATTAAGGTGGATCCTAAGAAGACCGATGTTATTAGGAATTGGCCTAGACCTTTGACCCCGTCGGATATAAGGAGTTTCTTGGGTTTAGCGGGTTATTATAGGAGATTTGTAGAAGGGTTTTCTTCTCTTGCTTCTCCTATGACTAAGTTGACTCAAAAGAAGGCTAAATTTGTGTGGTCGGATGAGTGTGAGGAAAGCTTCCAAACTTTGAAAGAAAGGCTTGTGTCCGCTCCTATTTTGTCACTTCCGGATGGGTTAGAAGGTTTTGTTGTTTATTATGATGCTTCCCATATTGGTTTGGGTTGTGTGTTGATGCAAAGTGGTAAGGTTATAGCCTATGCTTCTAGGCAACTTAAGGTTCATGAAAAAAATTACCCAACCCATGATCTTGAATTGGCCGCCGTGGTTTTTGCTTTAAAGATTTGGCGTCATTATTTGTATGGGGTGCATGTTGATATCTTCACCGACCATAAGAGTCTCCAATATGTGTTCACACAAAAAGATCTTAACTTGAGACAAAGGAGGTGGTTAGAATTCCTTAAGGATTATGATATGAGTGTTCACTATCATCCGGGGAAAGCTAATGTGGTGGCGGATGCATTGAGTAGAGTGTCCATGGGTAGCTTGGCTCATGTGGAGGAAGGTAGTAAAGAGTTGGCTAAGGAGGTCCATCGGTTGGCCAAATTGGGAGTTAGGTTAGAAGGGGTGGATAGTGGAGGAGTAGTTGTTGTTGATGGTTCAAGATCTTCCTTGGTTGATGAGGTGATAGTCAAGCAAGATCTTGATCCTTCTTTGGTAGAATTAAAGGCTTCGGTGAGTAGTGGTAAGGTGGAGGTTTTCTCCCAAGGGGGAGATGGTGCCCTTAGGTACCAAGGTAGATTATGTGTTCCTTGTGTGGATGGTGTGAGGGAAAGAATCCTTGATGAGGCTCATAATTCTTCTTATTCTATTCATCCGGGGTCAACAAAGATGTATAGAGACTTGAGGGATGTGTATTGGTGGGGCGGTATGAAGAAGGACATTGCAAAATTTGTTTCGGGTTGCCATAGTTGTCAACAAGTCAAGGCTGAACATCAAAGGCCGGGTGGCCTAACTCAAGACATTGAGATACCTACTTGGAAGTGGGAAGAAATCAACATGGATTTTGTAGTGGGCTTACCCAAGGCTAGAAGAGGCTTTGATTCGGTTTGGGTGGTGGTTGATCGGCTGACAAAGTCGGCTCATTTCCTACCGGTTAAAACTACTTACGGGGCTGAAGAGTATGCCAAGTTGTACATTCATGAATTGGTAAGGTTGCATGGGATTCATTTGTCTATCATCTCGGATCGTGGTGCCCAATTCACTTCTCACTTTTGGAAGTCATTCCAAAGGGGTCTTGGTACAAAGGTAAAGCTTAGCACGGCCTTCCACCCTCAAACGGATGGCCAAGCCGAAAGAACAATTCAAACCTTGGAGGATATGCTTAGAGCTTGTGTATTGGAGTTGAAAGGTAGTTGGGATGATCATCTTCCTTTGATTGAATTTGCATACAACAATAGTTATCATTCTAGTATCGGTATGGCTCCTTTTGAGGCACTTTATGGTAGACGGTGTAGGTCACCGGTTGGGTGGTTTGAAGTCGGAGAGGTGGCCTTGTTGGGTCCGGATCTGGTCATGGATGCTCTTGAGAAGGTAAGGATGATTAGGGAGAGGTTGAAAACAGCCCAAAGTCGTCAAAGGTCTTATGCCGATGTGAGGAGACGGGATCTTGAATTCAAAGTGGGTGATTGGGTTTATTTGAAGGTTTCTCCAATGAAAGGTGTGGTTCGTTTTGGTAAGAAGGGGAAATTAAGTCCTAGGTATGTCGGTCCTTATGAGATAATAAAAAGGGTTGGTAAAGTAGCCTATGAGTTGGGGTTGCCCAAGGAGATGGAATTAGTTCATCCGGTATTCCATGTATCGATGTTGAGGAAATGTGTTGGTGATCCTAACGCTATTGTACCTCTTGAGGTTGTGGGTGTTGTAGAAGATAATTTGACGTATGAAGAAGTCCCGGTTCAGATCTTAGATAGACAAGTTAAAAGGTTGAGGAACAAAGAAGTGGCGTCCGTTAAGGTGCTTTGGAGAAATCAACAAGTGGAGAGTGCTACTTGGGAGGCCGAAGCGGACATGCAAAGACGTTATCCTTATCTATTCAACTCCACTCAAGCCTAAGGTATTAAATCAAGTCCTTTGTACTCCATCGAGTCCTACATTTCAGCCTCTGAATCATTAATGTGCATATATGTTTAAATTGATGAGTTATGGATGCTTTACACTAAGTTTTGAAATCTTGAAGTGATGTTTAAATAAAATTTTTGCATTCATGTTGGGGCTGATATGTTCTTACTAAGTCTTGCCTTGTACGTCTCTTCCACATTCGGGGACGAATGTTCCCAAGGGGGAGATATTGAAACGACCCCAAAAAATGCCCGAAAATGTGCTTGGGAAACACCTATAATTGTAATTTCCATATATCTCAAAATCCGTTTCGTTTTTCGAAAATCCGACTTCATATTCTTGTTTAGGGGGTCAAATTGAGTGGGAAATGGGTCTAACCCAAATTTTAGAGCAACCGTATCAAAATCCAAAATTTCCAAGTGAAGCCTTTTTCGAGGGTCTACTTTGGAGGGTCATATCTCCTAGCACACAAATTATTTGGTGGCCAATAATATATCCATGGAAAGCCCTTTGAGTTAGCTATCTAACGCACTTCGTTTCACCTTATTCGGAGTTCGAACGAAGAAGTTATGCCCATTTTCGTAAAGTCTGTCCGGCAGAAAATCCAAATTCCAGTAGCTGATTTTACTGTTCATATACTGTTCACCCGCCTGTTTTTTTTTCTAAGTGTTGGACCCTTTTTTTCAAAGGACTTATATTAATTCCTAGATACCATAATCCAATTCCCATCCCAAAAAAAAACATTTCCCTCTCTACAATCCTCCATTTAAGAAGAAGAAGAAGTGGGAGCTAGGGCTTTGGATTCAAGGCTTTCTTCATCAATTTTCGTGGGAGATCATAGCAAAGGTATGGGGGTCTTGATCCTTGTCTAATTTTCCATACAAGGAGCCAAATCCAAAGTTACTTCAAAATATGAAAAAATCTAGGTTTTCACTCAATCTCATGGGTTCTTCCATCAAATGGTTTTAAAAGGTTTCTAATGGCACTTTATGGTTATATTGTTGTTGTATTGACGATTTAAGATGAAAATACTCCATGAACCCATGATTTCTCTCTATTCCTAGTTTATGCCTTTATGAAGTGGTTGCTAGATAATGAATGTATATGAATCAAACTTGTTTAAAGGTCTTTAGATTGTTGAAGTATGTCATTACCCATGCTTATTTTATGGTGTATTGTTGGTGTATTGGTATGTGAGGCTTATGGCCTTAAAGGCATAGTATGAGAAATTGGAGTGTTATCATGACATTATATGAATGAGAATCCAATGAAGATAATGTGATCATGTTATGAATGTAAAGGTGTTGTTGTAGGTTGTTCACTGTTTTGGTTGCATAATTACTACCCTAATTTCCATGCTCTTTGATTTCATTACATGCCTTCAAGGTGTTTGACAAAATGTCCAACTATGGAGAATTGATAAATTGATGTTTTAAAGCTTGAGTTATGAGATGTATGGAACTTCAAAGATGTGTTGATGACAAACTAAGCTTGTGTATATGTTCATTCCATACGTGAGATTGCATTAGAGCCTAATGAGAATTTCCTATATAAAGTGTTGCATGACCATGCCCGGTCCGGGGGAAAAGAACCGGACAACCATGTGAGAGGTTTATATCTCACCACCTAGGATGTTTGGGGTGTGACCAACATCAACCATGTGAGAGGTTTATATCTCACCACCTAGGATGTTTGGGGTGTGACCAACATCAACCATGTGAGAGGTTTATATCTCACCACCTAGGATGCTTGGGGTGTGACCAACATCAACCATGTGAGGGGTTTATACCTTGCCACCAGGGTGTCCGGGTGTGAACGGCATCCCCCATCCTAAGTTGGGGTTATAGATTGGTTGGATCATGCATACACATATGATATCTACTATTAGTATAGATTTACTTAAACATGTTTTGACTTCACTTTGATCATGCATCCTCATATTGTTATTCATAATGCCTATGAAACTATTTCTTGTATTTCGATTGTGTCCTTGTTTATTGTTGTGTTGCACCCCGCATACTTAGTACATTCCAAGTACTAACGCATATTTTGCCTACATGATGTCACCATGTAGGGACCGGAGCTACTCTTGATCCTTCTCTCCATTCACGTGGCTAGTACGACGCTTATCCGAGTTTGTTGGTGAGTCCTCAATAATTCGAGGGCTATGTTATGTTTCTTACTCCTATGTTTTGAGACTTTAGCTTGCAATTGTATTTTAACTATGAAGGGAGCCGGTAATATGTCATGGCCCCCGTCCTATCTATGTATGTAGAGGTGTGAGTTGGACAAGTATTTTGTAAACGAGCTTGACTCTTATTCTATGATGTCATTTTGAAATGGTTTGCCTTAGTCCCTATTTCCCGTTAATTAATGTTGAATGTACTTCCGCGACCGATGAAGTGTGATGACAAGTTTGAGAGGCTTGTTTGGGGTTCCTTCGGGTTCCTCATTCGCCATGTCACGTCTAGGCCCTAGGCTTGGGTCGTGACACTCTTGAACTCTGTGCTCTCATTCCAAGTGTGTCATGCCTCGAGCCTACACCCTGGACATAACTAGAACTCGAGAATCTTTGATGGCCCCAAGCAAACCCTTGGCTTGGCTCAACTCTCAGTGGAAGACTTACTCAACAATAAATAAACCTCAAATATAATTCAACCCATAAATATATCATTACTAAAATCAGTTTATCTCAATATAGTCTGAAATGTTCAATAACATAACCGTTCACCTCAAGTCTTAAACATTTAACAATAGAAATGGAAAAGACTCATCAAAACACTACTATCTATGAAGCCTCTAATGACAATGATGGAAGTCGGGACAAGACCCACCACATCCTAACAAAACTAAACATGAACTCCTGTATCTACATCATGAAAGATGCAGGCCAAATGGCACTAGTACATGGAATGTACGAGCATGCAAGGGGATCTTTAAAGCACAGACATAAGCCTGAACTGTTAAAAAGGAAGAACATACTCACATCATCTTAACTCAACTCAATCCATGGATACTCAAAGATGTAAATTCAGAAGTACTCAACTCAGTTCAATATAAAAGAAACAATAAAGATGCATTATAAACAAAGCTTTTAAAATAGTAGATAATAACTCAGATGTAGTGAAACATACAATAATAAACTCTTTTACTCTTATTTGGGAGATTTTCTAACCGACAACCATCACTAAGAGCTATGTGATGCACATCTCGCCCACGCTGCCAGAACTGTTGTATACCTTGTCGGGGTATAAGACATCGTCAACTAAGTGGATCCACTAAGCTATGCTTAAAAGCAATAAGGAATCATCTAAAAAGTATGACCCTTTTACCCAAGTTGGCATACATAGTTTATGAAGAATGAGGGCAGGTGACCCAAGCGCACTAAGTGGCGTGGGGTGCCATCCCCTAAACTAAAGAACGCCATTTCTTGTGCATCGGTTGTGCGTCACCCCAGGTCCTGCCCAGAAAAGCCAATGAATTTTCCTCTTTTATTTTTGGCCCTAATTCACCTACAATCGATTTACTTCTACCAAACTCTATTATATTCATATACCCAACATAAGTAAATGAAAATCTACATTAAAATAACTCTCAAACTCATAACATTCACCTCAAGAATTCATCAAATCCCATTATTAAGATTTAAGAACGAAACTTCAAGAAACTCATCAAGAACCTCAATACATGGATTGTCATGGACGAATTTAACTCAAGAAACTCATGATTGGAGTGAGGGTGAACGAACCCATCACTATGAAAGCTTATATACCTCGTAAGGATCAAATCCTTGGTGAAATTCCTCGAAGATCTCAAGAACCTTAACGAATGCTTGAACTTCTCCTTTCTCTCCTCTTGAACTTCTCTCTAAAGCCCTAAGCGTGTTTAGGATTGTGAAAACTGATATCAATCAATTTAGACCCCTATTTGGGTGGAAAAAATGCTTAAATCTAATGGGGTAAAGAAAAGGCCAAATTACCCCCTCTTTAATTCGGATGAACTTTTCTTAATCGGACAGGCTGAACTCAAACGGGCATATCTCCCTTATTCAAACTCAGAATTTAGCAAACTCGGTGGTGTTGGAAAGAGAACTCAGAGACCTTTTATTTGATACCTTAAGGGCCACTTAACACATCCTGTACTGAATGTTATGGTTGTTTGAAGTTTACCCAGAACTCACAATTGAAGACTAACTTGCATAAACCTCAAATTAGCTCTTTCCAATTTAGTTCTTTCTAAAATTAGCTCTTTCTAAGACCGGGGTGTTACAAAAATTCCTACACTGATGCTAAGAGGAGAGATTAGGAGTTTGAAGTAAATTATTGGATCTATTTAAAGGTTTCATCCATGAAAGATGTTATGAGTTTTGTAAAGAAAGGTAAGCTTAGTCCCTGATATAGTGGCTCTTATCGGATAAGAAGGATTATAATGTAGCTTGTGAGTTAGAGCTACCATCAGGTTTAGAGGTTGTTCATTCAATATTTTATATCTCCATGCTTAAAAAGTTCTTCATAAATCCTTCACTCATTATTCCTACGGAGAGTTTTAGTGTGAACGAGAGTCTGTCCTATGAAGATATTTCGGTTCAGATCTTTGATCATCAGGTTTGCAACTTGAAGACCAAAGAGGTTTGATCAATCAAAGTTCTTTGGCGGAATCAATTTGTTGAAAAGACTACATGGAAATTTGAAGACGACATAAAAGTCAGGTACCTCTATCTCTTTTCCTCTGATTCAGTTTCAGCCTAAGGTATTAACTTATCCTAAGTACTCTTTCGAATTCATGTGTTTTCGTTATTCCCATGTTTTCTATTTGTGTGCATGATCATGGAATCCATTTTTACTTGATGATCTATCCAGAGTCAGTCACTCTCTTAGTTTTATATGTTTTTTTGTGAAATTTTGCATCCATGTTGGGGTGTTAGATCTCCCTACTTCTTACGTGCTTAGTTGAATTTCATTCAAGGACAAATATTCTCAAGGAGGAGATATTGTAACACCCTATAAGTGTAAAGGTCAGTTGGAAGTTGAAAGGGCAGCAAATCTAGTGCAAAAGTTGCTAGTGCTCTGTTCCATGAGCCCATGTACGAACTATATATGGTTGTACGGGCCATGGATACCCATATGTGATCAGTGGAAGAAATATCAAGTCTCAGATGAGTTTTTACGAGCTAACAGGATGGCTCATGCATGGTCTACGGGTCTTACTTATGGCTGGTTTATGTGGTACTCAGACTTAGTGATACTTTAGTACCTTTGTTCTA
The DNA here is from genome assembly GCF_900185275.1 of Solanum verrucosum. Lineage (NCBI taxonomy): Eukaryota > Viridiplantae > Streptophyta > Magnoliopsida > Solanales > Solanaceae > Solanum > Solanum verrucosum. The sequence continues at coordinate 1,920,438 of NW_026020352.1, read as the reverse complement.
CAGAAGACAAGTATTGGTCATACGTTAGTCAATGTTTTGTGGATGGTGCATCGTGGTTTGCCTTCAAAAACTTAAGATTCCAGTACGTGAAGTATGACTAGCCAGGACGGCCCGTCGATAGAAGTACAGACCACATGTGGCATCAGTGGTTGGAGGCCTGAGGACCCAGGCCTAAGTTTGAGACTCAATGTACGGGGAGATTTTATAGGTCATTGGAAAAGAGTACGAGTCGTTGATGGTAATATATGGTTCCTCGTCAAAGACTTAGACTTTCAGCATATGGGATGTACGAGTAGACAATACAGTCCGTAGATGTTAGTATGGACCGTAGACGGTTCTGATAGTTTTTTAGTAAGGCTAGTCTTTTCCCATTATTTCTAAGACTAAAACCCGACGGTTTTACACCTAATAAGATTCATTTCAGTTGAGCTCAACCCTAACACTCTCATAACAATTCCCAAGACTTTGACCAAGGATTCAATAAGAGAAACTAAGGTTCCAAGCATCTTCAAGAACCTTGATCTTCTAAGTATGTAAGACTATTCATAGTGATGGACTAAGTTCGTCCTCATGGCTAACATCTAAATTCAGTAAGTAAGAGTTAAATCTAGAAATCTACCCCAAGTTCCCATGAATTATGAACTTGGACTTTATTCCTTATTCTGAGTTCCAATACTTATCATTGAGATTATAGTTATTCATGCATTTTTACTTCTTGAATTATTGTTCATCTTTATTTCATCACCGAACCCTGTTCAGTCAAGAATTGTTGAAAGTTTTGCATAACTATTTTCATGCATTGACTACTGAATTAAAGTAAGTTTAAGTATTTAAGTTACCATTTGAGAAGAGTTTTAAGGAACACTACACATTTCAAATGCAATATTTTCATAATAACAACATGATTTGTTTTAAGAAAGCAATAGCCAGTTTAAAGCTTTAACGGTTTTTCATATTCGTTCTTATATTCAGTTAACTTATTTATAGTCTCTTATTCAGTTCAGTTACTAGTTTCCTCCTGCTTTATTATATACCGTACATTCCGTCTACTGACATCATTCAACGTTGCATCATTTCATGATGTAAATATAGATATTCAGGATCATCAACATGCACTTTCATCAACTTTTGGTTAGACCTCTTTGATTTTAGAGGATTCCAGTCATATTGCTTTAGTAGTATGTTTAAGGTAATCTTGAGTCTTGTATCGACACCTATCTTCAAATAGTAGAGACTTTATAGATAGAGAGAGTTAGAAAGTTATTTCAGTTTTCTTCTCAGACATTTTGATAAAATTGTATTATTTATATTTAGTCTTTTAGACAAACTCATTAGGTTCATTTTATTGTTTTAAATGATCATCATTTTGAGTTTTCATTATGTATATGTTTAGTCTTCCACTAAGTCGTTAGCAAGGTCAAAAGTTTGCTTGGGAACCAACAAAGGTTTTCGATTATCGGTCATGTTTAGAATATAGGCTCGGGGTGTGACAAAGACCTTGTACGATAGGAGGTGTAGTTCTCTGGTTGGGTGATTTGATATTTTTAGGCTAGACAATGGGGTATAGACCTATTGAGGGACTATATAGAGAATGTGATTCAAGAAAGACTTCTCACATCTCAGAGCAGGCAAAAGAGTTGTGCGGATAGAGAGTTTGTGATTTGGAATTCATAGTTGTGAGAAAATTCTGTTGAAGGTGTCATCTAAAGTTGTCATGAAGTTCATAAAGAAGGATAAATTCAAATCGAGTTTATTAGTTCATTTGAGGTATGTATGCGCATTGGTTTGATGTCCTGATAAGAGTTGAATATTTTTTGTATTTTAGTTCTTAAAAATTATATAAACTCCAAAAAAATAATCTCACCGAAAAATATTGCATAAGGAGGTTAGCGTTCTCATTCATGAAAGAGTATTATTTCTTAGCCCTTAAATTATAAGGGGCTAAAGGGCAATTGACTCATAATTTTAACACTTAGGGGTCATTTGGTAGAGTGTATTAGGAAATAATGCATGCATTATTTTGTGTATTACTAATACCTTGTTTGGTAATCATATTCAGTCTATGTATAATCAATTATTCCATTAGTTATACACTCTATAGTGTATTCGGTGTGTATTACTAATACTGTGACTTTTAGGTATTAGTAATGCAGTAATTTTAATGCATGTGGTTAGCATGGTTAAAGATCCAATTGCCCCTTAAAATCTTTGTACATCTTTTCCACCATAATTATAGAGAGTATCTTTGCAAATAAATGTTTTTATGTCGTGCATGCTATTTTTAATGCACCAAACGAAACAATGAATAAAAATAACTTATGTATAATTAATGCAATAATTACCAATACACTATATTTAACAATATTCTTATACACTCTACCAAACGACCCTTGAGGGATAATTTGATAGGATATACTCCCTCTATTCAATATTAAATGAATTTTTGGGGCTTTTTTTATTGTTCAAAATAATTGAGTTGTTCAAAGTTTAACATGGATGTTTGAATTCTTCTTTTCCATATTTTCCCTTTCTTTTGATGAATTTTAATATTTTTTAGGAAATAAATCACACTACTTATAAAGTTATATTTATGATTTCACAAAGGACAATAGTGGAAAGATTGGTTATAAATTGTGTCTTTGAATGATTTTCGTAATAAGTGTGACAAATTCAGCAAATATGGAATGGAAGATGTATTAGAGAATCAAATACATGTATTAGTGATTATGATATTATTTAATTCTTTGTCTGATTGAATTTTTAGTCTATATATAACTAATACTTTGTCGTGATAATTTCAGTTTGCATGACCCTCTTGATATTCTCATAGTTATTGTTATTCAATGGTCAAAATGCCACTGTTCAAGTCACAATATAATAACCTTAAATCTTGACATGCTCATAGTTAATGTTATACGCAATTTTAAAAAGGGTAACTTACACAAATCACACTACTTTAGAATCTAATTACTTATTCGTACTAGTTTGCAATATTACATTCCTTATCATATTTTGGATCTCGGATATATGTATTTATCTCTTTTTGATACATGTATCTCGTATCATTGAAAGTGATATTAATTAACGAGTGTGTTTATTTAAGAGATATGACTGAAAGCCATTAATTAAGGAGAAAATCACATTTGCAACAACTTTAAAAGATATGACATATCACAACTCCTAAAAAAGATCAAAAATCAAAATCCTTCTTTTTTTTGGTGATTCAGCAAAGTTTAGACTTCTTAACTCGGATTCACAAACTATTATTCAGATACATGCTTATATTTTGTCAAAAACATATACACTTAATCGGATACACTGATAAAAAAATAGATACATGTAATCTTAATTCAATAATGTATCGTATACATCAATAATGTGTCAGATACATTCATAAAACTCCAATAATGCATAAATCTCGAATACATGTGTATATTTGTTCAAATACAAATACACTCAATTAGATATACTGATGAAAATAGATACATATAATCTTAACTCAACAATATGTCAAATACATGAATAATGTGTCTTATACATCAATAATTCCAATCAGATCCACAAACTCTTTCTCATTTTCTTCCTCATTGAGGTTAATCACAATTAATGTATAAACCCTCTTTTCATTTGCAATAAATTATATACTGTCTTTCTCTCTTTTTTCGTCAAAGTTGTTGCATTATTGGATTTTCAATTTAAGCGTTTGAAAATATCGAGAATTATAGTGGTAATTTTCATGCCATTTTTTAGCAACAATAAATACACAATCTTCTCATTTGGAGAATCACTGGTCATGAATGAAAACTAAGAAAACATTAAATCATTGTTAGTTTTACCTTAACTTTTTAAAACTAGAAGATAAAATAAATTGAAATGTATTGCGGATACATGACTTTGAAAATGATTAAATAGACACAAACCTCAAATTGTTGTGTTGTTGTTTCATTTTTAAAGGTTTAATTGTAGAATTCGTGATGGAGAGTAGGAAGAAAGAGAGAAAATGGTGATAGAGATGGAGGCTGATGAGAGAGAGGAGGAGAGAGAATTGATTAAAATGAAAGCTTAAATTGGGATGATGCAATTGTGCAAATATCTAATTTTAAGGAATGTAAGTATCTAATGGTATCTTCAATAATCATATATACATATAGAAAAAAGAACCATAGGCGGTCCGTTTATGTGGCGCCACCACAAACCAGGATTCTCTTTTAATTTATTTATTTCCAAAATTAGACTTCCCTTTCATAAAAAGTTGTGACTTTTACGAAAACTTGTGACTTTTATGAAGACTTGCGACTTTTATGAAGAGTTGCGACTTTTATGAAAAGGTGTGGCTTTTATGAAAAGGTGTGGCTTTTATGAAAGGTTGTAACTTTTTCAAAGAGTTGTGACCTTTCCGATAAGGCAGAATAAATATTTGTTCACACTACTCTTTGTTGTCTATAAATAGAAGGATTTCCTCTTATTTTAAAACAACGAAAATTTTAAACTTCTTTTTCTTCTGCACAATTAAATATTGGTGTACTTTGCTCCTGTTGAGTTACTCACTGATACCATCATTTTTGTATCAATACACTGATATTTAGAATCGTTCTATTCTGAGAGGATCTATTCCTTTAAACCTCAGGTACTAGAGGGGAATAATTTCATTAATGGGACAATGTGCATTCAATGGGCTCGATTTTTTCCTTTTTGTTTCATTCTATTGTTACAGATCCTGGTATGGTTTTTACAGTCATTAATTTATGCTTATGTTATTAATTATTGTGTTTGAGTACATGTTTTAAACTTTATTGTTTATGTTTATGCTTTTGATCATTATGTTGAAGTAAAGATATTTTAATCAAGAGTTTGATGTAATCATTAGACTATTGGTGTCATGTAGATTAGAATTCTTAAACTTGTAAAATAAATGACTTTGATCTTTATAGAGTTTTCAGTGGCTAAAAGATCCATGGGATGTCCAAGAAGGGACTTTTGAGTGTTCAGAAGTTATGGTGGTTCCACACTACCTTGGAGTTTTAGTTATTCAACTTTCTATCTTATCGAGGTATTCAATCGATTGTGACATAAAAAAAAGGAATGTAGTGGGATGGTAAGTATTGTACTCAACCTTAATCAAAAGTTTGGGGTTCAAATTTTGGATTGGAGTCAATGAATTACCCCTCAAAGTAGGATGAATCCATATTAATCAAATCTTAAAGAAATTCTTATCTCCTTATAAACATTAGATTAAAAATCGGAAAAAAATTTAAAGGTTTAACCATATTGATCGAAACATAAACAACAAAATATGCCTTTTTGCTATCAAAGTAGTGTCATCGACTGCGAATGATTTTGAATAAGGGACTTGCCAAGACATAATTTAATACGAATTATTTGAGCAACATACGTTATTTCATTGAACTCCAAGAGATGTATTTTTAAATTTTTATTTACTTATCAAGTACAACTAATTACATAAGATGTATAAGATTTAGATTATGTATATAGAGGCCTTGAATAGGAGAAAAACTCTTGCAATTGATGAATAAAATGTTTGTACTTTTTAAAAATACAAATATAGACAATGAAACAATTACTTATCTTTTCTAAAGACTTTGGTAATGAATAACTACAGTAAAATGAAGAATTAATAACAAAATGCATACACACTTAGAATCAAATCTTTTTGGTTTTAAGATTAAAAATATATTTCATTTCATCTATGGATAAAATATTCTTGACAATTTATCGTAGGGTTGTACCCACTCGAAAATTTTTATATTATCAAATGTTCAAAAGTAGATTATTGACGTAGTTCACCACCGCGCGAAGCGCGGGCAATTTACCTAGTATATGTATAATAAATACTTCATTAAAAAGGGTATAAAACATAAATGTGTCTTTTAACTTGATCTCATTTCACATTTATACCCTCCAACTTTGGGTGTGCACAAGTAGGCACTTGAACTTGTATAAAGTTAAACAAGTAGACACATAAGTCCTACATTGGATAATACACATATGACACAAATTGTCATGTAGGATGCCACGTAGGATGTGTGTTTATTTGTTCAACTTTATGCACATTTAAATGTCTACTTGTGCACATCCAAAGTTGAAGGACATAAATGTGAGCTAAGGTCAAGTTAAAGGGCATATTTATGTATTATGCCTATTATAAATGATAATATATGTAATTGTTTGAAAATAGAAATAAGGTTATTAGATATGGTAGTGAAGTATGTCTAATGAAGTAGTTTGTTTAGACTTTCAAAAACACTAGGAGATTAAAAATGAAATAGAAAAAGACTATTTTAGACACGATTACAGGGGAATTCAAATTAAGGGTGACAAAAGACTTTCAGAATCAAGAAAAAGTGACACAAGTCTTAATTATTGACTAGATGTGACAATTTTAAGATTAGTGTTAATGACACTAATTTTAAAACACTCAAGTTTTATTATTTACACAAAAGCTTTATTTTCCCCATCTCATCCCCTCCCTTCTCTCCACCCGTCTATCGCCGCCATCCCCTCCCCTTATGTCACCGTGACTGCCTTCATCACCACTTCTTCGTCTACAACAACCATAATTTTTCCTCCATCGCCACCACTTTCTCATCTTCTTCCTCTTTTATCACCATTGTTGCCACCTCCTTCTTCTCCTACCGATGTCTTCATAACAACCACCACCTCCATCTTCATTGTTACCACCAACATCTCATTTGACACCCTACCACCCTCTCTTTTACCTCACTTGATGTAACAATTATCGTAGTTTCTGAAAAAGTTTCAACAGTTGCTACGACCACTTTAGTAGTTGTTGTAACAACTACAACAGTTGTTGTAATAACTTCAACAGTTATTGTAACAACTTCAGTAGTTGCTTGATTTTCTGCAGATTTTTTCAATGACTTTAAAAAATCTTCAAAATTTCTAAAATTAAAGTAAATTAGTTTGTCAAATATAGCCAAAAAGAGAAAAAAAATACGGTAAAATGATCGTCAACGACAATGATAGCAATAACAAAGAAGAAGAAGAAGGAGGAGGAGGAGGAGGAAGAAGAAGAGGGAGGAGAAGAAGAGGGAGAAAGAAGAAGAAGGATAAAGAAAACTTGAAAGAGATTTTAAATTTTGAAATTTAAGAAGAGAGGGAAAACTTTTCAAACATTTTGAGATATTAATGTATAGCCTAAATTTTTTATTTATTCTAATCAAATCCACTTTTCATTTAATCCTATGTGACTAATTCAATGTCACTTATTTTAATTTAAACACTTAAATACACCTTCTACTCATTTTTCACCGGTTACAGATGGCTAAATTAACTAAAAAGCAAAAACAATCGTGGAAAATATTTCACTCCCTCCCTTTATTTTTTTATTTGCCTCCCTTTTCTATTATTTTCCTCTTCTCATTGTCTTTTCTCTCGCTTTACAGAAAATGTAAATAAAAAATTTTCTTTCAAAATTGAAGTCTTCTTCAACATAGCTAGCTTCAAATTTCAGGGAAAATTACTTCAATCTTTGCAATATAGAGTTTTTAAAGTGAAAATTAAAATAAGGGTTTCTGTATTTATTTTGTTTTTGGGAAAAGGCACAAGTACCCCCGCCCCTCCCCTTCCCCTCAACTATACACGAAATCCTAGCGACACACCTTAACTATACACGAGTACTATTATCTCCCCTGAATTATTTTAAATTGTAATAAACACTCTTAACAAAGCCTAAATCCTATATAGCCACTCACTTGATGGGAGGTGCTTTACACTTGCCTCCAAGTCATCATTTCGCCACATCAATAAATGATCAGATCTAAAAAAATTATAAAATTTGATGTCATTTGATTCATTCTTCTTCATATCAACACCCACTCCATAACCACTAAACTCACTTTTTTTTTCCATTAAAACTCATAGCAATCACCATAAAAATTATAACCCACCACCAAATTTATCATTTCACTACCTCTAAATTTAATATCTACTAAAAATATCATTTTTCTATCAATCCAAATAAATTTCATAAAACATGGTCCAAAATCTCCATTGAAGAAACTACCTAAATTTTGAACTCTAATCCGAGAAGAATTCAAAATTGGGGTCCTTTTTTATGATCGAATTTGGATTAATATAAAAGGTAGATAAAAGTGAGAAGGGAAGAGAAGGAGGGGGTGTGTTATTGATGAGAACCGAAGCAGCATGGAGTTGGGGTTGGGGTAGGGGTGGAATGTCATATTGTTGGAGAACTGAAGCGGGGTGGGGGTGAGAACTGGGGGTAGGAATAGGGGTATGACTTGGATAATTGAGGATGGCGAGGGTAATTAAATTATTTATTTATTAAAAAAAAAATCTAATTTAAATTATGCTCTTTATATGTTGCCTAAATTAAATTCCTTATATGGATTTTTTTTTCACTAATAAGTTATGTATTTGAGTAAAAAATGAAAGAGGAAAAAAAATCTCTCGATACTATACAAATTAATGAAACATTGAAAAGAATTCTCCGACAATTTAAATATATTGTAAAAAAAATGTAAATTTGACTCTATTTCATTAAGAAAGAAAAAAATTAATTTAAAAGATATCAATTTAAGTGTTAATGTTAATTAATTATCTCTACTATTAATTATAAAAATGTCCAATTAAAAATGAACACGTGTCCATAGTAATCAAATTTTAATACCTTTTTTTCATATCTCAATTTATGGGTAATAGGACTTATGTTTAGTTAATGTGTGTTGCTAGGATTTCGAGTATAGTTGAGGCGTTACTTATGCCTTTTTTTGTTTATTAAAGTTATCAACATATATAATCTTCAATTTGATGGGTTCTTCAAACAATGAAAGGAAAACCAACACGAAGCTTACATTGGGAGTGTTGCTACATCTTTCTAAGGGTGGTTTGGTGCTAGATCATTATATCGGTGGTTAATGGTTTGATGTTATGAACATATAAATCTGCCATTTTTTTTTGAGTTTATGACCTAAAATATTGTTGCTTTGGTGCTTGATCTTTGTACTCATACATCAGTTCCTAATTTAGATTTTTGTGGCTTAGCTTGCTAGTCAAGGGAGGAATTGGGTTGAGGAAAGGGGGTTTAACTTAATACCCTTCACTGAAAAATTATGTTGCATAGTCTTTTCCTTTTTTGAAATATCATTGCGCAAATAGGTTTAAAAAAAAAAACCATCTTATTTTTTGTTGGTTGTATTTAAGTTGAATCCCCTTAGCGGTTTTCACATGAACAATATGTTCATTCAAAGTTTGTTGTTGAAGGTTTATAGTGAAAATAGAGTATACAAGTGGAGAAGCTAAGCCAGTTATTGTTTTTGTTCACAAAGTTTGATGTGCATTGTACAATTCTAGGGGTGGCAAATGGTTGGATTGGATCGGATTTGGATGGATTGAATATGAATTGAGCAAAAATGGTTTGGATTACAATCCACCCAAATAGAATATGAGCAAATATGGATTTGGTCAAATGTGGTTTGGATAAAATGGTTCTAACCCATTTAAGAAAATCTGTTTTTCAAAAAAAAAATTAACACCTCCCCCGGGCACCACCACCCCCCGAGCTGCCCCACCCACCCCCCTTCCACCAACCTACCCCTAAATTTTTTCGTTTTCCAAAAACAAAAACAAAATTGTTTTTCAAAAAAAAAGAAAAAATTACCCCCTCCCCCCAGCACCCCTCCTTTCCACCAACCGACCCCCAAATTTTTTTGTTTTCCAAAAACAAAAAACACTATTTTTTCAACAAAAAAAAAAAAAGAATTATCCCTCCCCCGGGCACCCCCCCCCCCCCACACCTTCCACCAACCTACCCCTAATTTTTTTTTGTTTTCCAAAAACAAAAATAAATTCTGTTTTTTCAAAAGAAATAAAAAATTTACCCCCTCCCCCCGAGAACCCCCACCTTCCACCAACCGACCCTTAATTTCTTTTTGTTTTCCAAAAACAAAAAAAAATGTATTTTTTCAAAAAAATAAAAAAATTACCCCCTCCCCCCGGGCACCCCCACCCTAGGGCGCCCCCCCTTCCATCAACCTACCCCTCAATTTTTTTTTGTTTTCCAAAAACAAAACAAAAAAATCTGTTTTTTCATTTAAATTTGAAAATTAATTGAATTTTAAAAAATTAATATTAATTTTTTTATTTTTTAGCACAATTAAGAATTTTGAGTGGAAGTGAAAACTAAGTGATCTATTATGGTTAATATGGATGCCCATATTTAACCCATTTTGACCATATTTGTAGAGACTCTTAAAATAGCTTGAAGTCCATATTTGACCAATTAAAATATGAGTGATCTAAGTCATCAAATATGTGCAAAATGGACTCATTTCATTAATATGGGCTCAAATTGCCACCCCTATAAAATTCTCCTTTTATGGGTGTAAAAGGAGAAAATACTTGTTGTTAATGAAGTTAGGGCTCTAGTTTGGTATATTGGAAGCACAATATCAATCGACATTGTTGAATTGTGTATGTTTACAAATTCAGATATTTTAATTACATTTACTGTTAGTGTGTTTTCTGCTACTCATCTTGGTGGTTTCTATAATTTAGGCTTTACTTAAGACTTAAGAGAGTAAGAACATTATTAGATTTGACATGAGAATAGTCTCAAACATTTAAGTTTAAGATGTTCTTTCTCAATTCAGTATGTGATTGACTGACCATGCATTCTTCAAGTTTTAAAAAATGCACATGAATGGGCCGAAAAAAGTTATTTCTACTCTTGATAAATTGCTTTTGGTGGGTTTTCTAGTTGTTAAAACTTGAGACTAGAATTTTTTGTGAATTTTCAAATCCTACTTTATTCATGTTGTAGAAGTTTTGCATAGACATGTATAAATGAATTGTCCACTCAAGTCGGAGCTAGCTTAAAGGATGGGGAAGGTCCCTTTGTTGAATTATACTGTGTAAATAGGGGGAAAACTAACTTTTTGGTTATATAGGAGAATGAAACCACGATTCATCTATTCTTGACTCAAATTTCAATGTCCCGACCAGAGCACCCCACCATCATTTTTACTCTTATATAAGGTGTTGAATCTCTTTTATATTTTTTAATGCACTTACATAAATTCCTGCCTCTGACATTATAGGTGCCAGAGTTGTACTCATAGCTACAGGTAGAATATGTTAGCATGTACCCAAAAAAAAAATATAAGTGGATAAATAAACACCAATCAGTGTAGTGGTAACTTGTGAGGTATAAACGAACATAATTGAGTAGATCAAAAAGGGAAAAAAACTTGAAAGTTGGTAGCCTGGTACTATAATGTTTATAATCTAGAAACAGAAATAACAGCAACACGGCGATGCTGAGTAACAATGATGATTCCAGATTTAGCATACCCTCTTCTATAAAGTATTTGTGGAAGTTGTGTACTTTGTTGGGAAAGGCAAGACACTAACAAAGAATGTCCGACAGGATAACAACGGAATAATACTCAAGTCTAAATTTTCCCTTTCAATTAGAACCAATAGACGACAAACTAAATCAATCAATACGAAGAATGTACAACAAATATATCAACCAAACTAAAACAAGACAGGAATAAACCAATCACACAAGACACAAAGATTTATATGGAAAACCCTTTGATGTGAAAAGTAAAAAATCACAGGACCAAAAGCTCCACTATAAACATCAATATTTACAATATTGTTCTCCAAAATTGTCCACAAAACAAGTGTCAAACAATGAGCAACAACGAAACAAGATTACATCAAAACTAGAGAATTAAAGGAGAGATTCACCCAAAAACGAGCTACAGTTCACGCCCCAAAATCAGAGGCTACATATAATCAAATCCGATCTTCACCGTTGAATTGAAAGAACCAGATGCTGAAAACTCCCACTTCAAATTTGAGAGCAATCCAATGGTTAATGAAGCGGCAAACTATGTTTGAAGCGGACTGCCTAAGCAGAATATTTCCTGAAGCAAAAACGGGATTTTTCTCTCTCTCAATCATTGAAATGGCTCTCTCTAGATTTTTGTAACACCTCGGTCTTAGAAATAGCTAAAATTAGAAAGAACAAATTTGGAAAGAGCCAAATTGAGAATTTGGCAAGTTCTGCATAAGTTATGAGTTTTGGGTCAAATTTAAATAGTAATAACTTTCAGAACATGATGAGTAAGGTGGCCCATAAGATATCAAATGAAAGATCTTTGAATCCTCTTTCCTATGCCATCAAATTTGCTAAATTTTGAGCTCGTATGATGGAGATATGCCCGTTTGAAGTCAGCCTATCCAGTTAAGGAAAGTTACCTGAATTAATGAGGAGTATTTTGGTCTTTTCCTTACCCCATCAGCTTAAAACATTTTTAGTATTATTTTAGGGGTCAAAACTGATTTGGGTCAGTTTTCACAATCCTAATTTACGCATAGGATTTTGAGAAGAGTTCAAGAAGAAGAGAAAAGAGGAGAAAAGGAAAAAAAATCAAGGTTTTCGCGAATTGCGGATTTGTTTCTCCAAAGCGAGGTATGTAAGCTTTTATAGTGTTGGGTTCGTTCACCCACACGTCAATAATGATTTACATATTCGAATCCATTCACAAAGATTGAGTATATTTGAGTTCTTGATGAGTTTCTTTAAGTTTGTGATATATTCTTTAAGTATGAGGTTTTGTTGAGTTCTTGTGATGAGGATCTTGTATTTGAGTATTGTTCTTGAGTAGTTTAGAGAGGATTTCTTGGTAATTATGTTGGGTCTAAGAATCCATAAGAGTTTGAGAGGAATCGCTCGATTCTAGAGGAGTTAGACATGAAATTAAAGCAAGAAAATTCGTCAAAGTATCTGGGAAAAGGAGTGGGGCGTCGCGCCACTTAGTGCGCCCTAAGCAGGTTTCTGTAGGTAGGGTTCTGGGGGACCGCGCCACTCAGTGCGCCCCAACCCACCTTCTTTAGTTTAGGGGCTGGCGCCCCACGCCACTTAGTGCGCCAGGGTCGCTAGGTCCCCTACCCTTTCATCCTTCTTTGAATGTGCGTTCCCTCGAATCGTACCTATGGTTTCTACTTGATATCCACACTCTAAATTACATCTAAACATCGAGAGATCATTCATAACATGAATCATAACCTTGAATTCATAATTCAAATTCAAGGTAGAGTTAAGAGTTGAGTTTTGAGAGTTCTTTCGAGTCTTTTGAGAAGTCTTTTACAATCTTTTAAAACTTGTTTAAGACTTAAGTAGTTGAGTTTGAGGATGAGGAGAATAGAGTTCATTTTTTTTCAAAATGATATGTGGGAACTAAGTATTCCCAAGAGTAAATGTTTAATTTACATTTAAGATGAGTTGAAACACCGATTTCCAAAAGAGTTAATGGGGAGTTTTGAGTACTATCTCTTTTAAGAGAAACCTTTTGAGTAATAATCTCAAAGTTGAGGATGAGGGAAAAAAATTTAAAAATATGAGCTAAGTTATATTTTGGGACTAGTATTGAGCACTGATATAGGGGAGAGTTCAAACAACTCACAGCCCCCATAAATCATGTAGCCAACGTGGGTAAAACGGATCATACTTTTTAGATGATTTCTTATTGATTTTTAAGCATAGCTTAGTAGATCCACTTAGTTGATGAGTTTTATACCCCAGAAAGATATAGGACAGTTCTGGCAGCGTGAACGAGACGTTGTATCATCACATAGCTTATAGTGATGGTCTTTGGTTAAAGAATCTCCCAAACAGAGTTTATTTTGTATTTTTACATATAAACTGAGTTATATTATATTTTCCAATACATTGAGTTGTTATCTACTGTTTTAAAAGTTTTTTATTTATATTGCATTGTTGTTATTGCTTTTATATTGAAATGAGTTGAGATTGAGTTGAGACGAGGTAAGTTGTTTCTTCAGTTCCAGTTCAAGCTTATGTCATATTTTAGATTTCCCCTTGCATGCTCGTATATTTCATTTACTGACGTCATTTGGCCTGCATCTATTATGATGCATATATAGGGAATCAGGATCATCAACCGACGCTTCATTGATCCAGTCAAGTTCCAGCTAGAGTTGGTGAGCCTCCTTGCTTTCCGGAGGGTTTCACCTTGAGTTTACTTTTCAGTCAGTTTTTGTTTATTAGGATGTCGTGGGTCTTGTCTTGACATCCATCTCATTTAGTAGAGGCTTCATAAATAGACAGTAGTAGCTCATGAGTCTTGTTAATTTCCATAGTTTATGTTGAGACTTGAGTTGTCTCTTTGGCCAGTTGAATGTTTATTCCTAATTATTCTGAGTTAAATATTTGAGACTTTTGAGTTAAATCATTCTTTTGAGTTCATTTATTGATGAGTAAGTCTTCCGCTGAGAGTTGAGTCAGGCCAAGGGTTCGCTTGTGGCCAACAATGGTTCTCGAGTGCCGTACATGCACAGGATGTAGGCTCGGGGCGTGACAATTTTTCTCTCTTGTATTTCTGGAAATAAGACATAAATAGGCCTTATATATGCCACATAATATTGGGGTTATGGGCTAAAGTGGACTGGTCCAAATAAGACGTTTATTTATCCACATCGGAAGGGAAAAAAGATCATAAACCCAACAAAACTCCCCCTCACAACTATGTGGAGGAGACCACCATCCCGGCGATCATGCAACAATCTTCTCTTTCCATGGCCTCATCAAGACTCTCTGGTTCTACCCTGTCAGTCAAGTGTACATACTCATTGGGAGAATAACGAGATGAATGTATTTTCTCTCTAGTAGATCTTCTGAGAGAACTCTCTAGAGCATTAATAATAGTTGGTTGCTGACCAACTATATCATCTTGCACTGGAGCATCAACGTCATGAATATGACCAGCATCTTCAATATCAACTTGATTTTCATCAATTTAAAGATTTTCACCAGGTGCAATAGTAAAAGGAACTGGATCAACATCAACTAGGCTCTCACTACTATAAGAATCAACTTTCTCAGCTTCGTCAAGATCTTCAATTGTTTGGTCTTCAAAGAACACAACATCACGGCCTCTAACAAGTTTCTTTTCAACTGGATCAAAAAACCATAGCCAAATTCATCTTGACCATAACCAACAAAGATACATCGCATAGTTTTAATATCTAACTTTGACCTCTCATCCTTGGGAGCATGCACAAAGGCTTTACACTCAAAAACTTTAAGATGATCATAAGACATATTCTTATCAGACCAAACTCTGTCAGGAAAATCACCCTTCAAAGCAACAGTTGGAGATAAATTGATAATATAAGTAGCAGCATTAAGTGCTTCTGCCAAAAAGGAATCTGGAAGCTTAACATCTGAAAGCATACATCTAACCCTCTCAACTAGAGTTATATTCATCCTCTCTACTAAACCATTTAGCTGAGGAGTCTTCGGAGGAGTTTTCTGATGCCGAATACCCTGCTCTCTGCAATATTTATCAAAAGGATCAATATTATCAGAACGGATGCATTTCAATTTCTTCCATGTTCGTCTCTCAACCAAGGCCTAAAAATTCTTCAACATGTCAAGTACCTGATCCTTGGACTTCAAAGAGAATACCTAAAGTTTGTGAGAATGATCATTAATAAAAGTCACAAAGTAAAGTGCACCACCATACGACTTTACATTCAAAAGGACCCCACAAATCAGAATGTACCAACTTTAGCAAATCAAGCTTCCTTGAAGGCAGATGACTCTAGAAAAAAACTCTTTTATGTTTACCGGCTAAGCAATGAACAAACTTGTTTAACTTTGCTTATTTCCCTCCGGAAAGCAAATTCTTCTTAGCCAAATGGTTCATCCCCTTCTTTCTCATATGACTCAGTCTTCTATGCCATAAAAATGATGAAGTATCATTCTCCACCAAATTTACTGAGCCTCTAAAAATGTTGCCCTGAAAACATACAAGTTAGACAACTTGCTAGCACGGGCTACAACCATAAAACCTCTAGTAAGCATCCCCTAGCCACCACAAAGGGTATTAACATTACCCTCATCTTCAAGGTTTCCAACAAAAATCAAATTCAAGCGAACATCTGGAGCATGCTTAACATTATTGAGAACTAGTTTGGAACCATTATTACTCTCCAAACAAACTGTCCTAATACCAAGAACTGCAACCTCATTATTATTACCCATTTTCAACATCCAAAAATTACCTGGAGTATTAAAAGAAAATAATTCCTTCCTAGGCGTGACATGAGAAGTAGCACCAGAATCCACAAACCAGCTAGAGTCATCGCGAACAAGATTGATGACATTTTCATCACAAGAAATAAGAAGATTATCATTAGAAATAACAGCAACACAATTTTCATTATCACCTTCTTTCTTTTGTTGTCTCATATCTCTCTTGTACCTAAAGTAATATTTTTTTATATGCCCATTCTTGTGGCAATAGTTAAATGTAACATTCTTGTATTTAGAATTTGACTTACCTCTATTTTTATCTCTGTCATTCTAACTTTTGAACTTGTTTCTCTCCCTGTTTTCAGTAACCAAAACATCGGAGTGTGAAGTTGAAGAAAATGAGGCTTGAGATCTTCTTCTCATCTCTTCATTCAAGACATCACTCTTAGCATATTCTATAGTGACAACACCACTAGGAGCAGAAATAGTCAAAGAAACTCAAAGAGTTTTCCAAGAGTCTGGCAGAATATTAAGAAGCCAAAGTTCATGTATCTCTTCATCGAACTTTACATTCATTATGTATAGATGGTCAAGAACACCCTGAAAATCATTATATGATCAGAAATAGGAGTGCCCTCTTTATACTGATTTTTATCAATTGTTTTAATAGAAAAAAACTTATTGTTGCCAGTCTTCAAAGCATAAAGTGTCTCGAGCTTGTCCCATAAACTTCTGGCATGTGTCTCATTTACAATGTGATTTCTAACATTATCTTCAACCTATTGTGTAATATAGCCACAAACCTGAAAGAGCTCAAATTTACATTCCTCATTTGTCATGGACTGGGATTTATCAGAAGCAACACAGGTAAATGCATCTTCTTGATAAATAGTAGATCTTTCATCTTCCCTCTCCAAGTATGATACTTACTACCATTCAAACAAACCATCTTGCTCATATTTTCCTCCATCATTCAAATTAATAATCAATAATAATCAATGCTCTAATACCACTTTGTTAGGAAAGGAAGGGCACTAACAAATAATGCACGACAGGATAACAGCGTAATATTTCTCAAGTCTAAACTTTCCCTTTCAATTTAAATCAAGAGAAGACAAACTAAATCAAGTAATACGAAGAATGGACAACAAGTATATCAACCAAACAAAAACAACAAGACAAGAATAAATCAATCACACAAAACACACAGATTTACGTGGAAAACCCTTCGATGTGAAGAGTAAAAAACCATAGGACCAAAAGGTCCACTATAAACATCAAGAGTTACAATATTATTCTCCAAAATTGGCCACAAAATAAATGTCAAACAACGAGCAACTACGAAACAAGATTGCACCAAAACTAGAGAATTAAAGGAGAGATTTCACTCAAAAATGAGCCATTGTTCACCCCCCAAAATCAGAAGCTACATACAACCAAATCCGATCTCCATCTATGAATTGCAAGAACCAGATGCTGAGAACTCCCATTTCAAATTTGATCACGATCCAACGGTTAACGAAGTGGCAAACTCTGTTTGAAGCAGACTACCTGAGCAGAAAATTTCCTGAAGCAAAAAAGGATTTTTCTCCTTTTCTCTCAATCTCTAAACATATCTCTCTTGATTTTTGTAAAAATAAGACCTAAATAAGTCTTATATATGCCACATAATATTGGGCTTATGATCTAAAGTGGCTGGTCCAAATAAGACTTTTATTTATCCACATATCAAGGAAAAAAAATCCTAAACCCAACACTTTTACCAGAATTAGCCTCACGAGACTTCTATTCCTACCGAAGAACTCTCATTCTAGGAGAATATGAAGCAAGATCGCAAGAAGTCTATGCAATCATTATTAGCAAGCCTACGTGGACGACAAGCTAACAATAATAACACAACTTTCCAAGATTTGGATCAACTAGATTTGCAAGTTGTGAATTAGAATATAACAATTCCTACTCTCGGTAATGGAAATTTAATTTCTTCTTCAACCTCCAATGAAGCTAGCTCACAACTGAAAGAGGAGTCGTTACTTGTCCACATTAGAGGTTAGAAGTATTTTTATATTAGAGTTGATTGTTTCATTTTATTCTTAATTATTTTGTTGTTATTATTACTTTTCATTTATGTAAATTGCTTGTTAAGATGATAGATACTTCGTCTGGAGAAGTTACTACTCAAAAGATGCAACCAAATCGAGTATGGAACTTAGAAAAATAAAAAAAATTATGGTGAAACTAAATGGTGATGGACAAGAAAGTGATAATGGTTCAAAGATTTCTTGACAAACTTTCTCGAAAGTCTATGTTTTGTCCCATATTAGTTGAGATATGGGATAGGATACCACATGAGAAAACAAAATTACAATGGCATCTTATTAAGGTAATTAGCTAATTTTATTGTCATTCAATTAATACATCTTTTTTCAATAAATAGTGATTTATGAATACAAATGCAATCTTTACGCGAAAGGTGGAGGGCCCATAAATGTAATAATTTCTACCCCAACAAAAGTAAAGAAGAGATACTTGCTAAGCCTCACAAAATGGTGGATTATGTTGATTGGACGGCTTTTGTGCATCACTGAATGAGGATAAGATGAAAGTAATCGTTCTTTCATAATTTGATTTTCTCTTTCTCTTATTTTTTGGGTAAATACTTTTTATTATTAACAAAAATGAACTTTACAGCTCAAGGAAGAAAGGAAAAATAGAAGCACTAGGTTCGACATTTATCCCAAATCTCTAGGGTACGTTGCATATGTAAACTCCTACCAAAAAAATAATTTCAATATAGTTCATATAGGATATACATTCAGTTCTCCTGGTTTCCTAGCCAATTTAAGTCTCAAATTGGCTCTCAAATATACTTGGTTAATGATGATCTTGATCAGGAATTAAGGCTGGCAAATGGACAAGGTTTTGGCCGGTACGGTCCGGTCCGTTTTTGGTTTGGTTCCCGTACCGGTAAGTCTGGTACCGGTTGAACCGGTAAGGAACTGGTCTTATAGGGTACTGGAATCGGTACCGAAATGGAACTCATTTTTTTATTCAATTGATCCGATTCGGTAAGAACCGGTTCCTGTCCAGTTGATCTGGTTCAACGGTCACTTCCATTTTTATTTTATTTTTTCTAAGTTGAACGTTAATTTATAGTCGTTGGGCCCATTTAGCCGTTGGGCTGGGGCCCAAAATGGCTCAAAACAGCCCCCCACCCCTCTCTAACCCCTTAACACTATAAATATACCCATATTCTTTTATTTAAATCACAAATTCACAAATTATTTCATTAACATCTTACAAAATCTCTCAATTTTCAATCTCTCATAAATTCATAATTATTATTTTGTGATATTGACCTGGAGTTTCGATTTTGGAGATTTATTTGAAGTAAACTGGAAGCTTCAATTGGCATCTTTCGATTCCGGCTTTGGTTATACGTCTACTTTTACGTAGAAGTTCGGTACATTCGTTCCAACTTTAATTTTTATTTGTTTATTAATTAAGATATTTTATTTTTTTTGTTATATTATCTTGCTTGTTTTTCATAATATTTAATTATTTTAAACTTGAACATGAATTTGGAAAGAAATAGTGGTAAAAGACCAATGTTGGAAAGAAAAAATAATAGGGGAAGAGGAAGTAGTTCTAATTCTAAAAATTTGCCACCTAGATTTAGATTTAATACTAATGATTATACTCATGTTGATGAAACTTCTTTTACACGAGACTCATGACCTATTGAATTTAATTCCGAAAATGAAGTAGATCATGAGACTTTAAATAGATGTTTTACTAATTTTGAGGAAGAATTAGATGAGGAAGATGATGAGACCCCTACCCCTACTAGTCCGGCTACCGAATTACCAGAATAAGATGAAGTCCCCTCTTTACCTACTTTTTCAAAGACCGTTGTACGTGTTAAAAGATCTTTAGTATGGAAATTTTTGGTACAAAATAAGGAAAAACTACTGTTACTTGCACGAAATATAAATTGACCATGAAACATGTAACTACGGGTACACAAGAGGGAACGGGACGACTAAGAACACATTTGAGAAAGTGTAATAAAGAATTTGCTCGCCTAGATGATATAGAAAGGGCTAATAGAAATGGAATACCCATATCTGAAAATTCTATGGGAGTTGGAGGTTCTAATATGGTTCAAAGTGTATTAAATATGACTAGCCCGGCTAGCCGAAGCACACACTACACATATAGTAAAGAAAAAGATCGTAGAGAATTAGCTAAAATGGTTGTTGTTTGTGGTTTGCCTTTTTCATTTCCTTCTCATCCTGGTTTTGTTCATTATATTCGGGAATTGTATAACCCAAATTATGAAGGTATTCCACGAAGTACAATTAAAAGTGATCTTTTTAAATATCAAAAAGAGTATTGTCATTTTCTTCGTTGTTTATTTATTTATTATGATGGTAGATTATCTATTACTTCTGATATGGGATGTAGTCCTAATGGTAATGATTATTTTACAATTATTGTCCATTGGATTGACCATGAATGGAACATGCAAAATAGAATATTAGGGTATAAATATGTTGAAGAAACTAAAACCGGTTCTTATATAGCAATAAAAATAAGCTCCATTTTACAATTTTATGGAATATGTGATAAAATAATGAGTGTCACTTTAGATAATGCTTCTAATAATTTAAAAGCAATTGATTATTTAAAATGTAGACTTTGTCTAATTGATAATGATTCTTTTCATATTAAGTGTGCCGCACATGTGTATAATTTGATAGTTAAAGAGGGTATTTCTCAATTTGGAATTTCTTGTGAAAAAATTAGACTTGCTTGTAATTGGATTTTTAAAGCTAAAGTAAAAGCTAGAATTACAAAATTTAAGAATTGTTGTAAAGAATGTGTCTTGCATATAGAAAAGATCCAAAAGAAGTATACACTAGATGGAATTCTTTATTTGAAATGCTTGAAGTTGCTTATATTTATCAAGAGCCGGTACAATTAGTTTTTAATGTTCATAATGTGGACCCGAATTTAAGAATTGGCTATGAAGATTGGAAAAATACAAAAGAACTTATTGAATTTTTAAAATTTTTTTATAAAGCAACAAATGCTGCTTCTGGTCAATATTATCCAACTATTTCTTCCGTTTTAGTAAATATTTGTGCTATTTCATCTGAATTTGCAAAATATAGAGGAAAAGATCGATTTGAAGATTCACTTACTTTTATGATTGAAAAATTCAAAAAATATTTTTTCCTTATTCCTCAAATCTATTTGATTGCTACTACTTTCAACCCAAATTACAAATTAAACGGTGCTGAAAGAATTGTTGAAATAATTTATGCAAATTTAGAAATTAAAAATGATGAAACCCTTAGTATTGAAGATTGTAAAAGTAGCATATATACAAAAGCTAGAGAGTTATATAATACATATAAAGCTATGGGAAACAATATTCCAATAGTTGAACCTTCATCTTGTAGGCCTAGAAGTGATAATACAGATGATTGGATGGATGATTATCTTGAGCTTGAATCCTCTACTAATAATGATTTTAATTTATATTTCAATCAGGCACGGGAAAAGATTAGACATGAAGAAGGACAACTTCAAGCTCAAACATTAGTATGGTGGAAGAATCGTGAAAATCAATTTCCGACCCTTGCTAGGGTTGTTCGAGATGTGCTAGCGATTCAAGCATCATCGATCGCTTCAGAGCAAGCCTTTAGTGTGGCGAGATTTATGATTGGAGATCATCTATATTCATTAGCAAAGGATAGTTTGGAAATATCGGTGTTGTTTCGAGATTGGGTCAATGCCGAAAGAAGAAATACCGGACTACCACAATTAAGTAGCCAAATAGAATAAGAAATAGATGAAATATTTGGTGATAATAGTGATGATGACATGGAAGAAGAACGACAAATACAAGTTCCAAAAAATGTTTCTTTTGAAATGATACAAAAGTTACGAAAAGATTTTAAAAAAAGTTTCAATTGTTAGTAGTTAGTACAATAATTAATATTCAATACCTAGATTATGTACTATTGTACTCTTTGCCTCTTTCTAATAATTGTATTGTACCATCTATTTATTTGAATAAATATACGGCTATTCGCCTTGATTTTCTTTTAAAATAGTCTCTTATATTTAATCCAAGTCATTTTACAAATTTAATTTTCAACTATTTTAATATTAGTTTAAACTTTAATATAAAATTGAATTTTAAGGTTTAAACTTTAAATTCAATATAAACTTTAAACTTTAAAGTCTAAAGTTTAAACTTAAATTCAATTGAAACTTTAGTTTACTTTAAAGTATAAAGTTTTAAATTAAAGTTTTTTAATAATATAATATTATTAATTAATAATAATTAAAGTTAATAAAAAAAAATTACCGGTACACAATGATCCGGTAAGAACCGGTTCCGGTCCGATCCAAACCGATTCCTATCCGGTAACTAAGGGACCGAGCGGAACCTTTGGGAATTTTCGATAAAACCGATTCCGGTAAATAAATTCGATAACGAGGACCGGTTCCGGTAAAACCGGTCATGTTAATCTGGTTTTGTCCAATTGCCAACCTTATCAAGAATATCCTTAGTTACACTCCTTCCACAAGTGGTAAATAGCAGCCCGTGAACCATTTCCTTTGAATTAACTTTCATTCAATCCCCAATTCATCCAGCCACTCCATAGGACTCTTGGTAATTCCCAACCATTGCAACAACTTTCTCCACATACTAATTAATGGCAGTGATTAGCCCATCTTTTCAAATGGTTGATACTGATATAAGATATAGGTGATACGGTTGTTTTGGATGCCAACAATTATGAAATAGGATATAGTTGTATGTTCGTTGAGCCATCTAAATGAATGTGTTATAAAAAGCATTATGAGTCTCAAATTTAAGGCAGATATTATTGTTTACTTCCATTAAGTAATATTATTGGGGTTGACTAGTGGCAGATCTATTAAGGCCCGTGAGGTACCACGCCACCCATGTGCTTCGACGAAAACTCTATACATATAGGTACATATATATGCAACATACATATATATTATGAACTTGCCACCCAGTGAACCAAATCACTTCGTGGTGCCGGTGGCAGAGGGTCATGATGAGTCCGCGATTTGGACTCATTTAGAGCTTTATTTATATAGATTTAGTGTCCTCAAATGCTTAATTTGTGTCAATAACTAAAGTTAAATCCTTGATTTTCAGGAATATGGATTGAGGAACAAAGCAATGACACTAACAGACAAAAAGGAACAAAACAAACTGAAGAAATGAAGATGGGCAAGCCTAATGATCGCCAAGAGCACTTGGCGTGTCACCGAGTGGCTCATCAGACCGCCTAAAGTTCCAGTGTGCCAAGCTCTGAAGGAAAGAACCAAGTCGGCGACAAAAAGGAACAGTCGGTGGATCACCGAGTGATTCCGTGAAGCCAAGATAAATCGCCCAAAGTTACAGACCTTGAGGATGCTGAATGCCAAGGCGAAAGGGCGATGGAAGAGACCAACGGGCGGCTCGCCAAGTGGTTCGGTGAGCCCGACTTACTTCACCGAAAGGGCTTTCGTAGCTTATTTTCCGTCACTATAAATACATTTTGAACATTTAGTTTAGGATGTTTTATCTATGATTATTGAATCTGAATCTTTAGACAGTTTTCTCTAGAGTTTTGTTTAGCTTTGAAGGATTGAAGAAATTCACTTTTGAGAAATTGGAAGTGGGTCTTTGAGATTCATCAAATTAGAGCATTGTAAAGACAAAATCACTCTTACCAAGTTGATGGATAATCAATTTGGTAACTGTTTTTACCTTTTTATAATGTCTAGATAAAACCCCAATTCTTGGGGTGTGTGATAATGTGATTATGGGTTGATTTAGCTTATGAGTATTGCTAATTGTTAGTTTAAATTTTATTTTAAAATGAGTTTAATCATTGATTGTGGCTTAATTTAAGGATTGTAGTTGCAAATGCAGTTCTACTTTTGTGTTTTTGGCTTGATCGAGAGAGAGGTTTTAGAACTAAAGTTTTTGATTAATGGTTTGTGGGTATTTGGTTTATTTGGGTTTAGCTCGAGAGAGTAAATCCTAAACCCAACCCCACACATTTACCTCAAAAGAGTTAATGGATTAAGGTGTGGGCTGCTCTTAATTTGCATGCTTGTTGATGTTTGAGAGAAATCACTTGATTTGGGGTAATTGTTCGAGAGAAAATTACCCCCCTTATAGTCTAGCCTACTCACTTATATCTAGACATTTACTAATAGTTGTAATTACCCATATGTCTATATTTGCCTATAATTGATCACATCCCAAGAACCTGTCTCATTATTGTTAATTCCTAGTGTTTGTGACTGTTGTAGTTGATAACTAAAACCAAAAAACCCCATCTGACATTAGTGTCACCCCTTTACTTGATTATGTTTTTAATCGATAATTTCTATTCCTATGGCTGATTAGACCACATTCATACTTCCTAATTGAATCTGAAACACATACCGTTCCCTGTGGGATTCGACCCCAACTCATTAAGTTGGGTTTTATACTGATTTACGATTGTTGAACACCTAGAATTGGATGAGGTGTGCTTGAAAAGTCAAATCAAAATGGCGCTGCAGCGGGAGAGTGGTGTTGTTTGAATATTTTTTTTGGTGAAGTTGAATTGTATTCTTGTTAGTCATAGTTGAATCTACTTATTTTTAGTTTTGGTTTTTGTGTTGCTTGTTAAAACAGAGGAAGAAATGAGTGTCAACGGAATCAATGGTAGCCAATTGGGCCACCAAGATAACATCGGGAATCTCAATGATGTCAATGACCCAAATTTAGTGGGTAGAGTTAGTGTCATTCGTTTACCTCCGGTTGAGGGAAACACGGTGTTTCACATTACAAACACCATGATGCAGCTCTTACAATTGAAAGGTTTGTTTGGTGGGCTGGCTCATGAGGATCCCCATGAGCATATTATGAATTTTGTTGATGTTTGTGTACCGTTCTCCTTTAAGAACATATCTATGAATCAGTCTAGTTGAGGTTGTTCCCATTTTCTCTAATGGGAGAAGCATGTAAGTGGTTGGCTGAATTTCTAAGAGATTCTATTACTTCATGGGACGAGTTTATTACCGCATTCCAAGTGCGATTTTTCCCTCTTTCTAAGATGATGACACTTAGGGACAATATTCAAAGCTTCAAACGTTTGGAGGGTGAGCCAATCCATGAGACTTGGCTAAGGTTTAAGAAGATGGTGTTGCAATGCCCAACTCATGGATTGCTCGATAATGTACTGCTATAATAATTGTATAGAAGCCTCAATTCAGTAAACAAATGAGTGGTTGATCAACTTTCTCTGGGAGGCTTAATGCAGCAGCCTTATGTTATAGCAGCCCAAGTCCTTGATGGCATGACCAAGATTAACCGGGCATGGTACACCCGTGAAGATCAAGTCTCTGCTCTTACTTACAAATTGACAAAGGAACAAATTGAAAAGGATCAAGAGAGAGACCAAAACATGGCAAAGATGATGACCCAGCTAGACATCTTGGCCAAGAACGTCATCGGTGCTGGTGCTAAGAGTGTTAATGATGTCGGTGTTGGTGGTTTAAACCTCGAAGAGGACAAATTTGAAGTGTTGTACCATGAGGAAGTGAACTTCCTAGCTAACCAAGGAGGAGGTTATCGTGCAAACTACCCAAGGCTAGGTGGTAATCAAGGTTGGAATAGAAATGAGGGCTGGAGAGACCGTGATAGAAAGTGGTGTAATCGTAATGCCACTTGGAAGGAAAGAGAAGGGGAGAAGGATAGGTATGTTCCTCCCCACGAGCGTCAAAAGCCCAAAGATTCTGAGGGTGGCCAGACTGAGGAAATGCTCTTGCGTATTCTCAACAAGGTTGAAGGGTTCAATAAAGTCTTGAAGGAAATGAAGAAAGATGTATCGACTCTCAACCAGACGGTGACCTCTCACTCCGTCTCTATCAAGAAGTTGGAGACCCAAATGGGTCAGATTTCTTCACATTTAAACCCAAGACAACAAGGGGGTTGTGATATGCTCAAATTACACCTCCCTAAAGAAGCATAAGTCATCGTTATCAAGTAAAGAACCCAACTTGTAGGTTAGGGTCGATCCCACGAGGAAAATGGTTTAGACTTTACTTTAACCAACAATTATATTAAATTAGTCAAATTACTTCCAGAAACAAGTAATTAAAAAAGGGGGGGGGGGGCTTTTGTGAAACAAATTTTAAGAATTCAATAAATAATCAGTATTCAAAAGTCAGTTTTGGTTGTTATCAAGATGAGTGAAATAACTAGGGTATACGTGTTCTCCACAAGCTCATAACACAGTAATCCTAGTAATAGCAATTCTATCCTAGTTCCCTACATGCAAAGTGATAAGTTTTGTATCTCTAAAACCTTGGTCTGGCATCTAGAGAATTTCTCCCCGCACCTTGGTCCGGTTACGTGTGTATAATTTACTAACCCTTACCTTTACCTCATATTAGACATCATAATCGATGTTTGGCTTAGTTATTACTTCGCACCAATCGACACTAGCCTATTAGATAGTATCACACTAAATCTATGTTGATAATTCTTTTCTTATTGATTACTTCCTTGGTTCAGCAAATAGCAACAAGGCGAGTTCTGACGTTTGCAACCGCTAAAAGGACTTCTAAACAAAAGAATTAGCAATGCATGCACCACACTATTCAAGAATTGCTTATTTACTATTCATACTTTGTTAATTGTTCATGGTTCCCACAACCCTAGTTGTGGAGTTTAGTTACCCATAATCATATGAACACAATTCATTATTTTAGATGAAAGAATTCTGAACTTACGTAAGAAGAATAATAACCCAGAAATCCAACTTGAATTTCAACACAAAAATCTTCAAAACGAACTTAGGAAATTTAAAAATTGCTAAAGTTCCAAGCTAATCTCCCAAAGCAAGAACTAGAATAGAACAATAATGTCCAACCCCCAAAAACAAGGTTTACAATCCCTATTTATAGAAAACAAGTCCAAAATTAAAAGGGAAACAAAATAAGGAAAGTTTGTTACAGGCACGCGTCTTCATTCCACGAGACTGACTCACGGACCGTCAATGGATCTATGGTCCGTAAGTCCCTTCCGTCAGCCAGTACTTGGAAAATATTTCAACTTCCAAAAATCAGCTTCTCTGAAACAAACGACGGAACTGCAGTACGGACCGTAGATCGATCTATGGTCTGTCAATCCCCTTCCGTAGCTCCACACTTAGAATCTTCAAAAATCAGGTACTGGAACCCTCGCAGTATCAATCTATGGATCAACAGTATGGTCCATAGATCAATCTACGGACCGTCAATGGTCACCGTGGTTCCACAGTTGGTCAGATTTCCCTGATTTTCCTTCCATGCCTTGGCTTCTGATCTACGACCACCATCTACGGAGCGTCAATGGACCTACGGTCCGTAGATCACCTCCGTAGATGCCCTTTTCTGCATTTCTTTCAGTTGTCTCTTTATTTCCGCGCCTGAACATCTTTCCTGCCAAATATGATAAAAACACATAAAAAACCCATACAAAAAGGCCCTAGACACACACAACTTGTAAGTGAAATGTATTAGAAATACCGTAAACTCAAGGTATATCAACACCCTCAACTTAAATTCGTTGTTTGTCCCCAAGCGACGCACTAAGACTCTAAACGACACTTGTATAGAAGCAACCATTTCAAGCACAAGCAATCATATGGCTCTCTATCCCACTCACTTTCCGGGTGCAACATTTGTTCTCTTAGACTCGACAAGCTAATTCATGTGGGTCAAACCATGACAACAATCGACCAACCAACACACAACATACGTTGTTTTATTATCACCAAAGTACCAACTTTCCGATAATGCAACTAGTGCCCTTACTTCAAACGAAATCCCTTGTCTTTCACACAATGGCTATGGCTTTCAGTACAAGGATTCATTCAACACTCGCACTCAGAAATAACTTCAAGTACAGTTAGTGCTCAATACCATAGGCTTGCCCTTATTTTCACTGCTTAGACTCCCCACATTAGACTCTAGGATCACTATAGGACTTTCTTGGCTTGTAACGTAGGCTCAGGGTCAGGTGTGGTACATTTGGGTACTTCTTAGTGACTTTCTGCCCTCCTTGACATTACACTTGGCTTTCAACCTCTTTCTGCCCTATTCTTTTGTCATCCTACCATTTTACCTTCTTTCCCTTGATTCTCTTCAACCATGGATGTGACTTTAGGTTTTGTAGATCTTTCTATTTGTCACTTTTTTTTTTCTTGCGTTTTATGCTTTTTCTTTAGCTTTCAACAAGTCACATCCATTCCTCTCTTTTCTCAACATCAAACTCTTTTCATACCCATTTTTCTTTCGGTTTCCTCTTTCATAGCCACCCTCAACTTATGGATTTTCCATTGATTGAGGTGCACAATACCCAATATCGGGTCAGGGCCAAGACTGAAGTTACCTTTTACATCAGCCACCCTCAACTTAGGCTTTTGACCTAAGTCGAGGTGCACATGTCCAAGGAGGGACCAGGGCCAACATAGTAGATTTATAGGAAGGTGATTTCGGGGTTTAGAAAGAAATGGTCTAATTTTAAGCTCAAAACATTTGGATCAAAAGGAGCATTTATTTCATTTGGTTAGATCTTTCATTTAGGCAATTTGTGGACTTATCAGAACAAGGGCCTATGATCATCTCCTAGCTTATAGAGTGAATTGTCTTAGCAGGACTAACCAGGCAAGTTCTAGTTTTGCACAAAAACTATTTGAACAATCAATTATTCTCACACACACTTGGCACATAGTTTTATTATCAAATTATCAGATAACCCAGTTCAAGTTTCAACTTAAGTCATGCAATCAAGTTGATTCCTTATCATGTCATACTCAGAGCCAACACATTCAACTTGTCTTAGCCTACCAATTCTAGCACACATCACAAAATTTTGACTAGTATATTTTTCATAAGCCATCATGTTTCATTCTTTTTCATGCTTCTATACATACAATCCTAACACATGCCGATTCAACAGAAATTAAACAGTCTCTTGGGGAAAAAGAACACAGGCAAGAAAATCCCAAGAGAGGATTTATGAGTTGGGTTACTCAGACTTCACCCTATCACTCACAATCCATTTACCCCACCCCTAACAAAAATATATATGCTTGTCCCTAATGCATACAAGATAAGTAAAAGATAGTGGATTGGGTGAAGCAACCTGTGGCGCATAGCGCCGAAGAATCATGAACGAACGGGTGGGTCCGGTTTCCCGGAGCCTGTAGGAACAATAGTAAGGTCACCCTCAGTAGTGCCCACATCATCCATCATAGCACCATCAGTGGTGCTCACAACGTCCCTCACAACAGGTGGGACCACTACAACTGGGCCAGAACTCGATGCCCCTGCAGCACTCTCACGCACCCTCCGCTAGCGCAACTCTTCATCTAAAATCGAAGCCTTCTTGGCCTCCTTCTCCTTCCTATGATGTCTCTTCTGAGCTTTCTCCTCCTCAATGCGACTAGAACGGTGCCACTTACCTTTGGCATGTGTAGGCTCAAGCCCTTCCTTGGTGGTCCCACTGAATAAAGCATCCAGCATCGTATCATCAGCCAGTGCAGTAGGTGCAGCCTGAGGCTCAACTGTAGGGGTGGCAATAATGGCATCAACGTCGGTCCGGAGACTGGCTAATTCAGCCAGCAAAGCGGATAGATCTATGGTCGGGGTTGATCGCTCGAGGACTCGCAATTCAAAGGCATCAAGACGCTTATTAAGAGCCTGGACCTTCCGTTCCATCATGCCCTCCATCCTTTGCTCCATTCTGGCCTCGGACTCGGCTATCAAATTTTGCATCCATGGCTGGATGTGATGCAGTAGTGTGGCCATATGAGCCTCTAATTTATTACTCTGGCCAACGGGACAACAGTAGCTCCTAACTGTGGTGTGGACCGGGATGAACTAGGAGCCATACTAGCGGCCTGGGAAGAGGGGGCCGGGACAGTGTTAGAGTGATCTGGTATAATGGTATCACCACCCTGTGCCTGGCTCACAGTGTCTGCAAGATCTGCGCCCAAGGTAGGTACCTCAACCTGGGGCTCTCTGCGAGGTGCCGGCACATTTGCCTCATCTCGAATGAGGCCTATGTCCTAAGTCCCTGTAGGGTGGATCAACCTATCACAATGCCAGATCGGCACTCCAGAGTCCCTGCACAATTGGAAAATCAAACATGGAAAGGGGTAAGTAGTGGAGGTCTTGAATGCCCTCTCGTGAATCTCTGCCAACAGCATGTGGGCAAAGTCAATATCCACTCCTGCTACCAATGCTGCAACCATGATCTCTCTGTCCCATGTGAGTTGGTTGTCAGCTTTTGTCAGCGACACCCTGTTACGCACCAACAACCAGAAGAACTTGGCCACAAAATTCAATGTGGCCTTTCGGATACCTAACCGAGGTGCGACGACCCACTCTGCACACTCGCCATCTGCAGCAATGTACTCGGATATTTTCTCCTAATCTATTAAGATTTATGGCTCCCTCAAGATATGAAATCGAAGGTCTACGAGTCTAGTTTCTAACGCATCAAACCGTTCGTTCATACGACTTCAGAATAGAGAGATATTCGCATTTTTGTGAGACTGCGCAACCAGGCATGTGAGGTGGGGCCCTAAGTCGGTGGAATGTTACATATATCTTCTCCTTCGACCTTTTTCACCATTTTTAAGCTAAAAATCAGAGAAATTAGAGAAACCCATTTCTAGGATCAAGTGAAATATAGATTTTCTCGAGTTAAGTCCTTGACGAAAGTTGTTCTATGCGTTGGGCTCATCATCGTGGTATAATTTGTTTTACCGATTGCGTAGCATATCACATTTTAGTGTTGGGACAGCAAGGATTTGGATATATTTGAAGGTTTTGAAGCGTATTATGACCTTAAGATCAAGGTAAGACCCTTCTTTCATCGACTCTAGCTTCTATAAGCAGCAAATAGCAATTTGCAACGAAAATACATATATTTTATCGTATTGTCATGGTATCTTTTATTTTTGTGTGTTGATTATGGTCCTACCTTTTTGTACTATCGAGGGAGTATTGAGTAAAAGTCATTAGGCCACGTAAATTTAGCGAAAAAGGTATGTAAGGCTATTCCCTACTTACGACATGTTTCCTTAAAGCTTAGAAGCAATGTATTTGGGTTGTTATCCTTGATATACTTGTAGTCGTGATTGTTGATTGTTGGCTGCTCGAGTTGATATAATCCTCTTTTGTCGATATTCTTATTCAGTTAGTAGCGTCCCTATGTTGGACACGACTTAGAGGCTATTTGTATAGGTTGCTTATAACTAAATTGCTCGCTTTTAGTGGTTCGATTGTTATTATTGTCGTTGGGACTATTATGGTTAGCTGCAAGAATGTGTTCTATGCCTAGAAAGGCTATGTTCTGCCTACAGGGCTATATAGATGCCTAACAGGGCTATGAGTTGCCTACAAGGCTATATTGACGCCTACGAAGGCTATGTGCTTCCTATAAGGCCATGTTGTTGCCTAAAAGGGCTATGAGTTGTCTATAAGCTATGTTGATGCCTAAGAGAGCTATGTGCTACCTATGGGGCTATATTAATGCCTAAGAGGGCTATGTGACTACCTACGGGGCTAGGGGACTACTGATAGGGGTATATAAGTTGATTGGCACATTCCGAGCTTATGGGGGCCTGAGTAGGTGGTCTTTTGTTCTGTTTGTACCTGTCGAGCTTATGGGGGCTTGGTTAGGTTGTTGTTTTATTATTTTTGATAAGTTTAGATTTAGGAGCAGGTCAGTACACTTATCTTAGCCTTGATTTATTTATTGGATTATTCTAGTATATCAAGATATCTCATCATAGTCTATTGCCTTTCATACTCTGTACATTATTTTGTACTGACGCCCCATGGCCTTGGGGGTGCTGCATTCATGCAAGCAGGTCCTGACAGACAACTGAGTAGACCTCCTCATCAGCAGGATTGACTTTTATCCGGTTAGCTAGCCCCTTTCCTCCGGAGCTGCCAGAGTTGGGAGGTTTGTTACCTTTTGTTGTATATATCTTTATGGGTAGGCTGGGGCTCTATCCCACCAATCTTTACTACTCTTAGAGGCTTGCAGACTAGTGTGTGGGGTTTATAGCTACGTTATGGCCATGCTGGCCTATGTTGTTGGTTTGCGGAAGCTTGTGAGCTGTTTGATGTATTGTATTGATAAATACCTACTTTTAGTTTTGGTATAGATATCATGGTGGCCTCGACGGCCTAATCAGGATTTCTGTACTAGTTGACTATTTATTTATATGATCTCCTGGGAGTGGCTGTTTCTTTTATAGATCAATTGACAGGGGTCTTGCCGGCCGATGGCTTAGTTTTATGCCGAGATATACTTGTTTGATTTTTTGATTACGTGTGGCTGCCATGCGCTAGTAGCAAATAGTTCAGCAAGGTCGGCTCGGGCCTGAGTTTTGGCATTAGGAGCCAGTTGCGCCCCTCGAGTTTGGGGCGTGACAAAACTTGGTATCAGAGCAACGTCATATCCTAGGGAGTCTGCAACCCATGTCTAGTAGAGTCTTGTTTATAATTGTGTTGTGCACAACATTCGATAAGCAAGAAACTGTCGGGCATGTTAGAATGACTATCCTTCTTTTGCTCACCTTATGCTATAGAGCGGTGTCTTAAGGGTTGGTTTCTAGCTTATAATTGATACTTGTATGCAGATAGAGATGACTGACAGTAGACAGACCACAACTAGCCAAGGGCTAGATACAACTGCAAGCGAGGGTACCGACAAAGTACCACAGGTAGAGGTGGCCCATTGTGAGACCCAGGGGGAGACATCTTCTCATCCCCCTATAGCTTCTCCACAACTTCAGAAGCCTCTGAGGGCTACAGGACTTCCGGCTCCACCAGCAGTACCACCTCTAGTTCCTCCTATTCCATCTGATCAGGATTTCAAGAGTGCAGTATATATATTAGCACAGTAAGTAGCTGCACGGTGCCAACCAGTTGCGCCCCTCGAGTTTGGGGAGTGACAATTTCTCATCTTGGCATCCCGATAAATCTGCCATTGGCCCTCAACACACCATCTGTTCGGCTCGCCGGCCACTGGAGTAGGATCCTCATTCCTTGGTTCTGGCACAGACTCCAAGCTAGTGACCTCATCAGACGAGGCACTTTGGTCATCCTGGCTGGACCCTGTGGCTGACTTGGCATTGGACCCCAAAGCATGGGAAGACTCGGACCCTAAAGCATGGTTGGACTCAGAGACCAAAGCATGGGCAGACTCAGAGCCAGACGCAGGCCCAGTAGCTGAACTGGAAGCAGCCCCAGTTGGTGACCCGATCAGTGTGTGCTCCTCATCAGACTGGGAGACAGTGACTACGTCGGTGATCACCTTTCGGGGGGTGCCTCTGGTGGCTTGGGGTGCCGTGAGGGAAGTCCTTGTGTTGGGAGGAACGTATGCTGGATCTTTTTCCGTGTCCGTGTCCTTATCGATTAACCTGAAGCTATGAGCAACAGATTTTGACTTGCCCTGTTTTGCATAGGTGACTAGCTTCTTCGGTGCCATCGTACCTGTGGAGGCGATATTAGTGCCAAAACTAACCATAAACAAGCTAACAAATATTTTAGAAATGTAAACGAACAGTGACAAAGTCCCAAGAAAATTTCAAACAGAGGCTACAGTGGTCATCCACGGAGGAGACCTACGGTCCGTAGACTAATCCACGGTCCGTGGAACCCTTCCGTGGATCAGAGGACCAACAATCTTGGTCGCAGATGGAAAGCATGGATGTACAAAACGGTCTGAAGATTGATCTACGGACTGTAGTCCACATCCGTGGTTTCACACTTTGTGAAATTTAAGGTGCATCCAACCACGAACCTAATCTACGGACCATAGATCAATCTACGGTCCGTAGACGGGGTATCGTCGATGTGATCTGTGCCAGATTTCAGCGTTTTTTTTTATTTTCAAGTCCACATCGTGGACCATTTTCAACAATATCCTAGTCTAACCATGCATTTCAGCATTGAATCATGCTAGTTTGTCATTCTCAGGATTCCGATTAATCATTTTAACAATTATTTAAGACAAACTTTGGACCCCTAAGTCAAAACTTACATGTAGACTTATAATCACATACAACAAGGCAACACAATCACTATCTATTGTTCCAAGGGTATGGTGATTTCCAATTTTATCATGCAATTTCATCTAACAATTACCCAAGGTCAAGACCCGACTCCCGACTCTCTATATTCAATCTATGAACCGAAATTCAAAGTGAGAGGACAGTCTATTACCTTACAAGCAACGTGGAGCAGGGTGATTGCGTGACGACACTAAGTTTTGCAAGACCAAAGAATCACTTCTTCGTTACTAACCCAACACCGGACCCTTTTAGTGGAATATGGAATGAGTTGTATTCAGAATGGAAAGGAATTGTAGGAATGATGGGGGAATGGGAGGGATGATTTTATGGGGGAGTTATGAAATGATTTAGGGGAGTTGAGGGTGTTTGAAACGGTTGGGGAGTGAATGGAGGGAAGTGGAAATGATTTGAAATTAAGGGAGTTTTAAATAAGAGGGTCTAGGTCGGGTCAGACAAATTTAGGGTTTTGGACCCACGAGACCCCGTCTACGGTCCATGGCTCGATCTACGGTCCGTAGATTGGGACCGTAGATCACACTTACACTTGGAAAAGTTTAGGGGCTTACCTGGGATCTATGGACGCCATCCACGGTCCATGGATAGAACGACGGACCATCAATGGGGTCCGTAGACCTCTACACCAGACCATTATCTGCAGATTTTGCATGGCGTACCTGCACATGTAGCAACCATTAGGCTATTCTTTTTACATTTTCTGGACACTTTTTAGACATGGACCCTATGCTAATTCTAGCCAACACTAAAAACAACTAAAACACCTATCTAAATTGATACAGAGACGCATTTAAACAAATAAAACTACTAAATGGGAAACAGAATCCTATCGTTGGCTAGACTGTATATCTTGGGTTGCCTCCCAAGCAACGCTTGATTTAATGTCGCTGCACGACGCAAGTTTCTTGATTACTCAGACTTCATTAAGATTATAGGCCTCAATCACTTCTTGCACACTTTCAGCATTTCCCAGATAGATCTTGACCCTTTGCCCGTTTACCATGAACCTTGTTCCTTCACTATTCTCAAGCTCAACCGCTCCATGGGAGAGCACTTTTGTGGGCAAAAATGGTCCAGTCCATTTGGACTTGAGTTTGCCTGGAAACAAGCGCAACCTAGAGTTGAATAGATACACAAGATCACAAACCACAAATTCACGCTTTTCAATTCTTTGATCATGATACCGCTTCATCTTCTCTTTGTACAAGGCTGAACTTTCGTAAGCTTTTAGGCGAAACTCATCAAGGATATTCAAGTCATTCATTCTTTGATTAGATGGGGCGCCCCAATCCAAATTTAGCTTCTTTATTGCCCACATCGCCTTATGTTCTATCTCTACCAGTAAATGACAAGACTTCCCATATACAAATTGGTAAGGAGACATACCTATGGGGGTCTTGTATGCAGTGCGATAGGCTCATAGAGCATCATCAAGCTTCCTTGACCAATCTATTCTATTAGCATTTACAGTCTTTGCCAAAATCTGCTTGATTTCTCTGTTGGACACTTCAACTTGCCCACTAGTCTATGGATGGTAAGGAGTGGCTACATTGTGGCGGACACCATATTTCTCAAGTAGTGCCTTGAACAACTTATTACAAAAGTGAGAACCTCCATCGCTAATAATAGCCCTCGGTGTACCAAATCTGGAGAAGATATTTTTTCTCAAGAATGCGGTGACACTTTTACTTTCATTGTTGAGGAGCGCAACTGCTTCCACCCACTTCGATACATAATCAACCGAAACAAGAAAATACTTCATCCCATATGAACTCACAAATGGACCCATAAAATCAATGCCCCATACATCAAACAACTCTATCACAAATATAGGATTCATAGGGAGCTCTTGCCTTTTTGAAATCCCCCCTTCTCTTTGGTAATGATCACAAGACTTGGCGAAATCATGAGCATCTTGGTGGATGGTAGGCCAGTAGTACCCACACTGCAAAATCTTATGTACAGTCCGAATACCACTATGATGCCCACCAATAGGTGATGAATGACACGCTTCAAGTACACTCAACATCTCAACCTCGGGCACACAGTGACGAATAATCCCATCAGCACAACTACGATACAAGTAAAGCTCATCCCATAATAATTTCTTCACATCATGCATAAATTTTTTCCTTCGGTGAAAAGACAAATTCGGGGGCGCAATATCGCTTGCCAAATAATTAGCAAATTCTGCGAACCAAGGAATCAAATCATAAGAAGCAGCCGATACCTGTTCATCTGGAAAAGCATCATTAATTTCAGCCCTATCTCCAAGCTTTAGCATAGCCTCTTCCTCTAATCTGGACAAGTGATCGGCAATTTCGGTCCCCTTTCTATCTCTTACCACAAAATCAAACTTTTGTACCAACAATACCCATCGAATCAATCTTAGTTTTGCATCCTTTTTCGCTATCAAATACCTCAATGCGGAATGGTCAGTATGCACTATGACGTTAGTACCAAGCAAGTAGGATCGAAATTTCTCAAATGCAAAAACCACAACAAGAAGTTCTTGTTCGATCACAGTATAATTCTTCTGGGCCACATTTAGAGCTTTGCTAGCATAGTAAATAGGGTGAAGAATTTTCTCTTTCCTCTATCCTAGTACCACACCAAGCGCCACTCCATTTGCATCACACATTACCTCAAACGGTTGTTCCCAATCAGGTGAAATAATGATAGGTGCAGTAACCAACTTTTCCTTCAATTCTTCAAAGGCTCTTAGACAAGCATCATCAAAATCAAACTTATACTCCTTTAAGAGCAGTTTGTACTATGGGTGTGCAATTTTTGAAAAGTCTTTGATGAATCTCCTATAAAAACCTGCATGCCCAAGAAAACTTCTAACACCTTTTACAGAAATGGGTGGCAGAAGCTTTTCTATTACCTCAACTTTAGCTCTATCAACCTCAATACCTTTCTCTGAAATTCGATGACCCAACACTATACCTTCTTTAACCATAAAATGACACTTCTCCCAATTCAACACCAAGTTGCAATCTTCACACCTTTTAAGTACCTCGGCCAAATGATCCAGACAACAATCAAAAGAATCACCTACAACTGAAAAATTATCCATGAACACTTCAATAGTGTCTTCCACCATATCAGAAAATAGAGACATCATGCAGCGCTGGAAGGTTGCTGGAGCATTGCACAACCCAAATGGCTTCTGTTTGAACACAAAAGTTCCATAAGGGCAAGTGAAGGTGATCTTCTCTTGGTCTTCTGGAGCTATAAAAATTTGATTGTAGCCTGAATACCCATCAAGAAAACAATACCAACCCTCTACTGCAAGTCTATCCAACATCTCGTCCATGAACAGCATAGGAAAGTGGTCCTTTTCTATCCACGCATTCAACTTCCGGTAATCCATACAAACTCTCCATCCAGTAACGGGCCCCATTGGAACAAGCTCATTTCTTTCATTTGGAACCACAGTAATACCACCCATTTTAGGCACAAACTGCATAGGACACACCCAACTACTATCTACAATGGGGTAAATAACTCCCGCATCCAGCCACTTGATGATCTCCTTTTTCACTACCTCTTGCATAGGTGGATTTAATCTTCTCTGGTGGTCGATACTGGGCTTATGATCTGGCATGAGTTGGATTTTGTGAGAGCAAAGACCGGGAAGAATTCCAATAATATCTGCAATAGTCCACCCAATAGTTCGTTTGAACCTCTTTAACACAGTCACCAAGCACTCTACTTGTCTCGCTTTCAAATCTGCCGCAATGATGACCGGCAAAGTATTCTCTCTGCCTAAGTATGCATACCTCAAATGCGGTGGTAGAGCCTTAAGCTCCAATTTTGGTACCTCCACAATAGATGGTCTTATGGGTGCGGACTCGCGATTCTTCATGTCTAACTCATACTTCTTTGGTTTGGACCGATATTCACACCTATCGAGTGCGGCTACCAACTCATCATACTCTTCAATACCATCACTATCGAAATTCATCATAACTGCTGCTAATGCCTCAACACCTAGTCACTCTTTAATTTGCACTTCTGTCCTACTCTCCGATACTGTTTGAAGCTCACCACTCTGCTTCATGGACCTACAAATATTGAAAGTTACTTCCTCATTATTCAGTCTGAACTTCATCTGTCCCTTTTCCATATCAAACAAGCACGCCCTGTGGCAAGAAATGGTATCCCAAGGATGATGGGAACCTCAAAATTGACCTTACAATCAAGAATCACAAAATATGCCGAAAAAATGAAAGACTCCACTTTCACTAGCACATCATGGAGTACACCAATGGGCCTCTTGACAGTTCGATTAGCCATTAGTAACCGCATTGCAGTGGGCTTTGGGTCCCCTAGACCCAACTTCTTGTAAATAGACAATGGCATGAGGTTTATGCTAACACCAATATCACACAATGCCTTAGCAAAGTGTAACAACCCTATAGTACATGGGATTGTGAAAGCACCAGGGTCTTCCTTCTTTTGCACAAGAGATCTTGTAGCAATAACGCTACAATGCTGCAATTTATCATCATCTTCAAAACTCACAGACCTTTTCTTTGTAACCATATCTTTCATAAACTTCGCATAACCAAGCATTTGCTCTAAAGCTTCTATCAAAGGAATGTTGATAGAAAGTTGCTTCAACATACTAATAAAACCTACGATATTTACCATCTTCAATCTTCTTCACTAACCTTTGTAGAAAAGGTGGTGGAGGTCTAGGTATGGGGACCACTTTCTGAGAATCTCCGCTTCCTAGTCTATCGCAGTCTCAGACTCTTCTCTAACCTCTATCACATCATCTTATTTTCTAATCTTTGCATCCACCACAAACGGCATAAATGGATCTATGGTTTGCTTACCTCCTCGAGTAGTAACTGTCATACAATGACCATCATTCTTTGGATTCTGGATGGTGTTGCTAGGAAGAGTGCCAGGTTGACGTGGATTCACTGTAGTAGACAACTGAGTCATCTGCTGCTCTAGATGCTTTATTGATACTGCATGGGCATCAACCTTTTGACCAATACCAGACAAGTCATTTCTCATCTCCTTCACATTCTCATCAGTTGCATCAAACCTTCTCATCATATTATGCATCATGTCTTCAATACGCGCCAGATTGCCTCCAGTTTCCCTAGTACCAGATTCCCGATTTTGAGGGGGAACATAAGGTCCAACCCGGTCATTTCTATTGCCATAGTTGTTCCGGCTGTAGTTTTTCTCGCGATTGAAGTTTCCATCCCGGACATATTGACCCTCTCGATTGTAATTACCATAGTTTCGACCTTGGCACCAATTTTCCATGTTGGATCCTTGAGTATTAGATCGGAAACCCCCCGTCTGATCATTCATTGTATAAGCATCTTCTTCATAGTAACACTCTTCAGTTGGTGGTGGTGTTCTAGTCAAGTAATTCACAACATTTACCTTCTCTGCACCTCCGCTCACATGCTTCAATACCAACCCCAACTCGGTCCTCATCTGAGCCATTTCCTCACGAATCTCCTCTGTAGACTGATTATTCGTAGCATGAACGGCAAATATGTTTCTCCCAGTATCCGACCTCCTAGTCCTCCATGCTTTATTGTTGCGAGAGATCTTCTCTAATTTTTCTACAATCTGCACATATGTGCACTCACCATATGATCCTCCAGCAATAGTATCAAGCACTGCTTTATTGTTGTCATCCTAACCTCGATAGAAATATTCCTTCAGCGACTCATCATCAATACGGTGATCCGGAACACCTCTTATGAACGAAGTGAATCTGTCCCATGAGCTACTCACAGACTCTCCAGGTAATGCCACAAAATTATTTACCCTATCTTTGTGATTGAGCTTCTTGGACACTGGATAATATCTTGCTAAGAACACATCTCTCAGTTGATTCCATGTATAGTTTGAGTTATAAGGAAGCTCAGTGAACCATATAGCAGCATCGCCTGTTAGTGATAGAGGGAACACTCGATATCCGATGATATCCATATCCAAGTCTGGTCGACCTACACAGCTCTTACAGACCACCCTTATCTTGGCTATATGAGAATGTGGGTCCTCCGATGGCAACACTGAGAACAAGCCCCTAGCTGTAAGCATCTGCATTAAGCTACTGGATACCACAAATGTGTGCCCCGGAGGCAAAGGAGGTAAGACTAGAGGTCCATCAGAGTCAGCAATATTGATGTTGCCCCTGCAGTTGTCATGCAGTTGTGGGCCTGGTGGACCATGCACCCTCACTGCATCTCCCAATTGATTTTCAGCTAGACCCCGATTTTCCCCACCAGCTACTCTTGGCTGTTGTAACTCAACTACATCATCAAGATTTACTCCGATATGATTAACTGCAATTCCTTAATTGTTCATTCTTCGCAAAGTTTGGTTCAACTCTAGATCATACGGAGTAAGTGGTTCACCTTGGCTCCGTGTACTTGGCATACACTAGAGTCAGAACCTGAGAGAGACAAAAACAACAAGAAAAAGTAAAATTAGGAAATATTTGACTAACGTTCAATAATGTAGTTAAAATAAATATAACAGCCAAATCTTCCCCCGCAGTGGCGCCAAAATTTGATACGCTCAAATTACACCTCCCTAAAGAAGCATAAGTGATCGTTATCAAGTAAAGAACCCAACTTGTAGGTTGGGGTCGATCCCATGAGGAAAATGGTTTAGACTTTACTTTAACCAACAATTATATTCAATTAGTCAAACTACTTCCAGAAACAAGTAATTAAAAGAGGGGTTTTGTGAAACAAATTTTAAGAATTCAATAAATAATCAGTAATAAAAAGTCAGTTTTGGTTGTTATCAAGATGAGTGAAATAACTAGGGTATACATGTTCCACAAGCTAATAACGCAGTAATCCAAGTAATAGCAATTCTATCCTAGTGCCCTACATGCAAAGTGATAAGTTATGTATCTCTAAATCCTTGGTCCGGCATCTAGAGAATTTCACCCCGCACCTTGGTCCGGTTACGTGTGTATAATTTACTAACCCTTACCTTTACCTCATATTAGACATCATAATCGATCTTTGGCTTAATTATTACTTCGCACAAATCGACACTAGCCTATTAGATAGTATCACACTAAATCTATGTTGATAATTCTTTTCTTGTTGATTACCTCCTTGGTCCGGCAAGTAGCAACAAGGCGAGTTCTAATGTTTGCAACCGCTAAAAAGACTTCTAAACGAAAGAATTATCAATACATGCACCACACTATTCAAGAATTGCTTATTTACTATTTATACTTTGTTAATTGCTCATGGTTCCCACAACCCTAGTTGTGGAGTTTAGTTACCCATAATCATATGAACACAATTCATTAATTTAGATGAAAGAATTATGAACTTATATAAGAAGAATAATAAACCCAGAAATCCAACTTGAATTTCAACACAAAAATCTTCAAAACGAACTTAGGAAATTTAAAAATTGCTAAAGGTCCAAGCTAATCTCCCAAAGCAAGAACTAGAATAGAACAATAATGTCCAACCCCCAAAAACGAGGTTTACATGCCCTATTTATAGAAAACAAGTATTAAATTAAAAGGGAAACAAAATAAGGAAAGTTTGTAACAGGAACGCGTCTTCATTCCATGAGACTGACTCACGGACCATCAATGGATCTACGGTCCGTGAGTCCCTTCCGTCAGCCATGACTTGGAAAATATTTCAACTTCCAAAAATCAGCTTCTCTGAAGCAAACGACGGAACTGCAGTACGGACCGTAGATCGATCTACGGTCCGTCAATCCCCTTTTGTAGCTCCACACTTAGAATCTTCAAAAATCAGGTACTGGAACCCTCTTAGTATCAATCTACGGATCAACAGTACGATCCGTAAATCAATCTACGGACCACCAATGGTCACCGTGGTTCCACACTAGGTCAGGTTTCCCTGATTTGCCTTCCATGCCTTGGCTTCTGATCTACGACCACCATCTACGGAGCGTCAATGGACCTACGGTCCGTAGATCACCTCCGTAGATGCCCTTTTCTGCATTTCTTTCAGCTGTCTCTTTATTTCCGCGCCTGAACATCTTTCCTGTCAAATATGATAAAAACACATAAAAAAAATCATACAAAAAGGCCCTAGACACACACAACTTGTAAGTGAAATGTATTAGAAATACCGTAAACTCACGATATATCAGGTTGCCTAGTGATATTATGGCAAATACCAAGAATGAAGCTTGAATGGGTACTTGCGTCATGCCACGATGTTAACTAATGCACTTCTTGGGAGGCAACCCAAGTTTTTATTACTTTATGTTTATTTTTTGAATAACGGGTGTTTATTGTGCAAGTTAAAGTGTGGAATGTGTTTGAAAAATACAGGTTGGCAAGCTAAGAGTGAGGTCGGCAACTCGCCGAAGAGGTCGGCGAGCCTGACATGGACCGATGTTTGATTCACAAAAAACACAGGTGAGAGGTTGTAAAACTCAGCGGGCTTACAGATGAGTCGGCGACTCGCCGAACAGGTCGGCAAGCCCCACTTTGTGCGCCGTTTGGACCCCCAAATCAACTGGAGGTCCTGTAAAACTCAGCGAGGTAAGTTACCACTCGGTGCATAGCTGAGTTGCTCGGCGCATCGCTTAGTTGTTCGGCACATCGCCGAGTTTTTCGGCGAGGATGACTAATATCGCCGAATGGCCCGCAAACTGAAAGGTTTTAAAAGACCAAAGGTTTAAATTTTTAAAATCTTTCATATTCTCTCATTTATAACCCCGTACACTCACACCCGCACTTCATATTTCCCGTATTTTTGTCATTGTACTTATTTTTACTCTTAATACGTGCTCGGAGCTGGATTTCATTGCCGCCTAGCATTTCAAATTCCTATTTCAGCTAAAAGGTTGTTTTTTGATCCCCAAACTCGTGAATAGCGGTTGAATTCGAATGCACTTGTTTGAATCTTGTTGTTATGTGCTCGGCCTGTACTGAAATTGTAGTGTTGTGCTAGTTTGTCTATCATAGTTTAGTAATTGTGCTTAATTACCTAAATTGTTAATTTCTTGAGTTTTTTATTTAAAATTGATCATAAATTATTGGGTTGCGGTAAATGTTTGTTGGGTCTATTTGGGTGAAGTCTAAGTAACCCCAATTGTGCTAAATGACATGCTTTTCCCAATGATAAAGCATTTGACGTCATTAAGGGAAAAAATCATCAAATGGCATATTTTGGCAAAATCGGGAAAGCCTAAGTAACTCAGTGGCATGGGTCTAATGGGTCTGGGCTTAATTTAATAAGTGTGTAGTTTGATTTCGTTTTCAAGGGCTGCGGGATTAAATTTGGGAA
This sequence comes from Solanum verrucosum, assembly GCF_900185275.1. Classification (NCBI taxonomy): domain Eukaryota; kingdom Viridiplantae; phylum Streptophyta; class Magnoliopsida; order Solanales; family Solanaceae; genus Solanum; species Solanum verrucosum. The sequence continues at coordinate 1,876,885 of NW_026020352.1, read as the reverse complement.
ATGGGGTTGAAATTTGGCACGTTGCGCATTTCGGCAAGTTGGGTCGAGCTCACCGAACCGTTCAACGGTTTGCCAACATCCCCCTTGATCATCTTTTATTTCGTGATTTAGCTGAGTTTGAGTCTTTAACTTTCGGCGGGAAGCCTGAGCTCGCCGTGTTCACTCGGCGACTCACCGAAATTCTCCCTTGATCGCCTTTTTTGCTCCCCTAACTCCTAAAACACACTGTAACTTTCAGCGGGCTAGTCTGAGCTCGCCGAAGGACCCTACATTTCGCTGACCAGCCATTTTTCTTGGAAATTTTCAAGCCAGTCCTTTCGGCGATCCAGATCTAGCTCGCCAAAGTAACTCGGTGACTAGCCGATCGGTTCGGTGAGTCTTTTTGCAATTAATTTTTGAGATTTTCCTTAAATTATTTCTAAATTTTCCCAATGTGTTTTGCAGATATGGATAGAGCAAAAGTAGTAGGACAAGACATGTCGCCTCGCAAGCGGGCAAAGGGAATCACTATCAATGAGGATGCAGCTGCATCCAAGGCAAAAGCAACAAAACTTCCTACCACATGTGGGAAGGGTGAAGTTAAGGGCAAGGTGCCTACTGCTGAGTCATCGGAGGTCAACTCCGACAGTGAGGGAGTTTACGCTACTCACCTCACTACTTCTAAGAGTGAGGGAAAGCACCAGGACCCTCAGACTGACATTTCTAAGCTTGAGGATGATCAGTTGCTACTAGCCCGGAGAGTTGAAATGCGCTCCAAGAGGTTGAATGATCCGTCTAGGATTCGGGTACCCTAGGCCACCACTCCCCCTCATGTTTTAGACCAAGTCGTGGTCTCAGCACCACCTGCACAGGGTCATCCTCCCTGGTCTATGAATAGATTAAAGGTTGAGTGACTGAGGACCATTATTGAGGAGAAGAGGTTGTCTATGGATCAAGTGATAGACCGGTATCCAGAGATATGGCGTACCATAAAGTCCCACAAGTTCCAGATTTTCACTAAACCTCATGGCCCTTACATTCCTAATTGGGTCCAGGAGTTTTACACTGCATCCGAAGCTCTAGTGCCCCAAGGGAAGAGGAAGGCCACTACATTCAAGCCAGTAGATTATGTCGTTGTTAGGGGCAAGAAAGTGAAGTGTGACAATGATGACATCAATGCAGTTTTGGAATGCACCAAAAACATTGAAGATGACTACCAATACATAATCAGGACAAAATCCTTGGGGACTATGAAAAAATGGTTGACCCCTCTTTTATCTAACGATACACCTAGGTGGATCCACGTTGGAGTACCCATAGAGAAAAAAGACCTAAATGTGGCAGCGAGGTACTGGTTTGGGTTTATCAACAACACTATCATGCCGTCCCAGAATGAGTCTATCCTCCGCCACACGAAGGCATCCAGTCTTGGTTGCATCATTGATGAGACGAGTCTAAACTTGGGTATAATCGTTGGACAAGAGATAGGCATGAGGGCCAGACAGCGCCAGATATCTCTCCCATTTCGGTGTTGATCACTAAATTATGTCGACATGCCCGAGTACCCTGTGATGAGAAGAAGGACGTGGAAGTGATTCCCACCTCATCTACCGACATCTAATGCATTGAAGCCGAGTACTTAAAGGATAAGGCTGAGAAGAAGAAGGCAGCCCCGGTGGATTCATCCCCTGCTGTTGACATTGAGACTTTACCTGCAGAGGCAGTATTGCCTACTCTGGCCACTGGGCCTTCTGGCATCTTTAGTACTGCCCCTTGTATGACTCCGAGTTCTTCTACTGCTCCCTTGCCTCCTAGGTCTATTACTAGTGCGGTTGCCTCCCGACCTCCACTCACCCAGGCTGCGATACTACGGATGGGTCATCTAGCCCATTTTGCTGATGTGCGTGCCTCCAGGCTAAAAGTTGCAGTCCCTGATATGATTTAGAGTGCTCTCGCCGCTACTGTGACACCTCTTAGAGAATCTATTAATGCCATCACGGCAAGGATAAAGGTGTGTTAGAAAGGTCAGGAAGCCACTGATGAGGTGACGGCCTTGAAGGCCGCAATTGCTGAGTTGAGAAAAGACGTGGACTAGCTAAAGTCCACAGATATGTCGATGATTTTTGGGACTGAGGATATCCCTGATCTACCAGCTGATTTTGATGTGCCTCCAGCTATTGCCAGAGATGAGGTTCGAACTGATGAGGTGGCTGCTGCCGAGTCGGAGGCAGAGACTGATTAGGAGCATCTCGATCTCCAAGAGGAGACCACATATGAGGGCCTAACACAGGTTGAGGAGGCTATGGTGCATTCAGCCGTGCAGATTTCATTGATAGATATGTCCATGGGAGGCTCTAGTGGAGCCAATGTTACTGTTACACCAAGCACGGATGCCCAAGACCAAAGTATGATCCCAGGCATTGTTGCCCCGACAGGTGGAGTGATTGCGTAGACAGGATCTTTCTTTACCTCTCTCTTTGTTGCTTTTATTGATTTTGGTTGTTTTTGTTGCATTTGAGGACAACTGTTTTTCTTTTGTGGGTGGGGTGAGGTATTTCCATGCCTACCTCTTGTGATTATATTTTGTATATATATTGGGTTTTGTGTTTTAAAATTGTGTTTTGATTCTATCTTGTGGATGTTTGAGCTTGTAGCTCCTAGTTTTTGAATGAAAATGGTTTCTAACCAATTCTGAAAATTTTGCCACCTCTTGTGTGTTTGATTGTGGTTGTTCTTGTGCAAATTTGAGTATCGGTTATGATCAATAACGATGATTTGAATAGTGCTCTTAATCGAACAAAAATGAATGTGCAGCTACGATGAGGCCAAATGAAGATGCATAGACAGTGTGTGAACTTTTTGCATCTCGTTGTGACTAGTCGATTATCAAATAAGTCTCTTATGATGAGCATTGCACACTTGCGAAAGTGTGGAGTCTCATTTGATATTGGTTCTAATGCTTTGTGTGATGATCTTACTTTGAACCTTGTGTGATGACACCTAGAATTTACCCCGTTTGTCCAATTGGCTAAGTGATGCAAGCTCTTGAAATGATCTTAGGCAATAGTTTTGAAGAGTGAAACAATTTGACAATATAACTCATTTGTTGCCAACCTTGTGAGGCGTGTGAACTTTGCTTGAACCCTCCTTTGAGCCTTATCCTTTTCTTGGAAGAAACTTGAGCAATTGTGACCCCTATTTATCCATTCACCCATAACTCTCATGAAGTGTGGTTTGTTTGAATAGTCAACTTAGGCCAAAAGCCTAAGTTGAAGTGTGGTGAAAAGAAAAGGTAAAGCAAGAAGTGTGAAAAAATTCCCTTTGATCCATAGTTTTGAAAAAGATGGAACCCCTCCATATAAAAAAAAAAGAGAAAGAAAGCAAAATAAAAATAATGAAAAAGTTGTGAAAGTTGAAAAAGAAATGAGGTGTCCAGTAATCCATTGGAATTTGAATACTAGGGTGAATTTTGAGCATGATTAAAATGTTGAAGAAAAGGAAGAAAGTGATGTTCAGATCACATTTCATGAAGGTAGCAGCCACTGAGCCTAAATGACCATACATTTACACTCAGCCCCATTACAGGCCTGGAAAAGACATTTTTGATCTTGACTGAGCTGAAATGGATGTTGATTGGAAAATAAGGACAAACTTATGGGTGAAGTCGTGTATGTTTTCATCTTTATGAGTGTGAGAGTCGTATGTGATTCCAGAACTATAAATTGTTGAAGAATTATGTGTGAATATGGAATCAAATTTGTTCTGAGGGGATTTGAGTACCTTTGTTGAGCTTGAACTTGCATTTGAAGCAAGTATTGTGAACTTGAGCATCTTTGATAATGGTAAGTCACAACTTGAATCTTGAGTGCACAATTGATCCTTGCATGAGTAAATTGAGTCTTGTTGTGTGCATTCATGATTGAGTCTTTTGTAGCATTGTTTGAGACATCCTTTTTGAACTGCTGAGCTTGAGTTTTACTAGAGGACAAGCAAAAGTTTAAGTTGGGGGTGTTGATGAGTCTGAGATTTGGACTCATTTAGGGCTTTGTTTATATAGATTTAGTGTCCTCAAATGCTTAATTTGTGCCAATAACTAATGTTAAATCCTTGATTTTCAGGAATATGGATTGAGGAACAAAGCAAGGACACTAACAGGCAAAAAGGAACAAACAGACTTAAGAAATGAAGATGGGCGAGCCTGAGGATCGCCAAGAGCACTTGGCGTGTCACCAAGTGGCTCATCAGACCGCCTAAAGCTCCAGTGTGCCAAGCTCTGAAGGAAAGAAACAAGTCGGCGACGAAAAAGAGCAGTCAGTGGATCGTTGAGTGATTCCGCGAAACCAAGATAGATCGCACAAAGTTACAAAGCTTGAGGATGCTGAATGCCAAGGCGAAAGGGCGAAAGAAAAGACCAAAGGGCAGCTCGCCGAGTGGTTCGACGAGCCCGACTTACTTCACCGAAAGGGCTTTCGTAGCTTATTTTTAGCGACTATAAATACATTTTTGAACATTTAGTTGAGGATCTTTTATCTATTATTCTTGAATCTGAATCTTTAGACAATTTTCTCTAGAGCTTTCTTTAGCTTTTAAGGAAGGATTGAAGAAATTCACTTTTGAGAAATTGGAAGTGGGTCTTTGAGATTCATCAAATTGGAACATTGTAAAGATGAAATCACTCTTACCAAGTAGATGGATAATCAATTTGGTAACTGTTTTTACCTTTTTATAATGTTTAGCTAAAACCCCAATTTTTGGGGTGTGTGATCATGTGATTATGGGCTGATTTAGCTTTTGGGTATTGCTAATTGTTAGTTTAAATGCTATTTAAAAGTGAGTTTAATCATTAATTGTGGCTTAATTTAAAAATTGTAGTTGCAAAAGCAGTTCTACTTTTGCGTTCTTGGCTTGCTCGAGAGAGGTTTTAGAACTAAGGTTTTTGATTGATGGTTTGTGGGTATTGGGTTGATCTGGGTTTATCTCGAGAGAGTAAATCCTAAACCCAACCCCACACATTTAGCTCGAAAAAGTTAATAGATTAAGGTGTGGGCTGCTCTTAATTTGCATGTTTGTTGATGTTCGAGAGAAATCACTTGATTCGGGGTAATTGTTCGAGAGAAAATTACCTCCCTTATAGTCTATCCTACTCACTAATATCTAGGCATTTACTAATAGTTGCAATTACCCATATGTAATGACCCAAGAGCACCCCCTAGTCGTTACCGGCGTATTCGACCTCGAAGAGGTCTTATACAAGCCCTTAGCTTTTGTCATAACATGTATCATAGAATAAAAATCACAAAAAATTTAAAACTTTTACTTTGGAAGTTCAACTTCACTTCATATATGAAAAATATAATTTAACTTCGTCACAATGCACCATCTAGACATAGAAGTATCGAAAATGGGACTTAGCCCTTACATCAATAAGAAGTCTTGAAAATAGGAAGTACAACAATGTCTTTCAACATAAGCAAAGAACTAAGCATAGAAGCTAGATCATCGGGTCTTGTCCTCGGACTTGAGGACTCACCAACTTGGGGAAGCAACTCCAAGTGTCTTGAGAAGTAAGCTTGAATCATCAACGGCCCGAACCTAAATGTTTGGGAAAAGGGAGAAAATATGGGTTAGTACAACACACGTACTAAGTATGGCTACTATGCATAAAAACCATTGAAGCATGCATAAAAAGACATTTTATTCAAAACATGCTTTTTGCCAAGTAAATCCAATATGCACATAATTAAGTATCATAGTCCAAACCAACATAATATCATCCCACCATGTAGACATCCCAAGCAATACTAGTGCAATGCAAAGAATAGAACCCCATAACCCTATTCAAACCCAAGTATCACATTAAGCAACCTACTTCATGCATACATTTATAAGATCATATTTCATCATAACTTACCATATTCATAATGATCATACATAACATAGCTTCAACATACATAAGTCATAATCTTCAAAATCATAAGAGAACACTACTACAACCATCTCTTAGGATCCCACAAGTGCAATGTGCAAGAGAAGCCCCATACCCTCCATTACACTATGTAGAAACCCTTAAGAAAGCCCTAATAAGAGTTCACACCTTTCATACCTTCATTTACTTTTACATTAGGGAAATATTGCAATAACCGACATAGACCATGAGAGCTACATGGAATCCGGTGTTCTACTCCCACACCGAAAAGAGAGGGTTAACACTTGCCTAAGGTGTAACCATTCGTACATAGCTATCTAGTTGGATCCACTAAGCTAGAGTCCTATGTGGGCACATAGTTAAGGGTCAAGGAGATTGCTTCTATAAACCCTAACTTACTAAACATGGGGGTTTCCATCTCATGAGACAACACATACCGTAGGTAATACGGACTTGCTAAACATGAGGAAACCCATGTGGGGAGCCGGACTTACTAAACGTGAGACCCCCATCTCATTTACATGCCCTTTCGGTGCTAAGAATCTGATTCGTTTTGTAATCATATTTAGTCATCACATAAGTTCACATTAGCCTTTAATAGACCCTTATGTAGACATCTTACCATAATAGCTCATATGTGTTCATAAGTGAGTAACAATCATTTCACTTTAGACACACTTAGCAAGTGAGTAAACCTTTCACTTTACTTTACACTACAATCATGAGAACTACCTTTCAATCATATAGCAATCATACCATAATATACATACATACTTCATAGCTAATTCAAGTGTAGAGGGTTAAGGATGAGGAAACTAGGTCATCAACACCACAATAACACATTAGGTATAGCATCATTAAAATCTAAGTAATTCACCTTTCATACTTGAGTTCAAAGAAAAACCAACATTCATACCTTCTTGCCCTTCGTGGGACATCCATACTTCAATTACCAAGGAATTCATAACCAATACATAATACAAGGTAATTAATGAAGTAATAACATAATCAACATCAATATAATCAATTGACATATTCCCTTCATAGCCTTCAAGGCTTCATTCAAAGACTCAACCCTAATTTCATAGAAAATATACATAACCTAGGGTAGAATCATCATACAAACATGAATTACATAACATCACATTCAATTCATAGCCTTCAATCAATAACCAACACAAACTAGGGTTAGAATTAGGAAAAGAAGGAGAAACATGGGTCTCATGGGGGATTTCAAGAAACCACCAATACAACATAAATTCATCCATAATTATTCATATAAAATCAATCAAAGTCAGTTTATAACATCAATTTCACTTTAGGAAGAAGACCCACGTTTTTGGATTGAAACCTAGAAATTAGAGATTTTGAAATTCATCTTGAAGGAGCCTCTTGGGGAAAGGAATCCCAAGAGTGATAAGCAACCATACCTTATAGATGAATTAAACATGAAAATCCGAGTTGAAACCTTGGAGAGTTGGTCTTCTTCTTGAAGCTCCGATCTTCTTCAATGGAGTTCTTGAGAAGAGAGAGAGTAGAGAGAAGGAGGAACTTTAGGTTTAGATCTTTGGGGTTTTGTGTTTGAGTGAAAAAAGTGAGGTAAATTGACTTAAAAATCATTATATACACATCCCCTAAAGTGCCCTAAATACCCCTCACTAAGTAAAATAGATTTCTGAATTTCTGTATTTTCGTCGCGGGCGGAGCTGTTCCCTGAAGATATTTGGAATTAAATTTTGAGACAGTAGAGTCCGCAACACGACCGCATCGCGAACTAGATTTTTTCTCCTTGGGGGAGCAAGTGCGCGACACGCAGCTATTCCCTCCAAGTGCAAGTTGCAAGCTGCCTTGGCAACTTGCTTGGCTAAGGTTGGGGTCCTCCTCGGGGCCACCCTAAGGGGCCCCGGGGCGTCGTATTCAAACGTTTTGACCCTAGGAACCTATATTTACCTATTTTAAACATTTTCACCAGATTATACCATCGTACAACACTCCCAAACCTGCCCAAAACCTAAGGACACACTAGAACACATTCTTCTCTAATTTCCGGACGTCGTGGTCGTTTCTTGACGTTTAGACTTTTACTCTTCCAAACCAAGTCAATTACATTAGTTTAGGTTTATAAACATCATTTTGACTATTTTTAAGTCATTATTCATAAGGTGAGGCTCTAACTTAAGTCATAAAATTTCCGGGGTGTTACACCATATGTCTATATTTGCCTATAGTCGATCACATCCCAAGAACCCGTCTCATTATTGTTAATTCCTAGTGTTTGTGACTGTTGTAGTTGATAACTAAAACCAAAAAACCCCTATCTGACATTCATGTCACCCCTTTAATTGATTATGTTTTTAATCGATAATTTATATTCCTATGGCTAATTAGACCACATTCATACTTCCTAATTAAATCTAAAACACATACCGCTCCTTGTGGGATTCGATGCTAACTCATTTAGTTGGGTTTTATATTGATTTACGATCGTTGAACACCTAAATTTTGGATGAGGTGTGCATGAAATGTCAAATCAGGTCATCATTTCTTGGTGGAGGTTACGGGATCGAATCCCGTTGATTGCCTTTTTTATAAAAAAGATTGCACAAAACAATAGTCACTAACAAATCTTTTTTTTTTGTTTATAACTGTTATTGATTTATTATTAAGTTTTAATAAATAATTATTGTTTACTAATTAATTTAATAACCTTTGACTTTTCTTTTATTTTTATTAGTTACTAATATTTATTAAAGATATAAGTTAAAAAGAAAAATTTATTGAAAACGATGTCCATCTTCTTCTCCAAATATTAACCTCTCACCCAATTGCTCTGATTCAGCTATTTTTTCGTCTATATTTGAGTTATCAACTCGATACTTTTATAATTCATTGAAAAATTTAATTTTGTTCACTTCATGCTCTCAGTCAAATGTGGGGTGCGAATTTGTAGTATATATGTATAATACATAAATGTCATCTTATTACTATTCATATTTTGTTGTTTGGTTTGTCATATAGACTGGCAAGACAAATAATTTGATTCAACACCTAAATTGATTTGATTGATGAATTTACTTGGCACCCAAAGACTCTAAATCATAGATCCGCCTTTGGTGTTGGTTGTGTTAAAGCGGTATATGTATCTTTCAGAACTTGTTCCCTTCTACTACTTGTAATTCAATTGAATTTTTGAGAATTAGAGAAACAAAGTGCACAAAATGCAAAAAATAGAGAAACATAAAGTCTCACATGCCAGTAGTAACAAAAGCAATGCAAGGAGATGTAGTCAAATGGTAAGTTTCTTATCCTTGAATTCTAAACTCATTTTATTGTATCAAATGAAATGTGTTTCATGTTACTTATTTTTTTTTATCTATACTTGATTAATGATAAGAGCAAAAATTGGGAAGGCTGGTGTGTCGGAGTGAGGTTAGTTTGTCAACAATGGCAATAATATGTGAACGAAAAAGAGAAATTTTTAGTTGTAAGATTCATATGTCTGTCCATTTTCAAATATTAGTTCTAGTGTTGATTTTCTATGGTTTGAATTTAAAATATCTGATTAAAAATGGAAAAACTAGTCAATTCATCCATTGTGTTCTTTAATAATCATAAAGACAGAAACTAGTAGTGCTTCTTAATGTAGAGAGATTTTGTAACAGTAGTACCCTTATATTGTTTTATGTTCCTTGATGATTCACATTTATTTTCCTTAATAACCATTTAGTTGTTTGAATCAAGAAATGAAAGCATGTTTGGGGTGTATTTTTTCCCTATTGACTTTATTTTTGTGTCTAGATATTGGGTGGTGTAGCTTCTATTAGTAGTATTGTCAAAATACTCTTTTACTGTCAAGTCTTAACTTGTTTTTGCCTACTTGCTATAAGGTTGTGAATTTCGTAAATTTTATAGTCAACATGTGAATTAATCAGAACCTCTTTCATTTAGAGCTAGCTAGTGTGCTAATAATTCAAGGCAACAGATCATGAACAGTATGTTTTAATATTATTCTTGCCTATTTAGCATTTATATTTGCTAGAAATATGCATAAGAACTGCAACAGTCCAAGTTCTCTGTATTGTAGGGTAGTTAGGGTAGTTATTTATTGTTTAGCAGTTAATTAGTTTATATCTTATCCTTAGTTAGTTTTTTAATCTTATCCTTAGGAGTTGGTTTACTTGTAAATTCTATAAATATCTGTTTTATAATGAAGTTAGTAGTTTTGCTTTCATATATTTTTTCTTTGTTGGTTTATCAAACTAATGTTCCTACATGTTCAATAACAAAATAAAATCAGATTGTTATATTTTTCCTTCTCTGAAAACTAACAATTGGTATCAGAGCATTTATTTCTTGAGGGATTTGTGGGTGTTTCATCAAAGTTACGATTGCAATCAAGAAGACAGTTTATCAATCATGAAAGCAGAATCAAATTTTTCCGTAATGGCACCACCTGTTTTTAATGGTGATAACTATCAGATTTCAACGGTAAGGATGGAAACTTATTTAGATGCCATGGATATGTGGGAGGCAGTCGAAGAGGATTATGAAGTTCCTCATTGCGTAACAATCCTACTATGTCCCAGATCAAAAACCATAAAGACAGGAAAACCAGAAAATCAAAGGCAAAGGCCTGTTTATTTTCAGCAATATCTTCTTCAATCTTCACTCGAATTATGTCTCTAAAGTCAGCAAAAGCCATCTAGCATTATCTCAAGGCAGAATACGAAGGGGATGAAAGGATCAGAGGTATGCAAGTGCTTAATCTTATAAGAGATTTCGAGATGCAGAAGATGAAAGAAACTGAAACCATCAAAGATTACTCTGAAAAGCTCTTGAACATAGCAAACAGGGTAAGATTGCTTGGTTCCGTGTTTAATGATTCACGTATTGTTGAAAAGATTCTGGTAACTGTGCCGAAAAGATTTGAAGCAACCATAACTACTTTGGAAAACACTAAGGATTTGTCCAAGATCACCTTCGCAGAGTTATTGAATGCTTTGCAGGCTCAAGAATAACAAAGAGTCATGAGAGAAGAAGGAAATACGAGGGAGCATTGTTTGTCAAGCCTCAAAATAGAGGCAAAAACAAAAAGAAGAAGAACAAGAAGAATGATGAAGGCATTTCAGCAAGTACTACCAAAGAAAAAAGTGGACACTCAAAGAAAAGTTATCCTCCTTGTAAGCATTGTAACAAGAAAGGTCATCCACCATATAAATGTTAGAGAAGGCCTAATGCTAGATGTAGTAAATGCAATCAACTTGGGCATGAAGTTGTCATTTGCAAGAACAATGGTCAGCAACAAGAAGCAGAGGCTCAAATTATTGATGGGGAGGAGGAAGATCAACTCTTTGTTGCTACATGTTTTTCAAGTAGCTCATCGAGCAAGTGTTGGTTGATTGATAGTGAATGCACTAATCATATGACAAATGACATGTCTCTCTTCAAGGAATTGAAGTCCTCGACCATTACTAAAGTCAGAATAGGTAATGGCGACCATCTTCCTATAAGAGGGAAAGGAACCATTTCGATTCCAAGTCATTCAGGTACTAAAAAAATTTCTGATGTGCTTTATGTACCTGACATAGATCAAAACTTGCTTAGTGTTGGTCAATTGATGGAAAAAGGCTACAAATTAAATTTTGAAGATAATCACTGCTTGATCAAGGATGCTTCAGATCAAGAAATGTTTAAAGTAAGAATGAGAGGCAAAAATTTCTCATTAGATCCATTTGAGGAGGAGCATGTTGTTTTTTCAGCAAAAGAAAGTATTGCAGAAGTATGGCACAAGAGACTCGGACACTATCACTATGAAGGGTTGGTTAAAATGCAAAAAATGAAAATAGTTAAGGACTTCCCTGGTTTAGAAGTACACCCTTCAAATTGTCTTATGTGTCAATATGGAAAACAAAACAGACTTCCATTTCCAAAGACAACTTGGAGAGCCTCGAACAAATTGCAACTAATTCATACTGATATAGCAGCACCTCAAAGGACTCCTTCACTAAAAGGTAGTCTTTACTATTTCATTTTTATAGATGATCTAACCTGCATGTGCTGGATTTATTTTCTCAAGCATAAGTCAGAGGCTGTTAATGTCTTTCGGAAGTTCAAAGAAAAAGTAGAAAATGAAGCTAACTGTAAAATTCAATTTGTAAGAACAGATAATGGAAGGGAATACACTTCTTACCAGTTCGACATGTTATGTGAGGAAGGTGGGATTCATCATCAGCTTACTACTCACTATACTCCAAAACAAAATGGAGTAAGCGAGAGAAGGAACAGATACATTATGGAGATGACCAGATGCATGTTGCACGAGAAGAACTTGCCAAATAAATTTTGGGCAGAGAGCAAATACATCAGTTTTTCTTCAAAATAGGCTTCCCACAAAGGCAGTGAAAGACCGAACTCCATTTGAAGCTTGGTATGGATTTAAACCATCATTAAATTTTCTTAAAGTGTTTGGTTGTCTCTGTTTTTCCTACATTCCTTGGGTTACACGAGATAAACTAGATAAAAAAATATGTCCCAGGCATTTTTATTGGATATAGTTTAGTTACAAAGGCATATAAGGTCTTCCAACCACAAACTGAAAATATAATCTTTAGTAGAGATGTGTATTTTATAGAGAATGAAGAGTGGTGTTGGGAAGACTCGAAGAAATCTGTCCTTAACACTTCTGACACAGCAGAAAAGTCTCCTACCAAGTTTTTTGAAAAGAAAATATCACTCTCACGGCAGGATGAAATGGTGGATCACTTACCAGTCAAAGGTACTCGACAACTCGCTGATATATATCAGAGATGCAATGTAGCAGTATGTGAACCTTCTGGGTACAATGAAGCCAAAAATGATGAAAAATGGGTGGCTGCAATGAAAGAAGAGTTGTTTATGATTGAGAAGAACATGACTTGGGAGCTTGTTGATCAACTTGAAGACAGAAAGATAATTGGGTTGAAATGGGTCTTTAGAACCAAGCTAAATGCATATGGTTCAGTGAACAAGCATAAAGCAAGACTTGTAGTTAAGGGGTATGCTCAAATTTTTGGTGTGGATTATTTTGATACATTTGCACCAATAGCTAGGCTTGACACTATCAGGTTACTTCTTGCTCTTGTTGCACAATTGGGTTGGAAAGTGTATCAGATGAATTCAAATCAGCATTCCTTAATGGATTTCTTCAGGAAGAAATTTATGTTGAGCAACCTGAAGGCTTTGTGGAGAAAGGAAAGGAGGACAAAGTTTATAGGCTAAGAAAGGAATTTCATGGACTTAAACAGGCACCAAGGGCCTGGTATGGTCGAATAAATGGTCATTTACTTGGCTTAGGCTTTGAAAAGAGTCTATCAAAATCTACTATTTATGTTAAAAATCATGGCAATGATATTCTTGTTGTGTCTATATATGTGGATGATGTACTAGTTATAGGAAGCAATACAAGGCATATCGAGGATTTCAAGCAAGAAATGATGCAAGCCTTCGAGATAATTGATCTTGGTCTAATGTCTTATTTTCTTGGTATGGAAATCAAGCAGGGACAGGATGAAGTTTTCATTTGCCAGAAGAAATATGCTAAGGAAATTCTCAAGAAGTTCAACATGGAAGATTGCAAGGAGATGAGTACTCATATGAACCAAAAAAAGAAACTAAGCAAGAATGATGGACCGCAGAGAAAGTGGGGGAAACGTACTTCAGAGGCTTAGTCGATTGTTTGATGTATCTCACAGCTACAAGACCCAATATTTTGTATGTTGTAAGAATTCTATCGAGGTTCATGCATTGTACTAGTGAGGTGCATCTAAAAGCAGCAAAACGAGTTGTCAGATATATCAAAGGTACCATCAATTATGGTGTCAAGTTTCAAAAAAAAATTAGATCTGAAACTACTTGGGTATTCTGATAGTGATTGGGCTGGATCCGTCGATGACATGAAGAGCACATCTGGATATTGTTTCAGTCTTGGCTCAGGAATGTTTTCGTGGTGCTCAAAGAAGCAGGACATTGTGGCTCAATCCACTGTAGAGGCAGAATTTGTGGCTGCAATAGCAGTAGTGAATCAAGCATTGTGGTTGAGGAAAATTTTTGGTGATCTGTACATGAATCAGACAAAGGGAACTGAAGTATTTGTGGACAACCAATCTGCGATAGCAATTTCTCATAATCCTGTATTTCATGGGAAAACAAAACACTTCAACATCAAGCTTTTCTTCTTGAGGGAAGTGCAAAATAATGGTGACGTGATTCTGCTCTATTGCAAAACTGAAGAGCAATTGGCTGATATCTTCACCAAACCATTATCAGGCAATAAATTTCAACTTCTCAGGAAAAAACTTGGAGTTTGCAGCTCTTAAAGCAAGGAGGAGTGTTAGAAATATGCATAAGAACTGCAACAGTCCAAGTTCTCTGTATTCTAGGGTAGCTAAGGTAGTTATTTACTGTTTAGCAGTTAATTAGTTTATATCTTATCCTTAGTTAGTTTTTTAATCTTATCCTTAGGAGTTGGTTTACTTGTAAATTCTATAAATATCTGTTTTATAATGAAGTTAGTAGTTTTGCTTTCATAAATTTTTTCTTTGTTGGTTTATCAAACTAATGTTCCTACTTGTTCAATAACAAAATAAAATCAGATTGTTATGTTTTTCCTTCTCTGAAAACTAACAATATTTACAAGGACAATTGCTTTAATTAATACTCAACTCTACTACAGACACGAGAATATCTCATTTCTCTATTTTACTTGTAGGAGCTGAACATTATGGTCGTGTGCGTGGTTTAGGTGGTAGTGTTTGCCCTTCGAATGTTTTTGGAATGCCTAGACATACAATTAGTCATGCAAATCTTGGTAGCTCTAGTAATATGCCTCATCAACATGTTGAAGACCTAAAGAAACATGTAGAAACCTTGGAAGAAAAGTTGACCGGATATGAAGAGACCAAAGAACAACTTGAGGAGACCTAGAATCTAGTCGTGCAAAATGAAAATCACTTGTCATAGATTTTTACAAGCTAAATTTGGTAGTGAGTTGTCTACTTTCAACTAATCTTCTTAGCCTTTTAGTATATTTTGAAACAAACTACACAAATGGTGTTTCTTTAACTTTTAATATCTCCATTACTCTAGTATTTGTGTATTTTTTATGAATATTCAAGGTTTGAATCTTTATGTTTTGTGACTTTGTAGAACAAAGTTGAAACTTTGATCATTATTATAATAGCAATATTTTTTGTATAATTTTCAATTTATTAGTGAATGCCTATCAATTAATATATTAGAATTGAGATATGTAGTAGGGAAACAATTGCAGATTTTTTAAAAAAAACAAAACTAGCCAACCGTGGCTAAGTTTGTTTTAGCCACGGTTTGAGTACCATTTAGCCACGGTTTAACGTGTGGCTAAAACATACTTTTTTTGTTACCTGCCATTAGGGGTGTTCACGATTTGGATAAAAACTTATCCAAACCAATTTTATTTGGGTTTGGTTTGGTTTTAGATTTTTTAAAACTGATAGTATTTGGTTTGGCTATGGTTTTATTTAAAAAAAACAAAGAAATAACCGAACCAAACCAATGAATTATATACATATATTTTATTAATATACATACTTAATATATTGTTTTTATAAACAATTTTAAAGATCTTATACATATTTTCATTAAAATTTCTTTATAATTTACTTATTGCAAACAAAAATGTCCAAGATGAAACATATATCTTATTGATTTCATGTATATGAGAGTTTATGACAATTTTTTGTGGGACTGAAAATGTTATTGTCTCTTCCTTCTAGGCCAATATAGTGAATTTTAAAGCTTTATTGATAGTAAATTTAGTGATCGAAAATTCAGTAATTTAAGTCATTCTAACTAATTTTCATTTTGAATGGATTGTTGTCATTTTTTTCACATTTTGAATGAATTGTTTCTTTTATTTTTGTGTATGGTTAATAACCGAATAATCGAACCAAACCAAACCGATAAATGTATATTATATTTGGTTTGGTTTGGTTTTGATAATTTAAAAATCGATTAAGTTGGTTTGATTTTAGTTTTAACCAATAACCGATCCAAACCAAACCGTAAACACCCCTACCTGCCATTAACAATGGAGTATGGGCTGATATCCAACAAACCCACTTGTCACCAAACATCAACTTGCAGTCCTTAACTTGATAGGGTGCATCTTCTAACAAATTCTACTCTAAATCTAGATTAGTCCATTTAATTAAAAAACGAAAAAGGGCCAAAAATACCCTTGAACTATTTGAAAAGGTTCAAATATACCCCTCATCTACCTATTGGGTTAAAAATACCCCTCAGTTCACCTTTTTATCCATTTTTACCCTTAAAACTAACACCCTTTTATTTTTTTAAATTATTTTTATTAATGTTTATTATGTGGCATCTTCCTATTGGATAAAACTAAATTCCAACCCATTAGATTTTCCTCTACCCACTTACCCATATCCATAGCCCATAACCCAAAACCCAATTTAAAACCCATTAAAAATAAAGGATATATTAACCTCTCTTTCTCCATTAATCCTAAAAGCATCTTGCAGGAATGAAAATTGTGTACCAAAAAAATTTACATGAAAAACAATATACTACACTTAATATCAATGATCACCCACATGCCCTGCTACATAATTAATCAATTGATAAAAAAAGATTAGCTAACATCTGTATTTGGGCATAATATTATGATAGTTTACTTTCTCCCTGCACCACGGACCACCAAGAACACCACAACATCTTTTAAAAAATTGACAGAGACGTGGATTGCTGATACGTGGTTTTTAAGAAAGAAACATACACATCAAATTAAGTTGCTTGATTCTTTAACTTGGTCCTGAAATAGCTTCTTCTTTTTTTCACAATCTTCAAAAGACAATAAGTTGTTATTTCTTAGAAGAGTTATCATAAAGTCACCTTGAAACATTATCATTACAGAAAAGTTAGAAAAATACACAAAAATCAATCCTATTCAACTTCAAGCTTTCACACAGCAGTTGAAGTAGCTGAAAATGCTTCTTCTTGTAGTTGATGGGTGGTTCTGAAATAGCTTTAGTGAGAAAGAGAGATGTTTTTTTTCAATTGAGTTTGGGTCATGGGGCTATAGATATGGGTCGGGGCGGATGAAGGAAAATTTAATGGGTTAGAATTTAGTTTTATCCAATTAGAAGATGTCACGTAATAAATAATAATTAAAATAATTAAAAAATAAAAGGGTGTTAGTTTTAAGGGTAAAAATGGACCAAAAAGATAAACTGAGGGGCATTTTTAACCCAATAGGTGGATGAGAGATATATTTGAACCTTTTCAAATAGTTCAAGGGTATTTTTGGCCCTTTTCCCATTAAAAAATAATTATAGCAATTAAATTTGGATTTATGTACTATATGCCTTGGTAGTGCAAAGAATACTTATATATTAGTGCAATTAATGATCATAACGTGAAATTATTCTATCTAAGTTTGTTTTCAAGAGTTGTCTATTATTGGGCTAACTTAATATGATACTAATATTTTTTTTAAAAATATTATACATCATTGGTGTACGGAATATAAAGTCATTTAATTTAGCTACTAATGCATGCAGGTGCAGGGTGGAGCAAACAACAAAGTATAACCAAATCAAAGTATATTTCAAGTTTTCAACTCACTACAAATTTAAGAATCTTTTTCTCTAAGGCTTGGCTTAACTAACCAAAGTGTCCAAATATAATACCTTTAATTATTACTAACTTATATAAGTAGGAAACTACCATTCTTTGGAATCCCCGTCTATCCTCTTCTACCAATTCTTCATATCCACTATCTTCACTAATTAGACCCTTTGGCTTCATTGAACTAAACAACTAGGCCAAAAGAATTAGAAGGGTTTTATTTTAGAAGATACTAGAGTTTTTAGTGTGTAATATTTAATCTTGTAAATACTAGTTAGTAGATTTAAGGGAGTGGGTTTGCAATAATTATGATGTTTTATCAATCGTCAAAAATTCTCATGAATTTTTTTTGTTCACGGCCTAGATATCCTCTAAAAAAAATACGCATTTTCTTTGTAAACTATAATCGTCATATTATCAATCGTCAAAAACTCCCACAAAGTGCATGAATTTTTCTTTGTTCACGACTTAGATATCCTCTAAAAAAAATACAATGCATTTTCTTTGTAAACTATAATCGTCATATTATGGAGGAGAACTTAATTTGTATTTTTTCAACACCTATAATACTGTATTTACACATTATACACAAAATTTAGGAGATGGATGGACTAAGAAGCTTATAGGCGAATTAGCGCCTCTTGCGGTTGGACCAAACTCAATAATACCCTATTTCCAATATGGTGAAAACCCATAAATTCTTTTTCTAACTTAATCCAAAAGGGATAAAGTAAAACATTAGATTGTTCTTTTTCATTAAAAACGTGCTCAAAGTTATAATCAAGTAGCACCTCTTCGTGTAATTTTGTAATCACAGTTTAAGTTAGTAAACAATTCATATCATTGAGAGGAAAGGAAGAAATGTGTATTGGATTGAATTGAGAGAATATTTTGTTACATATTACATATGCACTAATGACCTTATTTATACAGTGCTTAGTAGCTAACTGACTCTAACAACATGATGCCAACTCAACACACGTCACTAACATACCTAACTGACTTCACTACTTGGTAGTTACATTGCATGCTTCAACACTCCCCTCAAGCAGGAGGATGCAAAGGATCAAATACTCCTAGCTTGCCTAACAAATGAACATGTTGTAGTCGACTAAGACCCTTTGTAAGAAGATCAACTTGTTGCTCTTTTGTGCCAACATAAACAACTTCCACCAGTCTTTCTTTGATCTTATCACGAATAAAATGACAATCTATTTTGATGTGATTTGTGCGTTCATGAAATATAATTCTGGGTAATCAGTGTAGCAGATTTTCTGTCACTAAAAATGCGTATTAGTTTTTTAACTTCAGCCCCTTACTCTTTAAACAATCCTAGTAACCAAGTGATTTCTACCACTGTTGTTGTCATCTTGTATTCAATTTCAGCTAAGCTTCTAGAAATTGTATCATGCTTCTTAGACTTCCATGAAACCAATGAATCAGCAAACATAATTACAAAGCCAATCACCATCCGGTATTAGGACAAGCTTTCCAGTTTTAATCACACCAACATGTAAGAGTTCGAATTGAACTTGACTTCAGGAGAATTCCTTGACCAGGAGTCAGTTTTAGATATCTCACCACCCTTATAGAAGCATTCCAGTGTGATATTTTGGGTTGTTGCATAAGTTGACTTAGAGTTTGCACAACAAAGCTAATATTTGGTCTAGTAATTATTACATACAACAGTCTACCAATAAGCCTTTTGTATGCAGTCACATCTACAAACAATTCATCATTTTGTAATTGTCGCTATGATGTAATACTTATAAGTTGTTAATTTTTTGTTTACTTCAATAGGAGTGATAGTTGGTCTGGCACCTCTTAGCCCTGTTTCTAATAGGAGCTCTAGTATATACTTTCTCTGATTCAGTAGAACATCTTTTGTGGATCTAAGTACTGCAATTCCCATAAAATACTTTAAGGAACCTAAGTCCTTCACATTAAATTTCTAATGCATGATGGTTTTAGCTTGATCAATTAGAGTCATACTACTCCCAATAATCAGCAAGTCATCTACATATACCAATATTAGTACTATGTCTGACCCCTGCCTCATAGTGAATAAGGAATAGCCATGGTTACTTTGGAAGAAACCAAATGATATGAAAGCTTTAGTGATGATTTCATTGCCTTGAGGCTTGTTTGAGCCCATAAAGAGATTTTTTTGAGTTTGCAAACCTCATTTCTATTCTCCCCTGCCTATCAAATCCTTGTGGAAACTGCATTTACATTTCTTCATTAAGATCCCCTCCATTTGGAACATGTGTCATCCCTTGGAAGCAGACATAACAATTATATATCTTATTGTAACCATTTTTGCAATTGGAGAGAAAGTATCATGATAGTCCGGACCCTCTCTTTGGATGTAACCTTTAGCTGCAAGCCTAACTTTAAACCTTTCAACACTTCCATCAGCTAAATATCTAATTTTGTAAATCCATTTTGACCCCACGACATGCTTGCCATCACGGAGGGGTATCAGGCTCCACCAAGGTGAAAATTTGGCAAGAAAACTTTTATAAGATTCAGAAACAACATCATAGGACAAATAGTTTGATAAGGGGTAAGTTGCATAGGCCTTTGATTTGGTTGACACTTAATTATGCATCCAGATAGGCTATTTCACAGTTCTTGTAGAACTCTAGGTAAAGTCTGCAGATGGAAGAATTCTATCAACTAGATCAATTGTATGTGTACCTCCAATGTCAGCTAGATCAGCTGCATGTGCACCTTTAATATCATCCCCACCTGCAGGTGTATCTTCAGGAATAACAGATTCATTAATACTTACATCATTTGCATCAACCAAGGAAGGATCCACTGCCTCTACCAAAGGAGGCTCATCAACATGAATCTCCCTATCAGTATGCTGAAAAGAGTAATTTGCCAACTGAAGATCTTTAAACTGATATACTCCTCCCTGAGCGGCAGGTAAACAGTTGTGGACATCCATGGAAGGGAAAACATCCTCTTTAAAAGAGAAATCTCTACTCAAAAAAAAAAAAATTATGAGCAATGTCAAACAATATATATCCCTATTGAGTTTTAAAAGCCCCCATCAATACAACAACTCTTACCCTTTCACCAAATTTGCCCCCTAGTAATAGTTGTAACAAAGCATACACAACTTATAACTCTTAGATGTTGAATAGACATTTGCCTTCATGCATCTTATAACTCTTAGATGTTGAATAGACATTTGCCTACCATGAAGTATTTCACAAAGAATTTTTTCTCCTAGAGCACTTGAAGGCAATCTATTAATTAATGATATATACAATTACTTTAATATAGAATCCCTAGTATTTAATAGGTAGGTATGCCTGAAATCTCAAGACTCTGGTTCTATAAAATGTGTCTATGCTTTCTTTTAACTACACTATTTTGTTGTGGTGTATACATAAAACTACTTTGATAAATAATGTCAAGGCCCTGGAACAAATTGTGACATTGAGATTTAAAGAACTCTATACCATTGTCATTCTTAATCACTTTGATCATACTGCCAAATTGATCTTTAACGATAGCTAAGAAGGTTCTCAAGACTACAATTACTTCAAATTTGAGCTGCAACAAGTATATCCATGTATAATACTATAGTCATCCATAATAGTTAGAAAATATTGCTTGCTATCAAAAGTTGATGTTTTATATGGACCCCATAGATCAATGTGAACAAGAGAAAATGAAATATCTGACCTTGAAACACTATGTGGAAATTTTGGTCTAGATTGTTTAGCTAAGAGGCACACACAACACTTATTTTGCAGAAAAATAGTATATGCATCAGAAAGAAAGCCTATATTCTTCATGATAGTTGATGGAGTGTTCTCTAACCTCATATGACATAGATCAACTTTATCCTCCTTCTTTGCTGTTGCAGCAACATGTATGCCTTTATGAGTGGGACTTCAATTTTTCACAGCATCACTGAGAATGTATAATCCATGTCTTATTCTACCAGTTCCCTTGACCCTGCCACTGGAAAGATCCTGAAATACACATAGATCAAGGAGAAAGTAACAACACAATGAAATTCCTTAGATAGCTTAGCTACTGACAACCGATTGAATTTGAAGTCTGGAACATGCAATACATCCTCCAAAACATCATTACCAAATATTTTTAAGCTACAATATGTGTAATATTTTCCTTTTTTCCTATAGGAAGTTGTACTTTATCTCTTGTTTTAGCTATAATTTTGATAGTATCTTCTAGTCTTTTTATGTCTGTTGTGACATGATGTGTTTCTCCTGAGTCCACAATTCACTCACATACAACTACATTTGACATAAAACATATAGTCATACATGTCATATTACCTTTGTGATCATAGCACTGTTGAGGTTGTTGAGTAGAGCTGGTGGTGACATCCATGCTTACAGTCCAAGGATTTGTTTGTAATATTCTTCATCAAACAAAGCTCTTCTTCCTCCATGCTCATTAGTTGACATTTCTTCCATACATCATGATTTTTTATAAGAGTTCTCGCTAGCTACATTGTTCACGTAGTATTACCTTTCCTTTTGTCATGTCCGTCATTTGGATATTCAATTATCTTCCAACGATGCTTCTTTGTATGTCCCTTCTTTACGCACTAATCACACACTAGGAAAGACTTTTTTCCATTATAAGGTTGTCCTCTCCAAATAACACCTTGATAGTGTTGTCCCCTATCGATAGTTCCTTGATATTATGGCCTCTACCACTACCAAAATTCATCGCCAAAGGATCAGGTTGATCTGCAGAGTTCGCACCAATAAATTTGTTGCTTTCCACTTCAATTATCATTTCATATGCCTGATTTACTGAAAGAGAAACAACTTTTAATAAGATTTGTCTCCTGGTGTGGTCATATGAGTCATTCAAACCAGCTAAAAACTGCAATAACCTCTGCTCCTTAAGGTGTTCTACATAATCCTTCGATTCATCACATCAACAACTTGGCACTGGTACAATCCTATCGTATTTGTTCCATAGTTCCTTCAACCTTGAATGATATCTGGAACAAAGTTTGTACCTTAAGATATTGTTTCAATTTTCTTGTGTAACTAAAAATTCTCATACAATTCCCTTTATTGAATCTCTCTTTTAGATCTTTCCACACTACATGTGCATTTGATCCATACACTACTTCATTCAACAAATGCTTTGAAACATAATTCATAATCCATGAGTGCACAATAGCGTCGCATTTGTCCCATAGATCCCTTAATTCGTTCCTTTGTGCTTCTCTTTTTCAAACTCCATTGACGAAACCTAGTTTTCCTTTTCCGAGCATAAAAATTCTCATAGCTTGCTCCTCAATCCATAGTTTTCAGCTCAGCTGAGTTGGAACTAAAATTGTGCGTAAAGTATCAGATGCCTGCAGGTACAGAACATGATTGTGATCAATTCCTGCCATTGGTGATTTTGTGCTTGCAGTTTCTTCAACCATGATTAACTCGTGATTTGTGTGATCTATCTATTTTGTGGAAGTTTAGAGATCCCTGGCGCAAAGCACCCGCTCTAATACCATCTTAACAATTCAGATCATTGAGAGAAAATGGAGAGTCGTGTATTGAATTGAATTGAGAGATTATTTTTTTACACATTACATACGCATTAATGACTATTTATACAGTGCTTAGCATCTAACCGGCTATAACAACCTAATGTCAGCTCAACACACTTCACTAACATACCTAACTGACTTCACTAGTTGGTAGTTACATTGTGTGCTTCAAACAAATATTTTCATGTTTGGAAGCTTATAAAATTTGTAAACCTTATTTTCTCTTCTTAATGTCATTTTCTAAATCACAAATCATAAGTTATTATTTGTATTTTAGAAATATAAAATATGTATTCACAAGAAAAGAAGTGGAATTAATCTCATCACCCTCCCCTTAGATCTTGATTTAATAGTTTTATAGCCTTATGAAGCAAAATCAGATCCGGGATTAAAGTTAATGTATTCTTGTAACAACCTCAAGTTAACATATAAAAAATTGAGTTTTCATCAAATACAATAATAATATATTTAATGTGATTTCACAAGCAGGGTGAGGAGGGATATATGCAAATCTTACCTATCTTTATGGGGGTATAATTTTATTTTTTTTATAGACCTTCCACTCGAGACAAACATTTTCAAAACAGACTCGAAAATAGAAAATCAATTGAGAAGCTAGGATGAAATATCAAAGAAAAAAAATATATTGACAACAGAAATAGTAAAAGAAACAATAATAGAACTAAAATGAGATAAGATTCTCTAATCTAGAATTATACTCTCCCACATAAGGGACAAAAATTGTTCAACTATCTATTGATATTTTCCCTAATCTCAATCTCTATGTTTTTCTACTTAGGATCATGTCCTTAGTGAATTGATGGTATGACATGTCCTTGTCTAATCGCCTCTCTTCCATTCTTCCTCGGTCTATCTTTACCTATCGTTTGATCTATCACTGTCAACCTCTCACACATCCTCACTGGGGCACCTGCTCTTCTTCTCTTTACATGTTTGGACCATCTTAATTTCACATATCGCATCTTGTCCACCAAGAAGATCAATCTCACCTTGCCCGTATATCCTCATTATTAATCTTGTCTCTCTTAGACACATTCACGTAAGCATTTTCATTCATGCAAAATTTCATCTTTTAAATGTGATTTTTATTGATTGCTCAACACTTTGCTCCATACAACACAGCTAGTGTAACAATTATTTTGTAAAACGTTCATGAGTCAATCAAATAATTATAAGAACTTTTGTTATATATATATATACTATATTAAAATCATGAATTCTCTAACCTAAATGTTATATTACTATACTACCTCCAATTAAAAATACTCCTAACTTGAATATTAAATTACTATAATACCCCCACTAACAACACTGAGTTTAGTATATCTTCTATATTTTATATTTTTATTTATTTATTTATTTATATTAAAAGTAGACACCTTTTCACATTGAAGGGTTGTAATTTTTCTGATAAGTTGTGAACTTTCCGATGAGTTTTGACTCTTTCGAAGCATTGCAACTTTTCTGATAAATTATGACTTTTCTGAAGGATTGTAACTTTTTCAAAGGTTTGCGAATTTTCTAGAAGATTATGTGTTTTTTTACAAGACACATGAATAAACATATGTTCATACTTACCTTTTGTTGCCTATAAATAATAGGATTTTCTTTTATTTCTAAACTATATATATTTAAAATTTTCATACTCTTTATCATATGCTACCAATTTATTGAGAAAATATTATAAAAGGCAAAAAAAATTAGAAGCAAGTAGTTGTAAAAGGAAACACACATTTCTTCTTTTTAGAGGGGTTGTGGTGGAAAGCAGGCATACAACAGACAATGAAAATATACCTATCACTAACCATTGTCCCCACATGAACCCCCATTTTTTCCTTCCAAATTACATATATATATATATATATATATAAAGATTTTGCATGTCATTAGTGGTTTTTTACTACAAGTCATTTATCGAAAATACTTAATTACCTCAACTTAACGTTGACACAACAAACTAAATAATTTAATTTTAAACATCACAAATACTAAAATAGAGAAATTATATTATTTAATAAACGATTAATTGATATAAAAGTATATATTATCCATGTTTAAAAGGAATTTGTTTCTATATGAAATTAATCAACTTTTAAGGGTTTGTCTGGTTTAAGAATGTATTATTAATAATAACATATTCGGTATGATCTCATAAGTGAATTTTAGAAAAATTATGTAAATAGATTTATCATTTATGATGATAGAAAAATTGTTTATGTTACATGCTCAGCTCAAAAATAAATTATTCAAGTTAACAATATTGAGATAAAAATAGAAAATTATTTATTTTGTGATGGGTTAAAGTTTTATGTTTGATATAAGTAATTTAGAGATTAATTAGTTACGTGATAGTTTTTATATTATTTTTAGGAAAAATTATCTAACTATACACCATTTATTATCATATTTTCTTATTTTCCCTATCATTTCAAAAAATATCAAAATTCCCTCTTTTGCTCCCATCATTCCCTTTTCCGGATACATTAATTTGAAATCTCATTCCCATGATTTTCTTTCCTTTTTTTTCAAGCCATAAATCTCGCTACAGTTACTTACATTGATCCATTTTTTGAATTTCAAATCTTTTCTCTTTCCGATTAATGATTTCAAGTTATTCAAGAGGTAGATTTCTTTCCATCACTTCAATTTTCATTTTGTTTTTTTTTTGTTTGTTTTTTCATCTTAAAATTATTGAATTTGTTACTCCTGGTCTCTTTACTGGAAGAGGGGTGGAAAATATTGCTAATGCATAGGTTCATCTTGGAGTGCATTTGAAATTGTTCTAGAAATTTCTAGTGGCGGTTTTGATACACTTCATTCCATTGGTTCGATCTTTCAGTATTGGGCTTACCCAATTAGTCCAAAAATGATACATCTTTGTTGCTTTCCGTTGATTAGATTGTTGACCTTTTTTTTGATTTTTTGGTGTTCATCTTTTCTGATACATATACGTTCATATTTTTAATGTATCTAGTTGATTTTGTTTCTTAAACTAATGTATATTGCTTTCATTTCAACATTATGATACATTACAATTCTATCATGCACAATGTATCGTGTTCAAATATTAGTTTTGATACATAACCTTAATTAGTATTGATAATTGATACAAAAATTCTACCAAATGTATCATTTATTATGTATCAGCCTTTTCATCTACAAATTCCTGATATATATGGATTCTGCTCTCAAACAAAATAAGTTACATAAATAATAATGTATCATGCACTAATTTTTTTTTAGGCATGATACATAAATTTGAATTTAGACTAAATGTATCTGATATATAATAATTATCAAACAGTAATGTATCGATCTCAAACCTAACATCTTATGAGCAACAATTTCTTATTTAATGTATCTAGTAGAGAATAGAAAAAATAATTTTGGGATCTAAAAACACATTACATATACATCAAACTAGTAATGTATCACGACTTATTTATCAATATACAAATTCAAAAATTAAAAAACAGAGGGTATACATAGCAAATCCAAATAACTTGAATCAAAATTGAAAGAATCTTCCATGACTTGAAGATTCAAAAAGAAATTGTTTGTCCAACAACACCCAATACTTCGTACTCTTATCTCAAATTTAGACCATTTTCCCTTCCTCCAGTAGCTATAATATCTCTATCCATTCTTCTAAATCTCATAGATGGAAAAAAACTAAAATACATTATCCCAAATTATTCAGCATTGAGGCATATCAGTTATAATCAAAGAAAAAAAATTCCAAGCTCAATATGCACACACATATACCCGAAATAGGCACTTGACCTTCAGATTGTTCGAAAAAATTCTTATTAGTCAAACTTGAATAAAAAATTAAAAAACAGAGGGTATACATAGCAAATCCAAATAACTTGAATCAAAATTGAAAGGATTTTCGATGAACTTGAAGATTCAAAAGGAAATCGTTTGTCCAACAACAATTTCATCACTTTTGTATCCTTCATAACTCACCTCTCTAACCCAAAATTTTGACAAATTTTTTTGAATCAAATCTGAAAGGTTTCTTCGCGCTAAATAGGGAGGAGCAATTTGAAATTTTGAATTTCTTCGTTCTGAATTTGTCTCTGTATGATTGAAAGTAAGAAGAAACGTAAGCGTAATTTATTGAATTTAATTAGATTTTTAGATTTTATTCCCTTTTTAGCACAACAAAAAGGATTTTTCTTGCATTAGAATTAATGTATTTGGACGGTGAATTATGTACCCAAAAGGTACATATTTAAGAGATTATTATAATTAGAAAAAGTGTAAGAATGGAATTTACTCTTTACACTATGAAATTTATATAAGTTATACTTATTTTTGTAGCACATTAGATATGGAATAACAAATTTAGAACAGTTAATCTCTACCTAAAACGACCAAATATCAAAAGGTATCCTTCCCAAAATTCTTCTTCCAAAGTCTTTTTGAAGATCAGTATTAAAATTGAAAATAAAAATATATTCAAATTTATATGTTATATAAATAAAACCAAACACACGTCTCATATTATACCTTATATATCGTATCTTTAATTAAATATATAAAGCATGGACAAAAAAAAAGTATATTACTCCATTATTTCAATTTATTTGTTTTATTTTTTCTTTTTGTAGCATCTTTTAAAAAAATAAATTTGTTCTCTAATTTTGTTATTTCACATTAGGAATAGACATAATACGACATATATCGAAATATCATATTAGAATGAAAAAAATTTATATCGTAATTTTAATTCTGCGGTATATGATACGTATTGCTAATTAATTTCAATATTTGATATTTATAAAATAATATTGAAATCAAGAATTGAGTATGTTCTAAATTCTTTCCACCTAACTGGTTAAACATAATATATTTTTTTTCTTTTAAAATCAAGAAATGAGGATTTAATTTCTTTCGAAGTATCACTTGATCCACAAAGGTGTCTTTGAGTTCCAGTGAAGCTACATATGTCAAACTATAATTTTAGAATTTGAAATGTCAATTATTTCATCATATTGAAATGTCATTTTTGTGTAATTGATTAATCAAAGAAAAATATATTATATATATTTTTTTGAATATTTCTAAATGTATAAGGTGTTAGTCTAATATAATGTACGAGCTCAACCAAACTATGATTATTGATTTATCATATGTGAAATATCAAAATCAAACTTATAAATATCAAAACGTACCAAATTAATTCGGTATGATGATAATATAATACTCTCTCTATTTCATATTTACTGAATTTTTGGAGTTTTTTCGTTGTTTAAAATTTAAATTGTTCAAAGTTCAAGATGAACGTTTGATAATAATTTTTTTATATATATTTGGACTTTCCTATAATGAAGTTTTATATTTTCTTGGAGATAGTTTGCCTTTATGATTTCACAAAAAACAATAATGAAAAATATTCCCTCTTTGTAACAATAGTTGTCCACTACATTGTTTTGGAATGTCCGATAATATTTGTCCACTTTATGAAATTGATGTATAATTTTACTCTTAGTTCCTAATTTACTTTTATCATTAATTATAGTGATTTCTTTATTGCATTTTTAAAGAAATTTATTTATTATATTCAAAGGGTGATATAATAAAATTATCTTTTTATTTATAATTTTTTAAGAAATGTGCAAACTCAACCGTGGACATGTATTTATGATATAAATTATGCGTGCAACTCACAAATTCACTCCTTATAAAATACTCTCTGTCCCTAATTACTTGTCCATTTTTTCTTTTTTAATTGTTCCTAATTACTTGTTCATTTTGACAAGTACATATTATACCTTCAATTAATTAGAACATTTTTTCTTAAACTCTGTTCCAAGTCAAACTAGAACATTTTTTTGAAACAGAGGGAGTATTATTATCTTGTATTAAAATGTATTAAGTTATATATGTTGAAGGAAGAAAAAAAAGCAATATAGAGACTTTATCCCCAAACTCCCATGGTATCCTTGTTTCTTCTCTACCCATCTCTCATTTCACTCTCTTTCTCTCTGTAACACACAAACAACTCTGTTTCTTCTTCTTCCTTCTTCCCTTCTACTTCTCACAAAGAGTCTTTGGTTTATCAGAAAGTTCTTGAATATGGGTTCATCCAAGTCAGATCTGAGGTCAACGATCTACCCAGAACCTGTTGACCACTTCGACCAGCTACCTGATCCAGTTCTTCTCTTGATTTTCAACAAGATCGGTGATGTTAAAACTCTAGGAAGATGTTGTGGAGTTTGTAGCAGGTTTCATTCACTTGTTCCTCAAGTTGATAACGTTGTTGTTCGTGTTGATTGTGTTATCTCTGATGATGATGATGCATCGTCGTCATCTTCTTCTTCTTCTTCATCTTCTGCTGCCTCTTCTGATAAGTCACGTCACCCCATTTCTTCCCTTTTTCGACTTGTATTCCTTGGTCTTGTTAAACCCTTTCAATCCCTTACTCAGTTGATCTCCATTTCTTCAAGGCGATGTACTGCTTCATCCTCTCTTGTTGATGATGATTTTGAGCAAAATTCTGTTACCCATCACTCCCCTACACAGGTTTTGAAGAATTTTGATGAAATTAAGTTGCTTAGGATTGAGTTGCCTAGTGGGGAATTGGGTATTGATGAAGGTGCTTTGCTCAAGTGGAGAGCTGATTTTGGTTCTACTCTTGATAATTGTGTTATTCTTGGGGCGTCTTCGGTGATTCAACCGGTAAGTATTGGTGATTTAGTCGAGGAACAGTGTGGAATTGGAAGTAACAGTAATAGTTTGGGTGATGGTAATGGAGAAACAGATAATGGGAGCATACCTGAGTCGTTTTACACTAATGGGGGTTTGAAGTTGCGAGTTGTGTGGACGATTAGTTCTTTGATAGCAGCTTCTGCAAGGCATTATCTGCTGCAGCCAATTATAGCAGAGCATAAGAAGCTTGAGAGTTTGGTTTTGACGGATGTTGATGGGCAAGGAGTATTGTGTATGAACAGGGAGCAGCTGGAGGAGTTGAGAATGAAGCCTCTTTCAGCTTCATCGGCCTCGAAAAGGACAATGGTGCCAGCACTGAACATGAGGCTGTGGTACGCCCCA
This sequence comes from Solanum verrucosum, assembly GCF_900185275.1. Taxonomy (NCBI): domain Eukaryota; kingdom Viridiplantae; phylum Streptophyta; class Magnoliopsida; order Solanales; family Solanaceae; genus Solanum; species Solanum verrucosum. The sequence continues at coordinate 1,846,676 of NW_026020352.1, read as the reverse complement.
CATTTAGAGTTACCTGATGGGACAGTGCTTAAAGGGGCGACATTGGTAGCAATTAGGCCTAGTGAGCAACCTAAGAAAGAGGTGGTTGGGCCAGATGGGAATTGGGTGGCAGCAGCATTTGAGGAGCCCTATGGGACGGCTGCAAGGATGTTAGTTAAGAGGAGGACTTATTGTTTGGAGATGAACTCGTTCTGAATAGAATTAAAGTGGTCAAGGGAGTTCCTTGAATTGATGACAAGAGGTAATTTCTTGTCCTATATATATATATATATATATATATATATATGGTTTTGGGTCAAATTTGTAGGAATAATGCTAGAAGATTGAAGAAGTTTGTCCCGATTACAATTTTATGTGTCATTATGACTATGAGCTCTTGATCTTCCGTCCCGTTTATTGTCCTTTCAGAGATATAGGTTATCGAGTTTATTTGATCTCTCTGCACACACACATATACATTGATAGATACTGTTTGGTTCTGTGGTTTTTGTTGTTTTCATCTAGTGTTTAATTTGATCAACTGATCTAAGTGTGTTGCAGAATTCTATTGCATATTTTTTTTTGGGAAAATGCATAAGTACTCCCCACCTATGCCTGAAATCTCAGAGACACATTTATACTATACTAAGGGCCTATTACCCCGAACTTATTTTATAAATAATTTTCTATCCCTTTTCGGCCTACGTGACACTATCAACCAGATCGCTTTAAAAAATTGTCAACACGCGTTGGACCCAAAAAATATAGTGCCACGTAGGCCGAAAAGGGGTAGAAAATTATTTATAAAATAAGTTCTTTGGTAATAGGACCTTAGTATAGTATAAGTGTGTCTCTGAGATTTCGGGCATAGGTTGGGGGTACTTGTGCATTTTCCCTTCTTTTTTTCGTAGAATCTAGGAATTGAAAGTCTAATTGACATGCAATTCCTAGGGAGTTTCTTGATTTATTTTGAAAATATACTGGTATGAATCTGAGATGAGTTGGGTGAAGAGGAGCAGACCCGTGATAATCACAGAGTTTCAAACTATGCATCGTTAGCCTCAGGAATTTTTAAAAGATCTGAGATGAGTTTTTCTTGGTCAATTCTGAAGACATTGTTAATGTCGGTTATTTATCAGTAAGCCGGTCATTTTCATCAAAATGTGCCCCCTTGTCTTCACTTCCTTTATTTTTAGATCCTTAAACGAGAAGGCACCGGTGTCAGCACATTTCCTAATTTCTAGGTGCGGAACTTAGGGAGCTGAACTTGCATTTTAAGCTTGTTCGTATCATGCTTTCTTTTTATTGGGTTGCATTTGTATACATAATCGCACCAGTCTTTAAATTCCTCTTGAGATCACGTAAATATGCTGAGGAGCTAGCATGTCAAATTTATCTATTTTTTCTTGTTAAAAAAAAGACTCTTGTGTATTGATTCATTACTAAAAGAATAACTGGGAGTGCCTATAATCATTATTCTATGTTGTTCTAGTTCATGATGGTTTTTATTTGATATTGTACATTGGTTGCAAGATTATTCATTACCATAAGGTGGAACAAAGTTTGTGTAAATACCATTTTCAACCAACAAATGTGCTAGTGTTTGCTAAGTTTTGATTGGCTGGTTTTTCGTTTACATAAAACAGCTACTTCTTCGCTTTATCTTAACCTTTTGGCCGAGAAAGGCATAAAGCAGCTGCTTCTTTTGGCTTCCTCCGCTTTCTTTACGTGTTTTGCATCAGAACTAATATGAAGCGTATATCCAAAGTTGTCAGTATATGCATCTATGTTATACACAATATTATCATCATTTTCAGGGAAAACTAAGAAAGGTGGATTAACTCATACTGAAAAGGAGCGGAAAAGAGAATTTTGTTGAGCTAGCTCACCCTGAGTTGTTTGATCAAGCCAGTCTTGCTTCTAGAGATGAAATGCCAGTTGCTGGCTGGCTAACTATGCGCTTTAAATCAGCCCGTGTCATGCATGTTGATGGGCATCTGCTTATGTTTTAGTTTGGGGCATATACTTCTAAGAATGCACAAAGTGCTTCCGTTTCATTTAACAGTTAGCTAAGTGTCTTCGACTTTATAGCGATACACATTTGATAGTCCTCTTTCTGTAAATAATTATAGTTATTGATATCATATGCTGTGTCATGTACCTTTTATGGTTTTATTGAGCACTGAAATGTACGTTTTGCTACATTTGTGCTAAGTTTATTCACTTATTTGCTTACAGTGTTGTGTGAAATGGTAAACTATCCTTTTCATAAATTTTACTATGTTTTATCTGGCTAAGTTTTACCAACATTTGTGTGTCTAATTGGCATATGATTGTATCACACGTCATTTGAGGCAGAAGGGTTAATTCTGATGCAACTTTAGGAGATAAAACTCCATACTGTTGATGTAAATATCTGAGTAAAGGAACATGTAGGTAAGATCTGATATGGTGATATCTTGTGCTTGCAATTTTGTCCAACGAATCAATCTTATGATACTAATCTATGTAATCTTGCATTTCCTTCAGTAGACACGGAGGCAGCTCTTTGTAGTCCTCAGACGGACTGATACATGTGTGCTTACCGTTGAGAAATTTGATCTATACTCTACATTTTAAGGGGAGGTTAAGTGCAATAGTAAGAGTTGTTGTTGTGTGGCCAAGAGGTTGCATCCTATAGACCTAATGTGGCCTGGCCCTCTTCTGGATACCAAGCATCTGGACTCCTTCTTTTAACTACATTTAGATTGGTTGGTATGTAACATGTGCACAACACAGAAAGCAGACCTGGTTTTGATTCCCACTTTGCCAATTCTGAGAAAAAGACAGCCAATTGGCACTAATCATTACTTGTTTGAACTAACACCCAACCTGAAGTGAACCAACCAGTCACTTGCCAGTTGCCAATGATGCTCTTGGCAAAGTGACATGATTGAAACCCACACTACTTCATTACTTCTTCACATAATAGTTACATTGTTTAACATTTTGAAATTGCATTGTCTATCACTATTTTTTTTTCCACAGAATTGTCCTCAAGCAAAAAATCATTGTAACACTCTTCGGATCAAGAAAGTTAAATAAAAGTATCTATTATTTCCTTTGTTTTCCTGTGAAACTGAACAAGATATATCAGGACTCTTCAATTCTTCCTATTTCAAAATGGTTGCAAAATATTACTTGAAAATCCACTTTCATCGTATTTCAATTAGTGACATTCAGACGTACACTGGAAAGACACTTTTGATTCTTCTAAAGATAAATTAGAACAGGTTTTCATCTGAACAAACTATTGCGCAAAGATATAACAATACTAAACGGATTCTTCCAACAAGAACCAAAAACCTACACCTGCCCCGCAAACCAAAAAAGAAAATTAACATTTTGTCACTCAAGGAACCCAAAAAAAAAAACTTGATAAGAGTAGAAAAGGCAGCCCACTGCGCCAAATTCAAATTAAGAGTGGCATAAAAATCTGCAGAAATAAACAATCAACCAATCTTCACATCAGCATTTAGTTGAGCAAAATTTAGGATAAAAAAATGTACGTAAAAGCTATTAGCAGCACAAATTTAATCAGAAGATTACATTGATGTAGATTATGCAAATTAAAGTTTCATCTTCCTCCTGTATTATCTTTGCCCATCATGAGCAGTAACAACAACAAAAAACAGTGTACATTGGCCATCTCTACCGGTCCGTTCTGCACAAACCACAGAATACATTCAATGCATGTAAGTAGCCTTAGAATTTCAAGGAAATTTGGTTGCATGAGAGTTGAGGTATTACAGAAATTTCCATAATGTAATGGGGTTTAGTACATGTATAATCAAAGAAAGGGAGGGGGTGAGGGGGAATATGTCATATCAAAGCATCAAAAGAAATTGGAAATTAATGGGTGCAGAAGTTGATTTGAGATGGGAAAAGGCATAAAATACCCCTAAATTATCTGATTAAAAAAAAGAAACTATCCCTGGATTCTGAGTTGCACAGTCCTATACTTTGTGAATCTCCTGTTACTCCCTTGGGCTTATCTTGAAGCGAAATCCTATCCCCCAATGCTTATGTGGCGAAGAGACTACATTACACTCTCAAAGAGAGTAGCCAAAAAATATATCAAAAACTTTTTTTAACATCTTTTATTAGATTATTTTCTTACTGTCTTCTTTACTTTTTCACCATCTCTTCTTTTGTTTTGTTTTCTTCCTCCGAGACCAGCAGTCTAGCACCATGCAACAACCACCAGGACTCGCCACAAGCACCGTCACCAAAGTTAAGACCTTTCTCCTCCACCATCACCTAAACCATCAAATCTTTCACAACTACAAATCAGAAAACAAACAGCATGAAGCAACATCAACTTATGTTTGTTTTCTATTAACTACACCTCAAGCTTTCATATTTATCCAGCAAATCATCAAAAATATATTATTATCTTAAGGGCCTAAGGAAATGAACTGTAACACCTCACGAGGTCATGAGCCAAAGAAATTGGCCTGGGCAACCTTCACGAGGACCCATACAGGTCGTGAATGGCACCACGAGGCGTGGTGCTGCTCGTGGTGGCTCACAGTAGCTAACCAAGTGGTGCTCACCTCCCACGAGCATCATCACGCCCCGTGAAGGGCACCACGGCTCGTGGTGGTGCCCATGAAGGGCTAGGCAGTAGCTAGCAAAAGGCTGCCTAAAGGAGAGACCCTCCCACAAGCCACTTGACGGCTCGTGAAGGCCACTACGGACCGTGGAGAGGGTCATGAAGGGAGAGAGAGTTAAGGGGTGGCAAACCAGGCTACTGGTCAAAGACCACAACCACCATAACGGGCCATGGTGCCCCTCGTGAAGTGGTTCGGCAACTTTTAAGTTCAGGGGTATATGGATCTTTTCCAAAATTAATTGAATCAAAGCTATGTCGTTTTTTACCCAAGCCTAGGACCCCTATATAAGTGATTTTAACCCCCAAAACTCACCCATTCAAGTCATTCTCTCAAAACCCAAAAGAAAAACCAAAGTTCTTCCTCTCAAAATATTTCTCTCTAGAACTTGAAGAAGAAGAAAGAGTTGAAGCTAGGGTCAAGGTCAAGTCTCCATTCCTGAAGAAATTGTGGGCTTTGATAGTACGGTATAATGGCTTTTCATCCATGGAGCCCCTAAGATTCCCTAATTGAAAGTAGAAATTCCCCAATTTGAGTTAGGGTTTTCTTCTAAAATTGTGGGTCTGATGAATGTTAATCCAATTGATTGGGTTATGATTGTTTATGCATGAATTGATAAGATTACATGTTTTTAGGATGAATTTACATGTACCCATACTTAACCCATGTTTCTAAGTTGAAATTGATGTAAATGGGTTTTGATCCATGAAAGGAGAATTTGTGAATTTAGGTGTATTCTTATAGGATAAATAAGGTACATTATGAATTGCTTTGAGATTGAAGCATATATGATGAGTATTGCTTTGAGAATGAAACTTATGTTATGAATTGATGATTTTGATGTGATTGTGGTGGAAGAGATTTACCCACAGGAATTGCTTATGTATGAATGTGAAAGGCTTTCTAACATTGAATGATTCTAGGTTGAAAGGATTGCTCACCTAAAATGAATCTAAGCTAAAAGACTAAGAAATTGATGAGGCTAGAGGCGATTATCCATGAACTCTAAATGAGAAGGATATGAGGTGCTTCCCATATTCCTTAGAGTTGAATAAGAGGCGATTACCCATATTCCTTAGAATCGAATAAGAGGCGACTCCCCATGTTCCTATAATGATGATTGGACATGGAGGTGATTATAGAAAGACATGGAGACGAGTACCCGTGTCACATGATGCTGGGCTTGGAGGCGAGTACCCATGATCCCATAAGTTGGACAAGAGGCTACTACCCATGATCCATATATGAAAGGCAAGAGGTGAATACCCATGCGCCTTTATAGGAAGGCAAGAGGCGATTTCCCATTTCTATAAAAGATAAGCTAAGATAAGCATGATAGGTGATGAGCTTGGATTGTTGCTTGAGTTTTCCTTCCATGATGAGTAAGGATGAATTGAGGTTACTTCAAGAAGTATTCCTTTTATGTTGAAATGATCTATTATGTTCATTGATTATGCCTTACGACTTATGCTGTCTAACTCTTATGTTTATGTTGATGTTTATGTAAGCTATCATATTTAGTACATTGTTGTCCTAACGCATACTCTTGCCTACATTTCTTATCCAAATGTAGGGTCCGGCGTTCCCGACTCTCATCCCCGTGGCTAGGATCCATAGTAGAGGCAAGGTTGAAGATTGGTGAGTCCTCATAGCATTCGAGGATTTGGCCACCATTTCCTTGTGCTTTTTTCATTTTAAGTTGGAACAATTGTATGGGCTGTGTCCCAATGATTCTATTGTTTTAGATGGATTTTGAGACAAGTGTATTAGACTTCCACTTCGTTTTATAAAACTTTGATTGTGTTGAAAATGTTTTAAATTTTACCAATTTTCTATTATCTTGACTATGAATGCTAAGTGGCTTATATGAGGCCTCTCGGGGTCTTGTATGCCATGTTACATCGAAGGGGTACCCCTGGGTCGTGACAAACTTGGTAATCAGAGCACAAAGTTTAGAGAGGTCCTAGGATGTCTCAAAACCACGTCTAGTAGAGTCTTGCTCATGAGTGTGAAGCGCGCCACATTTATGAATGAGAGGCTACAAGATGTTTAGGAAACTTCACTTCTTCATTACTCTAAGTCATGCGATAGAGTTTTAACTCTATAAGATCTCTCTCCTAATCCTTACCCGATGGTCTACAGGATATGACTACTTGAAGAACTTTTGCTAGAAGGAATGAAGGAGAAGAGATTGGTCAAGGAGCTCCTCCTCAAGCTCCGGTTGACCCTTTGGCAGAGCAAGTGACTAATGCGGAGTTTAGGACTGTTTTTCAAGTGTTGGCTCAAGCTGTGACAGCCCAAGCCAATAGGAAAGTTGTGAACCCCGTGAACCCAAATGTGGGTAGGGCAACATCTAGAGTGTGGGACTTCACTAGGATGAATCCTCCGAAATTCTATGGTTCTAAGGTTGAGGAAGATCCTCAAGAGTTCATTGATGAGGTTTACAAGGTCTTGACTATTATGGGAGTGACTCCGATGGAAAAGGCGGAATTGGCCGCTTATCAACTTTAAGGGTGTTGCTCAAATTTGGCTCAACCAATGGAAGGAAGCAATACCGGTAGATGCGGGTCACCTAGAATGGAAAAGGTTTAAGTCCGCTTTTCTTGATAGGTTCTTTCCTCTTGAGACGAGGGAGGAAAAAGTGCTTGAGTTCATTAATCTCTGACAAGGGAACATGAGTGTGAAAGAATATGCTTTGAGGTTCACTCAATTGTCGAAATATGCTCCTTCTATAGTTGCCGACACTAGGGCAATGATGAGCAAGTTTGTTTCAGGTGTCTGAATTAGTAGTGAAAGAGTGTCGTACGACTATGCTTGTCCATGCCATGGATATTTCTCGTCTCATGGTTCATGCCCAACAAATTGAAGAGGAGAAACTTAAGGAGAGGTCTAGGGAGACAGAGGTCTAGAATCGGTGATGGTAATTTCTCTTATGCACGGTCCGATGGACATGGTTGTCCTAGGTATCGACAAAGGTTTTCCGAGCAAGGTTCTTCTAATGCTCCTAAGTTCAACAAAGAGAGGGTGTCTAACCCTAAACCTCAAGGAGGTGGTAGTGGGTCTTCATTGCCAAATTGTGCTAAGTGTGGTAGAAGGCACGAGGACAAATGTCTAGCGAGTTCCAATGCTTGTTTTGGTTGTGGTAAAATGGACCACAAGATAAGGGATTGTCCTTCAGTTGCTAAGAATGAGGGAGATAGTCGTCGTAGGGCTCAACCTTATCCTTCATCCGGTCCAAGTAGTTCGGGTACTAGTGCTCCCAAGCAAAATAGGTTCTATGCTCTTCAGACTCGTGGTGAACAAAAGGGTTCTCCCAATGTGGTTAGCGATATGTTGGAAATTTTTCAACTTGATGTTTATGTTTTACTTGATCCCGATGCTACCTTGTCTTTTGTGATGCCGTATGTGGCTATGATATTTGATGTGCTTCTTGATGTGTAGTTAGATCGTTTTCTCTCTCTACTCCTGTTGGTGATTCTATTGTGGCTAAGACTCTAAGAGGGTCTATAGAAAGTGTCCCGTTTCCTTGTCCCATAGAGTTACTCTTATCGATTTGGTAGAGCTTGATATGCTAGATTTTGATGTTATCCTTGGTATGGATTGGCTGCACTCTTGTTATGCTTCTATTGATTGTAGAACCCGTGTAGTCAGATTTCAGTTTCCGAATAAGCCTATCCTAGAGTGGAAGGGGGGATATTCTATGCCGAAAGGTCGATTTATTTCTTGTCTTAAAGCTAGAAAGATGATTTCTAAGGGTTGCACGTATCATCTAGTTAGGGTGATAGATCCAAAACCCCTATTCTTGAGTCGGTCCCCGCTGTTAATGAGTATCCAAAAGTGTTCCCAGATGATTTACCCGATATTCTTCCCAAAAGGGAAATAGATTTTGGTATTGACCTTCTCCCAGACACACAACCTATTTCTATTCCTCCTTATAGAATGGCTCCGGTAGAACTTAAGGAATTAAAGGAACAATTGAAAGATTTGTTGGATAAGGGTTTCATCCGATCGAATATCTCTCAATGAGGTGCTCCAGTTTTGTTTGTTAAAAAGAAAGATGGTTCACTCCGCATGTGTATTGACTATCGGCAATTGAATAAGGTGACCATTAAGAATAAGTATCCTCTTCCAAGAATAGATGATTTTTTTGACCAATTCCAAGGAGCGAGTTACTTATCTAAGATTGACCTTAGGTCGGGTTATCACCAATTGAGGGTGCAAAATGAAGATATTCTGAAAACGGCTTTTAGAACCCGGTATGGTCATTATGAGTTTTTGGTGATGTCGTTTGGTTTGACTAATGCTCCGGCGGCTTTTATGGATTTGATGAATAGGGTGTTTAGACAATACCTTGATATGTTCGTAATTGTGTTCATTGATGATATATTGATTTATTCGAGAAGTAAGGATGATCACACCAATCATTTGAGGATTGTGTTGCAAATTCTCAAGGGCCAACAACTCTTTGCAAAGTTTAGCAAATGTGAGTTTTGGCTAAGGTGGTCACATTGTTTCAAGTAAAGGTATTGAGGTAGATCCTAAGAAGACGGATGTGGTCAAGAGTTGGCCTAGACCTTTATCCTCTTCGGATATTAGAAGTTTCCTGGGTTCGGTTGATTATTACAGATGATTTGTTGAGGGGTTTTCTACGATTGTCTCTCCATTGACAACTTTGACTCAAAAGAAGGCCAAGTTCATATGGTCCGAATTATGTGAGAAGAGTTTTTAGGAATTGGAAGATAGACTTACTTCCGCTCCGGTGTTGACTTTACCGGAAGGGATGAATGGTTTTGTTGTTTATTGTGATGCCTCAAGAATTGGGTTAGGATGTGTGCTTATGCAAAATGGAAAAGTTATTGCCTATGCTTCAAGGCAACTTAAGGTTCATGAGAAGAATTATCCTACCCACGATCTTGAATTAGCGGTGGTGGTTTTTGCCTTAAAGATTTGGAGTCACTATTTGTATAGTGTTCACGTAGATGTGTTTCCCGACCACAAGAGTTTGCAATATGTGTTTAATCAAAAAGATTTGAATCTTTGCCAAAGAAGGTGGCTTGAGTTGGTTAAGGATTATGATATGAGTGTTCTATATCACCCCGGTAAGGCGAATGTAGTAGAGGATGCTCTTAGCCGATTATCAATGGGTAGTGTTGCCCATATAGAAGAAGATAAGAAAGACTTGGTACGAGATGTACATAGATTGGCCCGATTGGGTGTTCAGTTAGTAGACTCTACCAAGGGTGGTGTTATGGTCCACAATGGTTCAAAATCGTCTTTTGTGACGGATGTGAAAGCTAAACAATGTCTTGATTCGACCTTAGTGGAATTGAAAGAAGCGGTGCTTAGAAAGTCTGTAGAGGCTTTCTCGATGGTGTACTTAGATATCAAGGTCGTTTGTGTGTTCCTAATGTTGATGACTTGAGAGAACAGATCTTGTCAGAAGCCCATAGTTCTCAGTATTCCATTCACCCGGGAGCCACCAAGATGTGGTGTCGTGGAAGAGTAAGAAACAGAGTGTGGTTGCTCGATCTAGTGTAGAACTAGAATTTCGAGCAATGGCTGCAACAGCTTGTGAGCTAGTTTGGATCAAACAGTTGCTGGGAGAGCTAAAATTCGGCTAAATCAATCCGATGGAACTTGTGTGTTATAATCAAGCGGCCCTTCATATCGCATCAAATCCAGTGTTTCATGAAAGGACTAAGCACATTGAGATTGACTGTTACTTTGTCAAAGAAAAGATACTCTTGGGAAATATTGTTACAAAATTTGTGAAGTCAAATGATCAGCTTGCGAATATCTTTACCAAGTCCCTCATCGGTGCTCGTATAATTACATCTGTAACAAGCTAGGTACATATGATTTGTATGCACCAGCTTGAGGGGGAGTGTTAGAATATGAATAAATATGTACAATCCTACTTATAATAGGAATTATAATAGAATACGAATAGTAATCCTAGTTGGAAAAGGAGTCTAATGTAGTGTTTATAAATAGGTCTCAATGTAACAATGTAAATACACAATTTCAATAATATATTTCTCACTGTGAGCAGAGTAACTAAGAAATGGAAACAAAAAAAAAAGGAAATGAATACCTTACAAAAAAATGTCGTGATGCAATGCATACAATTAGCACATTCAGCTGTCTTTGCTTTTAGATCTTCTCGATTTCTTAATATGATTTTCAGATTTCAGCTTTTCCCAGTAAGGTACTAAGTTATCAGGCTCAAGCAATTCAGCAGCCCTATTGTTGCCTAACCTCTTTTCTGTAATGCTGCAGTATCAGAAAAATGCATAAGGCAAAGTGATGGACTGAAATAAGTGAATAGAAATTTCACAGTTCACAAACCTGTAAGCTTGAGACTCTTCTGCCTTCGTTTCCAACTATTAAACATTTCCTGTGTTAGCTGGAATGAAAGACCCACATATGTGTAGTATCTCTTCATCAAAACTACAAATAAAAAGCACGATGTCAGGTCTAATTCATCCTTTAAAGTTAAACCAAAAATGTAAAATGCATACTGAAAGGAGAAGCAAAAGAGCATTGAAATTTAGTAATAGAAACACTGTAAGAATTACTATGTAACCACAACAATAATTAAGGCACATGCAAATTCAGGAAATCATTTATGCAGACAACCCAACAAATTGGGGATTCTACAGACAATTGAAAATCTATATCTATCTATATAATTCTGGTCATAACAGAGGCAGCGTAGCACTCTTAATGATGGAATACATATTTTTTCTATTTTTCTGCTAAATTATATAACCAAAACATCACCTCTTTTAACTATATTATTACACCAGTTTAAAGTTATTAAGCTAACCAATGTTGCAGTCATAAACATTACTGACTCCCTCGTTCAAGAGGATCTCAAGAGTCAAAATGTTTTTTCCCTGAGTTCATGACTGCAAGAATCCTCTTTGCCCCTATCCAATCCATGCCACCAGGATATGGTCTCTTCCCTCTAACATAGTCAAAGGCATCATCTTGCCATACAAACTCAGCAAGTAACTGCTTTAAGGTTCTGCCACCAGCTGTTGTTGTTTCCTCGCTCATTATCTTGAACTTGTCTATGATGTAACCATAGAAGTTGAGATCCATGATTCTATCCGTGAAATCATAGTGCTCATTGAATCTGATATGCCTCTCCTGCATGAGGCTAAGAACTTACTGAAATAACAATTAATTTTAGTTAGTAATAATTGAAAAGATAAAACAAACATTATAAATTAAAGGTTATTGGAGAAAACAAGTCCTCCCACCAAAAATTCATACTAGTCATGTTCTTAAAATCATTTTCATCAAGATAATGCATGGAGTAGAATTCGCGATCATTTGTTTCCATCAGTGCCAACAAAGTAGCCTTTTATAGCTGAAGGCACAAACTTGTAAATATTCACCTTCTTAAGCACCGACTTCTCTCTTATGGTCATTGACAATTCTCCAATAACTTTTTTTTCCATATTTGATATTGCCTTGACAAACAATTTTCTTCTCCTCTTAGCATGTGGCGTATATGGATCCTGAAGCTTCCATGATGGAATGACACTCCTCTTGGATGTCAATTCTTTCACAGCCTCGGTCAATGTTTGACTACACCTGACACTATCATCATCTTTTCTCTAGCACTTACCACTTACCACATTGAAAGCCAAAACATTTATTACAAGAGGTTGCCCCAACACTTTTTTCAGCCCCAGAAAAAGGTGTCAACATTCTTTAACCACCAACACCAACAATTTTTCTTCCCACCACTTTTTTCAGCACCAACACCAGCCTTTACATTTGTATTAATCATATCCTCATCAAAAACAACAAGTTGACCAACATCAACTCTTTCTCTTTTGATGGTTGTTGCTCCAACCAATTCCCTTTTAACTATATCCACCATAGGATCAAATAGCATCTCAACAAATGCTTGAGTAACAAGGAATGATATTTGCAACTCTTTTTCTGTTGGGACAAGTCATGGATGCACAACCTATAATAAAAAATATGAGTTTGTAAGGTAATCTTTCACGGAGACTTACATATATGTTGGAACAGATGAGTCATTTGTAGCAACAGATTACCAATCTTAACCAATAAATAAGATTTGTAGCAAACAATTTTTTTTTTGAGATTAGGGTAACTGTGTATTCACAAAAGTCTCATCAGAGCAAAACAAAACCTACCCTTAGGGAGATTACAAATTGCCTATGAAATCAATAAAAAGATTTATATCCCTCCTCATATCCTGTTTACACCAAAAGTACAAAAGACTAAGGCTATTCATCCTTATCTTCTCGATGTTGTTGCTCTTGTCCTCAAAACATCTAGAATTCATTTCTTTCCATAGAGTCCACCATGAGCACAACAAATGCTCAATCTTTTGTTGCTTCCTCTTCTAACAACAAATGTGTTTGCTGTCGATGCGAAGGATGCCAATATAAACATGATTATTCTCTTATTCGTGTTAAGGAATTGACATCTAATATCCTTCTATCAAAGAAGATAGCACAACATTTGAAGTTTAGGAAGTTGAAAAAATCTATTTCCAGATCACCATCTAATATCAAAAGGAGAAAAATATCAAGTCCTGCTGCTCCACTATCTAGCTCAACCTCAAAAGGAAAGGAGAAAGTCACTTCTGAATTCTGATGTGCGGCAACAATATCTATTTCAAGGTTATAACATTTCCGACGAGGGTCCAACTCAACTAATCTCATTGTTCTCGGAATGGATACATAAGGGTCTTGACAAGCAACATGCATAAAAGTAAGTCAGTCAACTATAATTAATGTTCTTGATGTCCATTAATTAATTATCTTTACACAATTACAGAAAAGACAAGGATGGGCATTACATAGCTAAATGCTCGTGCCTTGGATTCGAACAACTAGATTTTGTAGTTGCATCTCTGAAGACGAAGGACTGGTTCTACCTAATGTCCCAACCCAACAAGTGTTGGAATGATGAGGTATAACTATGTCCACTTATCTTTTGATTAACACCTGCTGATACATACAAATAACTGATACATAAGATATGCATGTGGATGTAATTTTTAACTATCTATGGAAGAAGTTGAAGTTGTTAAGTAATCACAACAATATCGATATATCATCGTTAATTTTTTTTCAGAACATACATCGACAAGGCCAATGTTGTTTCTAATTATAAGGAGAATGTTGTTAACATTATCAAAAGGTTTAGCATAGCCGTTGGGCTGCCTTGGCACCTGACAAATGAGGTTTATGTCCAGGTAATTATGATGGGAAGTTTCATTGGGTCCTAGTGGTCGTTGTATTGAAGGACGATGCATAAATGTGTATGATTCAATGTCCTCGTCGTGGAGAAACCGAAGTAGAAAATTGTCAAGTGAGAATCAAAAGTAGGCTACAATGTTGCCAAATACCTTCAATATAGTGACTTTTTTTAGCAAAAAGACCGACCTGACTGGTCAGCACTTGAATCTTACAAGGGCAAGAACAGTTCTCACCCATTTGAAGTCAACTACGTTGTTGACATTGCCTAGCAAGCAAGTGATAGTCGGTACGTATCACTTTTTTTTACCATTTATTTATTTTTTACCATTTACAAATGTGATATTATTTTTTAATACATGATGCAGGGATGGTGGACTTTTTGTTGCTGAGTTTCTAAGTGATGGACTACAAGTACCACCTTCTAGGATTGTTGCTCAATCCCTTCACATGAGATATGCTTCAGTGCTATGGAATTATGGGGTTTCAAAGGCTCAGAGTGGCTATGTTAGTAACAATGAAGACCCACGACTGCGTAGACCTAAAAAATCAAACTTCATAGCTTCATATGAAAATGTTATGGTTACGATTGAATAGATTAATGTATTATCTAATATGAAAATCTTATGGACTGACTGCTTATATATTAATGTATTATCTAATATGACAATCTTAGGGACTGCTAATATATTAATGGTTATGGTTATTATTGTATTTTTTTATGTTGGAACATATGGTTGTTGGAAAATATCACACAATGGTTTGCATGTGTCCCAACAGAATTATGATATTTTTACCCAGCACCTTCACTAATCTCCTTTTCCAACTAGAGCTTTATGTATTACATTCTTACATGTATGTTTTCTTATATATTTTCAGAGTGGGCAGGTTATTTTAACCTGGTAGTGTGAAGGATATACTTCTGATATTCCTCTATTGCTATATGTACTATATTAGCTAGAACCTTTAATTTCATGAACCAAAGGGTTGAAGCTAATGAAGGCGGAAAAAAACCTTTTTTTTATAATGGTAACATTAGTATTAATATTAAGATCACTAGTGAAGCCATATATACAGAGGACAGATCCCCAAAACCAGCAAAAAGCGTACCTAATTACAGTTGCCCTACCAAGTCTATTGAAGAATCCTCCTCTATTGAACATTCTTTACACCAAAAGTGAAACAGCAATAGATACCATCTTAATCATCTGCAAATGACTGCTCCTATCTTCAAAAACTCTGGAATCTCTCTTCCTCCAAATTGACCACCATATACAAGCAGGAATCAACAACATTTATCCTGTCTAACTATACCTCCCATACTATTCCAGCTCTTAAGGAGGTCAACAGTGTTTGCAGGTATACACCATTTTATCCCACAATGTTAAGAAAGAGTTGCCACAACTGATAAGTAAAAGAGCAATGAAGAAACAAAATGACTATTAGTTTCCGTGTTTGAACCACAAAGAAGACACCTAGGACACAACTAGAAACCCCTTCTTTTTAACCTTTCTTGAGTCAAACAAGCCTATCTTGCCACCAGCCAAGAAAAACATAGAACCTTTGTAGGAGCATTAGTTTTCTTACTTCCATGGTCAATCATCAATCTGTTGGTCAGAATGGCTGACTGTTAGACAGGCAAATTTGACTGAAAATCACATCCTTGTTTCACCTCCAATGAAGTTTATCCACTGCTTCTGATATCCAATGGAAATCCTTCAAAGCCTTAAAATAACTCCAGTGCACCTTCTATTTCCCAATCATTGAGGACCCTCCTGAAGTTGATATTCCATCCGTGCAGCCCCTTAACTGTGGTTTTTTCTTCTTTTATTTTTTGGTTAAATTGAGGGTAAGAGGAAATGGGGAAGGGGGATTACAAGGTGGGAAATTGAACCCTCACAAACAAGGTGAAAGTTCAGGTATCCAGACAGCTAACTGAGCTACTAAAATTCCCTTTTTTAATTTATTTTATTACCCGTCCCTACAAGCTTCCACCTTTTTGGTAACTGGAACTCACAACCTCAGAGTTGGAGGTGGAGGGTGCTTACCATCTGATCAACCCCCTCTTGTCCCTTAACTGTGCTCAAACTAGCATATGGGGAAGTTGTAATGCTGTATAAATCAGGTAAAAGCTCTTTTAAGCATCCATGTTCCAGTTGTCTGTCAAGAAGAAAGTTTTTCTTCCATTGCCAGCCTGAAGTTTTTAGAGTTAGCTAAGAAGGTGTCCCCGTAAAGTCTGGTGGACTTCCATACCCCTACACCATATGGTTTGGGCTGTTGACAGAATTAGTACACAACATCCCTTCTAGGCCGTATTTGCCACAAATTACCCTTTTCCATAAGCTATTTTCTTCCAAACTGTACCTCCATATACATTTCAGCAGTAGACTAATATTTTGAGCTTTTAAGTCCCTAATTTCAAGTCCCCCTTTTGATTTAGTGGTGATCAAAGACTTCCCATCAACCAAATGCATAGCCTGTTTGTCTTTGTTACCTTGCCAGATGAACTTTCTTCTTAAAGCATCAATTTTGTCCCTTACCTTACAAGGCAAGGGAAACAGCGACATCACATAAGTGGGTAAAAGCAACACTATTAACCAAGACTACTCTGCCACGCAAAGACAAGTACCTTCTTTCAAATTCATGGTGCTGCCTTGAAAGCAAACTGGTATACCTATATAACTTGTCACTGGACCAAAACAACTGCATATATGCTTCCGTTCCTTTTTGTTTTATATTATATTTTCTATGTATCGATCCCTATTTTAGAGGAACGCAAATAATCAAGGCTGAAAGTTAATTCCAAGTGTGTACATGCAGGAAAAGAATTTCCACAGCTCAAAAACGAAATATGAATGATAATCTTACTTCTTGACTACGAACCGTAGAGTAGTTCCCACTTTGATCCTGTGATTCTTGTGAGATCTACTGACAAAAACTTCTTTCCCGTGTTTCTATGAAAAGAAAAACATATTCAAAGACAAATTAGTATCAAAATCTATATCTCAATTGAAGGTCATTAGTTCAAAGTGCTTACAATTTTATACTTGAAATCTTCTTGAATGTCCTCATCTGTGATGACGGCAGAAGATAAACCAAGAACAATTATGTGAATAGACTGTTGGCCAACTTTAACGACCTCACCTTCTGAAAAGATCAATATCAAAAGAAGGATTAAAGAAACAACATCAACCCAAAAGAATTTACAATATTATACCTTTGACTTACACTCTTAAACATTTATATATTAATATATCCAGGGTGGGGAGTTGAGCTTTGAGTTTTTGAAAAAGGGAGAACAATGAGAGTGGTGAAATTAAGAAAACTGCCATTACTTTAGCATTACTCCAACCTCACTCCAAAAAGGAAAATCCTGGAAAATAACTGACCTAGAGTACAATTCTATAACCAAAAAAAACATAATGTGTTTGAATCCACATGATATTAAGCAAATAAGAATTAAGTTGTAGCACTACCTAATAGCATTTAGCAACTTTGCTTCAAATCCCACACCAAAATAAGGGTGAATTCCTGGAAGAATTTTAGCCAAATTGCTACTGAACTTCGGTTCATAAGTCAACACCACACCATCTAAAGCTTCATTAAACCTGTAAAAAGAAAGGAACCTTATGAACAAAAGTACCTAAGAAACAAGTGGAGCAGAAGTTCAAATACACTCAAACACCAAATTCCTAAGTGATAATGGGGGAGGGAAGAGAAGAAAGAGAGAAGGAAAATATTAACCCATGAAAAGTAGGAGCTTTAAATAGCAGGATAGTCAAGCCAAAATAAAACAGGCAGTACAGCAGCGGCTATCGGATACCTCCCTAAATATACTCAATAATCTATCCAATTGATTGAACAAGCTGAATAAGTAAATTGCTTGCACAATCCATTTACAATCAATCATTCAATTAATCAAAAACACATCAACTGATCAAAAAATGTAATAATCAGTCAGACCTCAATCCCTAACTACTTGCAGAGATGTAATGCAACCTCTTACCCTTTTAGAAGTACATCCAGGTAGGTGAGCATGTCCCATTAATGGGTCCACACGGCATGAATTTGAAATAATCGCTAGTAGGTTCCGAATACTTCTTAGAGGTTATAAAAAACTAAAATAAAAAGTAGCAAATTGCACTATTCCAGGTTACATGGTCTCTTAGCTTCCTGTTAAATGCTACTGTAACAGTTAAAATTCTTGAACACATGTACAATTAGCCTGAATTGCATGGAGAATATCTTCTGCTTATTTTGGATTAGAAGCAGTGACCTCTGATGCGCTGACTGCTGAGGTACCTAAATTAGCATTTCCCTGGAACTAGAACTGGTTAATTGAACCTTAGTACACATGAGGCACTAAGTTATGTGTTACAAATGATCAAAATGTCCCTTCTCTAAGACTGAGGTTGTGATCATTTCTTCTGAGTTTTAATATACTTAGATTATGAATAGCACCACCAACAGATGTGGTGGGATGGTTGTGATCCCTCAACCCATTAACCAAAGGTCTCGGATTTGAGCTCCGGAATAGAGAAACCCCTAGTATGGAGCATTTCCCTCCTTAATGGGCCATACGTAGCACGAATCCGAATTAGTTGGGCCAGTGGGCTTCAGATACCAGGTGGTTATACCAAAAAAAAGGGGGTTCTGGAAAGCATTAGTATTTTGAAGGCATCGGTATTTAACTTTTCTGTTGGATTGTAACAGGTGAAGATCTCAACCTGTGGCCTTTTAAATCCTCTGCTGGATTATGCATACTCTAGAGAACTGCTTTTGTTTGAAGAAAACTAGATATCTGCTTAAGGCCTATGATACTCTTGCTTCTGAGACTTGTTGTGAGTTAAGAATGCCACTTGGGCCTCTATTAATCTAAATTAGTGTTAAATAAATTTGTTGTTTTGATGTCCTTATGATATTTTCCCCTGTTCTTTCCCCCTTCACTTGTTCTGGGGAGAGGTGTGCAATGATCTAGATACTTCACCAATTGGATAGTTTGAACATACAACTGAAAATGTTTCATTCAATAGCGGACATTCACAAAAAAAAAGAGCAGGATATATCCTCAAGACCTCAACAACATCCTTTCCAATATGGGAACTATGCAAGCAAAAATAAAACCAACTTTAAATTCTAAATTGGACAGTGACGCGCTGTTATTTAAAGCATTTATGTTGTATTTGAAATGCATTCAGAAACCTTTTTTTTTTTTGAGAAGTTAACAAGTTGTATTATAAACATATGTACTGAAAGCCCCTTTACAAAAACGTATGAAAATCTAGGAACAAAAACAGCAAGCCTAGCATGAATCTAATACTTCTAGGATTGCTTCTGCATCTACAGGGGAACTCTTTGTACACCAAAAACATAATAACAGAATACAATCTGTTTTGATCATTTGTAGGGATCTGCTTCTTTCCTCAAAGCTTCTAGCATTCCTTTCTCTCCAAATGGTCCACCAGATGCATGCTGGAATTGTCCTCCAATAACTTCTGTTCTTTGCCTCAATTCCTGCTTCCTCCCAACTTGAGAGAGTGTCAACAATCTTGCTAGGCATTGTCCATTGAATGCCTCTAAGATTGATGAAAATCTTCCACAGTTGATCAGTGATTTTGCAATGTAAGAACAAATGCCTAACTGTCTCAGCTGCCTCCCCACATAAACAACAATGTGTCACCAGAATGTTGTTTCGTTTCCTCAGATTCTCATATGTTAGTACTGCCTCCTTTGCTAGCAGCCAAGTGAAGCATGCCACCTTGAGTGGAATTTTGGTTTTCCAGATTTGTCTCCAAGGCCAATTGAGGGTTAGAGGAGCCCTGTTCATGACCTTGTAACCTGAGATCACTTTGTATCTTATCCTTCCTCAAGTAACTGTGAATTATTTTATTTATTCTAGCTACTTCAAGCAATTCCCTAACTGATGTGAGAAGTCTTCTTGATTTTGTGATCTTCCAGCAAATAATGAATAAAATGGAACTTGTATGATGTTGATAGCTACTACTATATGTTACTATCCATAAGTACCTGTTTTAAGGTGGAATTTAGCATCTTAGGTTCTTTGATGTTTTGTTGCAGTTATTGTGAATGATGCAGAGGCCTTATATATCCTATACAAGAAACTAAGCAGCTCCATAATTGATGATGGTCTTATTCACAAGATATTTTCATCGGAAAGTTAAGACTTAGTTAAGAACTTGTGTGTAGCAAGAGATGTTGACAGTTGAGGGCACTAATATAGTTGAACACGTCGTAATAGACCATCAAATATGACTGCAAAACATTGTATCTAACTCATTTAAGAAATAGTTGTTTGTATGCATGAGCTTTAACACAAAGAAGCAGTGAATCAAAGAAAATTGAATTACTTGGCAGTTGAAACAATGCATCAACAAAAAGTAACACTGAAAGTTATGGTGTTTGCCTCGGTGAGGTATTACAATAGTAAATTTTGGATAAGCAAATAGTTATTTTTTTCTCAAGTTCTTTGCCTGTTTCCCTTCCTACTTTTTGTCCTTCTGAAAAGGCCAACGGTATAGTAATTCCACACGTATACTCTAATGTTTTAGAGCCCAGCACCTTATGATCTTGTCATGCTTCAAAATGTACAATCTTTTATACTGTTTTACTAAGATTGAATGTCAAAAGAAACAACATGTTTTACCTTGGATATGTTTCTGAAGATTCAGATAGTTCTATGAAGCAACTCTATTTCATTCTAGATAGCAGTTAATGATTTCAAGCTATTTGGGTGTGAAATTGTGGATGTTTTCTAATCTTCAATGCAGGAAGAGTTTCTCCAACCTCTTTTCAGCTGTAGCCATAGGCAGAATCTTTTTGTAGACAGAGTAAGTAATTCATCCTTTCTCATACAATTCATTAAAATATTTGTTCTCCAATATTATATATGATTAACTGTTTCGTTGAGACATTTTCATTTACAAACAACTTTCAAATGTTACTGTGGATGTAACTGATGTTCATTAATTTTAGTGGTGATCTTGATCTGAGAAAATTATCAAGAGATCAAAGTATGTATACAAGAAAATATCCATACATCCTTTCTTAAGAAATTTCAAGATTAGTATGCCATTCTTGAAAGTGATATAATTCTCTAGTTCATTAATTGCAATTATCCAACATGCCATCTCTTTATTTTCTAAACAAGAACCAGGATTCATCATATTATGACTATATTTATCCCAGTAGTCAACCTACCACAACTCTCCTCTTTTATGCTTGCTCGCAGCCGGCTACACAAAGCTCACATATGGGGAAGCGGGGGCGGAGCCAGCTTATGGCGGGGGTTCGAACTAATCAGTGGCGTAGCTAGGAATTTCACGAAGGGTGTCCAAATTTTGGTAATAAAAACGATGAGAGTAAAAATAAGGAAACCACAAAAAGGTGAAAAATGAGATTCGAACTTGGGACGTTCGACACAATTTTGACACCGTTTATCACCAAGCCGCATGTTTATTTTATTATTAGAAACCAAGCCGCATGTTTATTTTATTATTAAATTCAAGAACACCACAATAATTAAAGAAAATTATTAAATTCCAGAAGGCCACAATAATTAAAGAAAACAGAGGAAACTCGCATGCAAGGAGTCGAAACAGGGCAGCGTGTGCTTATGCGAGGGCTCTAGCCAACTGCACTACGAGTTTCTTTGGTATTTTAGGGTGTCCAAAATATTATATATACCAATATAAAGTCAAATATAGTGTAATTTTTCGACGAAGGGATACCGTAGCTTCGTCCCGAAACTATTTATACATGCTTGAAATTATTTTTTATGTCTATATGTAGATGTTGATAGTTTGTGTGTTTACCTCTCTCAATTTTGAAAAGGTAAAAATTCTGGCTCCGCCACCATGGGAGGTCTAGACAAACCTTGTTCTGACAAGAAAAATGGGCATTACCTAAAAGTGGATTGATAAACACTCCATTAAAACATGCATCATCAACTAATTAACTTCACAGTAAGAATGCAGCATTCACCAAATTTCTCATACAAAAAAAAATCACTTTTTTTTATTGTTGTTAGAAATTCGCTTATAGATTCAATGAGAGAAGCACAAAACTCATAATCTGCAACTTCAAATTGAAAACAAATATCAAGCGTTTGAAAGAGTAGTGAATACGATGAGAAGGAATTACTTGAAAAGAAGAGAGCTGAGTTCGCGATAAACAGCGGCCTCAACCTTTTTGGCCTTCGATGGATGTAAATACACAACCTAATTTGCAGTACATTCGTTTAGTGCCTCCATTGATGGATTTAGGCAAAGCCAAACAGAGTGTTGATGCCAATTTTGATAGGGTTTATGTAAAACCCTAAAATCTTGTTGCTGTATGGCATGATTGAAAAATGTTATGCGATAGAAGTCATCTACCCGCATAATTCAAAACATGTATCTACTAAAAATAAAATGTTAATGTGGCAAAATAAGTACCTCTTTCTTTTTTCCCTTAGGAACGGAAGGGATTATATTTAATACTAAGGTTCATCCATACAAAAGGGAACGGTTCTATATGAGACATTTTCATTAGCATCTCTATCAAGACAAGTTGTAACGAGGGAAGGAGATGCATAAAAATTATAAACATAATTTAGAGTCATAGTTGGATCATTTGACTTCCTTCCGTATTCCGCTAGTTCGTCAGTTACTCCATTAGCCTCCCTCGGTATATGATTCAATGATGGTTCGTCCAGTTGTTGGAGCAATGACCTGCAGTCAGCACAGATATGTGAGTATATAGCATTATCATTATTTAGAAAGTTTAGTAGTACCTGTTTCCACCAATAAATGCTTTATATTTTTTCTTTAGCAAGAGTCAATCCATGTAATAAGGCTAACAGTTCTGCATGGTACGCACTTTCCACTTTGGTTTTACAAGCAAACCATGTTATCCACTCTCCTGCTTGGTTCCTTATTACTCCTTCGGTACCTCCATTAATTGTTTTAGGCTCAAAAGATCTGTCAATGTTCAACTTGAAGTATTCATCAGGGGGTTTAGACCATGTGATAGGGATCGATTGTTTTGGATGATTTGTTTTCGAAGGATTAGAAATATGAAGGAATTAAAGTGCTTGAAAAAGATATGTTTTGAATTATTTTGGTAATGTTATTTGGAGGGTGAGGTTTAAACACGTTACTATTTCTTGTTTTCCGAATATTCCAAAAAATAATTGGTGTTAGAACAGTTGTAGGCATTCTAAGATTGTTTCTAGTTCTGGACATGGTCTTCGAGTGGCATAGGCGATAGATATTGTTGTCAAAGTCATTACTATCTATATTTATGTTGAACTTATTCCAGATTGTAGTAGCAACATGGCAGTTTGCATTGATGCGAATAGTAGTTTCATCTCAATTAGGGCAACTAATACAATTTATGTGATTGGTGATATTTCTATTAAAAAAAAAAGTGAGGAGGAGGTAGGGAGTTTATTGAGAAGAAGAAGCCAAATAAAGAATTTTATTTTGTTTAAAGTCATGAGTTTCCAAATCCAAGTATAAGTATTTGGAAGACTTGTAAGAATGTCGTTATTTGCTTTTAAGAAGAGTTTATAGGCGTTGTTAGTGCTAAATTTCCCATTGCTATTTTGGTTCCAGTAATAAACATCAGTTTTTGGTGTAGAGACTTGGATATAGGTTTTTTGAATAGAGTTCATAATTTCGCGGGGTATTTCAAAGGAGACATGAGTTAAGTTCCAAACATTGTTATTCATTACATCCGACACTACAAGCTTAGTATCTGTCTTATTTAACGGGTTGTGGATAACTTCACGAAGAGTGTATGACCCTTTGATCCATCTTTCATTCTATAGATGGATTTTTGTGACGTCACCCACGTTCCATGAGATCCCTTTATGAAATAGGGGTATGCCTTAACGAGACTTATCCAAATATAGGAGTCGTA
Source organism: Solanum verrucosum (assembly GCF_900185275.1). Classification (NCBI taxonomy): domain Eukaryota; kingdom Viridiplantae; phylum Streptophyta; class Magnoliopsida; order Solanales; family Solanaceae; genus Solanum; species Solanum verrucosum. The sequence continues at coordinate 1,822,873 of NW_026020352.1, read as the reverse complement.
GGTATGGTATTTGTTTGAGAAAGTTCTATTATTTCTATTTATATATTTTATTTTATTTTGACAAAGGTAACAGTTTCTATTTATATATTTTTTGGACATAACTTTTACCGAAAGACGATCGTTTGTTATTTATAAATCTCCAATGTAAGCTAGCTAGTAAGGATATATTTTACCCATTAGTGTTTTTGAGTCCTAAGCCCCCCTGATCTATAGGGGTGGTACAAGCATTCCAATTTATTAAATGAAGTTTTCTCTTTTTCGGTGTTAATCCCCAAAGAAAGTTCCGTTGGATACGATCAATATGGTTTATAGTAGTTTGGGGCAGTAAGTTGCATTGCATTGCATATGTGGGAATAGTAGAAAGGATGAATTTGATAAGAATGGTTCTTCCCGCTAGAGAAAGGAAGCGATTTTACATGCATGCACTAAGCTTCTTATTCATATGGTCTATAATGTATTGATAATCAAGACTTTTCGAATGATGATTTGTTATAGGTAGTCCTAGGTATTTCTCCATTTTCTCATATTGCCGAATATTCATCATTGTGGAAAGGTCATTTCTATCTTGAAGGCTAACATTTGTTGAAAACATAATTGAGGGTTTACTGAAGTTTATTTTTTGGCCTGATTGTTTCGATAAGGTGTTGAAGATGTGGATTATTGAGGATGCATTTAAAGTGTCGGCTTTAGCAATGAGGATAATATCGTCCGCAAAGAGAAGGTGAGATATAGGAACTTCCATTCTACCAATTCTAACGGGATGCCATAGGCTTTCTTGAATGGCGAAGTGAATGAGTCTGGAGAGAGATTCCATACATAAAATAAATAAATAGGGTGATAACGGGTCTCCTTTCCTTAATCCTCTCGATGGAAGGAAGAATTTTGTCGGGATGCCATTCACGAATGGATATTGAGGAGGTAGAGATGCAAGACATGATTAATTTGATAATATTATTAGGAAAGTTTAGAATAATGAGGGATTGCCTTATGAAATACAATTCTAATCTGTCGAAAGCTTTCTCTAGGTCGATTTTGAGAAGCATTTTACCAAATTTTCCTTTGGATTTTTGGAAGGAATAGATAGCTTCTTGAACAATTATTGTGTTGTCTAAAGCTCGTCTATCATGGATGAAGCTGCATTGTTGGGGGCTAATGATATCATCTAAGTAGTGTCTAATTCTATTAACAACGATGTTAATAATGGTTTTGTATATAGTGTTGCATAAGCTAATGGGTCTATAGTGAGTAATTTGCTCCAGATTTTTAAATTTGGAATGAGACAGATGAAAGTCTTATTTATTTCCGCAAGAATGCAGGAAATGCTAAAAGTAGTCATACACGTGGTGACTACTGTTTCCTATGTTTCTTTCCAGAATTTTTGGAAGAAAAGTGGGTGAAGGCCATCTGGTCCTGGGGATTCAAGGGGTTGAAAGGAAAAAATGGCATTTTTAATTTCTTCTCTAGTCAAAGGTCTTCCTATATTGGTACTATTCTCTCGAGAGATGGAGTTTTGACAAACAGTAGGAGTAGGGAAGGAGCTATGGTTTAGATCAGTAGTATAAATCTTTTGGAAGTGATGAATGATTGTCTCATTAATGTTTATAGGATCGAACGTCCAATTTCCTACTGAATCGTTAAGACCTATGATTATATTTCTACGTCTATTCTTAGTTGTGGAGATATGAGAGAACTTAGTATTAGCATCTCCTTCATTGATCCATTGGACTCTAGACTTTAATTTCCAAAAATCTTCTTCCCTTTTAAAGATTTCGTTGAACTCGTTGGTGAGCATATTCTCTAAATCATAATGAAAAGGCCTTTTATGGTTGATATTCATAAGTTCAAGGTCGTTAAGGCGCTTTAAAAGATCGTTCTTTTGTTTGAAGATGTTCCCGAAAATTTCATTATTCCATTTCTTTGCAGCATTAGTGAAAGCTATCAGATTTTTTTCATAGTCATCATCTTGGTTCCAGTGGCTTTTGACTATGTTTGGCAAGTCTGGGTGTCGGAGCCACATGGTTTCAAATCGAAAAAGTTTCTTAGTCTTACGGTAGTTTTTAGAGAAATTTAATATGATGGGACAATGGTCCGAGTGAGTACGAGGAAGGTGGTATATATTAGAGTCAAGAAACAAGGTTAGCCATTCATGATTATTAAGAAATCTATCAAGTCTTTCCGTAATGAGAGTCGATTTATTTTTATGTTTGTTGGTCCAAGTGAATTTTTAGCCCGAAAAACAAAGATCTATCAGTCCCATGTCGTCTAGGCATCATATAAGGGAAGAACATTTAGTATTATTAATCAGTCTTCCTCCTAATTTTTCGAAAGCATTGGTTGCCTCATTGAAATCCCCACATACAAGCCAAGGTCCATTTATAGTAGTTGCTATGTTTCTTAGGCTATTCCACTTGACACCCAATTTTGGACCTCCACAATATATATTAATCATCAAGCTTTTTAAATTCCAAGCGATTTAAAATAATTAACTTTATAAGATTCAAAATATTTTTCAAGTCATTTTAAACGGTTTCGTCACTTTTTATAATTTTTAAATAATATATATGTCTTAAATAGTAATGTATATAATTAGTATATTTCATGAATATTCGAAATTGTCTCAAAAAGATTTTAGTTTTAGTTAAATGTTTTGTCAATTAGTTTGGTTTAAGCAATAGTTTATATCTTTAAATTAATTAGTTTATAATTCAGTTAATTATTTTATTTCGTTAAGATTAAGAAGCTCGTTAATTAATCAATATTAATTTATTTTATTTAATTTTAGCCGAATTCACTAACTAAATCAATTTGGATATTCCTTAAACTTTGGTTGACAATAATTGCAATTAGTTGGGCCTTCATTCAAATCTTCAGCAGCCCACAACCCCAATATCGTTGCCCCAGCCTCTTTGTCCATTTTTCCCACATCCCATTTAATTTCCAACACAGCCCACCAATTTCCAGCTGACCCAACCCCCTGAACCGACCCATCCCATCCCTTTTTCCCCCGACCCGACCCGACCCACCTTTTCAATTCTAAAGAAAACCCAAAACAAACGCGTACATTCAGGGCGGGGAGAATTTAGTTTTGACCGGAGTATCATGTTTTCTACTTCGTTTTGAGTCAGTTTTTCTCAAATCCATTCGAGTTTGAGATTCTGCCCGAAGTTTGGTTTGATCATTCGTGTTCGACTTTTCTTTTGGTGGTGAAAGTCGCCGTTCGTTCCAGCTTGCATAGTCTCGTTCGCTGCCCCCAAAAGGTAATATTCCGTTTTCCAATTTTGGTTTCTTTCGTAGTGAGCTAATAGTTGCATAGTTTTATGATTTGATGTTGTAATACTTATGTTTAACTGATTTGAGGACTGCTTACTTCTTAATCGTTGCGAGTCATTCGAATGTTAGGATTTTGAGAATATTTTGACTTGGTGTTGGCTGCAATCAGTGTTGTAAATTGCTTGTGATTCAAAATGTTGTTATTTCGTTTGTCTGAAGTTTTGATGTTCCCGTCTGGTGTTGAGTTATTTCCTCGCTGTTAAGATCTTTTCCTCACTGATGTCCTTTGTGGTTGGTTTTGAGTCATATTTCAATCTGAAAGTTTTGAATATAGTTTGCTTATGATAATATCAGTTGTGTACCCTTTATTCTCTTTCATGCCGGGTTAGCTTTTGATGAGTTTGTTTAAAGTAAAGTGAGTGAAAAATGATGTCGATAAGCTATCTATTTCAAGCTACTTGAACTTGATTTTGTTTAGGTTGCTCGTTTCTTGTTAAAAAGCTCCTCCCGTTCCGGTAAGGTTCTGTTCATATAGCTTTAGTACCTTCACTTGTGAATCATGCTAAGACGGAATTTTAACAGTTGTCCCTAAGTTAGTTTCGATTTAAAATACTTGGCTGTCTCTTTCTTTCATTCCTTGTTGTTTGATGGCTCTTATTTTTGTATTTCCTACACAAATCTTTATCATCTTTTTGCTTGATAACCTTTCTTAAATGAATTATTGGTTGTAGTGTAGTTAGTGCAAAGCTTGAGCCTCTTGCCATTTGTTTTCCTCCCCGGTTTTCCTAGCCTATTTCGAGTTGTAAATTATTGCCTGCTCTTTAGTTGATTATACACTTTGCCCGGTTACTCTAGATTTGATGTGTAGCTTTATTGCCGAGTTAATGTCTTAAAAGATCATTAAGCTTTGAGAAATTATCTTGAAACAAAGTCCAATGACTTTATTAGAAAATTTCTCACAAGTTTAGTGACCTTTTAAGATATTAACTCCCTTATTGCCTGATTAAGTATTCTCGGATCAGAATGAGGAATTGGTTATGTCTCACCCTAATTAGTTCGGGTTGATCCATATCGTGTGGTATTTCAAGCTTGAATAAATAAATTGCTCTCCATATCTATTTGTCTATTCTGATACTACCATATGTTAGTCTTATTCTTGTTCTCATGACATTTTGACAACATAAAAAAATATATTATTATTTATTGATTTTTTTATGGCAGTAGCTTGCTCTAGTGTTATTATTTAACGAAAGTTTTCAGTATTTTGATTAAAGGTTGTCGACTTAGTTAGCATTTTTTTTCTTAAAAACTAATAGCTTATGCTTATTATCTTTTACTTATTTGGTTGTTTAGTCATTCGTGTGTGATTGTCTCTTTTTCCCTATTTATATCTTTTTCCCTATTTATAAGTATACTACCAAGTTGTCACACTGATGTGCTAGTGCCTCTCTTGGTCACTCCTTCAAAATTTGTTGTTTTCCAGCGTACGTCGTTATGGTCTCTTTTAGCGAATTATTTGTTGGTCTCCTCGAGTCGAGGCATATATATTTTATAGTTTGACGCTTTTTATTCTCTATTTATATTAGACTGTATACTAATCCTTTGCCCTTTCCTTTCGTTGCATGTGAAATTCATCTGAGTTCACTATGAGCTCATCTTTCCCTTTGCATTTCGGAGAGCCATAAAGGCTTAAATTCCCCTCTTCCGAGTCGTCCAGTTATAAAAAATTAACGAACAGATTCCGGAGCTTGAAAGAATCTGCAGCAGATCGAAAATTTGGTCCTAAAAGTTGTATTTTGTTATTTTTGGGTCTAAGCCCTTGTTATTTTTTATTGTCGTGTTAGAAGTTTAGGACAAGTGAAAAAATTGGGCCTAAAGTCTAAGGGAAACTTTTTTTATGTTAGTCTAGGACAGGTGCAGGTGCCTCAAATGGGCCAAAAGCCCAAAACGAAAATGGACCCAAGTATTGGTCCAAGCGAACAGAAAAAACCAAACTTGGGCCCGAGTCTCTTTCCCTCTTTATTCTATCATGTTTGTGTGCTTGTCAAATTTTGACGCTAATCTTAAGATCAACAATTCAAATCCCCGAAAGACGTCCATTTCACTTTAAGAAATTAACTAAATCAATCACCTCTTAACAAGACTTAAAGTAGTTCTAATTATAAAAATAGTTCAATTTTGCAATTTAAGTTAAGTTAAATTATTTTAGCCAAGTAATTAATTACTGGACAACCGTGTGTTAGCGGGCATTTCGGGTGCTTTCAAATCCTTTCCGAAATGTTAATATGAACCCCGAACCCCTTTTAAGTTTTCATTAAATTTCTGGTTTAGTCTTTTGAAAAAATCAGTTTTCTTAATTTTACTTTAAAAATTAAGTAGCGACTCTTAAACTAGTCTAAAGTATTATTTTAAATAAAACATAATGGCGACTCTACTGGAGATTTGAATGGTTCTAACCTTAAGATTAATTTATTTGGCTACGTGTTTTAACTGTCTACTTGTTTTATTTATCGTATCTATTGAATTGTGGCATTCATGGCATCCGATTCAGCCAAACGGTAAATAGATTACATTAGGAAAAAAGGCGATTACGTGGCTTACCACGGTCGTCCTTCAGGAAAAAAACAAGTTGAATTCTTTGGAAGTGATAAACGAATAGTTGGCTTGTGGTCATCCAACGTCGTTTATTAGACTTCACCCCTTTATTTGTCCGGCTCGGGTAACCGTCATTTCTAAACCAATTCTAATCAACCTAGAGTAGAGCGAAACCAAATTCAAATATAAGAATTAGCCTAAGACGGCTTAATACCCAAGGCGTATTAAGTCTATTAGTAAAACCTCCAAAAATCATGTCCAAGGTCCACGACCTAACGACATATCATATTATTTGACATTTGAAAGATGTATGTGTGGAAACCTGATTGTTGCCTATTTGGGGGAGAGAATCTTAACCGTGCTTTATTTTGTAAGTATGGATCGATTTTCCAAATTCGACATGGTAGTGGAAGCTGCAGTTCTGCTCAAATTGTGGTACAACGACCTCACTATGGTTCACAAAAGAGCCCTCAAAAAATATATAGGAGCCCTAACATAACTTATCAATATGGTCGGGTGGCCCGAGCTGATTGAAGTCCTCACAGGTTATTGGGACAACGAGAAAATGGTGTTCCGATTTGGAACCATGGAAATCACCCCGACAATTGAGGAAGTTCGGGACGGAATAGACACGGTCGGTACAGAGCTTGAAGGAAGAGTGAGAAAACGGGAAAACATCTTAATCCCTAATAAGCCTACCCTCGAGGATATTGTAAACTAGCTCGGATTAAGAAAGGATTGCGCCTACTGGGCTGAAGGTTCTAGCGTTTCTTTTATGGATCTCTGTGTCAGATTCAGGCATGCGAGCTTCTATGCGAATTACAACCAAGAGTTTAGGGTCACTTTCAGAGAATGGGACGAGATCAGACCTATGGCATTTACTATCGCACTATTAGGCACCATGGTTTTCCCACACGGCCCGAGCCTCAGTATCAACACCCGGGTGATAATGCTTGCGCACACTCTGTTGCACGGGCATCTGAATCAAGGGCAAGTGAAGTACTACCCTATCGCGTCTGTCATCATTTTCGACATGTACCATGCTCTGGGTAGGTGTAAGGAAGGACATCGTTATTTTCAGGGCTGTAATCTCCTCCTCCAATGGTGGATAATGAGTCACTTGGTGAAGAGACACGAAACTCAAGAACTCCATACCCTCGATGAGCATAATGCTCTTAAGAGTTTAAATGACATGTTGTTCTGGGTAGACTTAGAAAAGAGAAGAACCAGAGAAAGATGGGCTCAAATTTTTTCTGAGTTAAGAGAAGAAAATATCCAGTGGATGTTCGACCGTTTCATCTCGAAAGATGCCATAGTACGGGGTAACAGACAACTTGTGCTTCCACTGCCAGGTATTCGAGGTATTCGCCCATATACACTCATCCGGGTCCTGAGGCAGTTCGGAAGAAGACAAACTACACCCCCAAAAGCATACTACCATATCTATGTGTTCGACATCGGGGATGATAGAGTGCCTGAGGCTTCAGAGATGCTGAGAGAATGGAAAAGAGCGATGCGAATGAAAAAAGGCACCATCGCCGCGAACCGATTTAATGCTGGGTACGATGAAACCTACAAAGCTTGGTTGAAAGGCAATATACAAGGTATCTCTTTCTCAGTTCCGAACATTTACTGCAGTGTGGAGGACAAATAGTCCAAAGCTTTGATAGAACTAAGAGAGGTAAGAAGAGAAGCCCAAAAAATGCACGAGGAATTTCCTCGAAAGCAAGAGAAGGATAAGTACGCCCTCGAGAGCCTAACTCAAGAATTAGAAAGCTTGAGAAGCGATTTGGGAGAGCTTAACTTGTGGATTGGAGATAAGAAAAGCGGAATGTGTCTCAAAGACTGGGAAGAGAAAGGCCGTCGGAGCGAAGGATACTTGCTCATGATTCAATATAGGCTTCAACATCTCATGGCACAGAACAAGAGGAGCAGATCAGAGGCGGGGCCATCAGGAGCATCTTAGCGAATTTCGCCCCTACGTGGGTTTTTCTATATGTACTTATTGTTATTTGCCCCTGCATGGGCTTGCCTTTCTTGTATTTTGGTACTCTTTTCAAATGACCCCTACGTGGAACTTTCCTTTGTGTTTCCCGTTTATTTCCTATTTCCCCTGCTTATTTTCGCTTTTTTTAACATCATTTTATATGCGAAATTTGCTTTGGGGTAACAAAATGGTTCAATTCTACACATACATCTTTCAAATACGCTATGCCTACCCTTGGCACAAAAGGGCCCCCTATCTGTTTAGGACGCGCGATATATGCTTGTATGTTTTAAACTGTTTATGTGATATGTTGCTTTGAATGAGGACATTTTTAGCCCACTCCTTTCAAAAACTTTCGATAATCCCTACAACACCAAATACAAGTCACTACTAAAATGTTCAACCAAAGTTTCCAAGTCTTGAGTTTCTCAACCAAAAATAAAATTCTACCACCAAATCCTAAAACGTTACTCTGTCATCTCAGGAAAGGTAAAATTGTTGCTAAGATGGAAAAAGGCAAAAATGTCGAGGTGAAGATAACTGAGGAGAGTCTAAGGATGAAACTGCGCAGATTCAAACAAGAGATTCGGGAGATGGGAGAAATAAGAATAGAAGTAAAACTGGCCACCGCAGCTGCGCAAACCAAAAGTGCAGCACTAGATGCGGAGTTGGCGGCTAAGATGGCAAAATATGCTATCATGAAACGGTTGCTATACGGAAGGAACATGATGTTTTCAACAATGATATGACCATGAGGCTTCAGAAGATACGCGGGAAATGCTCTTTCTTCAATCAAGAAGCTAATAGTGGTCCCGAAGACACTCACCCTGGAGCTACTAGAGAAGATGCCGATGATGAAATCATCTATATGCCTCCCTTCCTGGGACGTCTGAAGGGAGGAGACAAAAAAATCACTCTCATAGCTTACGAGCGGACTCATAGTGTAGGGGTAAGAGTCGTGTCGTGTGCTCTCATTTACGAGCACCTTAAGGCTTCGCGCATGCTGAAGCCTCTCGAAGGAACCACTTTTGGGTTTGAGTATGAAAGCTCTCAAAAGACATGTGCCTACCACCCGAACCAAAGAGGACACACTATAGAAGAATGCATGGAGCTTAAGGAAGTAATCCGCAACCTGATCAACGTTAGAGAGATCCCGTATATATGGGGTGAGAACACCGTCCTTACCTGTGACCAATATGAGCCTAGTATGTCGGTCACTGAGCACACTTTGTTTTATTGTCACTACTTCATGCCTTTCAAGAAAACGTTGTTGAATATCTACAGTCTGTTGGTTCGAAAAGGAGTCTTGGCCTCTATCAGAAAGGATGACGAAGCAATCGATCCCGTTGCAATTGAGATCAAGAAACCCTGCCCTTATCATGATGCCATTGATCACAACATTGGAAGGTGCCTCAGGTTTCGCTATGACGTGGAATCCCTCGTCAACATGGGAAAAATTCAAGTTGAGTTTGTCCCTCGTGGCTAATACGGCAGTCAGAAGAAGAGGCTTTGATGAAGGCACCATCTATCTTTTATGAGTTTTATTGCATGTTTTCTTTTCAGTTTCCTTGTAATCAATCAAATGAATGAATGAAAATGAGAATATCCCTTTGTATTCGAACTACGTAGGGCCTGAATTTTTCCTTGGGAGATACGTAGGCAGCCTTTCAAGGCCCGACCCCTATCTTTTTAAAATTTTCTTTTCCCCCTTTCATTCTACAAGGAAACATTGAATTCACATCAACAGATGCCGAGAGATGCAAGAAGACCTTAACTCAACGCAATTTAGCCTTTCTGAGTCACTAGCCCCAAAATAAAATGAGCCAGTCCCCATTACTCATGGGTTAACGTGTCGTCAAACGAAGCAACTCTTATATGTTTATATGCCTTCTATGTGATATCTTGCATTATTCGTCCAAAACTAATACTAACAGATTTGCCTTTGAGTTGTTTTTCTCTACTGGTAGTTAGAACTGATTTGTGTTGATACACTGGCCGATCATCCTTATTTCACTATATCTAAATGTCCTACAGATTCCTTTCCCAGTCAAGGGAAAAGCAGCAATGGGTGATAACAACGAAGAAACCGACCTTACTGATGTCGTGGTGGCTCAGCCCGTCCTCGCCGATCAGAATGAACTGATCCTACAATTGATGCAACAAATTGCTGAGATGAGGGTCGAGATGTAGAGAAAACAAGATTTTCATCCTCCGATTTTTGTTGTCAACGCTCAACCAGACGGAAGACCTCCAGCTCAAATTCCCCCTCCTAACGAGGAACAAGTTCAAAACCCACCTTTAAGTCTTGCTCGTAATCCCTCCATCATTGACCTTACCACCCAAAACCCCCATTACGCCTCAGCCTCTTATCAAACACCAACCTATCCTCAAAATACCAACCTCCAAGCACCACTCCCTCCCCCCAATACAAACCACTAAACTGGCATACCCCCTCACAGCCAATAACCCACGCACTTCCCTCCTTCACCAAAACTAGTTTACTAGCCCCCATACTTTCCCCCAAAACTATCACGCCCCTTTAAATGGCCAGAGTCCCTCTATTGCTCAACCACTACCGCAAAAAGCCATTTTCCAAACATCGGTCCCCAACGAGCATGACGCTCATGGTTCGAAGCTCGACCACTATGAGGAGATGGAAAGAGAGTAAAGGTCAAAAGAAGACACCACCAAGATAGATATGAAGGAGGAAATTAGAAAAGCCATGAAGTAGTTGAACTGCATTCCTGAGGTCGCCGGGTTGAGTTACGAAGACCTGTGCATTCATCCAAATTTGGACCTCCTGAAAGGGTTTAAGGTACCAAAGTTCGACGTCTTCGGAGGAATAGGGAACCCCTTAGCATACCTGAGGGCCTACTGTGATCAACTTGTGGGAGTTGGGAGAGACGAAGCTTTGTTAATTCGGCTTTTTAGCCGAAGTCTGAGCGGAGAGGCTCTAGAATGGTTTACGTCTCATGAAACGAGACAATGGTCTAGCTGGAATGCTTTGGCTAAGGACTTCATCAGACAATTCACCTACAATGTGGAGATCGTTCTTGATCGTTACTCCTTGGAGAAGATGAAGCAGAAGTCGACCAAAAATTACAGAGATTTCGCATATAGATGGCGAAAGGAGGCAGCTAGAGTTAGACCTCCCATGTTCAAAAAGGAAATTGTTGAAGTGTTTGTGCGGGTGCAAGTGCCCGAATATTATGACAGAATCATGTTGCTCGTTGGAGGAAAATTTGCTGAGATTGTCAAGGTAGGTGAGATTATCGAAGATGGATTGAGAACCAGGAAGATTGCCCGTGTTGCTGCCTCGCCCGGATCTTCGGGCTTGTTGAAGAAGAAAAGAGAGGATGTGTCATCTATCTCTTATGAGGGGAAGAAGACCCCAAGGAAATCCTCATCATACCAAGGTCGTTCTCGACCTTCACAGAGTTCGTACCCGGCTTGTTATGCACAGACTGATTACCAAAATACCCCCCCCCCCAAGTTATCAAAATACCAATCCCCCAAGTTATCAAAATAATCCCCCTCTAATCTACCAAACTCCCCTTCCCGTTTACCAGACTCCATCTCATCACTACCGAAACGTCACCCCCAACTGTGCTAACATTCAGGAAAATTACCAAACTCCTCCCCCAACATACCAAACCCCAGCTTCACTTTACCAAAATACCCCCCCGAACTACCAAGCTCCACAACCAAATTATCAAACCAACTCATACCCCAGATATCAAGCCTCCATCCAAATGCTTCAAATTATCGTCAAATGTTGCCTCCGCAACAAGGTATTTACGATCCCCCCCGTCCTAGATTTGAGAAGAAGCCCGCCAGAATTTTAACTCCGCTCATCGAAAGCCGAACAAAGCTATTCGAGCGATTAACTGCGGCATGATATATTCATCCAGTGGGGCCCAAACCAGTTGATACTAGCTCAAAGTTTTACAGACCTTAACAGAGGTGGGCATATCACTCCAACAGTGTTGGATATGATACCGAGGACTGTATCAACCTGAAGCATAAAATCCAAGACCTGATCGACCAGAACGTGGTCTCTCTTCAGACAATCGCACTCAATGTCAGTAGCAATCAACCATGGATGTGTCACTATCAATATGATATAGATGGATGATGATTGGTGTGTGACGAAGGTAATAGTTCTGATTGCTTCTGATGAATTGGAAATGGTTGTAGCTTCGTTGAGCATTAGAGAGAAGAAAGAGTGTGATTCTGGCACCCGAGAAGGCTGTTCCCTTGGTGCCAAGAGAAACTCTTGCCCGACCAAATTTTGTGATTGAAATAATTGTCACTCAAGGCATGACCAGATCTGGCAGATCTTATACACCAGAAGAGTTGGCTCAAGGAGGGCAGAAGAAGGACCAAACAGAAAGGACGATCAGTGAAGCTGAGGCCAAGGAGTTTTGGAGAAAAATTATGCCCAAAGATTATTCGATTGTGAAGCATTTGGAGAAGACATCGGCTCAGATTTCTGTATGGGCTTTATTGATGAGTTCGCAGTTGCATAGGCAGGCTCTGATGAAGGCTTTGGATGATACTTATGTGCATGTGGGTACTAACAGTGACAATTTAGTAGCCATGATAAACCAGGTCATTCGAGGACACCGAATCAGTTTTTGTGACGAAGAGATGCCCTTTGAAGTTAGGATGCACAACAAAGCTCTGCACGTCACCATCAAATGCCCGGACAAAGTTGTAAATCGTGTTTTGGTCGACGATGGGTCCGATCTCAACATCTGGCCGCTTTCGACTCTTAAGCAGCTGAAATTCGACTTGGGAAAAGTTTAATAAAATCAGGTCAATGTGAGAGCTTTCGATGGAGTGCAGAGAGACATGATAGGGGCAGTAAACTTGGGAATTCAGATGGGTCCTGCAGAGTTTAACGTGGAGTTCCAGGTGTTGGATATCAACACTAGTTACAACCTGCTTCTGGGAAGACCGTTTATCCATATGACCGATGTTGTGCCGTCTACCCTTCACCAACTGTTAAAATTTGTTTGGAAGGACCAGGAATTGATCATTCATGGTGAGGGGAGTCATTCTGATGGATGCATCGATCGTTGATAAGGTTTCCCGAGGTTGCAATTTTTACACGGTGGAGCTGGTAAATGCCACTAGTGATGACTTGGCTCCACAGCCTCCCATGCCTGTTGTGTACAAGATTTTTGCTACTGTCATGCTCCAGAATGGTTTCGAACCAGGTTTTGGGTTAGGTAAGCACTTCCAAGGAATTGTCGAGCCTATTCAAGTTCCCGCTAGATGAGCAAAGTTTGGTTTGGGATATGTCCCAACAGGTGACGAAGCAGAGATGAAGAACAAGAATGTTGATCAAGCATTGGCCAGGACAATTCCTCATCTGTACCAGTCATTTCCGGTTCGAGAAAATGTCAACGATGGTGGTCTCGGGGAAGGAATCTAGGGCCTTTTTTAGGAGATTGATGCGGTCATCGAGGAAGAGGCTGGGACATCAGGCATCCGCGATGCAGAACCCGAGGATCAATTGCAGAACTGGACCTCCACATCACTCTTGATTTCCCGCTCATCTAGGTAGAAAAGACATGTGTCTTTATTTATTTTAAAATCGATGGTAGTCCAGAAGAGTCCCGAGACCCACCCTTTATGCAGTTTTATTTGTTTGATGTTTTTAAATTCCCTTGTGATGTTTAAAAAAGCAAAATGGCCCTCGGCCATGACTAAAGTTTGTGCTTGTTCTTTCAATTTAAATGAAAGTCTCTTTATTCAAAAAATTGTTTATTTATCTGTTTATATTTTATTTTTCTAACTTTGTATGTTTATGATTTGAGTAATAATAATTTAAAACCTGCCAATGTCATGTCATGTCATGAACCGAGTGAACAAAATGAGGCAGGTGATGATGAATGCGAGGAATACGAAGAAGAAAATGAGGTACCCAAACATGTTGCCGAAGAGTTTCGACAATTTGAGAATCAACACAAGCCAAATTTATAAAAAATCAAAACTGAATCTTGGAGATGAGGAGTGTGTCAAAGAAGTAAAAATCAGCGTCCATCTGACTGAAGCTGAAATAAGAGACCTGGTCCGTTTGCTCTGAGAGTACATTGATGTGTTTGCCTTGTCTTACAGAGATGTCAGGATAGAGTACAAATATGGTGTCCCACAAGTTGCTGATTAACCCAGATTTCAGTCCAGTAAAGAAAATGACTCGGAAGTTCAAGCCTGAGTTGAGTTTGAAGATCAAAGAAGATATTACAAAGCAAATCGAGTCCCAAGTAGTGGAAGTGACATAGTATCCGACTTGGTTAGCTAATGTTGTTCCGGTTACCAAGAAAGACGAAAAAATCAGAATTTGTGTTGACTATAGAGATCTCAACAAAGCTAGCCCAAAAGATAATTTTCCATTACCGAACATCGACATTCTTATTGATAACTGTGCTAAGCATGAATTGCAGACATTTGTGGATTATTATGTAGGTTACCACCAGATCCTGATGGACGAAGAAGATGCAGAAAACACAGCTTTCATTACGCCTTGGGGCGTATATCATTATCAGGTGATGCCGTTTGGTCTAAAAAATGTCGGTGCTACTTACATGAGGGCTATGATGACCATATTTCACGATATGATTCACAAGGAGATTGAGGTGTATGTAGATGATGTCATAATAAAGTCCCGTGAGAGTTCGGATCACTTAACTCACTTGAGGAAACTCTTTGATCGCTTGCGTTGATACAATTTGAAGTTAAATCCCGCCAAAGTGCTTTTGGAGTGCCAGCTGGCAAGTTGTTTGGATTTATAGTCAGCAGAAGGGGCATTGAGCTTGACCCTTCCAAGATCAAGGCGATCCAAGAATTACCTCCTTCGAAGACCAAGAAAGAGGTGATGAGTTTTTTGGGAAGGTTGAACTACATCAGCCGGTTCATAGCTCAATCCACCGTGGTATGTGAGCCCATCTTTAAGTTATTGAAAAAAGATGTCTCGACCAAGTGGACCGGAGAATGTCAAACTGCTTTTGATTCCATCAAGAACTATTTGTCCAATCCATCGGTGTTGGTCCCTCCGCAAGAAAAGAGTCCGTTATTTCTATATTTATCGGTCTCGGATAATGCATTGGGATGCGTGCTTGCTCAACATGATGAGACTGAGAAGAAGGAGCGAGCCATTTATTACTTGAGCAAAAAGTTCACTCCATATGAGGCTCGTTACAGTCTTTTAGAGAGAACATGTTGTGCTTTGACTTGGATCGCTCAAAAGTTGAGACATTATTTGTCTTCTTAAACCACATACCTTATTTCCAGGATAGACCCGTTGAAGTACATTTTCCAGAAAGCAATGCCGATCGGGAAGTTGGCTAAATGGCAAATGCTTTTGAGTGAGTTTGACATTGTGTATGTGACTCAAAAGGCGATAAAAGCACAAACCTTAGCTGATCATTTTGCGGAGAATCCAGTTGATGAAGAGTATGAGCCGCTCAAGACTTATTTTCCCGACGAGGAAATTTCATTTGTGGGTGAAGATATTTCTGAAGCCTACCCTGGTTGGAGAGTATTCTTTGATGGAGCGGCGAATCACAAAGGGAAAGGTATCGGAGCGGTCTTAGTATCATAATCCGGTCAACACTATCCTATGGCAGCTAAACTCTGATTTAATTGCACGAACAACATGGCAAAATTCGAAGCTTGTATCCTTGGTTTGAAGATGGCCATCGACATGAATGTTCATGAGCTTCTGGTTATTGGAGATTCAGATTTGTTGATTCATCAGGTTCAAGGAGAATGGGCCGTGAAGAACCCAAAGATCACACCATACGTGCAGCATATACTGAAGTTGTGCAAAAGATTCCGCAAAATTGAGTTCAGACACACTCCCAGAACACGAAATGAGTTAGCCGATGCTCTTGCCACCATCGCATCAATGA
The DNA here is from genome assembly GCF_900185275.1 of Solanum verrucosum. Classification (NCBI taxonomy): domain Eukaryota; kingdom Viridiplantae; phylum Streptophyta; class Magnoliopsida; order Solanales; family Solanaceae; genus Solanum; species Solanum verrucosum. Next base: position 1,807,102 of record NW_026020352.1, on the reverse strand, counting down.
TTAAGCATCCAGATACAAATTATATTGATCAGTGGATATAGAGGTAAAAGAAAAGCCTATCCATTGTTCAAATATTGAAGCCTATACCAGATTGTTTACCTTGGTATTTTGACATCAAGAGGTATTTAGAGACCGAGACCTATCTTGAGAATGCAACGTTTAACCAGAAGAAGTCGATACGCCATATGCCCCTCAATTTCTTTGCAAGTGGAGAAATCCTTTATAGGAAGACTCCAAACTTAGGTCTTCTCAGATGTGTTGATGCTAGTGAAGCTGCAAAGCTTCTGGAACAAATACATACCGGAGTTTGTGGTACTCACATGAATGGACTCATTTTGACAAAGAAGATCCTTCGAGCCGGTTATTTTTGGATGACTATAAAGCACGATTGTTGCAAGTTTGTGCAGAAATGTCATAAATGTCATAAATGTCAAGTGCATGGTGATTTGATCCGAGTCCTGCCTCATAAACTCAATGCTATGAGTTCACCTTGGCCATTTGTAGCTTGGGGCATAAATGTCATTGGTCCAATAGAGCCGGCCGCCTCCAATGGACACAGATTCATTTTGGTTGCCATTGACTACTTTACCAAGTGGGTGGAAGCAGTTTCATATAAGTCGGTGACTAAGAAAGTTGTAGCTGATTTTGTTCACAACAATTTGATATGTAGGTTTGGAGTACCAGAATCCATCATTACTGATAATGGAGCGAATCTCAATAGTCACCTGATGAGAGATATGTGAACAATTAAAGATTGCTCACCGAAATTCAACCGCTTATCGTCCCCAAATGAATGGAGCTGTAGAAGCTGCCAACAAGAACATAAAGAAGATTTTGAGGAAAATGATTGATAATCGCAGAGGTTGGCATGAGATGCTGTCGTATACTTTGTTGGGTTACCGAGCGACTGTTAGGACATCAGTTAGCTATATGGAACAGAGGCAGTTATACCTGCAGAAGTTGAAATACCTTCATTGAGAATCATCCAAGAAGCTGAATTGAGTGATGCTGAATGAGTTCGCAAGCGGATTGATCAGTTAACAATGATTGATGAGAAGAGAATGGTTGTTGTTTGTCGTGGACAACTGTATCGACAGAGAATGATTCGTGTTTTCCACAAGAAAGTAAGTGCCAGGATAATTGAAATCGGCCAGTTGGTTCTCAAACGCATTTCCCTAATCAGGATGAGTACAAAGGAAAATTTGCACCGAATTGACAAGGACCCTACATGGTTCGCAAAGTGTTATCTGGAGGTGCCTTGGTCCTGTTGGAGATAGATGGCACCGAATGGCCGAAACCGATCAACGCAAATGCTGTCAAGAGATACTATGTGTGAAGCTTCGGTTTGTGTTTCTGTTATTTCCTTGTAATCATTCTATTTGCTTGTAATTGCTTTGTTTAGAATCTATCCCTTTTGTCATGAACTACGTCTGACCTGAATTCTCAAGAATGAGATACGTATGGGGCCTATGTCGGCCTTGGTCACTCCTTTATCCCCTTTTAATATTTTTTCCTTGTATTTGAACTACGTCGACCTGAATTCTCAAGAATGAAATACGTAGGTGGCCTATGTCGGCCTCGATTGGTTTCTTTGTAAGTTTCTTATTTTTGTTAATCCTCAAGAGGGGAACTACGTTTGACTTGATTACTGCCTCAACGGGATACGTAGGCACCACAATGGCTCGGTCATATCTCCCGTAAGATTTCTATTTTTTTCCTTTACAATAGAAACTGGGACAATTTTTTTGAGAGGGACTCAAAAATTCTCAAGAAGAAGCTCTCTCCAACAAAGTCGAGACTGAAATTACATTGAGAATTGCAACTGGGACAGAATTTTTGAGAAGATCTCAAAAATTCCATAGTTTGTTCTTCAACAGTTAAAGATACACCAAGGCCGTTAACTGGGACAAAAAATTTTGAGGATGACCTCAAAAATTTCAATAAGGTTTATCGGTAGATTTAGAGCAACTTTGAATACTTTCCAGCAAGTAATCAGATAGATCTCGAGACATCACCTCCAAACGGCGTTCATTAAGCTTGACGTGACATGACACTTGGCAGTGACCTTTTCCAAACATTACCTTTGAAAATCTATTTTTCTTAAAATCTTTTCCTTCATGTTCTAATTATTTTGCATAAAAATATTTTGTCTTATCTCTCAAGAGGTGGGAGATCGAAGAAATCAACCGAGATAGCAAGACAACGAACGGACAACCGAAGAGATCGACACAGATCAGTTCATTTTAAAAAAAAACACTAACAATTTTTCTGTGGATGCACATTTATAGGTTTACCTCAAAATCAACATATTCTTCCATTCAATGAATATTGAGAAGTCAAAGGGCGAAGAGCTCCTCAAAATTGGCAATTTTTTCTGTGGATGCAGGAAATATTTTAGGCTTCTCATACCAAAGAATTGGGGATATGAATAGCAATATTTCATTCAAAATTCTCAACAAGGCGAGGTCCATAATGAATATGCAATAATGTTCGGAAATTGAACAAATGAAAACCTCGAAGAAAGAAATTTTATTTGTTTTCCAACAACTAAAGATACCTGGAAGACATTTATCTGCATTATATTATCAGATATGATAATCTTCTTACCCTGAAAGTTATTTATATCATATTGTCGAATGAGACGATACCACTATCCGGAGAGTCATTTATATCGTATTGTCAAATGAGATGATACCACTACTCCGAGTGTCATTTTTATTTATATTGTCGATTGAGACGATATTGCCGTCCAAGAGATACCCAGAAGATCACATATGTTGTTGGGTGAAGCATCATCTTCGTTCGGTATCAGGAAGGCATCATCAAAAGATTCATGCATAGCAAGAGAAATAAGTCATGCATTGCGGAAAAGGAAATCATGCATTGCGAAGAGAAAGAGTCATTCATAGCAAAGAGAGGAAAGTCATGCATCGCAGAGAAGTCATGCATAGCAAGAGAAAGAAGTCATGCATTGCAAGAGAAGGAAAATCATGCATAGAAAATAGAAGGAGTCATGTATTGCAAGAGAAAAGAGTCATGCATTGCAAGAGAAAAGAGTCATGCATCGCGAGAGAAGAGTTATACATCGCAAGAGAGACTTACCCATCATGAGAAGATCAACATCAGCAAAGAAAAACGACATCAAGAGAACTATCATCATATTACATCAGCCTATTTTATTACTTTGACATCAAATGAAGAGTACATTGAATATTATATTGCAAATATAAGACATAAGCTTTATTTGCTTTACGTCAAACCCGGTGGAGTTGACGTCAAAAGATCAAGGAGAACAATTAAGTGTCAACACGGTAAAAGACACTGTCTCCCAGAGAGCATCCCAAGAGGATGAATTCTCAAAGCAAACCACAGGTGTGGACGACATCAAAAAAGATGCAGTACAACATGAAACTTTTTCTTAGCAGTGAACTTGGACATAGTCCAAAGAGGGGTGTCAAACTCTTAGGACGCGAGCTGAGGAGCGACTTCCGCCACAATCAAACCACACCCCTATCTGAAGGCATGTGGGTTCTCTTTAAGTTTATCAGTTTCAGTTTCGCATCCGGAAATTTTGGTCTCCACCGGAAGCAACTTTCCAATCCAAGTGACAATGCGCCAAGAGCTTTGGAAATTATGTCCGTTTAAGTTCTTAATTATGGATGTGAAGCGCGCCACATTCATGGTTAAGAGATTGCAAACCTCCTTTTTGTACTCGACTTACCTTGTCGCTTCTCCCGAACCAAAGGTTATCTTGCATAATAGATTTCCTTTTCAACTGATTAAGTCGATGTTGAAACTCAGTTGTATTCCATCATTCGCTCTTAAATCTTATTCTCGAGCATTCCGATCTCTTCATAATCTGATATCGGGATGACTTTTGAATTCTTTCAAATCGTGCGTCAAATCAAGCGTATCAAACTACAAGTGGCCTGAATTCTCATATAACCTGAGATATGTAGGAAACTCATTTCCGAGGTTCGGCCATAATTCATAAAGTTCGCACCAAAATCTCTTTTCTGAAAGATGAAGATGTGGTCAGTCAAAATTGGATGTGTCAATTACATTTGCCTCAAATTTCTTTCATCAATCCAAGTCAAACGAGGGACAGTTCTTGACACCCAATTTTGAACCTCCACAATATATATTAATCATCAATCTTTTTAAATTCCAAGCGATTTAAAATAATTAACTTTATAAGATTCAAAATATTTTTCAAGTCATTTTAAACGGTTTCGTCACTTTTTATAATTTTTAAATAATATATATGTCTTAAATAGTTATGTATATAATTAGTATATTTCATGAATATTCGAAATTGTCTCAAAAATATTTTAGTTTTAGTTAAATATTTTGTTAATTAGTTTGGTTTAAGCAATAGTTTATATCTTTAAATCAATTAGTTTATAATTCAGTTAATTATTTTATTTCGTTAAGATTAAGAAGCTCGTTAATTAATCAATATTAATTTATTTTATTTAATTTTAGTCGAATTCACTAACTAAATCAATTTGGCTATCCCTTAAACTTTGGTTGGCAATAATTGCAATTAGTTGGGTCGTACATTCAAATCTTCAGCAGCCCACAACCCCAATACCGTTGTCCAGCCTCTTTGTCCATTTTTCCCACATCCCATTTTAATTTGCAACACAGCCCACCAATTTCCAGCCGACCCATCCCCCTGAATCGACCCAGCCCATCCCTTTTTCCCCCGACCCAACCCACCTTTCCAATTCTAAAGAAAACCCAAAACAGACGCGTAAAATTTACCTAAAACAGACCCCACCCCTGTTCATCTTCTTTACGCCAACGACAACAATTCCAAAGGCGTCGTACAGCGGCAGCAACATCAAGGGCAGCATGCTTTCGTCCTTGGGGCTGCGAGATGATGTCACGTCGAGTCCCAAGAACGGAAGATCGATCCAAATCGCCCATTTCCCTTTTCTCTTCCGGATCGAGTCGAAATTGCAAAGAAAAGATGTCTCCCCCAAATTGGGAAAAAAAAATTTCGAGTTTTGAATTTCGAATCCGACCTAATTTCACCGAAATTCCCCCCAAAATCCGAACCCTATTTCCCCTATATATTTTCTTGTTGTTCACTGGTAGGGGGGGAATTTTTCAGTTGGATTTTTGGAGCAAAAACAGACACTACATTCATAGCTTAAGCAAAAAAAAAGCTGAAATATAAACATAAAAATACATTCAGGCCGGGGAGAATTTAGTTATGACCAGAGTATCACGTTTTCTACTTCGTTTTGAGTCGGTTTTTCTCAAATCCATTCGAGTCTGAGATTCTGCCCGAAGTTTGGTTTGATTGTTCGTGTTCGACTTTTCTTTTGGTGGTAAAAGTCATCGTTCGTTCCAGCTTGCATAGTCCCGTTCGCTGCCCCCAAAAGGTAATATTTCATTTTTCGATTTTGGTTTCTTTCGTAGTGAGCTAATAGTTGCATAGTTTTATGGTTTGATGTTGTAATACTTCTGTTTAACTGATTTGAGGACTGCTTACTTCTTGATCGTTGCGAGTCATTCGAATGTTAGGATTTTGAGAATATTTTGACTTGGTATCTGCTGCAATTAGTGTTGTAAATCGCTTGTGATTCAAAATGTTGTTGTTTCATTTGTCTGAAGTTTTCCTGTTCCCGTCTAGTGTTGAGTTATATTCCTTGCTGTTAAGATCTTTGCCTCGCTGATGTCCTTTTTGCTTAGTTTTGAGTCATATTTCAATCAAAAAATTTTGAATATAGTTTGCTTATGATAATATCAGTCGTGTACCCTTTATTATCTTTCATGTCGGGTTAGCTTTTGATGAGTTTGTTTAAAGTAAAGTGAGTGAAAAATGATGTCGATAAGCTATCTATTTCAAGCTACTTGAACTTGATTTTGTTTGGGTTGCTCGTTTATTGTTAAAAAGCTCCTCCCGTTATGGTAAGGTTATGTTCATATAGCTTTAGTACCTTCACTTGTGAATCATGCTAAGACGAAATTTTAACAGTTGTCCCTAAGTTAGTTTCGATTTAAAATACTTGGTTTTCTCTTTCTTTCACTCCTTGTTGTTTGATGGCTCTTATATTTGTATTTCCTACACAAATCTTTATCATCTTTTTGCTTGATAACCTTTCTTAAATGAATTATTGGTTGTAGCGTAGTTAGTGCAAAGCTTTAGCCTCTTGCCATTTGTTTTCCTCTCCGGTTTTCCTAGCCTATTTCGAGTTGTAAATTATTGCCTGCTCTTTAGTTGATTATACACATTGCTCGATTTTCTCTAGATTTGATGTGTAGCTTTATTGTCTAGTTAATGTCTTAAAAGATCATTAAACTTTGAGAAATTATCTTGAAACAAAGTCCAATGACTTTATAAGATAATTTCTCACAAGTTTAGTGACATTTTAATATATTAACTCCCTTATTGCCTAATTAAGTATTCTCGGATTAGAATGCGGAATTGGTTATGTCTCACCCTAATTAGTCTGGGTTGATCCATATCGTGTGGTAATTCAAGCTTGAATAAATAAATTGCTCTCCATATCTATTTGTCTATTCTGATACCACCATATTACTACCATATGTTAGTCTTATTCTTGTTCTCATGGCATTTTGACAACATAAAAAAAATTATTATTTATTGATTTTTTTTATGGCAGTAGCTTGCTAGCTTGCTCTAGTGTTATTATTTAACGAAAAATTTCAATATTTTGATTAAAGGTCGTCGACTCAGTTAGCATTTTTTTTCTAAAAAACTAATAGCATCTGCTTATTATCTTTTACTTATTTGGTTGTTTAGTCATTCGTGTGTGATTATCTCCTTTTCCTTATTTATAAGTATACTACCAAGTTGTCACATTGATGTGCTAGTGCCTCTCTTGGTCACTCCTTCAAAATTTGTTGTTTTCCAGCGTACCTCGTTATGGTCTCTTTTAGTGGATTATTTGTTGGTCTCCTCGAGTTAAGGCATATATAATTTATAGTTGGATGCTTTTTATTCTATATTTATATTAGACTGTATACTAATCCTTTGTGCTTTCCTTTCGTTGCATGTGAAATTCGTCCGAGTTCACTATGTGCTCATCCTTCCCTTTGTATTTCAGAGAGCCATAAAGGCTTAAATTTCCCTCTTCTGAGTCGGCCAGTTATAAAAAAATGACGAACAGGTCCCGGATCTTAAAAGAATGTGCAGCAGATCAAAAATTTGGTCCTAAAAGTTGTATTTTGTTATTTTTGGGCCTAAGCCCTTGTTATTTTTTATTGTCGTGTTAGAAGTTTAGGACAGGTGAAAAAATTGAGCCTAAAGTCCAAAGGAAACTTTTTTTATGTTAGTTTAGGACAGGTGTAGGTGACTCAAATGGGCCAAAATCCCAAAATGTAAATGGGCCCAATTATTGGTCCAGGCGAACAGAAAAAACCAAACTTGTGCCCGAGTCTCCTTCCCTCTTTATTTTATCGTGTTTGTCTGCTTGTCAAATTTTGCCACTAATCTTAAGATCAACAATTCAAATCCCCGAGAGACGTCCATTTCGCTTTAAAAAATTAACTAAATCAATCACCTCTTAACAAGACTTAAAGGAATAATTTTGCAAGATAGCTCACTTAGTTAATATTTAAATATTTCCCCTTTTCCCCTTTTAAAATAGTTCAATTTCGAAATTCAAGTTAAGTTAAATTATTTTTGCCAAGTAATTAATTACTGGACAACCGCGTGTTAGCAGGCATTTCAGGTGTTTTCAAACCCTTTCTGGAATGCTAATATGAACCCCGAACCCCTTTTAAGTTTTCATTAGATTTCTGTTTTAGTCTTTTGAAAAAATCAATTTTCTTAATTTTACTTTAAAATTAAGTGGCTACTCTTAAACCAGTCTAAAGTATTATTTTAAATAAAACACACAGTATATATCTATGACTATGTTTATTTTTTGCGTACATTATAGAAAAGTAAAATTTAGTCTTGGAGTTTACCTCAATAGTTGAGTGAATTTCTTGCTCGGTTAGAACGTATGGTTCAATTGTGATCTCTGAGCTCCTCCAAAAGAGAGAAATTCCACTTGAATATATCATGTTGCTAGGACTTGAATAACATCAGTGAAATCTAGTGTCTGAAGTAATGTATCTTGGTCCTCCATTCTAGTTTCAGTAAGAGCTAGTACAGTAGGATTATTGCAATCTAGAAGTGCTCGCACATAAAACCTATATTATGGGCGCCTCTACAGTTCCATAGAAGTATCTTCATTGATATTTGTTTTTATGTTGTTTGGATCCCTCCTGGTGCCAATGTCATCTCCAGGTTCACCCTGGAGTTACTCGATTCTGCTTCCATTTCCTCCAAAGGTTGTTGGTCCTTCCTTGTTGGAATAATTAGTGTCACATATTTTAGTGGTGCATGGGAGTTGTAGTAGCATATGTTCAAGGATGTCTTTGTGATTTCCTTTGGGACTTTGATTAGGAATTTCCTTTCTATATTTTGTTGCAAATCTACTATCAGGGAATTCCTCAGATACAATGCTTGAATGTATTTCCCTGGGATGTTTGGTTCCTCTTCTTTCATTGAGTGATTCATTCTAAATGTACAGGGGATAATGATAGCATTTAGGGTAAAACCTGGTTCTCCATGTTGTCTTCTTCCTCGTTGAGAGTGGTCTTGTTGTTGAAGTAGGTTGTTCCCTCCATGTCCATAATTAGTTGTAAGGAGTAGTTCGCAAAGCAATTGAGTTGGTGTATAAGTTGGAGGAGCTGCATGTTCAAGTTGGAGAGTCATGCTAGTTGGTGGAGAATGTGATAGAACTCCAAAGTTGTCAGTTCTTGAGCGAGTTCCAGTTGGATTGCAGCTAGTCTTATGAGGCTTCCAGTAAGCCTCTCCTGTATTAGTGTTGGAAGAAGAGTCGGATTAAATTGGTTTGGTGGCAAGTTGGTTATCCCCTCTATAGTCGGAAAAGAGATTTGAACTGCTTGAGGAAATGCTGACAAGAGATGTGTGTTCTGGGTTATGTAGTTCTGATTGAAGGGGGTCAGAGGATTGGTAAGGTATTGAAATGCCGGATGGCGCCAAATGTAGTTTGGAGTTTCCATCGTAATCGACAATTGGTGGGGATCAATTGGAAAGTTTGGTTGATATTAGGGCAGCAGTGGTGGTGGGTTTGAGTGTTGGAATTTGTTGTTGTTCATAGTCATACGGTGATGAGGGTTGCTGGTGTCACGACCCGAGCCTACACTATGGACATGGCCGACACTCGAGAACCATTGATGGTCCCCAAGTGAACCCTCATCCTGGCTGACGACAAGTGGAAGACTAACTCAAGCATAAAAGCTTAAAAAAAGAATAAAATTCATGAAACTTAAATACAAAGCTTTAACTCAAAAAGAAAACTCCGAATAATATAATATATTCAACTCACCCCAAAATAGGCAACTCAAGTCTTTAATAAAATTAATAAGATAAACGAAACAGACTTCTCAAACTCTACTATCTATCTATAAAGCCTCTAACTGACAAATATGTAAGTCGGGACAAGACCCACGACATCCTAACAAAACTGAAAAGTAAATGAAATCCTTCGGAAGCAAGGAGGTTCACCATAGCTAACTCGAACTCCTTGTAGTATCAACGAAACTTCTGTTGATGATCCCGAATACCTGGATCTTCATCATGAAAGGATGCAGGCCAAATGGCTCAATACATGCAATGTACGAGTATGTAAGGGGAATTCTGAAGCATAACATAAGCTTGAACTTGATAAAAATGAAACATACTTACCTCTTTTCAAACTTACTCAACTCAAGGAATATTCAAGGATACTCAAAACTACTCAAACTTACTCAACTCAGAAGTACTCAAGGATACGATACTCAATTCAGTAATAAGGTTCTCAACTCAGTGAACCTCAACAATGAGGTACTCGACACAATGAAGCACAAATCATCTCAAGATACTCAACTCGAAGGTACTCAACTCAAGATACTTAAGGATAAAGCAATAGTAAAATATGCAATATATATGGAAAGTTGTAAAACTATAGAAAGCAACTCAATGTATTGAAAAATACAATAATACTCAGTGTGTATATTAAACTACAATATAACTTTGTGGGAGTTTCTCTAACCGACAACCACCACTATGAGCCTAAGTGATGATACAACGTCTTGCCCACACTGCCAGAACTGCCCTATACTTTGCCGTCATATAGGACGCCTTAACTAAGTGGATCCACTAGTCTATGCTAAAAAGCACTAATAAGTCATCTAAAAAGTATGATCCTTTCTACCCATAATGGCTACATGGTTTATAGAGAATTGAGTTATTATGAACTCGCGTCCCTATATCGGAGCTCAATACTACTCCCAAAATATACTCAACTCGTATGTTTTAAAAACATAACTCTTTCTCTGATTCGAGATAATTGCTCAAACTACCCTCTTAAAAGAGGTAACTGTTCTTGAAAGCTCTTTCTCAAAAACATATCAAAATCATATTTTAATATGATCATTGATGACTCGGGAAGTCATACTGCATAAACATTGATGGTATATCTAGATACCATACTGCTTAAACATTGACGACATACTCGATTGTCATACTAATCATGTTTTAGAATCTTTTCTCAAAACTCATCTTTTTCTTAAAGGAGGTAGTACTCAAACTGCTCAAAACTCTTTTGGAAATCTTAGTTTCCTCGCATCTTAAATGTAAAAACATTTATTCTTGGGAATACTTAGTTCCCATATACCATTTTAAATAAAATGAAGTCAACTCTACTCTTTCTCAACTCAGTTCTCAAGTCTTTAAAACAAGTTTTAAAAGAGTTTGTAAAAAACACTTCTTAAAATAGGGTTCATGCCGAATTATGGACGTGAACGACTCAATTCAAGGTTTTCCAAAACTATGCATAGAACTCAATACTTGGATCAACAACTTCAGAACTCAAGGAGTCAATGATACTACTCATCTCAAAGGTACTCAACTGATGGAGTACTTGCGGAAGTTATGGGCATGAACGACTCGACTCAAGGGTCAAAATATCCATAAGGAACTCATGTATACGACTCTTCTCATTCTCATACTTACTTACTCAAAACTTAACTCAAATCGATGATGGATCTCAAAGGATTCACAATTGAACTCAAAGTCTTCCCTGAACTCTACTCTTAACTCTCTCTTGAATGTGAATTATGAATTCAAGAGTTATGGTTCATGATATGAAAGATCTCATAATGACAAAGAAGACTCATGAATACATTCTCCTCATCCTCGTACTCACTTGCTCGAGTCTTGAAACAAGTTACTAGAAGTTTGAAAAGACTCCACAAAAGGACGACTTTCTTTGCTCGTTTTCTCACCATAACTCGCCTAGAATCAAACGGTTTCTTCCCCAATCACTTGGATTCGATTACTTAACATAATTACACTCTAATCTACTAAAAAAACACTCAAATCACTAAATTTCATCTCAATAAATCATCAAAACCCCAATACAACAAGATTTAGAAAGAACTTCAAGAACACCTATCAAGAACTCTTTAAGAACTCAAATCTTTCAACTTCAATAATGAAATTTCGCTGAAAATAACATGATTGGCGTGTGGGCTAACACAATGGAAGCTTACATACCTCTTAGGGATTAAGCCCATGGCGAAAATCCGCAACAAAACGCAAGACTCTCGACGAACGCTTAATGCTCTCCTCTTTTCTCTTCTTTTCTCTTCTTGAACTCTCAACTAAAACCCTAGGCGTATATTAGGATTATAAAACTGAACCTAATAGGATTAAACCCTTAAAACCTTACTAAAAACGAATTAAATCTAATTTGGTAAGGAAAATACCAAAATACCCCTTACTATTTTCGGATAACTTTCCTTAACTGGACAACCTGACTTCAAAAGGGTATATCTCACTCATCCGAACTCGAAACTTAGCAAACTCAGTGGAGTTGGAAAGATAATTCAAATACCTATCGTTAGAATCATTTTGTACTGAGAGTTATGACAGTTTGAATTTATCCAAAACTCAAAACTTAAACATAACTTGCAAAATTTCTGATTTTGCTATTTCCAATTTAGTTCTTTTTGGAACTCCAGTTGCTACATTTAGTGACCTTAAACCTTAAGAAATTTTTAATTCCTTGGAAAAATTTCACTCACTACAAAGGATCGTTCAAGTCTTAGTTCAAAAACTTTCTGGGTGCTACAATATCTCCCCCTTGGGATCATTCGTTCTCGAATGACGACTGGACTGGGTATGGAATGGGGTTACTCTTACTGAGGTTTGAGTCTAATGGTATGCTCTTACTATATTCAAGCTTAACCCAAATCCTTAGGTTCAGGTTCTATGCCTCTCTATAGGGAATCTCATCCCAAGACTATTACTCTTTACCACCACATTGAGCTTATATCAAGAACCACCTAATATTTAAGAACACCACATTCAAGCTTAGTACTCTAACAACTCCATGGACTCCTACTAACCAGTTCCTTAATAAATTCTCAACACTTGACTTGATTTCTCATCTTATCATCTCCCCCTTAGGTCTAAAGCTGACACTTGAAGGCTATGAACCTATTCCACATTGACAACTAAATTATGCTATCTAGTCACACATGGAAAATCATAACTTAATTGGAACCTCATATGGTAACATACCATCTCAGCACACCTCTTAATGCTCTTGTTACTCTTGTGACTTTGCCACACTTCACTGCCCTCATCTAAAGGTTAGGGTCTCTCACTTGTACTACTCATATTTATTGCAGCTAACATCTCAATTCCTCACCTTCTCTATGTTAAATCTTATAGATCAAATCTCAAGACTAACATCATCACCCTCATGTTGCCATTCTTTTAATCATGACACTCATCTCAAATTCAAGCTTAATATTTATAAGTAAACCCGAATATCAATACGATTGCTCGCGTACTATGTTATACCCTACTACTTGATCAGTTCTATAACCTTCTTAACGTCATGACCATATCAACAAGTCATAAGCCTAGCTTAGATCTATCACTTCATGAATACTTTGTGCTTCTACTCAACACATACACTTGGTCATTACAAACACAATGGCACTTCATCACAACTCCTTTCTAGATACAACAGGTGAAAATACAACCCAAGCTCTAAACATTACTTCCTCATAAGGATCTCAGCTTAAACAAGGGTTAGGGAAAAGAGTACAACTCACGTGTAGCTCAAACACACGATTCATATAATTATGGGTGCATTCCTCTTAAACTGAACACTTAATTCACTCATGGGCTTCTCTTAAGCCCTTATAGAGTCTCATGACTTCCTCAAGATTTTGCTAAGAGTAACTCATTGATTAAAAATGACTTTGCTTTTCAACCACCTCTAGTATGATGGATAGTTGAATGAATCTAAGAAACACACGAGTATGAATAAATCTTTATGACTTAGCTCTATTGCACGATTAAGAGTATGAAATAAGGAAAACTTTTCTTAAATGTATGTAGTCACTCGTTTATAGAAGTGGGGCCCTCACAACCATAAATAAGATCCTACTTGAACGGCTTCATAGACACCCTATGATACTTGAACTTTTTGCTCTGATACCAAGTTTGTCAAGACCCGAGCCTACACCCTGGACGTGGCCGGCACTCGAGAACCATTGCTGGTCCCCAAGCGAACCCTAATCCTGGCTGACTACAAGCGGAAGACTAACTCAAGCATACAAAGCTTAAAAACTGAATAAAAATTCATGAAACTTAAATACAAAGCTTTAACTCAAAAGAAAACTCTGAATAATATAATATATTCAACTCGCCCCAGAATAGGCAACCCAAGTCTTTAATACATTTAATAAGATAAATGAAACAGACTTCTTAAACTCTATTATCTATTTATGAAGCCTCTAACTGACAAAGATGTAAGTCGGGACAAGACCCAAGACATCCTAACAAAACTGAAAAGTAAATAAAATCCGCTGAAAGCAAAAAGGCTCACCATAGCTAACTAGAACTCCTTATGGTATCAACGAAACTACTGTTGATGATCCCGAATAACTCAATCTGGCCAAATGACTTAGTACGTGGAATGTACGAGCATGTAAGGGTAATTCTAAAGCATAACATAAGCTTGAACTTGATTTAAAGGAAACATACTTACCTCTTTTCAAACTTACTCAACTCAAGGAATATTCAAGGATACTCAAAACTACTCAAACTTACTCAACTCAGAAGTACTCAAATATACGATACTCAATTCAGTAATAAAGTTCTCAACTCAGTGAACCTCAACAATAAGGTACTCGACACAATGAAGCACATATCATCTCAAGATACTCAACTCAAGATACTTAAGGATAAAGCAATAGTAAAAGATGCAATATATATGGAAAGCTGTAAAATTGTAGAAAGCAACTCAATGTATTGAAAAATACAATAATACTCGGTGTGTATATAAAACTACAATATAACTTTGTGGGAGTTTCTCTAACCGACAACCACCACTATGAGCCTAAGTGATGATACAACGTCTTGCCCACACTGCCAGAACTGCCCTATACTTTGTCATCATATAGGACGTCTTAACTAAATGGATCCACTAGTCTATGCTAAAAAGCACTAATAAGTCATCCAAAAAGTATGATCATTTCTACCCATAATGGCTACATGGTTTATGGAGAATTGAGTTATTATGAACTCACGTCCCCATATCGGTGTTCAATACTACTCCCAAAATATACAACTCGTATGTTTTAAAAACATAACTCTTTCTCTGGTTTGAGATAATTGCTCAAACTACCCTCTTAAAAGAGGTAACTGCTCTTGAAAACTCTTTCTCAAAAACATATTGAAATCATATTTTAATATGATCATTGATGACTCAGGAAGTCATACTGCATAAAGATTGATGTATATCTAGATACCATTATGCTTAAACATTGATGACATACTCGATTGTCATACTAATCGTGTTTTTGAAACTCTTCTCAAAACTCATCTTTTTCTTAAATGTGGTAGTACTTAAACTGCTCAAAAGTCTTTTGGAAATCTCAGTTTCCTCTCATCTTAAATGTAAAAACATTTACTCTTAGAAATACTTAGTTCCCATATACCATTTTAAATAAAATGAAGTCAACTCTACTCTTTCTCAACTCAGTGCTCAAGTCTTTAAAATAAGTTTTAAAACAATTTGTAAAAAAGACTTCTTAAAATAGGGTTCACGCTGAATTATGGACGTGAACGACTCAATTCAAGGTTTACAATAACTATGCATAGAACTCAATACTTGGAACTCAACAACTCTAGAACTCAAGGAGTCAATGATACTACTCATCTCAAAGGTACTCAACTAATTGAGTTCATGCGGAAGTTATGGGCATGAACGACTCGACTCAAGGGTCAAAATATCCATAAGGAACTCATGTATACGACCTTTCTCATTCTCATACTTACTCTAAAGTTAACTCAAATAGATAATGGATCTGAAAGGATTCACAATTGAACTTAAAGGCTTCCTTGAACTCTACTCTTAACTCTCTCTTGAATGTGAATTATGAATTCAAGAGTTATGGTTCATGATATGAAAGATCTCATGATGACAAAGTAGACTCATGAATACATTATCCTCATCGTCATACTCACTTTCTCGAGTCTTGAAACAAGTTACTAGAAGTTTGAGAAGACTCCACAAAAGGACTCAAGGAACTTTCTTAGAATGTTCGAAAGAATTCTCAAAACTTAACTCTTAACTCTACCTTGATTTGAATATGAATTCAGGGTTATGAATGATTTCTAGGGGTTTAAAAGTAGCGTAGAGTGTTTAGAATCAAAGGGGAGTAAAGGTACCCTTTGAAAGAACTCAAACGGATGAAACAATGAAGAACGGGTAGGGGCAGGCGACCCTCGCACACTGAGTGGCGCGAGGTGCCAGCCCCTAAATTTCAGAGAAGTGGTTGGGGAGCTCTGGCGGGCGTGGGGCGCCAGGCCTCAACCCAGAAAACTTCGACGACTTTCTTTGCTTGTTTTCTCACCCTATCTCACCTAGAATCGAACGGTTTCTTCCCCAATCACTTGGATTTGATTACTTAACATAATTACACTCTTCTCTAGTAAAAAAACACTCAAATCACTAAATTTCATCTCAAGAAATCAACAAAACCCCAATACAACAAGATTTAGAAAAAACTTCAACAACACCTATCAAAAACTCATCAAGAACTCTAATCTTTTAACTTCAAGAATGAAATTTCGCTGAAAATAACATGATTGGCGTGTTGGTGAACTAACCCAACACTATGGAAGCTTACATACCTCTTAGGGATTAAACCCATGGCGAAAATCCGCAACAAAACGCAAGACTTCCGACGAACGCTTGGTCATCTCCTCTTTTCTCTTCTTTACTCTCAACTAAAACCCTAGGCATATATTATAATTATAAAACTGAAACTAATAGGATTAGACCTTTAAAACCTTACTAAAAGCAAATTAAATCTGATTTGGTAAGGAAAAGACCCCTTACTATTTTCGGATAACTTTCCTTAACTGGACAGCCTGACTTCAAAATGGCGTATCTCATTCATTCGAACTCAAAACTTAGCAAACTCGGTGGCATTGGAAAGATAATTCAAAGAACTATCATTAGCTATCTTGTATCCCACCTAAATCATAATGTACTGATAGTTATGATTGTTTGAAGTTGACCCAAAACTTATAACTTAAACATAACTTGCAAAATTTCAAATTTTGCTATTTTCAATTTAGTTCTTTTTGGAACTCCAGGTGATACGTCTAGTGACTTTAACACTTAAGATATTTTTTATTCCTTGGAAAAATCTCACTCACTACGAAGGATGGTTCGAGTCTTAGTTCAAAAAATTTTCGGGGTGTTACAGCTGGGAAAATTTGGCATTGCTAATCTTGAACTTTCGCGTGGTAGGGAGTTGAGGTGATGGTGATGATTTTGGGTATTGTTGTAATAAGACATGATTACTAACTGTTTGGATGAGGTAGTTAGTAGATGAAGTGGAGGTATAGTATGGTTTATAAAGGTCGAAGTTGTTGTGATTTGGTCATTGTAGTCAGTACTTGATTGTACTGTAAGATTTTGTTGTCCTGTTTTCCTAATTTTGGGGAGTGTAAGATTACTTATCATTGGTGTTGATTTGAAAGTGAAGTTGTAGTTAGAGATTTAACCATGCTCTAATTGGTCTTTATGTTCCAAATTGGTACTTGGATTTGTAGATGAATTACACTCTAGTTTCATCTCAATTGGAATAGTGGAGGAATTGGTATTTGTGGATGGGAGGAAATTCTGAGGTTGAACCTAATTATTTCCCTTAGAGGAGGGATGTTGTTCGCCTGTACTTCCTAGAGTGTTAGTAGATTTAGGAGTGGACATGGGTGAGTGAATATCTTGCATATGAGATAATTCTTTACTAGCAGAAATTTTAGAGGGTGACGTGGGTGTGGTAATTTCTTTCATATGAGATATTTCTTTGCTATTAAACATAGAGGTAAAATAGGCATCTATGTTAGTGTTAACGTTCATCTTTTGAATTAAATTTGGTGACCAAATTTTTTACGTGGCTACTATTTTTACCTTGGGGTGATGAGGTGTTTTTACTCAACGATGTGTGCGTCTTTGATCCCCCAAAAAAGTTGATTTGGATTTTGGGGTTATTTTGGACTACGTAACTATTTCCTTCTGTCTGGATTATATTTGTTGGATATTGTGAGCCATTTTTTTTGTTGTAGGGAATAATCATTGGTTTGGCTTTTGATGTTGTCATTGAATAATTCTGATTGTTTGGCTGAATGGTCAGTATTCACATGGTGTGTTGTATTTAAGGTATCTATGTTTTGGTTCACAGGAAAGGGCAAATTTTTGGACTGATCCTGTGTAGAATTGATGCTAATGTTTGTCCTATGTTTTTTTGGGTATACCATAGTGGTCCATCCTCCATTTTCTTTCTCATTTGTAGGTTTATGAATAGGAGCATTGTTAGCTTTTGCTTGGGTAGAAGTAGAAGGGGTATCAGTTACATTTCGAGGACAAGAATGTACTAAATGCCCAAGTACATAAGGGAGTGGATGGTTCGTAATGGATTTATTGCAGATGTGATCCTATTAATACTTCTGTTGGCAGCGGTTTGGTGAGAGGTGCAAGAATGCATAGTCTAGCATATCTACCTCTAGTACTGTTCCTAGTGACTGTGTCTATTTTAGGATGGTGCCTACTTGGTTGCATATATTTTGGAGTATAAGGTCGTAAAATTCAATAGGAAGTTCAGGTAATCGGATCCAAATAGTAGAGAAGTTAATATGGGATTGAGTAGGATTGAACTTAGGTTCCCACTTACGCACTGAAATAAACAGTGATCCTATGAACAAGGCCCTTTGTGAAGAATTTTTTCAAAGTTTTCTAGTTGGGTATGTCTTATAAGGTAAAATTCCTCTCATAGATTAATAAGGTTGATTTTTTCCGAAGGTTGCCACAAGGCTTGTAATCTGTTTTGGAGGTATATGTATCCCACCTTCTTCCCTATTAATTTTATATAGGGGTCTCAAATGAGCGGGTTGGGTTGAAATTGAAGATATTAAAATGGGTTGAAATAGAAATCGGGTTGGGTCTTGACCCACCAAAGTTTACTTTGGGCTCAAATGTGTTGGGTTCAAATGGGATTAAAAAACGGGTTGGGTCTTGACCCGCCCAATATGACCCGATTAATCTTAATAATTTTAACATAGTGATATTTAACTTTTGTAATCACAAATCAAATTTCAGCTCAAGATTTTATTTTTAAAAAGTAACAAATTGATAAATAAATCCTAAAAGATGTTAAATAGATAACAATTCATACCTTTAACATAGGAACATATCGTAGGAAAGAGTTTTAAAACAAGTTGAAATTGGAGATTGAATTGGGCTCAACTGAGAATTTCCTTAAAATGGATTAGGCTTGAATCGGTTGAGATTGAATCCAATTCAAATTATCTTGAGCCCAACCCTTAAAATTTTGGGCAGGTTACCTATGTTTGGGTTCATTTTTGACACCCCTAGTTTTATAATTAGAGCGAATCTCCAAGGAGCATATAAACAAAGTTTATCAGTGTCATGCCCCGAGCCTACACCCTGGACGTGGCCGACACTCAAGAACCATTGCTGGCCCCAAGCGAATCCTTGGCTTGGCTTACCTACTCAACGGAAGACTTAATTCAACAAAGACAAGTCTATGTAATAAACTGAAATGTTATAATGGAACATTCAACTTGACCATTAAGGCAAACTCAAGTCTTAACATAAGATAATGACAATGAAAAGACTAAAGAACTAACATCTGACTGTCTATGAAGCCTCTAAAACAACTAAGATGCATGTCGGGACAAACCCCACGACATCCTAATAAACTAATAAAATAATTAAAAGCAATAAAAAGGAGTCCTCCGGAATGCAAGAAGGCTCACCAACTGACTCTGGAGTGCACACTGGATCAACAATGCGTTGGATGCTGATCCTAGTTACCTTTGTCTGCATCGTAATAAGATATAGGCCAACTGGCATCAGTACACTGAATGTACGAGTATGCTAGTTGGAATGCTAAACACAACATAGGTTTGAAAGGAATCTGAAGAACTTACCTAGCTCAATTCAACTCAACATAACTGAACTCATTTCAATATAAAGCAGTTTAAAACAAGTGCAATATAAAGAAAAGTTGTTTAAAACATGATGTCAACTCTGTGTGTATGCAAAGATTCCATATAACTCTTAGATGTAAGTAAAATTATAAATAAATTGTGTATTTAAGAATACAATTACTTTTGTAGGAGTTTCTCTAACCAACAACCATCACGTAAGAGCTATTGTGATGATACATGGTTTTGCCTCACGCTGCCAGGGCCGTCATATACCTTGCCGAAGGTATAGAACCTGAACTACTAAGTGGATCCACTAGTCTATGCTAAAAAACACTAAACTTTTGGCGAGAATCTTGAGGTAGCCGAAAGCACTCGATGACTTGCCGAAGGTATTCTTGATCACCCTTTGTCTGCGCCCCTGAACCCTTTTTGCACTGGAACTTTTGGCGGGCTAACCCAGTTCGCCAAAGCAATTCGGCAACTCGCAAACTGTTTTGGCAAGTCTGTCTGCGCCTAATTCTATGTGCATTCGTTTGGATATTTCCTAACTTCTCCTCGAGGTTTGCAGACATGACTAGATCAAAAGCTACTGAAAGAATAATACCAGCCCAAGAGAAGACTAAGGGGATTACGATAAATGAGGATGCAACTAATTCCAGAGGGAAAGCTACGAAATTTCCCACAACGGGTGGGAAAGGCAAGGGCAAGAAGTCCACTTCTACAAGGAAGACCACTATCAAAGATCCTAATGTTCCTACATGTGCCCGAGGATTCTGTGCAACTGTGCATGTCTTTCTGGAGGACTCGCACATGACCGCCCCTAGTGGATCTGTCACTGTCTTCCTTCTGAGGTGATCCCGGGCACTGATGCTCAGAATCAGAGTGATACATCGAGAACTGATGCCCAAACGGATAGAGCGACTGTGTAGACAGAACCATCTCTTTACCTCCATCTCTGCCTTTCTTTATTTTGACTTGTGGATGTTTTTATTTGCATTTGAGGACAAATGTTTATTATTTGTGGTGGGGTGAGACCCATCTTTTGTGACTCTGTTTTGTTTATATAATTGGGCTTTGCACTAAATTCGTGTTATACACTACTGTTTGTGGAAGGTTTGAGCTTGTGGCTCCTTGCTTTTAATTGTATATGATTTTTTACCCTTTCGAAAAAAATTTGCCACCTCTTGTATGTGTTGAATGTGGTTGTTCTCTTGCAAATTTGAGTATCGATTTTAATCAATATCGATGAATTGAATAGTGCTCATAATCGAACATAAATAAATGCGCGACTATGAGGCCAATTAAAGTTGCATAGACAATATGTGAACTATTTGCATCTCGTTGTGACTTGCAAATTATCAAATCGAGTCTCTTGTGATGAACATTGCACACTAGCTAAATTATGGAGTCTTGTTTGACTTTGGTGTCAATGCCTTGTGTGATGAGCTTACCGTGAACCATGCATGATGACACCTAGAATTTTCCCCGTTGGTCCGGTTGACTAAGTGATGAAATTTCTTGAGATGATCTTAGGCAATTTTAAAGAGTGAACCAATTTGAAAGTATACCTATTTTGTGGCTTACCTTGTGAGTGTGTGAACCTCTTTTGAGCACCCTTTGAACCTAAACCTTTTCTTGGAAGAAACTTGATAACATCGCCACCTTTTATTGACTCATTACCCATAATCCTCATGATTAGTGATTTGTTTGAATAGTCAACTTAGGGGTGTGGGGAAAAGAGAAGGCAAATCAAGTAAATGCAAAGGAGTCCCTTATGCCCATGTTTTGAGAAAAATGGAACCCCTCCATATTAAAAAAAAAAAAAAAAAAGAAGAAAAGATTGAAAAAGAAAAAGAAAGAAAAAGTCGTGAAATAAAGTTGTGGAAATACAAAAAAAGTGGGGTTCCCAATGGCTCATGGAAGATGAATAGGAGGTGATTTTTGAGCTTGAATGAAATTGATAAAGAAAAGGAAAGAAGGTGTTGTTCACATCACATTTCATGAGGATTTTTAGCCTATAGGCCTAAATGACCATACCATTACACTCATCCTCATTACAAGCCTTGAAAAGACCTTTTTGATCTTGAATGAGAAGAAGCAAAAATCGATTGGAAAATAAGGGCAAACCTATGGGTGAAATCATGCATTGTGTTTATCTTTTTGAGTGTAAGTGTTGATCTTGATTCCGGAACTTTAAATGATTGAACCATTGAGTGAATATGAAATCATTTTTTTTGTGAGGGCATTTGATTTCCTTTGTTGAGCTTGAGATTATTTGATAATGAAGAGTCGCAACTTGAAACTTTGATTGCACAATTGATCCTTGCATGAGTAAGTTGAGACTTTTTGTGTGCATTCATGATTGAGTCTTGTGTAGCACTGTTTGAGACATCCTTTTTGAACTGTTGAACTTGAGTTTTACTTGAGGACAAACAAAAGTTTAAGTTGGGGGTGTTAATGAGTCCACAATTTGGACTCATTTAGGGATTTATTTTAATGGATTTAGTGTCCTCAAAAGCATATTTTGTCTCAATAACTGATGTAAATCCTTGAGTTTCAGGTATTTGGAGTTAGAGACAAAGCATGGACACTATGGAGCAAAAAGGAACAAGGCGGATGAAAGAATGAAGAAATGAAGGCATGAGGATCGCCTAATGCATTAGGTGAGTCGCCGAATGGACGTAACCTCGCCCAAAGCTCCAGTGTGCTGAGTCCTGAAGGAAAATATCAAGCTGGCGATAAAAGGGAGCAGTCGGCACGTCGCCGAACAGTTCCGCAAAGCAACACCTTATCGCCTAATGATAGATGCTTAAGGCAAAAGCTGAAAGGCGATCAACCAGATCAAAGGGCGGATCGTCGAGTGCTTCGGCGACCCCGACTAACTGCGCCGAGTGGTCCTTCGCAGCACAAATTTTTGAAAACTATAAATACCCATTTAATTTTGTAGCTTAGTATCAAGTTGTAGCCAATTATTACTGATTTTTAGAATATTTTCAATTTGAGTTCTTAGAGTTTTTGGGAGACATTGGTTTTGAGCTTTGGAGTGTTTAAAGGTTTTCATCTCCAAGAGATTGGAAGTGGGCATCAAAGAATCTTCATCTTAGACGTGTTTAAAGACATTATTTATCGTACCCAATTCTTGGGGTGTGATTATGTGAATATGGGTTAAATTTACTATTGGGTATTTCTCATTGTTAGTCTATTTGTTGTTTATATGTGATTTCGTTTAGTTGTGTTTGAACTTAATGAGATTGTAGTTGTAAATATAATTTCATCTTAGTGTTTTTGGCCTGAGGGAGGTTTTAAAACTAAAACTACTAAATCGATAGCATGTGGTTATTGGGTCGTCGTGGGTTCAGCTCGAGAGAGTGAATCCTAGGTTTTTTCCCACACATTCAGCTCGAGAGAGTGGATGGGCTAAGGCGAAGGCTATGCTAAATTGCTGCAACTCGGTGTTCGAGAGAAACCAAGTTGATTCGGGGTAAGTTGTTCGAGAGAAAACTTACCCCCACTAAAGTCTAGCTTAGTTACAAATGTCAGCAATTTACCATCACTAGCATTTACCCAGTTGTTCATTTTGTCTCATATTCCTATCACATCCCAAGAATCCCGTCTCCCCATCTTGCATCTTTATATTTTTTTCTATTTTTGACTCATTAGCTGAATACAAACCCCCCATTGATAATTGACATTCGTGTCACTTCTTGATTTAGTATGTTTTTACTCGTAAATATTTATAGCTATGATTGACTAGAACATAATTTACTTTTTTATTTAATTCTCTATTACTAACCGCTCCTTTGGGACTCGACCCCAACCCATTCGATTGGGTTATATTACTACACGCGATCGTTGACACTTGAATTGGAAGTTGTGTCTTTGATTATGTCAAACATCAGCTACCCCCTTGCGCCATGCTACCCTGAAATTCTGAAATTATACTCACCTTTGTTCTTAGGTGCAGGTTTAGCTCTGAAATTCTGACTATTATACTCACCTTTGTTCTTAGGTGCAGGTGCACTAGTAGATGACAGAGCAGATCCCTTCTGTTTCTATTGGAAGGATGACCGATTGACATTACTCTTCTGCTGCCCAGACTCGTTCCCTGTCTTCGCTCTCTTGTTCTTAAACTCTTCCCTATCCCCCAGCTTCTCTTCCTCAACCTGTTGAACATATACCATTAACCTTGAGATATTCATGTCACCTATCAGCATTGCACCCTTACCTTCCTTACTCGACAGACGAGCCAGTCCAGCAACAAACAAGCTCATTCTACTCCTCATGTCCGCAACCATTTCCGGAGCATAACGGGATAGTTGGGTGAACTTCAACCCATACTCATGAACACTCAAAGAATCTTGCTTAAGTGTGAGGAACTCTCGTACCTTAGCCTCTTTCAGTTATCGGGGAAAGAAACACCCCAAGAAAGCCTCCTCAAAACAAGCTCAACTCGCAGGTGGTGCATCCTCAGCTCTACCCTCTTTCCACTAATCAAACCAAGTCCTAGCGACATTCTTCAGTTGATATGCAGCTAGTTCAACTCGCTCGGTATCAGCAACATGCATGACCTCAAATACCTTCTTCAGTTCCTCAATAAAATTCTTCGGATCCTCAGTAGTGCTCGAACCCATGAAACTTTGAGGATTCATCCTCAAGAACTCTCGAATCCTAGAAGTATCAGCCATTTCCTGTCTAGCTCCTCGTTGTTGCCCAACTTGGTTGGTCACAACTTGGCTTAGCATCCGGATAGCCTCACGAAACTCATTGCACTTCAGGTGCATTTGGTAACTCTTGTTCCTCAACATTACGTCTAGCAGAACGACCTCTGACAACAATTCGTGGAGACATGATTATCTGAAAACACGCGCAAGCACGAATTAGAAGGAAGCTTTTTAGAGATCAAACTCTAACGCACGAAATGTGTGAAAGAAGTGAGAAAATTTCCTAAGTGTTGCAGTCCCCTAATTATAGATGTGGCGTGCTTCACACCGATAACTAGAACTCTACAGACACGGCTTCACAGACTCCCTAGGACTCTTGAACTCTGTGCTCTGATACCAAGTTTGTCACTCCCCGAGCCTATACTCTGAACGTGGCCGGCACTAGAGAACCATTGTTGGCCCCTAGTGAACCCTTGGTCTGGCTTACCTACTCAGCGGAAGACTTAATTCAACAAAGACAAGTCTATGTAATAAACTGGAATGTTATAATGGAACATTCAACTTGGCCATTAAGGCAAACTCAAGTCTTAACATAAGATAATGACAATGAAAAGAATAAAGAACTAACATCTGACTGTCTATGAAGCCTCTAAAACAACTGAGATAAGATAGATGTCGGGACAAACCCCACCCACGACATCCTAATGAACTAATAAAATAACAAAAAGCAATAAAAAGGAGTCCTCCGGAATGCAAGTAGGCTCACCAACTGACTCTGGAGCGCTCACTGGATCAACGATATGCTCGATGTCGATCCTAGTTACATGTGTCTGCATCATAATAAGATGCAGGCCAACTGGCATCAGTACATTGAATGTACGAGTTTGAAATGCTAAACACAACATAGGCTTGAAAGAAATCTGAAGAACTTACCTGGCTCAACTCAACTCAACATAACTGAACTCATTTCAATATAAAACAGTTTAAAACAAGTGCAATATAAAGAAAAGTTGTTTAAAACATGATGTCAACTCTATGTGTATGCAAAAATATAAATAAACTGTGTATTTAAGAATACAATTACTTCTGTGGGAGTTTCTCTAACCGACAACAATCACATAAGAGCTATTGTGATGATACAGCGTTTTGCCTCACGCTGTCAGGCCCGTCCTATACCTTGTCGAGGGTATAGAACCTGAACTACTAAGTGGATCCACTATTATATGCTAAAAAGCACTAAAGGAATCATCTAAAAAGTATGACCCTTTTCTACCCATGATGGCTACATAGTTTATGGGGGCTGTGAGTTATCTGAACTCTCCCCCATATCGGTGCTCAATACTACTCCCAAAAATATGATATTAACTCTTATGTTTAAAACATACTTATTTCTGTGATTTGAGATTAGTGCTCAAAAACTTAGCTCAAAGGCTATCTTGGAAATCAAAGTTTCCTCTGTTGCTTCATTTAGAAAGTGATTACTCTTTTCTGAAAACTAGCCTGAAGGCTCTTTGGAAATCGAGGTTTCCTTTCTTGTTTAAATTTGAAAACATATTGAACCCTTTGGGAATACATAGTCCCCATATATTTTTGAAGAAATGAACTTCAAACTTTACTCTTTAATCTTTACTCAACTTGAACTTTAAGTCTTAAAACAAAGTTAAAACATTTGGAAAAGACTTTTGGAAAATTCTAAGAACTTCTCTTGACTTTGATCTTAACTTTTCTTGAATTGGATTATGGATTCAAGATTCATGATCTTATGTTTATGGATGATTTCATGATGTTTATATGTACCTTAGAGTGTTGGAATCAACTAGAAAACATAGGTACATTGCTAAGGAACAAGTACTAAAAGGTGGGAAAGAAATGGGAAAGACTAGCGTCTCTAGCGCTCTAAGAGGCGCGGGGTGTCAGAGGACAAAGTTCAGAGACTTTCCTGGGGAGCGCTGGCTGGCGCGGCGCCCCAAGGGTGAAAGTTCAGAGCCCTCTTTGGTGCGCGCTGGCTGGCCGATGCCCCACCCCTATCACCAGGTGTTTGACGACTTTTCTTTCTTGTTTTTCATCACTAAGCACTCTAAACTTCAATGGTTCTTTCCTCAAACACTTAGAATCATTTGTACCCTCAATATACATTAGATTCTACTTGAAAAACACAACTAACAACATGAATCAATCTCAAGAAACTCCAACAACACAACCCACAAGAATTCAAACGAATTTCATCAAGAACTCGAGGATTTACTTTCAAATCTAATAACTTCACTGAAATTAAATCATGATTGGCGTGTGGGTGAACTAACTCAACACTATGTGATCTCACATAGCTTATAGGGATCATCCCCGACGAAATCCACAAGCTAAACTCGACGATCTTGACGAATCTTGCTTCTCTTCTCCTTTCTCCTCTTCTTTTCTCTTTTCTCCAAGACCTAGAGTATTTTGGTAAAAGCGTAAACTGATCTAATTCTGATTAGACCCTAACTTAATTACCAAAAATGAAATAAAATAATTGAGCAAGGAAAAAACCAAACTACCCTTTATAAATCTTAGATTGGACTTTCCTTATTCCAACAACCGAACTTCCAAAGGGAATAACTCACTCATATGAACTCGGAATCACGAAAACTCAGCGGTGTTGAAAATATAATTCCAAGAGATTTCCTACCATATCTGGAAGTACCTCTAACTCATCCTGAGTTAGAAGTTATGGCCGTTTGAAGTTGGACAAAACTCAACTTATTCTAACTTAACAAAATTTCCAGATTTTCATTCTTTCTAAAAATGACTATTTCCAATTATTAGTTTCTTCCTAGTTATTTCAAATTGCAAGATGTTACAATTAGCTGATGTTATGGGGATAAAATTTGGATGATTTTGGGGGTTTTCCTGTTCGTCTTGGAAACAATGTTGTCTAGGCTTTGAGTAACATATTTAATGTTCGGGTCTTCCATATTTAATAATAGGGATTCAAGAAAACTTACTTTAGATCTAGGATTTGATGTTAGTTCTTCTTTCTGTGGTTTTGTACTTCGATTTAGGAGATCCGCTTCATGCTCACTCATTTCTTGATCATTGTTCTTCAAGTTGTTTTTTCTTCCAAATTTCTACCGAGAGGATTTTTTTTCACTCTATTGGACGCATGAGTAGATCCCACATTCTTTTTTAATATATTTTATTTCTAGATAGATTTATAATTTATTTGATACCTGACATACATTTACTGAATAACTTTAAATAAAACTAATTTAATTTAATAATAATCTTAATTTTTTTATTAAAAAAAACCACCCCACACCCCTTTAACTCATCTTATTCACTCCATTTTACAAAATCTTTTGTTCTTCCTTTTGGTTCCACAGGTTCCACTATTTTTTCTTTTTCAATTTTTTATAAAGAACAAACTGAATCTTCCTCAATTCCTAACAATCGTCTTTCTCCAGTCATCTTTTCCAATTGGACTTCTCAATTTCATATTACCTAGAATCCTTACCTGTCAAATTTCTTTGCCACGGTCCGTTGGCATACCCTCGTTCCATATACTCCTTAGTTCTTTCTTTCTAGCACCATTCCGCCATTATCAATATCATTGCGAAAAAAACATTAATTTAACAAAGAACCAGCCAAAATAGAAAAAATCAAAAGAATTAACTGATAAAGATTGTCATTAAAGTTGTAGAAGAGTATTTCATCAAAAATATAAAGCAATAAAAACACACATAGTGGCAAACAATTGTTGACGTGTCTAAAGGTAGAGGATTAAAGGGCTGGTAGGAAACACGATTTTGAGTCAACTGAGAGAAACCTTGATATTGATAACGTCTACGGGCTCGATTACATCTGCCTCCTCTCCCACAACCACAACACAAAGTGAATAAAATATGTATAAACTATGTTGTAGGTGTAATATCGGTAAGAATTTCATCTCACTTTAATTGTCATTCTTCATTCAATAACAATTCATATAAAGTGTCAAAAAAATATCCTCTTGATGTGATTCAAGCGATTTTGTGTAATGATGATAATAAGTAAGCTCTAATCCAACAAGAATAAATTCAACCAATTCATTGTTGAAAATAGGATATTACAAAGTAGTCAATCTGTCAAAAATTATCTTCACTTTTAATTTAAGGACTCAATACTTGCATTTTCTCTAATTATGTAACTAAGATTTTAACTCATGAATTTATGTCTTTGAACCTAAAGCTAGCATAAGCAACCACAAGTTTAGTTTAGGCTTTTCGAGTAGTTTCAACACCAACTAATTGGTGTAACATATTAAAGCAATGATCTAACTCAGGACAAAGGTGATTTTCTTTGACCCAAAAATTATACATGAAAATTATACATTGGATTGCATTGATTATTATCTAGAATGACTAACGGAATCACCTTATTACTTTCAATATGATAATAAAGATCACAACACCTGACCGAAAATTCCTTTCAATAACAAGGAATTGAAGGATGTACTCAAAGGAGATGATGGACAAAGTATGGAGAGGACAAGGCAATAGCTAAGGAATTATGACTATTGGGAGATACTCCTAACATAGAGCATGTTTGGATTAGTTTAAAAGTTGGTCAAACCTACTTTCTAAGTCATTTTTAGCTTTTGACAATGTTTGGTAAAGTTAAAAATAACTCAAAATAAGTCTAAAATAGCTTTAAAAAGTAGGACTCTCCCTACTATTTATTTTTGACTTAAAAGTTATTTAAGTTTGAAAAATGATATTACTTTTGTACCCTCAATTCTTTCAAATTTACCTGTGTGAAATAAAAGAACCCTAAAATCTTCTCTTTCCCTCATATATATACTAGACTAGAAGGGCATGGCCCGAGCATGAGCCCAACACAACGTACAAAAGTTACTTTAGCATCATAGGTAAAAATATCTTAGACACAAGACACTCTTCCTTTGATGATAACTACAAACTTGAGTACAGAATTATATAGTCCTATAATTTACCCCAAAGAGTTCAATTATCACAAAAACTCCAATAAGGACTGAGAGAGGGTGATACCCAATTGAAGCAGTTCATAGGATATTGTTGTTGGGCAATCCTCCAACACTTTTGTCATGATCCTTCTAGAACTCCATTAAGTGCATACATCTTTTTTTTCAAGTTGAAAATAACACCTACAATGAAAGACAGCGTGATAGTATTAGACCAGATCCATACATATGCTATGTTTTTTCAAAATTATTGAGGATGATTTAAAAAGTCACAACCAAATAGCTCTGATTTTCATAGAAACAGAGCAATAAGAGTGTTATGTGTTCTCCTAAACAATGAAAAATAAGATAATTTGTGATCTAAATAAGCCTCTTTCTTACTTAGAAATACCTCAAGTTTTTCTTTCTGCATAAGGACATAGTGAATACATAAGAGTTGACAAAGTTATTATTTACTACAGATTCATAAATTATTAGCAAACTAAATATTAGAAACATAGAATGCAGAACTCGAATGTAAGAACACATACTACATACCTCTCACTAAAAACATAATGTGACCGCCTTTTCATTTGCTGCACTCACAAACTTCAGTCATGGTGTCTGCAACTTGCCTAGCAACATCAGTCATATTCATGGATGGACATTTAACACTATCAAAGGCTTCAAATATCAATAATCTGAATATGTACCATTATACTCAATATTACTTATACTTAGTGGAAAGGAAATATCCAAAGTTTAGTTATATTTGGAAGTAAATAAATAAAATTGTAACCAAATATAGATATCTAGTGAGCTTAGAAAAAAAATCATAAGAATGGTCTTTACTTGAAAAGATCAAGACCATGCTAATTATGTTCCAGAAAGTATGAAATATATATGGGTAATTTATCATATCAGGCCATCCCAGTTGTGCAAAGACTAGTGCGTAATTACAGAAGGAAAATGAATCTCGAAGTCATAAATTAGTAGCATGCTTATTCATAAATGGTAATGCTGTCAGAAAAAAGAGTAAAATACTATCGAAGAGAATATATAGCTCCCATAGACTCTGCAGACAAAAATACAAGTGAGAAGAATGATACAGATCAAAAGAGGAAATTGGTTGAAAGGGATAACATAGAGAAACTTAATACCAAGAGTTGTGCATCACAAGAAGAAAATTTTAAGCCTTATACCCTGAAAAACACTTGAAAAATATCATTATTACATCTTGAAAATGTTTAACAATTTACCTATATTAACATTTCACTCTAAAATATATTACACATACGACTACCATTGACAATAAGCACACCAACAGAAGCTTAAGAACTTTTGGTCTACTGCGTTGAATTTAAAATTTAAAATTTTGCTTTTGATGTAATTAATAAGAAGCTCCACTCCAATCTGTATCATTAAAGAATTAGAGTCACACAACTATTTATAATGATATACTTCAATAATAAGATGTCATAACCATCATTTAGAATTTTCCAGGTGAGAAAAGTATCTACTCAAATGCTAAAATTTAAGAAATTAGGAGGGCCCTTAAGTTACAACTGCAAACAGTGAAGGGCCTCGACAGTTCAAGGTAATATAGGACTATACAAGACACTGTGATGGAGATGAATCTCATCTTCGCTAAAGTATTTTTGAAGAAAATTATAAGAGAAGATGAACTCTTTATAGAGTTTAAAATACTTGCATTATCAAACTTATGAAAGAGCAAAAGAATGATATTCATTTTGATCTTGTTCCGACACCATAAAAATCTTTCTTAGAAACTGTTTGAGCAATTTCACAATATGAAGTGTAGAATATTGATTTACTACATCAAAAATAATTTTTAGCGACATTTAATTAATGACAATAGCTTAATTACTGTCAGCTAAATATGTATTTTTAGTGGCAATTAATACTCTTTGTAAATGTCTCTAAAGCCTATAGCGACATTGGATTCAATAGCAATTAACTAATGCCGGTAAAATCTTTAACATTCTTTGTTAATATATATATTCATTGCCGCTAAAATTTATTTTTGTTATAGTATCTTTCAAGTATTGCATATTTTTCTTCAAATACATTTTAATATTCAGTGATTAAATCAATGCAAAGTGGAAAATATTCAAACCTAAGTTTCAGAGTGTATTGTACAAACTTTGAAACACTGTTTGGTGGGGAATATATAATTTTTTATCAAGTAAATGTTATACTTAAGGGGTAACATTTGTTAACTGACTAAGGCGTTGTCATTCTCTTAAATTAGAAATATAGAAAATTCTAAGAAACCTCAAATACAATTTTTGAGATTTACATACAGAAGAGAAGAAGATTACCAAGTGAAGACTCTCATACTATATAGTAGCCGGCAAGGTCATCAAAGCTTCCTTTTATGTTAGTGTCATTCTGTCCAGAAATCTCTTTACTGTTAAATATGATAATATGGGAGAAACCTTTCACTTAAAGAAATTATCTTTTAAAAGAAATTTGGGAGAAGTACATACTCCATAAACTTTTATGCAAAAAAAAGTAAAAGTTGCAAGACACTTGTAACATTTCATTCCTAGAGAGAGTAAAAAGATAAAATAAATACACACCATAAAAGAGAAAAAAAAAAACATAAAAAGGATGGTGAAAGTCTTCTATATTATTAGTGATTTTTTGTAATAATATCCTCAAATTTTTTTAGCGTATCAACCATGGTGCTGCACAAAATCAAGTTAATGCGATAGATTTTTCTGACGTGTAAAAAGTCAGCTTCTATTGAATCTTTCTTGCAGTCAATTTTTTTTAAGGATAGTGTTCGTACCAATTTTTGTACACCTCTTGCAGTCTTGTTATTTTCTATTTAAAGAAAAAGTTAAACAACAACCCAAACGCCAAAAAAGAAAAATGAGTACTGATAAATATAGTAATACTCAAAGTTACATAGTTGACCAAAATAAAGAAAAATAATAGCCACAAAAAATAATTAATAATGCTAATACCTTGCCAGGTTTGTGGAAGATGATACTAATAGACAACATAGTAGCCCCACATCTTGAAGAATAGATCCAAAATCACCAAGATAAGATAAATTGATATTCTCCCAAAATATTTTTTTACTCTGTTGATGATACATATTATCTTGCTGCAACCCGAAAACAAAAATTACCAGGGAAACTTTGAATTAAGTTAATTGAGGCATATTATCAAACAACCTAGATGCACAATTCACTTAATAATTTAAGGCATAGGCATTCTTGATATTTTACATTTTTGTACTCTAACTTTTGCACTAATTAATTGGCTATAAAAATTAATTCATCAAAGAAACGCAATACATGTACAAATCAAGTAGTTAGTAATATGCATGTAGAAATCTTAGCTAGAAATTATATCTAAAAGAGTAAATAATTAAGATACACATACTAAATTGCGACTACTTTTAATTAGTGAATCTCAAAGAATTGAAGAGACCAGCAAGAAGAAAGTAGAAAGAATTAATTTAAGCAAATATCACAGAGGAAGAATTGGGATGCACCTAGTACAATATTACCCATAGAATTGTACTACAGTATAAAGAAGGAAGAAGAAAGTGAAGTACAGAAGAAATTAAAAACTTACCCACATAAATTTGATGGGTTGTACCACTGAAGGAGAGAGAGTGATGTATAATATTGGGGTTATTTTGAGAAATACACGTGGTTTGTCAAAGAGTGTCAGTAAACGTGTCTTCATCTAAATAAACAGTACAATTCATGTAACATCTTGTACAATAAAATAGTGCAGTGTTCGTTAGTAAAATTACCTATGTGCCCTTGTTCATCCTATAGAAGTATCCTAGTAAAATTACATAATTGCCCTTGTTCGTCATTTAGAAGTGTCACTTCCAAAAAAGGGTAATAATAATATATATAGTCCCTCTTTACTATTCCTCTAATAAATAATTTGCGATGACGAAAAAATATGTGAATGATAGGCAAATATTATTACTAATGAATGTAATTAAAAATACATCTTAAGTCTTTCATGTGATCGATTCAAATTATATATTTTAAAATAAGTTGCATATAAAATTAACTTAAATGATAAGTTTATATTGAAATTGAATTAACGGAGAAGGGCCTAAAATGTCCTTCAAGTATTTGAATTGCTACAAAATTAGCCTCAATCCATCTTTTGGCCCTAAAATACCCCTGATGTCCACCTTTTGGCTCAAAAATACCTCGATGTTAATCATTTGGCTCATATTTGTCCTTATTTTCAATAGCTCCCTTAAAGTAAAATTATTAAATATTTATTTATTATATTGCTTAATGTGATTGGTCCAAATTTAAACCCTTCTCAAATATATAATAAAAATGATATTTTTTAAAAAATATTTTTTTATAATACCGAATATGATTCATATTTTGACACGATACACTTGAAAATAATATTAAAAAAATAATTAATTTCATGATATCTTTCTTTTGACCTATTTTAAATCAACCCTCGATTTATTGTAACGTAACCCAACTCATAAATGGAGATCCAACTAAAATCCATACTCAAACTGATTGTCCATCTAAGAAATATTATTATTTTCATTAAATAAAATTTTCTTATTCAAATATCTTGTTCATTTTCTCTTTTATTCCTCTTTTAATCTCTAATTCTTAATTAGGATATCCGAGACTCAAACTTGAAATGAACTCACATGTTTATGTTCTGGCTGAATGAGGGTGAGGATAAGAGAACTGATTTTTTTATTCTTTTATTTTGAGTTTTGGGTACACAAAAGAAAAATGTAATATTTGTACATATTTGCTTAATTAAGTCATCTTTTATTGAACTAATTATTTCTATATGAATGCATCGTTATGTTCCTCCTTTTTTCTCTCTTGTTTGTCATGAATTAAAAAATAAATAAATTTAAAATGGTGGACAAGATCCAAATAGAAAAAAAGAAATGGAAGAGTAGATGCCTAACCTTTTTTTTTATTTACTATGAAATTCAAAATCAAGTCAATCATGTGGGCTTATATATTAAGTAATTTCAAATTATTTTAACGGAAAAAGGCCTAAAATGCCTTTAAACTATATGATTTTGATATAATGTTTCCCTCCATCCACCTAATGAGTATAATCCATTAGATATAAGAGTATTTTTTAACCAAAAGGTTAACGTCAAGGGTATTTGGGGGCCCAAAGGTGAATGAAGAATAGTTTTGTACCAATTCAAATTAGGCTCTTCTCCGTTGAATTAAATATAAATTAATTTTCTTTTAATCTTTTTTAGAAATAAAACTATAAAGTAATTAGTTTTTTTTATAATATTAACAACTTCAAAGGTATTTCAGTCATTTTGATAAATAAAAATGTTTAACAACACTTACTTATCAAATACATGAACAACTTTTTTTCAACTATAACACTTCTATCCAAACAAATAACTACTTATTTTAAAAATAAGTTTCAACACTTTAAAAAATTAATTTTTTAAAACTATTTTTTCAGCCAATCCAAACAACATAAGAGAGGAGTTGCTTACCATTGTTAAAGTTGTATGCTTGGAAGTTTTTTGAGTTGTTTTAGCTTCTTAAGGCTCCGACACCATGTAAAACAATTTCTTAATATGTCGATATGTGATGCACTATACATAGCATCTGACTTAGAGTCCTACAAAAGTCCAATAACAAAGTCAACACAAAGTAGGAAGATATAATACATAAACATAATCACTAACTTGACGTCAGCAATAACTATGATCTTTAGTTTTGGATGTACACAAGTAGACAATTAAATTTGTATAAAATTGAACAAATAGACATATTCACCCTGCATGGCAATTA
Source organism: Solanum verrucosum (assembly GCF_900185275.1). NCBI lineage: Eukaryota > Viridiplantae > Streptophyta > Magnoliopsida > Solanales > Solanaceae > Solanum > Solanum verrucosum. Next base: position 1,772,104 of record NW_026020352.1, on the reverse strand, counting down.
TTTGTGTCTTACATGGCATCGAATAAGTATTACGTCATGTAAGACACGTGTGTCTATTTATTTAATTTTATATAAATTTAAGTGTCTACTTGTATTCACTAAAAGTTGAAGAGCATAGTTATCAGCTGAAACCAAATTAAAGATCATATTTATATATTATGTCAACTAGGAAATATCATCCATTAGCTTTTATCTAGCTTGCATCCATCATCATCAATTAACTTTTATCTAGACTCTACATATGTGCTAAAAATTAACTACATCAGCAGGTGTTTGACTATAATTACAACTGTTATTGTATGTTAACTCAAAATCGATATAGAAACTCATAAACTTCAAATTCTGAATATGCCACAACTAAATGCGGGGGCATTTCAAGTTTGGTAAAATCCATCTAACATAATGTCCTCCTCAAGCAATGGTTAGTGCAGAATCATAAAATTCATATGAGGGCAAATTCTTCAATACAAATGAGATGTCACAAAAACACACTCAAACTTGCTGAGTTTCGAACCTGTGCGCCAACTGAAGTCGGGCCAGAAGAAGCAAACAAAGGGATTTCTCCCATAGAAATAAGATAGTACTCGAAATGAATAACGCAGAATGAGGAATTAAGAAGCATATAATATATAAGCTTGTTGCAGAGGAAATCATTAGCTTCCTTTTGGGACTCCAGAGGCTGCTTCCATCTTCAATTGCCTGAATCAATTATGGGTGACAAATATCAGGTTGGTTAGCAGTAAAAAACAGGTTTTCAGAAACGAAATTTGAATATGTTAACAAACTTCGACTCATTATCTGAAGATAAATATGAATTTTAACAATGATGCACAAGAAATTGGTTTTGACCTGCACACTTCACTAGAAACATGTATGGATACAATTTTTATTTTTATTTAGCATAGTCATTAGTCAAGCCAAAAGGAATGGATGGATTCAGTTGAACTTGCAGAATGTGCTCATGATGTATCTTTTATGATTCACCAATATTTATCTTTCTCCAACAATTGGAAAAATCTCTGCGAGTTGAAAAGAAAGGTGATATGTAACAATATACATTACTCGCAGAGTACTATAAAGGCATCACATTTTTTTTTTACAGTAATAACCAAGAACAAGTAGCACACGGTTCAAAACAAGATGGATATATAATGGGTCAGTCCTATCTTTCTTCACTTGATTATCAGATTTAGTTTCGCATACCGTATTGCTCGTACCTCTGACCTAAGTAACAAATCATTCAATCTTTGTCACTTGAACTAAGAACATGACAACATCCCGAAAAGTGCAACAATTAGCAACTCATGACATGATCTATAAGTTGCTCTCCAAAAATGTTGCCGCATCCGTGTCGGATCCGTTAAAAACACACAAATTTTGGAGGATCTGACACGCACCCGTCGACATTTTTGAAGAGTCCCATGATCATTAGTTGGAAAATGCTAGCTAGCATGTGTTGGCAAATAATAATCCCATGCAGGAATAATATTCATGATAAATACTCTAATAAGAGCAAGCTAAGATAATAATCACACAGTATTTTTAACGTTGAGAATATAATACTTGAGAGAAGAGCAATACATATCATTATAAGGGAAAATTTAACACGCTTGCTAGTCCCTACATACTACTCAAGAAATAATTCACTTTTTTTAACAAACCTTACTTAAAACTTATGTTGCTAGTAGTCTACAGTAATGTCGAGAGATATGTTAGATCCTTCAAAATTAGTACTCCCTCTTCCATTTTACATGGTACTCTTTCTTTTTTAATCCGTCCCAAAAAGAATTGTACTTTATTATAATTAGAAATAATTTAATTTTAAAATTCTCCTTTTACTCCTAATGAGATGATTTACAACTACACAAATATTTAAATTTCAAAAGTCTTCATTTTTTTCTTAAACAACGTGTCAAGTTAAATAATGTCACATAAAATGAAACAGTGCGTATCATTTTGAAGAATCCAACACAAATGTTATAATATTTTTTTAAAAATCAAGCAACATAGCTTAAAATCTCCTGCACTTTCTTAGACTTGGTGTTTATGAATTTGAAATGAGAAATAGATACAAAGTAACCAATCAAATGTTGGGTTGGCCCCACAAAATGAATGGAAACAAGATTTATTTGTTCCATGCCCTCCTTGACCTTATTTATCATATACTGTAAAGTGCAAATAAAAGTGTAATGGGTTCCATCACAAGGACTTGACCCAATATTAAAACACTTCAATAGCTAGACTAGCCATAGACACTAGATGCTCATACTTAATGATATCCAAGGAAAAGAGCAAAAGGCAAAATAAATTAAAGGAGGTAATTAAGATTTCAATAGAATTCCATATTTTGGTTGTAAAATGAAAAATGGCAAGAAGCAAAAGAATGTCTACACATATTTAAAAAACAAATAATGGAGATTTTTACGAACTATTTGCTTTCAAATTTATCTATTATTTCAAAATTGAAATATGAAATTTAGAAGTCTAAAAATCAAATTCTAAAAGTATCAAAATGTTTTTTTTTATAAAAAAAAATCAATAATGTTGTATTCTTCAACATTAAGGAATGTTGGTCACTTCCAAAAATTACAAAGATAGTAAAGGTTAAACTTTAAGTTTTCCAAAGCACCAAAGAAATCTATATCAGTTCATCCTCTATGCAGTTTTCTTTGCACCAAGAAAATAAAGACACTAAACAGTTTCATTTCACATCGTGTATGAACTTGATTTTATCTTCAAAACATCTTTCATTTTTTTTTAGCTTAACTTTAAATACTATTTTTTTCAAATATCAATCGATTCATGTCCAAACGGTTGCCACATATTATTCTTGCATGTCACTAGATTAGTATTACAATGTTTCCCTAGTTAGCTTAGATCATTGTTTATGAATAACTAGCTATATCTACTCTCCTACCTATCCATTAAGCTCTCTCCCTTAATTATATTAAACAAAAGACACAAATATTGAGATATTCCATTGCCTCAATAATGTAATCATTTTTTATAAGAAACAATTGTATGTTGCAATTAGTTATTTCAACTTTTCATTTATAAGTGAATTTAATTGGACATTTTAGCAACAGTAATAACTATACATAAGTTTCAAATAAGTTGAGGCCCTTAATAAATCCTCATTAATTAATATTTCATCATTTAAAATTATGTCAAGCCAACATTATAAATAATTTATTGGAATTATACCTTACCTACATCTTTTTTTCTCTATTTATGATATCTCATCCAATAAACATTTAATGTTTTACTCTGTAATGACCAAAATCCAGACTTTGATGCCGTTTTACAATAATATCATATGTTTAGTGTGATGTTGTAATACATTTCATTTCATCTGACATTATTGTATTTTAGACTGTTCCAACAAAGAATAGTAGAGTATCTTTCTATGTCTAAAAACTCCTTTAACTTCAATTTTACCTCTAATAAAGACATGCTTTTATATACTTATATAAGTATCATTTTTGTCAAAAACAAATAAATATAAATATCATATCACTTATAAATCTACGTTGCTTTAACTCTTCAAAAATATCGATGGTTGTATATCGGATTCTTCAAAAATAGTGTATTATTAAAGAATCTAACATGGTATAACAATATTTTTGAAAAATCTAAGCAACTTAGCTTAAGTCTTTTGGTATGTAATATTTATTTTCTTTCCCTTTTTCAGAAAGAATCAAAATATTTGTTTTATATATATATTTCAAATGCAATCAAATACTCGTATAATACACAAAAACAGTTCTTACAGTCTTATAGAGTTAATACGTTAAAACAATTCTTACTGTCTTACCAGCCAGCTATCATAGTTTTCTCTGCAAAAGGGCTGCCATAAATTTATCTTACTACATGCTCCGTTTGTCTATTTTTATTTGTTTACTATACTAAAAATATCTATATATACTCTTATTGATTCAATTAATATTTACATCCACTCTTATCTATTCAATTTAGAAAATTAAGAGATAATTTATCAGTTAACTTCTAATCTATCCTTGGTATTAACTGTATTTCCAAAATATTGAATTTATTATACACAAATAATGATATAGAAAATTTGTCATTTTATTTGTTATTTCTTGAGGAGTGTGCTAAGTCAATATTAGACAAATAAACAAAAAAAAAAGAGTAATATATAGGGCCTACTCATTCAAGGCTATGAGTTCGTGGTTAACAAAATGAGTTGAAAACTATGAATCTGTTTGGATTGATTTAGAAAAAGTAGTTTTTAAGTAATAAATAAATAAAAAGTCAAAACTTAATTGGTTTTCAACTTATTTCAAGTGATTTTCAACTTATTTAAAGTTATTTTTGACATATTTTAAGTTATTTCTATATTTGTCAAACACTTGAAAAAATAAAAAAAATGGACTTAAAAATAGATTTGAGCAACTTATAATCCAATCCAAACACCCTCTATGTGTTTACAGGTTTGAATTTACAAGTCTTGATAGATTGAATTACAAGTTATCTATAAGTTATTTGTGCTAGTGGGAGGTAGCTGAAACCCCACTTTTTAGTTGTCAATTAAAACCATGTGAACTTTGACCAAAATTTTAAAATGTATTTTTCATCCTAAAATAGGAAAAGAATTAGTACAAACTATAATATAAATAATTTTTTGAAAATATTGAGTTGATTTAATGAATATAACTTAGAGTAGATTTTATTTGACCTAGCTAAAAATGGAGAAGCCCCAACCCTAGTTAGGAAGAGAAAGAGCGCCGTTGAAGTGACAAGTGTTGGGTGTTTATCCACTAAACTAAAAAGACAAACACAAATTAAATAGGGATTTAAAAAAGTAGTATCTAGTTTTATAGACTACTACTATAACCCCTCCACCATTGTTAAAGTGCCCTTTCAGCCCAGCCAATTAACACCTGTCCATGGCTACAAACATGCTAAGCAACAAGGAAACCAAACAAACAGACAACTCCATTCCCAGGGAACCGTGCACCTTATCATAAAAAACAAATAAACACATGCCCCAATTGTAACTTTTTATGAAACCAAGAAATCTATAAACCTACTAAACAACACATTTAGTAAGTAATAAAAATGGAGTCCTTTTTAGAAGGTAAAAATTGGGTTATATGTAGAATGTGAGTTAAAAGAATTGAAAATTTACCATGGAAGTTGATGTTAGTTTAATTCTTTCCTTTTCCTTTCTGATCTGAATGTCCGTGGCCGTGGTCATACCCATTTCCATAGAAGAGATGTAAACGAGCATCATATTCAGTTGTGGGAACAAGATATGATCCGTCTGTGGGAGAAAACCTCTGGTAATGAGGCAAAGTAGAGGAAGAATTGGACTGAAGGGTCCCCCTATTGAAACCAGATGTTGAAGAAATGCTGAAGTTCAAATTGTACTCGTTATTAGTATTAGTATTACTGGAGGTAACGCCCGGGACTAGGTTGTCACCGCCAAATGGGAAATGCTGCAGCTCCGGTCGATGCTCACCCGTAATACTAAACATTGGTGAAGACACTGGTCTTAATGGCTGTAGAGGATTTCCCAAGTAAATTTGGCCACTAGAGTTGTCTATTCCACGAGTAGCTGATGGGCCTAATAATCCTGAGGTAAAATACTCCAACGGATTTGTAGACCATTGCCTTGGTGTGTTCTGGTGAATGTTGCCATTAGGACTTGTGTTGCTGTTGTTGTTATCGCTCATACCACCGGTCAATAGCTCAGTGAAAGACGAGCTAGGGTGCATGTTTTGGTGGTGTTGAGCAACAATACAAGACTTGTTTTCTTTTTCCTTTTCTTTCTCTGTGGCCCTTTCCTTTGCTCGCTCCCGTGCCTTGAGCCGACTATCAGATCTGGAAAGTGACAAACCAGAACCTTTACTAGTCTCAGAATTGCTACAACAAGGTTGTTGCTGCTGATTGTAATTAAGATCATCATCCATTTCCACATCAGCTGAATCAAAACCCGGCTCACTTGACCTTTTCTCATCACTGAGCTGCAGTGTATCTGGAAATGCCTCAAGAGGTGGAAGCTCAGCAATAGAAGGAGCGGCCGCTTTTAGCAGCCATTCGACAGCCTTGCTGGGCTGATCACAGCCTAGACGGTCTTGCAAATCATAGAACTGTATAGCAGTATTGACAGAAAGACGAACACGTCTATCTCTTAACCCCTTTGAAGTCAATACTTTACTATGCCTATCTTTCCCTCCAGATGCACGAGAAACTCTAACAATTCTTGATGAAGGCCGACCATAAAATTTTACAATCCCACCAAGTCCACTACTCTTTTTGACTTCTCCTACATCATCTACATCATATTTTTGGTACTGCTCATCCTCCTTGTTGCTCATTCTTGGAAACTTGCACTCATCAGTTTGAATCTCCTCCATCTCCATACTACAACTTTCATACCTTTCTCAAACAAACAAAAAAAATAAATCAAAATCAAGAAAACACCCACCTTTCAAAATTTATTGGTTTACCCAAATTTTCTTGAGTTCAAAAGGGTATACTATTTTTTTCCTATGTGGATTTGGGACTTGAATTAGGGTTCCAAGATGGAGAAAAAAAATACAAGTAGATAAAACTATGAGCTGGTGTAGGGGGTACCTTCTTGGGCTTGGAGGACTGTAGATGTCCTTTGCATTAATCATGATTACACACTACTTAAAAGACTTTTATAATGATAAATCCATATGAGTACACACATGTAAAGAGAAGTCAAAAAAAAAAAAAAGTGTGTTTTGAGGTCTGATATATCACATTCAACTACAGATAGGGCTTGTTCAAATGTCAGAAGTAGAGAGAAAAGAAGGCTTCTTTTTGCAGTGCTTTCAAAAACAAAGGCCTGTGTCATCTCAGCATCACAGCCCTGTTACACTGTAGGAAAACAGTCAAAACCATACCCACAAAAAATCAACAAGCCCACAAAATTAATTTATTTTTAAAAAAAGAAAAGAAAAGAAAAGGAAGAAGCATCAAATGCTCTAGCTTTTCATAGGGCTTTAGATATAAACTTTTGGACAGATGGGGTTTATGAGTAAAAGCTAAATAATTAGGTAGCTAATCTAAGAAGAAGAAAAAGAAAAGTCTTTGAAGGATAGAGTGGAGAGCCTTTTTTGTGTGTGTAATTAAAGAATGGCAATTTTGTTATTGCTATTCTCAAAAAGAGAGAAGATAACTACACAACCAAAAAGAAATAAAATAAAGAATGACAATTTTATTTAATTAAAAAAATAAACTATTTCCAGTGGGAGTTAAATTCCATTAATAAAATAGATGATTAAATGTTGTTGTTTTGGTGTTTGTGTCTGTATACAACACCAACAATACAATATATTCATTTACCATTTGTTGTTTCTTGAATAGAAAACATGAAATCTAGACAACTGTTGGATCTGAGAGTTTTGTACTCCTTCAAGGGTAGATCAGCTCCTTGTTTCACATAAAATCAAATTATGGATAAAAATCCTTTCTTTTATCTTCAAATCAGCAAAATATCTTCAATAATTAGCTAAAATGGCATTGGAGAAAAAACAAATTTTCCAAGATAAAGAATTGTTGTAGCATCTTGAATACATTCAACAAGTGCTTCTTTCTTACCTATAATTTACAAAAAACCAAAAATGTGAAAAAGGGCAACTCTAAGGAGCAGCTAAGTTCAAAGTTGAAGAATATTACCCAAATCTCTGCTTCCTTATATCACAACTTTGAAAACTCCAAAGCCATAATCAGCAAATCCAAACCAGAAAATTTTAAATATATGATAAATGCTCTTCAACTCTCATTTTTAGACCAAAAAAAGCAACTGTAAGTCCCCATGATGAAAACCTCCAACTTATCCTTTAATTTTTGTGAAAATGGAAAATCTTACTTTCTTTTTTTTCAGATATTTTGGTACCTAAAAATAAAAAAGTAAAGAGAGAGAGTAAAGTAAAATCCCTAAGGTTATGAACATTCGAGCATATCACCAGGCTTATCGTGTAAGTACAGACACAGTGCCGTTTTACTCTTTTCCACTTTTTTTTTTTTAAAAAATAATGCCATGCCAAGATATTTTTCCTATTTAGTTGCCCTCTTTATTTTTTGGGAAAAGGTTCAAAAATGTCCATAACCTATTGGAAATAGTTCAAAAATGTCCTCTTTTTATTTATTGATTTAAAAATATTCTTAACGTTTTTTTTAGGTTAAAAAATGCTCACTAATTAGCAGACATATGACATGAAATTTAACTAAACAAATGACAATTTTATATTGGTCCACATCATTATATGACTCATCTTTAGTTTGCAAAACAAAGTTAATAATGATCCCTTCGATTGTATTTTACCCACTCAACAAACAACAAAACACAAAAAAAAAAAATTAAAAAAGATTAAAAAAAATTGAGATAAATGTCAAAAACACACCTAAACTATCTCTTTTTTTTAGTTTCATACATAAACTATTGAGAGTGTGAGTTTCATACTTAAACTATCATTTTTTTTAGTTAGAGAAACACACATCAGTGGTGTGTGTAATGCACTCTTTTTTTTTTTTTGAAAAACCTTGACACATGGCATTCCACATAGATAAGATATTCCACCTTGACAAAAATTAAATAATAAATTATTAATATTAATTAAAAAATTAAAGATTAAAGTATTACTATACATAAAAAATAATTAAATGATTTCGTTTACCCCACTCCATCACCTCCTCCATGTACCCCCCCCCCCCCCCCCGACAATCCCCCATCCTTTTTAAAAAAAAAAATCTATTATAAAATATTTTAAAAAATTCATACTTCACCCTCCCCCTCCCAAAAAACAAAAACCACCCACTCATTCCCCCCACCCCACCCAAAAAAAATGATATTATTTTATTTATTTTTTTTAAAAAATGATATTATTTTATTTTTTTAAAAAATAAAATTCTACACCACCCTATTTAACCCTCCGCTCCTAATTTTTATTTTACATTTTTCTCATTTTGTGTTAGATGTACGTACATATATTTTTAGAATTTTTTTTTTCTACTAGTGTACGAATATAACATAAATAAATTAAAAAATTTAAAAAGTCTTGAACAGCAAGTAAACAATATTTCCGATATGTATATATCTAATACTAAATGAGAGAAAAAATTGAAAGCGGAGGGTTAGGTGGGGTAGGTAGAATTATTTTTTTTAAAAATAAAATAATATCTAAATTAGTATTTGAGGTGGGGGGAGGAGATGAAGTAAAAAAAATTAAATACTTTTATATAAGAAATTTAAACAAAAAAAGAAACTTAAAAAAAATGGCTGGGGGTGGCGGGGGGGGGGGGAAGGGTGAGAGGAAGTGATAGAGTGAGGTAAGAAAAATATTTTACATTTTATTTTATAAAAGAAATATTATCTTTTTTGGATAATAATTTTTTAATTTTTAATTTTAACTAATACTAATAATTTATTTAATTTTTTCAAGGTTGAATGTTTTGTCCATATGGAGTGTGATGTGATAATTTTTTAAAATAAAAGAGAGAGTGTATTACACACACCATAATGAGAGTGATATAAAAGAGAGATGTGTGTTTCTCAAACTAAAAAGTGATAGTTTAGATATGAAACTCACACTCTCAATAGTTTAGATATTAAACTCAAAAAAGGGTACAATTTAGGTGTGATTTTGACACTTATCTTTTCTTTTTTTTTAGGTACAAAAGGATAGTAATATATTATAGCTTAATATGCATTAGTTCAAGATAGTGGCTGAGCATGACTACTGTTAACATACATGGAGGAGGTAGAGGTTGATTACATAGCATATTGGTAATATTGGGTGATATACGTTTAACAAAAAGAGTTGCAGCCTTGTTTGCTTCCAAATACTTTACTGCAAACAAAGGGGGAACTGCCCAAAAAATATTCATTTATACAGAAGGAGGAAGTTTTGAAGTTCAAAAAATTCATAAGGAAAAAATTGAGGAATCAAATGTATTTATAGCCATGAAAGTACTGTTTTTGAAAGTTTGCAACCTTTTTAGAACAGTCACCTAAGAAAAATGGGCGGGATATTTAAATGAAACTCGGTAAAAGAAACTTCATTGGGTTGCGCACGGATCTGGTTCGGATTGGATATTTGGCAAATTTAATAAATAATCAAAGAAAAAATTGTCCAAAAATAAATCTAGTGATTGATAATTTTTCAAAGCCAAAGTCGAGCTAGCAAGCGACGACGTGAGGGAACCTCTTTTCAATCCTTTTTAACAAGTAAAAGTGTTTTTTTATTTAAACACTTGAACTTCTCTTTCCACTATCGATGAGGGAGAAATGCTTTCACCAAAACATGTGTTTCCTCAATTTCTCATTTAATTTACACTAGATCAACAATCCCCCGCATGAATGGAGAATAGCTATAACATAGAGAAATGCACATACGAGTGTATACTCTGCAAGCAAGGATTATACATCTGGATAAGTAGGTGTTTCTTTGATTTTTTCATTGTGAACATATGTTGGATATGTTTGTAAATTTTACGGAAAATACCTTTATCACGAACACTTGTACCGAATTTATCAAAGCTTGTACTTCACCAATAACTCTCATTGAAAATTCTCATAGCTTGAGGCGTGTCGAAAGACATTGTCCTTAAGGATATTTCACCCGGTATGAGTGTATCCCCTAGGATTCAACAAGCTCTTCTAGTATAAAACTAGGAGCCAGAAACTAACAAAGATTTAAAGAAAAAAACTCAGCACACCAATAGAATATAGGTGGAAAGATTTACTCTCAAAATGTATATTTTCCTACCACCTTGTGATAGAGGAAGACCACATTTATATGGAAACATACATAAGGCTAAAGCCTCCAACGGTTACAAAAAGGAATGAATGTCAATAATTAGGAATAAGGGCAAAAAATTTGAAGACCAATTAAGAGGAAAGAGACGTTGGCAACTGCCACATTTTGACCCACCTTAAAATTGATTTGTAAGATAATTAATAGAATATTAACACCCATTTAAGATGATGAATGTAGAAGATAATATGAACACTTCTTTTTGAGATACTAAAATCATTTTTCCAACAATCCCCTACATATCTCAAAAAGAATATTAATAAATAGAATGAAATAAGACGTTTTGTTGGATTTTCACATATGAGTCTAATGCATCAAATTTGGTGTCTGTAGACTATGAACCAGACCTAGATAAAACAAGATTAAACTTACAGAATAATTGGTGAAGTTTAGAACTTCTATGAACCAATAATTCTTTTGTAAGACCCACGTCTTATTCATCACATTATACTCGCACAATCTTTATCGTTATTGCGGTTTTGCGCTAAGAGGTCATGTTCGTGTCCTGATATTCATGAGAGCTCTAGAAATTTGTCACAATTTCATAGAAGCGGCACCACTTCACACTCATATAGGTCCAATCATCAAGTGTATTCTGCAGAGCAATACACCACCTATAAAGGATATGACTTGGATTAAGAGCTTAACTTAGCCTCACTTTGCCTTGTAGACTGTTGCACTACATTCACATATCATAGGAGGGACATAATTTTATAGTGCTTGCTTGATCAACTAATGACTTATTGTTACCCATATGAACCGAATTCATGTGATCTCCAATCACATAGGTTGCGTTACCATCATCGTTGATCTTCTCAAATTGACTAAAGTCTTACTCCCCTCGATGTTTCATTTAGTCAGTAAATTGATCAGATTCACCTTCGACTACACATTATCTATTTACGTAAATAATTCATCTCGCTGTAGTATTTTTATCACATTGTGTCTCAAACACATGTATCTAATTTAGTCACATAAAAGTTGGTTTTATTCCAATTGGAATACACACTAAGAGTTGTCTTAACCACTTAGTCACATCACCAATCAACTCCACAACAACTAATTCTAATTAATTATTTTTATATTATGGCATTCACAAAAATGTATCAACCTCTTTTACCTTTGTCATCATATATTGTACCCTTTTTGTACAACAAATTATTCAATTTATTTAGTATTGTACTTATTGTACCTCTCATGTATTACCAAAGACTCTTTTCAAGATAATGTATCAAGAATCAATATAATTTTCAACAACAAGAGCATTGGAAGTATTTTCACTTTTAAAAACTCAACAATACTTTATTTTATTTTTTCCAACTCTAACATTGTATTCAATCAAATCACAATTGATTACCACAAATATGTATATACAACATTTATTAGCATACAATTAAAAATTTAGACATTATTTTTCTTTTCTTAGGATCATGTAACACAACCTTAACAAGATACCCCTACACTTTAAAATATTTCAATAGAGGATTAACTTTCTCAACATCCATAAAGTTTTCAAAGTAGTATGTAACATACAAATCTATACACCAAAACATAATAAAATTAAAATAAACAAAAAGAATTTACGTCTCATTTACTCAAGAAGTAAAACAATTTGAGAATATACACAAGCAAAGATCATATATTATTATAAGCATGAACCTCATAACCCCAAAGTTGATTTACCATTTTACCCCTGCAGTAATACTTAAATATTAATTTATTTAAAATATTAGTTAAATATTAATTTATTATAAAGTAAATTTATAATAAATTTAATTTGCTGTCAGCCCTAATTTAATTTGCAGAAACGTATACCTCCTGTTCCACTTCCCTCACGATCGCTGTAACAGTTGTATAGTTGCTGCTCAACCTTCCCTTCTGCAACGCTCAAGTTCCATTACATAAATTATCCGTTCTTCCAAAACTTTTCAGATACTTCACTCATCTGTATAAATGTCTCCAACAACATGTTATTGTCCATCAAAGCTTTGTTTCTCTTTTCTGTGCTTGAATGAAATACATCATTATCAGGTAAATATTGTTCCTACTCTGTTTTTGTTGCATAATAGTTACGGCCAAATGTCAACAGAACTGTGATCATGAACGAAGGGCAGGACAATCAAAGAGTCCAGTGCACATTCTGATCGTAAGGATGATAACCCTTAGACTGGTCCAGTTCCATGTATTGTTTTCCATCACCATGATGAGCCATCCCAAGCTCGCACATCATCAATAGTTTCTTGGGCACTAATGCTGCGAAATCTTCTATGATGTGTCATTATGTGTGCACTGTTGTTGTTTTGTCGTTTCAGTCAAAGTATGCATAGTGCTCAAGTCGAGAGTTTTATCCGGGATGATATGAACAACCTGTGATGGAAAACATATGTTGGAGTTTATGCAGTCTTTAGTTCCTTTTTATCTTCTCGACTGTTTTTTTTTAAATTTTAATCATTCACTTCTTTTAAATGTTGTTTTGTGGTTTTTAAACACTGCAGGTGTTTTACTTTGCTGTAGGGGACAATAGGCGAGGCTGCTTTCTTAAGGTTAATCTACTTTCCTGACATTGACGCTTTGCTTTTGCTCTGTTTTGCTGCTAATTGAAAATATATGTACACCCTTAGTTTCCTTGCACATTGCGATCAGTTTTACTTGATAGCTTTTAGATGGTCTTATATGAACTCGCACATTACAATCACTTTTACTTGATAGCTTTTAGTTTCTGCCAGGCAGAAATTATCTTTCTCCTAGAGTAACCAATTCAACGCAATGGCAACCGAAGACTAAGAAATTATCTTTATTTAAAAATCCAACTAACTATGACATGACCACCTTAACTTGACCGTGACAAAGCAGCCAACAGAGTGTTATTTTGAACAAATTAATAGACCAATTACCCATGCCACTTTACTCTAAACAATTTCTGGCAATAATTTACTCATTGGCCGTGGTGCAATTTAGTAATCAACTTCATCCAGAATTGTTCCATTGCATTAATTCTTAAATAATCTCTTATTGCATAGTTCTTTGAGTAGATATATTTTATCAAGGACCGTCATAAATGGATTCACATCCAATGTAAAAATAACATATTTATGAGCTCTGAATTGACATTTGATAGATGATATTGGTCCATGTAACGTGCACTAACAAATAAGATAGCCGATAATAGGTAACCAAACTGAGTTTTATCCCGGCCGTGACACGTCCTATCGTAGAAAGTTTTATCCATGATTATATGAACAACCCGTGATGGAAAACATATATTGGAGTTTATGCAGTCTTCAGTTCCTTTTTATCTTCTCAACTGTTCCTTTTTTTACTTTAAATCATTAACTTCTGTTGAATGTTGTTTTGTGGTTTTAAACACTACAGGTGTTTTACTTTGCTGTAGGGGACAAGAGGCGAGAGCGTTTTCTTAAGGTTAATCTACTTTCCTAATCTTGACCCTTTACTTCTGCTCTGTTTTGATGCTAATCGAAAATATATTTACATCCTTAGTTTCCTCGCACATCACTCAGTTTTACTTGATAGCTTTTAGACAGTCTTATATGATCGCTTTGCTGTCTTTTTTCCATTTACTTTTTCTAAGAAATATTGCTTGGATACGTTTAGCAAAGTGTGATCATCTAAACTCAAACATGAAAAACTTACTTCTTTTCTACTGACTAAATTGATTAGTTTCCTAACTATTGTTGTCCATAAGAACCTTACTGATAAAAAAAATGATGCTTTTTGAATATCATATTACTGGAAATTAGACATTAAAACACTTCATACGTAAAAAATTCAAATTCATCAATGAGTTAGCTGTAACCATTTGGAACAGTTAAGACTTCAGGTCATGTCTTTGCCTTGATCGTGCCAAATCAAAGTTAACTAAAATTCTGCAATAACAGAGGTAATATAGCAATGGAATGAAACAGACATAGCAGAGTTACTTAGAGGCTCGTCCAAAGGTGCAGCGTAGTGATCAATGAAGTGGGATAAAGTCAAGAGACACCAAAATTCCTAACAGAGTCAGAAAGAGCACTCAATTAAAGTATTGATTGCACTTATCAATTGTTTCTTAGAGGCTCTTCCAAAGGTGTAGCGTAGTGAGCAATGAGGTGTGATAAAGTGACACCAAAATTCCTAAGAGAGTCAGAAAGAGCAAGTCATTATATGCATGGCATGTTCTCTATGAGTCTAGAAAAAAAATCCTATTTCAAGAAGAAAATGATCAGATTATTTTAGCACAACAATTCTATACCTTACAGTAGGAAAGTTTTACAATGATTCCAGCTGCTGAAGCAATTGGAAAAAATCCTATACCTCCCAAACATTTAGCTTCCTCGGAAATTTAATTGCCAACCTGAGTTTGAGTGAAAATCAGCAACAAAGACTCCTTTATTAACAGAACAATTAAACTATATAGGGAATTTAGCCTTCAGGCATTCTTAGTAACCCATAATTCTGTCCAAAAAATAGAAACATACAGAATTCAAAGAAGATATTATTTTCACACAACAAATCTATACCTTACATTAAGAAATACATAATCTCCAAATCTCTAATTAAATAAACTACTATTAGCTATACTGCTGCTGATATATGCTGTAGTAGAAAATATAGCATTCGCGTCCAGTTAAGCTGTTACAAAATAAAGCTATTGCCATAATATGCCAATAGATTGTCCACCAAGGACTCTTCCATTTTGAGGTCGAAACGTTTGAAATACTTCCGTTATATGCCAATAGATTGTCCACCAAGGACTCTTCCGTTTTGAGGCCGATACGTTTGCAATACTTCCGTTATAATAATTTGTTACATTTTTATTGATTTCCTTCTGTTTGAAATTACGTTTATTATCTCTTCATGTTCTACTACTTTTAACAGGTTTCTTCCTTTCGGCAACACCAAAATTGGTAACATTTCTCCACCTTGGATTAACTTGCTTCAATTACTTTGATATTTATACTATTGTTAGTTGTAGTTGCTCGGTTTTAAAATTAAAAAAGAAGAATTAGTTTATGCTTGGTGAATATTATATTCTTAAGCATCTTTATTGTTAGACCAAAAGAACACTAATTATAGAAAAATAAATAGCATCTACGTCACAAATATATATTGTAGTAGTACATCCTAGCTACTACAACAATACAATGACAAGTCTGGAAGAGCTCGAGAACCAGTGCCTACCAATTAGTAAGTTGAAGAAATATGCAACAGAATGGGTGATTAAAGTCTTAGTCATTCGACGGAGTTTAACAAAAGAGTATAAAAATGCAAACGGTGAGGGTATTCGTTGGCAACTGATATTAGTCGACAAAGAGGTAACTCTATTTTAATATTTTATTATATTCATTACTTAATATGTTGACTTCTTTTGCCATTGTAATGATTATGGTCCTTACCACAGGGTACAAAAATACAAACGACTCTTTTCAACAAAGATGTTCATGCATGGAACAAGTCTTTTCAACTTAATCAAAGTTACTACATTATAAATGGAAAATTAAATGGAGCTAAACCAAACTTCTTATCTGTGCATAAGGACCTCGAACTAGCATTTATGAACAACACAGATGTCGTAGAGGACAAAAGCCAATTTAAGACTGAACAATTTTCGAATGGATTTATTTCATTTGATGAAGCTGAAAAAATCACTAATGGGAGTTTGTTCGGTAAATTTCACTAAATGTTTGGTGTTTGTTCCATACAATAACAAAATCAGTATTTTGTAACACATTGTTTTGTTTAGATGTGGTCTGTATTTTACTCACAGTAAAAGCACTAACTGGAGAAGGACGAAGCATTAGACGCGAAGTAATCGTTACAAACGAAAGGTAACATATACTTTCTAGCCATCCTACATATAAATATTTCACTTTAATAAACATTTATCATAAAAATATTCTTTGTTACATATATAGGTATGATCGAAAAGTCATGACTTTATGGGGAGACTTCGCTCAAATCGAAGGTCAAATGTTACAGAGCCTTGAAAGTGACAAACCAGTGCTTGCCTTTTGTGATGTAAAATCATCCATTTACCAAGGTATAAATCTCCACACTTGATATATTTGAGTCAAGTTTCAAACTACATAAAAGTATCACTGAATTAATTACTCCTGTCAAAATAGGGGATTTTGTCCTTTCCACCACTCCTGTTAGTAGTTTGCTAATAAATCCACAATTTCAAAAAGCGAACAATCTCCAAGAATGGTAAGTAATACATGTTTCATCACACTTATTCGGACACTACCCACATGCTACGTCATTAATGTTTTTTTTTCCCATTACTTAAAAATCCTAGGAATGACAACATGAAGGCACAAAAGATTGACTTAAGTCTAATGCCAAGCAGACTAATGCAAACAACCCGCCAAGTGAAAATTACTAATATTTTAAATGGTTCACTTGCCATTGTGAAGGTACTTTCCTATACAACAACCATCTTGTACTCAAATTATATGTTTCAAATGTAATTAAGTGATTTACCTAATTTACGTATAGGACATGTACTATAAGTTCAATGCTACGGTTTCCGGCATTGACATTAACATCGACCCATGGTATCATGCTTGCAAGAGATGCTACAGACGAGTTACTGTTATAAATAGTAATGCAACTTGTACCTACTGTAGGACAGAAAATATTGATTATGAGGCGAGGTAAACTTCACAAACAAACAACAAATATTGCTTACTCCACCAGATACATGAAAAATTAATGATTAACTATTGAAATGAGTTTACTATATCACTATCAAATAATTAGTGTCATACTGATTAAATCTTCCAATTTGTTTTAGATATCGGTTAAAGATTGATGTCACTGATGAGGATCAATTTCTAAGGATTACATTGTTTGATGCTGCAAAATACTTTTTGGGTTGTGACGTAAAAGACTATGTTCTCTCTACATCTGAAAAGGTAAATCACTTACTCTATGAAATATTAGCCTATATAAATAACGTTAACCTATTTTAACTGAAAGACTAATATATACAGCTTCCTATTCCACAGAAAGAAGAATCAGAATACTATCGTAAGTTGGTATTGAGTAAGGGGAAAGAATTCAGTATCCTTGTGAAGATTGATCGTAACTTTCCAAATGTTGAGCCAAACATGAATGTGATAGCTATGGAGATACATGAGGTTCCAAAAAAAGATGCAGCAGATCAAACCAAGGTTCAAACTCCGATTACAAAACAAAGAAGCAAGAGGATGAAAAAACTAACTGATAATGAAAAAATGAAAGAAATAGTTGCAGACATACCTCATGTTGAAAAAGATATTGCAGCAGTTGAAACTGACATTGAAAGCCCACAAAAAACAAATAGATGCAAGAGGACCAAGAAAATTAAGGAAGCCATAGCAGATGAAAATCCACAGAAAGTGAGGACACATAAGGTTGAAAGGCAGAATGTACCAGATGAAAGTGACGACGAAACCCCACTAATTCAACTACAAAGAAAAAGGACCAGGAAGGTTAAAGGAAAAAACTTCATGCCATATCCGATGGAAAAGAAGATCAAAGAGGAAAAAAACTAATATATAGTTCATTTTAAATTTCCTTCAATTTAACTAACAATGCTTATTATCTCCATAATACTAATATTTAAAACCTACTTTCCTTTTTCCACCGAGCAACTACACCTAAAATCGCTTTTATTTGTAACTTACTTTCTCCTACATCAATGAATTTGGTTAACTGCTTCACTAAACATTCAATGTATGCAATTTAGTACTTCAAAACAAATCAACAACAATCTTCGGCAGCAATCTGTATCCTCATACAAATAAAAAGGTATGCATGCATCCTACCCTCTATGTATTTCTTAGCTATATATACAGAGAAAAAAGAACAATTCAGAATAATAGGTCTCTATTACCTATATATGCCAAATTAATGACTTCAATTACCATTAATGATTCCGTTATGTTCTAGATCACTGGAAAATTACATATGCTAGATCGGACAAGACAACAGAAGTGTCACACCAACAATCCGAAATTTGTCCCCATCAAATCAACAATGACACACAACCAACATCAAGGTAAATGTAGTATGCTAAGTAGTTATCATAGTTCAAAATAAAATATAACCCTTCTATTCAATTCACTTCACAGGTGATAAAGGTAACTCCATTGCTTCTAGACGTAATGTTGATCAGCAGGCCAAAACAACAATAGATCAGACACACTATACATGCCAGATCTCGGACAACACCCCAACAAAATCCACCGCTCAACAATGTGTGACTTCTCTATCTCTAAAACACAGTACTTAAGTAACTTACAATTACATTTGATTTTCACAAATTAATGTTTTGAAAATCTCTTTTCATGTATATACTAAATATAGTACTCACTTTATCTTATTGTAATAACCATTGCAAACTATTGTCTTGTCATGCCAAATCCAACAGGTGATAAAGGAAAAAGCATTCCTCCTACCAGTAAATTTGATCAGTATGACAACCACACAAAAAATGAATTGAGCAACACAGGTAAGAACTTACATAATCATGTTAAATTCTACATACATGAGTAGTCTGTACAACGCGAACATATTTCCATACATAATACATAATTATTACATGGTTTGTCTAAATGTACAAAAATTGTTGCTCTTATAGAGAAAAGTCAATTGCGAAGCGCATTGCGAAAAGTGGACAAATATATATTAGCAACCCAAACAACAACACATCTAGAAGATGAACATCCACGTTTGAAAAAACAACCTAAAATTAATTGGCTATTTAGAGCATTATCTGAAGAGTCTGAAGCTGGAGGTACATTGAAAAAACCCTATTCATATCTTACATGACTTCATCATTCAATACTTTTATGAAATTAGATTCTTAACATATATCTCTACCCATATTTATATATGTAGGAACTGTTGCTTACAACTTATCTTTATCATATCTGCACGTGTTAAAAACCATCCCAGAATGCATTTATTGTGCTGCAAAAAGATTGGAACATGAACCTCCAGCATTCTGTTGTGCAAGCGGATATATTAAATTGGCAACCACTGAAGCTCCAACAGAACTATACGAAATGTTTGTGGCATCTACTCCAGACGCCGTAGAGTTTCGCAAAAATATTCGTGCATATAATAGCATCTTTGCTTTTACATCTTTTGGTGTTAACCTGGATAAGGAATTAGCATCTGCAAGAAAAGGAGTGTACACATTCAGGGCACAAGGTCAAATTTATCACGATCTACCATCATTGGTACCGCGTGATAACAATCCCTGTTACTTCCAACTATACTTCTTTGATACAGACAACGAGTTGACCAACAGATTATCAAAGGTGAATGAAGGCATTCTTTCAGACCAAATTGCAAAAAAGATCAAACAGGTAATGGATGGTAACCCATATGCACAAATTTTTCGCCAATTAAAAAGACCAATTAAGTTTCCACAATTTCCAACTTCGTATTGCTGCAAATGCCTCTTTGGATCAACGAGTGTACAACACACCCTCGGTAAGTCAAGTAGCAGCAATTTGGATCGATGGAAACAATCCAAATACATCTTTTGATCGAGAAATAATTGTTCATGAGCATTCAGGGTACAAGCATAGAGTAAAACACTATTTTGGTTGTTATGACCCTCTTCAATATCCTTTGCTATTCCCAAGAGGTGAAGGCGGATGGCATCAAGGAATAAGAAAACAAAGCAAAAGACTACCTCACAGAAGAAGTGCTCACTCCCCAATTATAACCAATGATATTCCAACATTCATATCAGCTGATGCAATATTAGCCAACGAGGATCAAGGTAAAATATATCACCTTCTGCCCTCTTATAGTAAAAAAATAGTCACATGCTATTCCAGCATTCATATCAGCTGATGCAATATTAGCCAACGAGGATCAAGGTAAAATGTATCACCTTCTGCCCTTTTATAGTAAAAATTTAGTCACGATCTTCACAAGTTAGCTACTGATAAAAAAAAACATACACCATATAAAATACTACTACCAATGACGTACAAAATACAATTATCATAAAATACATTTTTCTATTATACCAATATGCTAACTAGCATTAAATAAAAATAATATTAATATTATTTCTTCCACTTGTAGATGTCCGCCGCGAGACAAAGGGAAATGTTTCTTGCAGAGAGTACTATTGTTATAAGCTACAACTACGAGAAACAGAGAGGTCAGTATTACTACTATGTGGAAGATTACTACAACAATTTGTGGTTGACATGTACATAAAATTGGAAACAACAAGGCTAGAATATTTCAGAAAGGAACAATCAAATTTTAGAAGAGAGGTTTATCAAGGTATCGTTGATAGTGTCAGCGCTGGAGAATGCAGGGGAGATAGAATTGGGCAAAGAATACTACTTCCATCATCTTTTATTGGGGGCCCACGAGATATGAAAAAACGATATATGGATGCAATGGCTTTGGTGCAACATTTTGGAAGGCCAGATCTGTTTATAACAATGACGTGTAATCCTGACTGGATAGAAATCCAACAAGAACTGCGCCCCGGACAGACTCCTCAAGATAGACCTGACTTGGTGACAAGAGTATTCAGAGCTAAGTTGCAAGATATAAAAGGCCAAATTTTTAAGAAAGAAATATTTGGAATTGTTGTTGCTCATGTATTCGTGGTAGAATTCCAAAAACGGGGACTACCACACTACACCTCCTTCTCATATTAAAAGAAGGGCACAAGATCAAATCAGGAGATCAGTACGATAGGTTTATCTCAGCAGAGATTCCAAATAAATGTGAGTATCCTATCTTGCATAAATTGGTGCTCAGACATATGATGCATGGTCCATGTGGAAACAAACGTCCATCAAACACATGCATGCAAAATGGACAGTGTAAATATCATTATCCTAGGCCATACAACAACAAATCAATACAAGCAAATGATGGATATCCAATTTACAAAAGAAGAATGGATGGAAGAATAGAGACTGTTCGTGGAATGAATATGACTAATCAATGGGTGGTACCTTATAGCCCTTATCTGCTTACAAGATACAATTGTCACATTAATGTTGAGGTCTGCTTAGGAGTCAAAGCAATAAAGTATCTATACAAGTATATATATAAAGGTCATGATCGGTGTGCCGTTTATGTTCAATCTGATGATGGTGAAAATGTTATTGATGAAATACAAACATTCCAAGATGCGCGGTGGGTCTCACCGCCTGAAGCACTATGGAGAATATATGAATTCAACTTGACTGAAATGCAACCTGCAGTCATCAACCTTCAACTACATCTTCCAGGAAAACATTCAGGTACACATATTAATGCATAATAATAAACACTTTCTTTTACGAATAATTATAATAGTCAAAATTCAAAAACTAACTCTAAACAAGCTCACAGTGTTTTACTGGAAAAATCAAAATTTACAAAATGTCATTGCCTGGAATGGTGTCAAGCAGACAATGTTGACCGAGTATTTCAGAATGTGCTCAATTGACACTGAAGCACAAGCATACCTTTATAGAGAATTCCCAAAGTATTATGTTTGGAATTCAAAGGTAAAGACTTGGACGAAAAGAAAAACAAGATCTGTAATCGGTCGCATTGCAATTGGTAAGCCAAATGTAGTAAACTATAACTTCATACACATCGATAATTGTTAAACTTATTAATTAGTACATATTGATTATTTTGTACAGCTAATCCTCGAGAAGGGGAAAGGTATTATGAGCGGTTATTACTAAACCAGGTAAGAGGACCATTGTCATTCAATGACTTACTCACGGTCAACGGCAAACAATGTCAGACCTTCAAAGAAGCAACCAAAGAAAGAGGGTTACTCGAGTCTGACAACAGCATATCAGAATGTTTAAGTGAGGCTGTTGTCTTCAAAATGCCATCAGCTCTCCGAAGTTTGTTTGCTACAATTTTGGTTCATTGTAACCCAACGGATATTAGAAAACTTTGGGATACTTATTATGAGGATATGTCTGAGGATTTCAACAGGCTACATGGCAACTCACACAATACTATATTATAGTCTACCCTAAATAGTATTAATAATTGTTTGCAAAGTATGGGCAAGAGCATAGCCATATATGACATTCCTCAACTAGATCAAGATTTGCTCGAAGTTGGTCCATCAGAAAGTAGAGAAATAAATGAAGAAATGTATGTGCAGATACCTACAGAAGATTTTGAGGCACTATCACAATTAAATCCAGAACAACATCATGCTTTTACTAAAATAATGCAAATAATCGATGCTGGAACAACTGGAATATTCTTTGTGGATGGACCTGGGGGAACTGGGAAAACATACTTATACCGTGCATTGCTTGCCAATGTTAGATCAAGAGGTATGATAGGTTTGGCAACAGCAACCAGTGGCGTAGCAGCTTCAATCTTACCAGGAGGACGTACAGCACACTCGAGGTTTGAGATCCCCCTTCAAACAAATGAATCAACTATGACAAACATGTCAAAGCAAAGTGGTGCTGCCAAATTGATTAGAAAAGCAAAAATGATTATATGGGATGAAGCACCAATGGCCAAACGACAAACAATAGAAACAGTCGACAGGAGCTTTAGAGATATAATGGACATCGATATACCATTTGGTGGAAAAGTCATGGTTTTTGGAGGAGATTTTCGACAGGTGTTACCAGTAGTTCCAAAATCAACTAGAGCGGAAATTGTAAATGCAAGCTTGGTGAAATCGTATCTCTGGCCTTTGATGGAGAAGATTCAATTTACAAGAAATATGAGAGCAAGAACAGATCCAACATTCAGTGAGTTCTTACTTCGCGTGGGTAACGGAGATGAACCAACAATAAGAGACAATTTAATCCTTCTGCCTGAACAGTTAATTGTCAAGCATTCTCGGGATGGATTTCCAGAAGAATCCATAATAAAAGAGATATTTCCAAACATGCAAGAAAATGCTGCTACGGCAAAATATGTCACTGAAAGAGCTATTTTAGCAAGTAGAAATGACCATGTGGATAAACTAAATGACAAGTTAATAGCCATGTTCCCAGGTGAAAGCAAGATATTCAATAGATTTGACTCAGCAGAAGATGACACCAACAACTATTACCAAGAAGAATATCTAAATACTTTAACACCAAACGGTCTCCCGCCACATAGGTACTGATGATCATACATTACAAGTTACAATCATGAAAAGGCGGTAACAAATATCAAAATGGATAGATTTTGACATATCTTATTAAATGCAGGTTAGAATTGAAGGAAAATGCACCCATCATGTTGCTAAGGAATTTAGACCCTTCAAGTGGCTTATGCAATGGAACACGAATGATATGTCGAGGCTTCTCCCAAAATGTCCTGCAAGCGGAAATATCAAGTGGTCATTCTGCAACAAACCATGTGTTTCTTCCTAGAATTCAATTATCACCACCAGAAAATGAAGGATACCCGTTTAAATTCATTCGAAAGCAATTCCCGGTACGCCTTTGCTTTGCAATGACTATAAATAAAGCCCAAGGTCAAACAATTCAAAATGTTGGTTTGTATTTGCCCCAACATGTTTTCTCACATGGTCAATTGTATCTCTCAAGAGGGATATCTATGTCCACAACAAAAGTACTTGTCCTAACAGAGCAACCCAAACGTCAAAATGGAACATACACAAAGAACATCGTCTATAAGGAAGTTTTAGGTACGATAACTCCATATACATATATTGCCATTCTAACACGGATAATTAACTATTTACAGGTCCTGCATACTAACAACATTACATTGCTTCAAATCTCAGGTTTAGAAGACACACCTATGCAAACATAATGGATTCTTCAGCGACCCATACTCTTCAATGTGTTAATATCATATTCGGAATAGTTCTTTCAGTACTATTATGAGATTTCTTGATATTGTATTCCGTTCTAATGTCTTAATATTATTATTATTAATAATAATTTACATTACTTCCAAACTTCTCTTTTGACTCTTCATATTAACTTCATGTCGCCGTTCCTACTAATATCTCATGCAATCATCAGAAGACTAATTAACACAATGTACGCTTCTACTACATCAATAATAATGCACACACTCATGACAACACTGCTTTACAAATGTCTCTCCACAGAGAATGATACACCTTAACATGGCTCACACGTGCAACGCACGTGTCCCTGACTAGTTCAACAAAATGGATGAGCTTCTTAATCAATATTTATCAAAATATTTTATTTTTAACGTTCTGATAATTAATGTGACAAATGTCAATTATTAAAACTATGTAGGAGTCACTCAATACCACTTAAAACAATAGTAACTATCAAATTTGAATCACTATTCAACAGTCTGTTATAGAATTTCACAATGTAATGTAAGAATTCTATTGAATAATTATCATACAGAAACTCATATATAATATTAAACTAAATAGATTAGAAGTCTAACACATCAAGAATTATCTCAATCAGTCAAGCATAAATTACTCATTGTCCTAACAACATTCATAAACACATTGTCAAATTAAAATAAGTCATTCATTAAATCTTTTCACAAATTTACAATAATCAACTTTTCCTCATAAAATCCCTAGTTCCAATCTAGCACAAATATTAAAATCATGTACCATCTCAAATAATGTCAATATTTTCACATGTGAGTTTAAGAAGAAGAGCTTTTCCATTTCAAAAACTTGAGTAGTTCTAGAATCACCAACATATATAAATTTTTTCTTCTTTTCTAATATGGGAGCACAAAATAATTTTATTTAGCATAAATGTACTCAACAATACAAAAATCTAACACCCAATTTCTCACTTTCACATATTAGTCACAAGATTCGCTTAAGAAATGACCACAATAATTTACATCATTCCCTTAGTCACATTTATTTTTACTTAGCGGGATTATCATTTCTCCGAATCTTCTTCACATAGGGAGCATGCAGATTTATTTCACCACACACAAATAATAATCATTAAAAATATATACACATAGTATCATTACATACCTTATTAGCATGAACATGTTGGAATGGAACACCAATGATACAAAATTACCTCCAATAGAATGTTGATTTTTCTGCTAATATCAACTACCGTAACAACGATAATTATTCCAACCACGCTTCCACAGTAGTTGTCCCGATATACAATTAGACTTTCAACCATAAATTACCAAACTTCAGTTTATTCCCTAGCCAGCAAAGCTTGGACTAATAGCTTGACCCCATCAAACCTTTTCATATCTACTCTTTCCTTTTAACCGTAAAAATACTCTATTATTGTAGTAATTAGTATTCCGCAAGAAAAAAGTTTGAAAATATCCTTAAGATTGTTGTAAATTTTACGGAAAATACCTTCATCACAAACACTTGTACCAGATTCACCAAAGCTTGTACTTCACCAATAACTCTCATAGGAAGTTCTCATAGCTTGAGGCGTGTTGAAAGACACTGTCCTTAAGGATATTTCACCCGGTATGGGTGTATCCCCCAAGATTCAACAAGCTGTTCTACTATAAAACTAGGAGCCAGAAACTAACAAAGATTTAAAGAACAAAACCCAGCACACCAATAAAATATAGGAGGAAAGATTTACTCTCAAAATGTATATTTTCCTACCACCTTGTGATAGAGGAAGATCACATTTATATGGAAACATACATAAGGCTAAATCCTCCAACGGTTACAAAAAGGAATTAATGTCAATAATTAGGAATAAGGGCAAAAGATTTGAAGGCCAGTTAAGAGGAAAAAGACGTTGGCAACTGCCACATTTTGACCAACTTTAAAATTGATCTGTAAGATAATTAATAGAATATTAACACCCATTTAAGATGATGAATGTAGAAAATAATATGAACATTTCTTTTTGAGATACTAGAATCATTTTTTCAACAGGATATACTAGGTCTATCTATAGATTTGATATTCTTGAACCGTCAAATTTTGATATATACCTAGAAAAACACATGCAGCATGTTCAATCATTTAACATCTATGGTGCTTACAGTTGTGTTCGTTTCAGCCATGAACACCTACTGATTTGACATTGTCAAATAACTTGGGATCCAGTTTGCTAGGTAGAATTACCGTCATGATGACTTGACCTAAGTCTTAAACTCATTTGTTTATATCATATTTCAACTGTTCCTCTAGCTAGGCCTTTTATAAGTGGATCCGACATATTATCTCTAGAATTTACATAGTCAATAGTGATAATTCTACTAGAGAGTAGTTGTCTCAAGGTATTATATCTTCTTCGTTGTACATAACGTTCCTTGCCCTATCTATTACTCATTGACTATCATAATAAATGCATATAGATCCTAAAGTTTGGGTCAGAATAGGATATCTTCTAAGAAATTTCGGATCCCTTCATCTTCTTCATCGGTCTTATCTAAAGCAATAAATTCAGATTCTATTGTAGTGAAAGTGATACATGTCTGTTTGGATGATATCCAAGAGATTGGTCCTCCACTAAGGATAAATATATACTCACTCATGAATTTACTTCATTTGATCCGATGATCCAATTTGCATCACTATATTCTTCAATCATGATGGGATAGTTGGTATAATGCAAAGTCTTGTGTATGTTTAAGATACCCCAAAACTAATTTCATTGACATCTAGTGAGCTTGATTGAAATTACTTGTGAACCGATTGAATTTGCTTATAACACATGCTATATTTGATTACGTAATGTTTATGATATACATCAAACTTTTCAACGTTCTTGCATAATTCAATTGTGAGTCACTTTCACCTTCATTCTTCTGAAATGTAAAGTTAACATTAATTGGAGTGTTTGCAGTATTGACATATCAAATACTTATTTCATAAATTCAAATCTCTTAATAGTAATACAATATCTGAATTGGTGATGATTTTAGTTCAAACTTTCAACAAAAAGATATTTGATAGCTTTTACTTGAATTTTTTTAGAAATATTTGTGTAACACCCCGGAAACTAGTAGACTAAACTAGGGCCTTAGGCTAGGGTTCTATAGTTTGATGTATGTGAATTAGAGTCGTAGATGAGACTTCCCGTACTTAGAATGAGAGGTTTAGGGGTTGAACGTCAAGGAACGTCTTACACCCCGTAAACTAGTAGACCATCTAAGGCTTAGTGAGGGACAATGCAAGGGGTAAGAGCCAAGGCCAAGGGGGCAAGGCCCAAGCCAAGGCCAAGGCTTCCCAAGCTTGGAAGCACATTCCCTCAAGTCCACGACCACTACCACGGCTCGTGGTGTGGTTCGTGAGACCAAGGCAGTAGCTCCCTAAGGGCTGCCTTAATGTGGCTTACCTCCACGAGCCACTTCACGACTCGTGGTCTTGACCACGGATCGTGGGAAGGCTCGTGAAGATGCCTTAGGAGGAGGGAAGCCAGCCAAGTACGGAACCTTGTTCATGACCACCATCACGACCAGTGGTCTTGACCACGGTCAGTGAAGACCCCTTAGAGTCATAGGAGGCAAGGTCCTTAGGCCTAGCTACTGCCTAAGGGACTACGACCATCACCACGACCCGTTGGCTTGTCCACGGATCGTGGGAGGTCTCGTGGTCATGCCTTAGCATGTAGGAGCTTGGAAAGTTGAGGGGAGCCACTGGTCATGGGACCACGGGCACCACCATGGGACGTGGTGCCCTGACGGCTTGTGAAGAGGGGCGTGACCCCTGGCAAGGGTCTGCCTAGTTGAGGGGTATTTTGTAATTTCCAAAATGTTTAGTTAATTAATAGGGTTGTTTTATATGATTTTTATTCACCAATATAAAGTTTTTTAAGTCATTAAAAATCCCACCTAAGTCATTTAGAATCAAAAACCCAAATCACTCCTCTCTGAAATATTTCTCTCTCTAGAAAGACCTCCATTGAAGAACAAGCTAGGGCTTGAAGCTAAGGCCAAGATCAAAGGCTCCATTGTTGAAGGCTTGTTCTAGGGATTTGATTAAGGTATGTTAGATTTTCATATATGGGTTCTTCCACCCATAGAGTCCCCTAGAATTTCCCCAAATTTGTGAAGAAGAACCCCAATCTAAGCTAGGGTTTCTTCCAATGAGTGGGTTTAGTTGGGTACTACTCCAATTGGTTGGATAATACTTATGTATGATTAATTTAGTGTTAATTCATGATATTATGATGAATTTATATGATTTCCATGATTACCTCAGTCTAATTGATGAAGATGATTTATGTGGGTTATTACCATGGATGGTGAAATTGAAGGTCAAGGTGAACTTCTAAAATTATTCTTTGACTAGTAATTATCTAGGGCTAGAACCTATATGCAAGAATTGATTTAGAATGATGTGAATATGAAGGTTCTTGAGTAGTAATGCTTGAGATTGATTTTACATGATGAATTGTGACTAGAGTCTCTAGGAAAAATATGACTAGAATTGCTAAAGATGAACCTTATGACTTGAGTGTCTTGTAGCCTAGATATGAATGATGATAGAATGAAGTAAAGCTTTGAGAGTAAGGCTTGTAGTCATGAATATTGAATCACTAGGGCTTTGAGAGTAGAGTCAATGTGATGAATAGAAGGCTAATAGGTGGATTTGTGGTGAAAGGCCTATACTCACCTAATCTACTTTATGAATTCTTGAAAGTATCAAGTGATAGAATCACCTGAACATGGATTGGTTGTCAAGGACATCCTTCCATGAGACATGAGTGTTAAGCAAGGCTTAACAAGTAAACCTTGTGGTGTATGCTTGGATCCAAGTGGATATTGACAATGAGATGGAGTGTCATACAGGAAAGGGTCCGGACTCCAAGTTGAAAGGAGAACCATACCTAGTTGATGTGAGGACTATCCAAGTTAAATGGGGGAACTCTTACATAGTAGAGTGTGGGTTTTCCCAAAGTTAGGTCTCATGAAATGGAAGCCTTCACATAGTTGAGTTAAGATTTCTAGTAGCAATCTCCATAGCCAATGAACTAAGACATGCTTGAAGAAGCATCTCAAAGTGTTCTAAAGCCTAATTGAAATAAGACTTACTTAATGAAGTACCTCATAGTGTTCAAAAGTATAAGTGGACTTAGACATGCTTAGAGTAGTATCTCATAGGGTCCATGCTAATGAGGAAACCTAGGCATGCTAAAAGTAGTATCTCATAGGGTTCAATCTAATAATGAACTAAGATGTGCTTAAGAGAGTACCTCTTAGTGTTCTAAAGTTAAAGAGAGGAACTAGGTTCCAAATCAAGAAGTATTAGTATGAGGACCTAAAAGTAGTACTTATCATGAGTAGTATTATGGGATGCTATTCGTGCATTGCACAAGTATGACTTAGGGTCATTCAAGAAAGAGTTCTTATTAGTGATGTATTTTAAGATAGGGTTGTGCTATAGTTGCCTTCCATGATATGTTTGACTAAGGATGGTAGTTCCCTTGTCTATATGAAGTAAGCTAAAGAGTGAGACTAAAGGAGGGTAAGTATGACTATGTTGACTTCAAGATTATACTTAGTGTGAATGGTATTATGGGATGCGTGTGAATGGTATTATGGGATGCCTTTCATACATTGCACAAGTGTGCTTTGAGGTTACTTAGGAATATGGTTCCCTTATGGTAGAAAAGCTTAAAACTTGACCATGTATATGGGCTATGATTAAGATGACCAAAAAGGGATACTTGTCTTGGGGTGGTATTATGGGATGCTATTCATGCTTTGCACTTATATGCTTTTGAGGTTACTTGAGAATGATTCTATTATGGTAGAGATGACTAAGAGTCAATTATGCTTATTATGATTATGACTTATCTCCTATGCTCATTAACTATGTCTTATGTTGACTTATGATGATATGATGCTTATGTTGGAGATTATGCGATGATTATGTTATTGTCTCTTATGTTTATGTCTTATGTTCACTAACCATTTTGAGATGCTCTTATGATGTTGTGCTAGCTATCATACTTGGTACATTTTGTACTAACGCATATTGCTTACATTCTAATCAAATGTAGGGTATTGGAGATTGAGTTCCTTTGAAGGCTAGGTTTCTAAGGAGCAAGAAGAGTTGAAGATTTTGGTGAGTCCTCATAGATTCGAGGAAGAACCCATTATTCCTTTATGTCATTTCTTTATGTTTTAGACATTGTATGGGCTGCGTCCCAAGTCTTTTATTCAAGAGTTTAATAGATGGTTTGAGACAAGGTTATAGTAAAGACTTCAGCTTGCTTTATGAAAATGTTTTCGATTGTATGGTTTTAAAGAAGTTTTAAATTTTTCCATACTTTTCTATTATCTTATGTTATGATGATGCTAAGGGCTTGTATGAGACCCATTCGGGGTCGAGTACGCCATGTTACACCTAGGGTATACCCTTGGGTCGTGATAATTTGGTCAAAATCTCTAAATCTATTATTAATATTCTTAGAATTTATATTTTTATAATACTTTCCTTATTATGATATAAATTATCAATAACAAAAAATGAGAAAAAGTAAAATATTAATGTAGTTGTTATAGAGGGGTAAGTTTTAAGAGTATATCATGATTATGGCTGTTCAAAACCGAACCGAAACCGACAATTCGAATCAAAATTTTTTTATTCGTTTATCCGTAATGGGTTATTGGTTTAGCGGTTTTGATAATGGTTTTGATTTTTTTTGTAATCGAGTTATCGGTTCTTAACAGTTATAGCTTTTTTCCTAACGGGTTAACCGATAACCCAATAGTAAATTAAACAATTATATTTATACCATTTTGTATATAAAGTCCTTGACTTAGAAATTGGTTTCCTACTTTCATTGTTGGTTGTCCCAAACCCTTGGTTATTCTACAATGTAAAAGTGTTTGCTTTTGAGAAAGATGTAGCTTGTGAACTCATGTGCATAGTTCATTTGGTTTGTCACCTTGTTTTAAAGTGTTTTTCAATATTTGTTTTTGTCAAATCTTAACGGTTAAACCGATAACCGAACCGATAACGATAAAAAATCGATAAATCAATAACCGATAAGTCAATATCTTAATGGTTCTATAACACTTTAACATATATACAAATCGATAACCAATAAGTCAAACCGATAAACTTTAAAACCGAACCGAACCGACCGACACACAATCTTAATCGTGATAATGAGGATATTTTTGCCCTTGATTACAACTTATTATAGAGAGGTGAATTATAACGCTACAAAAATAGTTCCAACATAAAATTGATTATCATAAATATTACTATAGCTAGCCTATATCTATTAGAGAGTGATTTGTCTTCAAAGTGATTTTTTGTGACACAAATTTAAATTAACCACACATCTCCAAGTAAATATCAAACACTTAATTAAAAGAATGGGCAAGTGTTACTGAAAACTTTGACCATGCAATGATGTGTTATTGTCCAAATTAAAATTTTATCTCAGATTTTTTTATGTTGAAGTTCGTGTTAACACTTAGGGCCTGTTTGGAAAGCCATTTTGGTAATTCGATTAAGTGTAATTGGCTGTAATTACATTGTTTGTTATGTTTGATTGGCCATGTAATTACCTAGTCAGCAACTAATTAGGTGTAATTGACAGGGTGTAATTACACTCTACAATTCACAAGGGGAGGCTGTGAATTGCTGGTAATTACATGATATAATTACAAGCTAATTACTTTTTAATTTCTTTCTTTTATTTTTTCGTTTTTAATGTATTTTTATTTATTTTATTTTATTTTAATTTTTTTAATTCTAATATTTTCTAATTTTTTTATTAATATTATTTATATTTCATTTTCTTCTTATTCTCAACCTTTACTTCATGTGATTCCATAAAAAAAAATTCGTATTAACTAAAAAAAAATTATTTGTATAATTTTTGTTAGTATTCTAATTTTTAGATTAAAGTAAAATTTATTGTTGAATAAAGTTATGGACTTACGTTTTCCTTTTCTTTTAAATCATATTTGTGTATGTTATGTTGAAATTTGACATAAGAGTAGTATGTTAAATTTTTGTTTTGAATTTAGAACTTATTTTATATTTTCAATTTCATTTGTTTTAGGAGTATTGACTCGATATTTTACATTGCAAGCTATTTTTTTTATGTTAGACTTGATAGATTATCTTTTTGTCTAATGTTTTATAATTTTATGACATTATATTTATAATATTAATTTTTTTTGTCAAACATACATTTCATGATGTTCATAGAAATTTTGTACTTTTAGATTTTATGATTTATTTAATTAAAATATACTAAATTTAAAAATATAAATCAATTATCTTTAATAATATTAGTTAAGAACATATGTTTATTCATTAATTTATTTTCAAAAAAGACAATATATATCTTAAATATTCAATGTAATATCATTTAAAAAGGTTCTTATTTGTATAATATAATTTTTTAATTTTAAATAATTAATTTTCATTTTTAAATTCAATATAAGCTTATGATTACACTTGTTTAATCAAACAATACATGTGTAATTACAGTGTAATCACACTGTGGCAAACAAACAAGTCAGTGTAATTACTAGGCTGATAATTACTACCCTAGTAATTACACCAATTCCAATTACCAGGTGACTTTCCAAACAAGCCTTATTGTTGAAGATGAAGATTTGACCTATCACAAATTACTCCTTCCTTTGTATTAAATTATTTATCGTATTTTCTTTTACACATTTTTAGAAAAAAATATAAATTAAGAGAGTTTTTTAAAATTATTTTACTCATTTATATCTTAAGTTATAATCTATATTCATTAAATATTTATTTTGAGTTTCTCACATTTCATCTCTTTTGCTTGATTGTAGGTGCCTTCTCCGGAGGTTGGATGATCCTTTTATCCATCAATGTCTACAGAGAGCATAATGAAGTTGCAGATAGCCTAGCAGTACTAGCCACTAGTAGCACTACCAGCATGGGTTGTGATGCACTGGTGGAAGTGATTCACCCTTAACCAGAGGTCTCGGGTTCGAGCCCTTAGTGTGGAGAAAATCCTGTTGGAAGCGCCACCCTCGAATGGGCCCTGCAGAGCGCGATCCAAATTTAATCAGAGCTTCAATGTGGGCTTTGGACACCACGTGTAAAAAAAAACACTAGTATCACTACGATTATACCTATTACTCTGACGAAATATTTTTGGATCCCTCCTCCATTAACTCTAGTTGTTTTGGATGCTGACAAGCAAGGAGTTTGGTGTATTGGAAGAGTGAATGTAGCTACATGACACTCTTTGACCTTGTGTATGACTAGATGTATTACTACTTCTCCTAGTAATAATGCTATTGCATGGATGGTGGCATCCCCTCAACAACTATCTCTCAGGGTCGGCTCTTGCCTATAAAATTTAAGGCATTGGCCTGAGGCCCTCAATTTTTGGGGGCCTCAAAATTCTACAAATAAAAAATTATGTATTTTAATCCCATTAAAATAGAAGAAATGAAGAAAACACTGTTTTGGATTTTTACATTCTCTTCACTAACACTCACATATTTATCATTTTTAACTCCTTTTGCACTCTATTTCTTCAAATCTTTGATAGTTAGAGTAATAATCTCTCAAAAATATGAATCAATAGTCAAAAAGTGTTGAACAAAGTGAATTACAATTTTTTTTTATTTCTTCGTAAATTTTTATATTAAATTAGGTATACCAAGTTATTAACTTTTTGAATTTGATTCTATGATTCTAACTCTTATCTTAAAAGTTTATCAACTTATTACTTACATAATTATGTTAACAATTCATATAATAATTGTATCAATAAAAGGATGTTTTTCAATGTTGAATTGATAAAATCTTACCTAAAAATAATTAATTAAAAAAAGTATTTGAAAAAATCATTTATATAAAAGATATTAAGTAGTAATTTACAGCTAAAATTTAGAAAAATAAATAAATACAAATAAAGTTTATTTAAATTTTAGGCCTCTAATTAATATTTTGCTTTAGGCCTCGAATTATGTTGAGCCGCCCTGTGTATCTTTGTACATGTATTTTTTTTGTCAAGTAATATATTTTTTCTATTTAGCAAAACAATATATATTTACTCTATTGAGGTAATTTGTATCTTCATGAATAATTATTACTAAGGCTAAAATAGGAAAAAAATAATTAATTATATCTTGAAATTCTAAAATCATGATAGATAACTATTTTAAAAAAAATCAGGATTAATAATTTAAGTATGAGAGAAAGGTACATGGATACCATCCAAGTCTCAAAATTAAAACGAGTGATAACTTTGACCAGTCAAGGTCAAAGATCACTTTATTTTGGATATTAAGTAGAATGAGATATCAAGTGTAGTATTTAAAACTTCTCAAATTTTGATAAACTATATATATAAAAAATCAATCCACGAATTTAACCATCTATTCAATTTCTTTATTTCAAAATCAAATTTCTCTACAAAAAAAAAGTGACTTTTTTCATCATCCCCATTTTTTTTCTTTTTCGACTATATCGTTGTTGCTCACTATGTCATTGTTGTCACTCGTCATCTTTGCTCAGAGGTGAAATTATTTTTCTTTTTCAGGTATGTCAAACAACTTAATGTGAAGAATTATAATTTTGATTTTTTGAAGTTAAAAATTGTGATTTCGATTAAAGAAGAAGAACACAAGGTTTGCATATTTTGTTATTCTATGCGCTAATAAATATATAACTGTTGTATTTGTTGTCTTTTTGTCCTTGTGTGTTCTTAAATAGGTTTTACTAGAAATATATATATATTATTGGTGTTGTATGTTGTCGCTCTATGATTTAGAAAATAGGAATTTGTCGTTGCTTGGTTTTTTCAACAGCTGAAAATAGTTATTGTTGCAACCTCAATACTTTTTTAAAATGTCAAATATTTGTTAAGGTTGTTTCAATAAAATGTTATAATAACCTCAACAAAAGTTTGATTTTTTCAAAAAAGTATTCAGGATTCAGGTTATTACAACAACTATCCCAACTGTTGAAAAAATCAAGCAGCTGATGATCAGATTATTGAAATAGCCTAAAGAACTATTTGATAAAGCTAAAATTATTGCAAGAGTTTCCTCAACTATTAAAAAAAATCAAATAACTACTAAGATTATTGCAATAAATTGTTACATCAACCTCCACAATCATTTGATAAAGTTGAAGTTGTTGCAACAACTTTCTCATTTGTTAAAAATTAATTGAACAACTGTTGAGATTGTAACAACAATTGATTTGAATTGCTACAACAATCTGAAAATATCTAAGCAACTGTTGAAACAACTTTAACAATTATATAGTTTTTTCAAATATTTATTGAAGTTTCTGCAACAACTCACTCAATCGTTGGAAAAAATTAATATTTGATGTACCTGTTTGATATGTTGCAATAGTTTCTCCTCTATATTTTGAATGATTAGATCAATTATGTAACACCTCAGATTTTTGAAAAGGAAAATATTGCATTTTAGCCACTATTTATGTTCTACGGGTCTAGTCTACGGGTCGTAGAAGCTTCTATGAACAGTAAAAGACATCTGTAGAAAGTGGATTGAGTTTTGGAAAAAAATAAATTTCAGTATCTCATTCTACGATTGACTAGGAGAGTCCGTCAAACATTTTACAAGTCGTAGTTAGGTCTCGTAGGAAGGTCCCACACTTAGAAAAAATGTAAGGTCAAAGTTATGCTCTACGAACCATAGACTAGTCTCGTCAAAAGTTGGCTTGAATTTAGGCTCCAGTACTTGGTTTACGGTTGACCAATATGGACCGTAGAAAGTTCTACGGTCTGTAGGTCAGACCCCTAGACCAATCAAACAGTTATTTTTAAGGGTGTTTTGGGTTTTTGCCTAATTATTTATTACTTAAGCTATGTCGTTTTGACCCCTATTCTAAGCCTTATATAAGTATTTGAAGTCCTAAAACTACCCATTCTAAAACCATTCTCCTAAATCTCAATTTCCTCCAATTTCTTCCCCCAAATTTCTCTTTCGAGCTAAGGAAAAAGAAGCTAGAGTTTCACTTCAAGATCTCCAATTCACCATAGTTTCTAGGCTTTGATCATCAAGGTATTTTAGTATTCACCTATGGAGCCCTTTCCTCTATTGGGTCCCAAAGAATCCCAATTTTTACAAGTTAAATTCTCAATTTAAAGTTAGGGTTTTATTCGATTTCCATCGGTTCTTCTCAATTATGATTCAATTAGTTGTTTTCTATCTTATAATGAACGAATTGAAGAATTTATATGATTTTGAGTTGAATTCATATGAAACCATGCATGATCCATGATTTTTTACTATGAATACATGATGAAGCTTATGAACTATTAAATATGCATATATGAAGATGTACACACTTTTGGGATATTGATGTATATGACTTGAGGATGCTTTTAGATGAAAATATGAATGAAATTGTAAAAGGTTTTCTCACATGATGATTTATAAGTGTCACGACCCAAACCGTCGTGATTGACACCCACACTAACCCTCCGGTGGGAGAACCATTACTACAGCCCAACTAAGAAATTTAACCATAGTGCTACACATTTAAAGATACGGAAGCAGGTTTAAATGAAGAAATTATATAATTAATACGGAGTCCCCATAAACTCCAAAGGTTGAACAAAACACTAATTAACTATTGCGGAAGAACAACCCTTAGAACCTGAAAGTCATTGTACCAAAACTCTATTAACGACAAGTCTAAGAACAAGGGGTACAACCCCGAAACTAAACTAACACCTTAAACAAATAGTCTGAGTCTGAAAAGAGTGGAGTTAAACATGAGAGATCCATGGCAGCCTGAAAAAACTGGCTCACCCTTGAATCCGGTCACACTCAATAGTCACCTAGCTGAGGTCTATCAATAGCCGCCTGAAGATGCCCTGTACTCAATAAAAATAAGAGCAAGTGCAGTATCAGTACATAATCACCGTGTGCTGGTAGGATCACTCGGCTATCCCATTAAGTGTAACATAAGCAAGTCAATACAACATTATAGATATGCAAAATACCGAACATATGCAATATCGATTATCACATGCTTAACAATATACATTTATAACAAGTCATTGATCCTCTCATTGAACTCAAACCCAAACTGTTAGCATACCGGAACGTGGTACCCGACCCAATGTTTATGCCGGAACGTGACAACTGATCCCATAATTATGCCGAAACGTGGAAATCGATCCAGTTAGTATGCCAGTACGTGTCAACCGATCCATTCAACAACCACAATCACAAGTATATTTTCAATAATCATACAATTAAGAAGTGACTCATGGCATATAGTTATTCGTTCATACTCATTTACAATTAGTGTGATCAGCAATGCAACATTCATATACATACATGCATCATAATGAAGCAAGAACACACATATATCACACATATGAAATCACAACCATCACCTACCTCGAACAAAGCTTGAATCCCCTAAGAAACTTGATTCTTCCCTTTCCGAATTCGTTTCGCTTGTTCTTGGTCTACAAACAACAATTATAATACGAGAATCAATAAACGAACACTAATTACCCGGATTGCTAACAATTCTATCAACTCTAGATAAACCCATGATCTTAATTAGGGATGTTTCCACCATGAATTCTAGATCAAAACCCTCCTCCATCGATAATAACTCAAGAAAATAGGTTCTACGGATTGAAAAATGAATTAGAGGAGTAAAATCCGTACCTTTAGTGCTAAAAGAAGTGGAAAACCTTCAAGAAATAGCCCTAGGTCGTTTCTTAGCTCTTAAGAATGAACTTTTGTAGAAAATAACCTTTTAAAAGGGTTTTACCCTATTTAAGTCGCGACTAT
The DNA here is from genome assembly GCF_900185275.1 of Solanum verrucosum. NCBI lineage: Eukaryota > Viridiplantae > Streptophyta > Magnoliopsida > Solanales > Solanaceae > Solanum > Solanum verrucosum. The sequence goes on along the minus strand of NW_026020352.1, from coordinate 1,733,603 downwards.
CCCGCTACGGCGGGACCCATCCCACTACAGCTGGATGCACAGAGACAGAATGTTACCCATTCACGCTAAGATCATTTTCGGGAGTTCTACTTGCCCGGATCCAATTTCGTAAAGTCGTATGGGTTCCTTAATCGTTTGGCTATCTACTCATGTAAACAAAATCATAATTAAATCTCTCCTTCATTACCAGATTTCTCTAGACCTTACTGACTCCAATTTCGTCCAAATCTGGACTAGGTTAGGAAATTCCAAGTTACTACCAAAAAGTTTTCAGTCCCCGATTCTTCTCCAATGGCTTTTTCCTAACGACAGAATCAGGTCGTTACAATAGATACCAATTTACCCATCACTCGTCCCCGAGTGATCAAATAGGGAAGACTGGTTAAAGTAAGGGTAGAGTAGTACTTGAATCGCTAAACTACAGGGGATACCTGTCTCGCATGTCCTTCGCTTTCGGACATCGATATCAAGAATTTCATCCGGTTCTTCTTCATATAGAATATCTTGTCTAACACAATTGAGTCTCACTTTATGATATAATCTTCGTCACCAAACCAACCAATCAAATACCTACACATCCATCCATACAATACCTCAATGAAGTCATCTCAACACTTGAGTGATAAATATTGTTGTATGTAAACTTAACTAATCAATAAAACGATTCCAAACAACCACCAAAGTTGATCGTACACGTTTGCCACATGTTATCAAGGATCTTGACACAATCATTAGGACTAATCCTTTCTCACATAAACATGATAACATTCTAAATCAATACTCGCTACAATTAGAAGTGAACATGAACCAACTAACACACACTCATAATACCCAACAATCACAGTTCTTAACAAAATCTCCACCCCACAACATAAATTCTCATGAGCTTAAGTTATAACAAATTTGATCTTTAGAAATTAGATACTCATCGAGGGATATGTCCAAGCATACAACCCCTCCAACAACACTATCGAAATGCTAGATTTAGTAATTGTAGATTACCTCTTAAGAACAGTAGAATTGGACCCAATGATCCCCACATTCAACCACTCATAATCATTACATGACTTCGACGATTAGAGGAATATTAAGATTGCCGGATAACCACAAATACGCATGGTAGGTCTTCTATAAATTCTCATAAGCAAGGTGATATACGTAAAACCACTGAAATACTTTACAACTCCAAGAAAACATCACATAAGTAATCTGAAATAGCCACGTCTTCCTAAATCATCCCACTCAAACAATATAGCATCGCAGGATCAGCACACCGAATCCACCACTAGGGATCCACCCACAAAGTGAAAAAACACGTGGCTTAGCTAATGAATCATACTCACAACCATCATGAACACTTCAACCATTTACCTTACTCTAAACCAATACTTTTAAATGAAACCCTTTCTTAGATACTTTAACAATCAAAAGTAATAAACTTTACGACTCACACCAAGTGTAAATCCTTTCTAAGGTTCACTACCTGATACAATTGATCATTTCTCACCTTACAAATCGTACCTTGACAAAATACATCACCACGAATGTAGACTCACAATGAAAAATTTGAATTGTAATTTCCACCATATAACACAATCCCTTTCTCTATCAACATTAGCTTGTACCTTGAAGATTTTTATAAATTCATGGATCTCCGCTTATCATTGATCGCATCTCCATCGATCTTACAATATCTTTCGCTAACAATTCAATCGTACTCATTACTAAACTTAAAACAAAAACAAAGGACTTATCATCACGCTCAAGCTAATGTTTGCACAATCCTTTCTCAAGTCCTTTTCAATAGTTTCTAACCTATATGATGGACTCATGACACTATTACCATAGCCACAACAAAACAATGAAATCATGCGTCTCTGAACCCAATTATCTACCCCTCTGAAGATACCTCTTTAGCCTTAGGAATCCAATAAAATATTCTTGCTCTCGCCTCTCTCTAAAGGTTGTACTACATCCCACTATTTTTCTTCATTATGACTCTATCTCTTTTTAAATTCTATTCGAGTGGTGTCCCACCGTCTCTCAAAACCTTCCATGCAACCACACTACTTACCAAAAATTAGGAAGCCAGAACCTTAAATACTCACAAGTCATAATTACTACACCAAATTCGCTTAACCACAATCTTATTATGTAGTTGTATCCCATCACAAACTCTTATTACCATTATGCTTTTTCAGCCATGAGGATCACCACAAAGTCACCTTTTCATCAACACGACACCTCAAACTCAGGTATACTCATCAAATTCAAAGGACTAACTCAATTTTTTTTATACACACCTTCTTACTAAAATCTTCAATTTCCTTCGCCCCAGTATACTCAATGGAACTTTCTTTATCCATAAGCTTGTCATTTCGGTATCAATCCATTCTTTGTGGCTTAAGATACGATCACCAGTCCTCATACTACCATCCTTCTTCTTAACAAAAAATACATGACACCCCACATGGAAGCACTAGGACGAATGAAACCCTTATCATGAAACTCTTGGTTTTTGAGCTTTAAGCTCTCTTAATTCTGCTAGAGTCATACGATACGGAGGGATGGAAATGGGGTGAGTGTCAGTTTCCAAGTCAATGCAGAAATCTATATCTCTATCTGGAGGCATACCAGGCAAATCCGTAAGAAACACTTCCTTACACTCAGACACCACAGGAACAGACTTAATAGAGGGAGACTTAACCTCAACACCTCAAACATGAACCAAATAAGCCAAATAACCCTGCCCTACCAGTTTCCTAGCCCGAATGAAGGATATGATCTTAGCTAGCTTAGGCTTGTACACCCCTTCCCACTCTAATCTTTCCCTATCGGGGATCTCTAGAGTTACCGACTTAATATTACAATTAAGCCCGGTATAATAGGGGGGACAACTTAGTCGTGCCTTAGATTATATCAAGTCAGTCATATCCAACATAACCAAATCAACCCAAGTCTGAAAATCCCTAAACACAATAGGACAACCACGATATACAAGGGTGACTATGATTGACTCTTCAACTAGGGTAGAAACATGCATGGGGGCATCAAGTATATCACGAACCACATAAAATCCCAAGGTAATTGAACTAACACGTACGAATAAGTAGAACCCAGATCACACAAACAATAGCTATCTGGGCACAGACAAGAGTAGCACTAGTGACCATTGCATCACACACCTCAAACTCGGTCTTGCCCAGAAAAGCATATAACTAAACCCAGTCGTCTTGACTGGAAACTTCCCCGCCTGGCTGCACTACTAATTTATTTGCATTACCATTTCCCCGTCCTCCACGGCCTCGCTGATTTCCTCCTCATATGCCTAGATTCTCCATAATTTTAACACACCTTATAACTTATATTCGATTGCTGAACACTGAATTAGATCGCGGGGGTTAGTTCGGGTATGATTCAGGATCCATAATTATGACTAGGGGAAAACAGGGGAGACAAGGCTGAGATTTTGTCTCTCCCTGTCTTGCTCTGATGGGAGAAATCCCACACTGACGGTTTCGCCGTGGCGAGAAAATCCCCTCCCCCACGCGGCCCTGACGGAAACATAACCCCTGCCAATAATTTCTGGGGTTCCTCTCTTTTCTATATTTCCCCTAGATTTCCTAGTTATAACTAGGCATTTTAGGAAAATCACTCTAGCTAGGACAATCATTGTCTACCCCTCGGGCAACCCAACGAAGTACACACTTTAGAATACTTTTACATCGTTTCAACACTACCACACATATCCCCAGGATATACCCAGACTCGCACACGGTTATCAGTTGGTCGCAACGCACGTTCATATTTCTCACTTACGAACCACATCATAATTTATCTAGACCCTTGTACCCAATCCCATGATGACTTTCTTTTGACAACAAGTTTCACGACACTCCAGCTGTTACAACTTGTAGACAAGTCCAAATTCTTTAATTAGTTCATTCCATAGACGACAATTACTGATAATCTATGCCTTATATGGTCCCTAATGCCAGATACCAATTGGAACCTTTTTAGTTCCAAATAACTTACTTGTGTCCCTTCAGCCGGGACTACAACGTCTAGTTCACTTTGTTGAGATACCAATTGAACTCAACTAATACCACAAGCGACAATAGTAGCTAGCGAGCCCTACTGCTAATTTCAATCATAGAGCTTGGTCGAACCCAATTCTTAACCGCCTCAACTCTTAACTAATGGTAACTAGACCTTAAATCAATCTTAGAGAAAACTGATGCATCTTGCAATTGGTCAAAAAAGTCATCTATCCGAGGCAATGGATACTTGTTCTGAATGGTGACCCTATTCAACTGTCAGTAGTCTATACACATCCTCTCTTGCTAGTGATGGTGTTACCACTGTTGTTCCTCTAGCTCGGACCACAGAGTGAAAGAGGAAAGATACCAATTTGTATCACCCAGATACCAATTGGATTCAAGTCATAACACGAAATAGTAGAAAGAAGTGAGTTTTTCCTAAAGTCCTATAGCCTCTCGAAGAAAAGTACGGACGTCATCGTACCATTCCGCAAGATTCTACTAGACTCATTCTGGTACATTGAGATCCACGAACCTAGGGCTCTGATACCAACTTTGTCACTACCCAAACTGTCGTAATTGACACCCACACTAACCCTCTGGAGGGAGAACCATTACTACAACCCAACTAAGAAATTTAACCACAGTGCTACACATTTAAAGATACGGAAGAAGGTTTAAATGAAGAAATTATATAATTAATACGGAGTCCCCATAAACTCCAAAAGTTTAACAAAATCCTAATTAACTATTGCGGAAGAACAACCCCTAAAACCTGAAAGTCATTGTACCAAAACTCTATTAACGACAAGTCTAAGAACAAGGGGTACAACCTCGAAACTAAACTAACACCTTAAACAAATAGTCTGAGTCTGAAGAGGGTGGAGTTAAACAGGAGAGATCCATGGCAGCCTGAAAGAACTGGCTCTCACCCTTGAATCCGGTCACACTCAGTAGTCACCTAGCTGAGGTCTATCAATAGCCGTCTGAAGATGCCCTGTACTCAATAAAAATAAGAGCAAGTGAAGTATCAATACACAACCATCGTGTACTGGTAGGATCACGCGGCTATCCCATTAAGTGTAACATAAGCAAGTCAATACAACATTATAAACATGCAAAATACCAAACATATACAATATCAATTATCACATGCTCAACAATATACATTTATAACAATTCATTGGTCCTCTCATTGAACCCAAACCCAAACTGTTAGCATACCAGAATGTGGTATTCGATCCAATTTTTATGCCGAAATGTGGCAACTGATCCCATAATTATGCAGGTACGTGTCAACCGATCCTAGTTAGTATGCTGGTACGTGTCAATCGATCCATTCAACACACCACATTCACAATCACAAGTGTATTCTCAATAATCATACATTCAAGAAGTGATTCATGGCATATAGTTATTCGTTCATACTCATTTACAAGTAGCGTGATCAACAATGCAACCTTCGTATACAGACATGCATCATACTGAAGCAAGAATAAACATATATCACACATATGAAATCACAACCATCACCTATCTTGAACAAAGCTTGAATCCCCTAAGAAACTTGATTCTTCCCTTTTTGGATTCATTTTGCTTGTTCTAGATCTACAAACAACAATTATAGTACGAGAATCAATAAATGAACACTAATTTCCCGGATTACTAACAATTCTATCAACCCTAGATCAACCCATGATCTCAATTAGGGATGTTTCCACCATGAATTGTAGATCAAAACCCTCCCCCATCGATAATAACTCAAGAAAATAGGTTCTACGGATCGAAAAATGGATTAGAGGAGTAAAATCCTTACCTTTAGTGCTAAAAGAGGTGGAAAACCTTCAAGAAATATCCCTGGGTCGTTTCTTAGCTCTTAAGAAGAAACTTTTGCAGAAAATAACGTTTTTGGAGGGTTTTACCCTATTTAAGTTGCGACTGTCCCTCTATGGCGGGACCCATCCCGTTACAGAGGGATCCCCACTACAAAGGGATCCATCCCGCTACAACTGGATGCACAGAGACAGAATGTTACCCGTTCACGCTAAGATTATTTTCTGGAGTTCTACTCACCTGAATTCAATTCCGTAAAGTCGTACGGGTTCCTTAACCCCTTGGCTATCTAATCATTTAAACAAAATCATAATTAAATCTATCCTTTATTACCAGATTTCCATAAATCTTAATAACTCCGATTTCGTCCAAATCTGGACTAGGTTAGGAAATTCCAAGTTACTAACAAAAATTTTTCTGGCCCCAATTCTTTCCCCAATGGCTTTTTCCTAATGACGATATCAGGTCACTACAATAAGATTGAAAGGTTATCTCACCTAAGTTGAATCAAGATTTAAGAGCTATTCTAAATGACTTTAGCTTGGATTGATAGCTTAATTGTATCTTTCCATGGATGATGAAATAAATACGATTAATGACTATTCCATGAGATTTTACTTAGCACCAAGAGAATATTAAGATGAAGGATCTTCTGTTAGTAGTGACCGAGTCTCTAGTAGCAATCTACTTATCCATAACTATGTACCCCCATAGGATGTCTTAGCTAGTGGATCCACGTAAGCTAGAAGTTTATGGTCCTTACCTTGGCAACTAGGAAATCTCTTTTCGGTTTGGGATAGACACTAGATTCCCTATTTTAGCTCTCATGGTCTATGTCAGTTAATGGTAAACATCCCACAATAATGAAGTAGGTTACTTTCAAAGTATCTTACTAAGTATATTAAATATGTTAAGCTTTCATTGACCATGATAATGACCTGTGTTTTCTAACCTCTTAGCTTTTGCTTTAGCTTGGTCATGCCATGTCATGTAAAGTCCTTTTAGAATGATTTCATATCGTTTATGCATTGCTATCATACATAGTATATTTCATGTACTAATGCATACTTGTGCCTATATTGTTTCACTAATGTAGGGTCCTATGCTCCTACCTCGCATACTTGTGGCTAGTTGATCTCCCTTATCGATTCAAAGATTGGTGAGTTCTCATGTTCCGAGGACCAAGACACTTTTATAGCTTTTCTTTATTTCAGTTTTTAGAAATCGTACATGGTGTATGAGTTACATCCCAACTACTTCTTTTGATGTATTAGATGAATTGTTAAGACTATGTTAGACTTCTGCGTTGTCAAACTCTTTTATGATATGAGAATGCTCCATTTGAAATTTTAATTTCTATTATCTTGTATGATGCATACTAAATGGCTTGCATAAGGTCTTTGTCACGACCCAAAGTACACCTTAGACGTGACATGAACTATAAGACCCCGAGAGGCCCTACATAAGCCACTTAGTATACATCATAAAAGATAATAGAAATAAGAGAGTTTAAGAGTAATATTTCATTTAAAAGAGTTTAACACAAAATAGCGGAAGTCTAAGATAAGTATCAAAGTCATCTATTACATCAAAAAAGTGATTGAGACGTAACTCATAGATCACATGCAACATTCAAAAAGAAAAGACATGAAAGCAATAAAAGAATCTCGGTCCTCAAAATATGAGGAATCACTGATATTCAATCTCTATATGGGATCTCTAGCCACGAGTATGAGCAGTAGGAGCATTGAACCCTATATTAGTGAAACAATGTAGGTAAAAGTATGCGTTAGTACATGGAATGTACTAAATATGATAGCAATGACTAAGAGTTATGAAATCATTCTAAAACAACTTTATATGGCATGCAATGACCAAACTAAATAATTAAATAACACGTTAAAAACATAAGTCATAACCATGGTCAATGCAAGATAAACATCATTAAAACACGATTGAGATACTTTTTAGAAAGTAACCTTAGTTCATTATTGTGGGAGATTTACCTTTAACCGACATAGACCATGTGTAATTCCCCGGAAACTAGTAGACTAAACAAGATCCTTAAGCTAGGTTTCTAGAGTTTGATGTTGAGGGTTAATGTCGTAGATAAGACTTCTCGTGCTTAGAATAAGGGGTTTAGTGGTTAAACATCTAGTACGTGTTAGACCCCGTAGTTAAAAGACCATCTAAGGTTTGATTGAGGGTCACTAGGGACAGGGCCAAGGCAAAAGGGGCAAAGCCTAAGCCAAAGGCCAAGGCTGCCCTAACCTTGGCCAAGCACTGCCCAAGGTCCACGACCACTTTCACGACCAGTGGTCTTGACCACGGTTCATGAAGGGGCTCGTGAAGTCCCCTTAGACTTGTGGGAGGCAATGCCTTGAGGCCTAGCTACTGCCCTAAGACCACGACCATCAGCATGACCCGTTGTCTTGACCACGAATCATGGGAGGTCTCGTGGTCACGCCTTAGTTTTGTGAGGCCAAGACTCATTGGCCAATCAACTAACCAAGGGACCACGGGCAGGACCACGACTCTTGGTCATCACCATGGCTCGTGATCCCTGTCGTGGTGCCTGGCACCATGGCTTCCAAATGAGGGCCAAAAATAAGAAATTCCTTTTTAACTAGTTTTAAGTGAGGCTCGTTTTATATGGATTTTATACACCTATATAAAGTATTTTAAGTCATTAACCACCCTAACTAAGTCATTTAGAATCAAAACCCCAAAACACTCTCCTCTCAAATATTTATCTCTCTAAGACTTGAAGAAGAAGATAGAGCTTGAAGCTTGGGTCAAGAACAACCTCCATTATTGAGAGCTTGTTCTAGTGTTTTGATTAAAGGTATGTTTAGCTTATTCATATATGGGTTCTTCCACTCATAGAGTCCCCTAGAATTTCCCTAAATTTGTGAAGAAGAACCCTAATCTAAGCTAGGGTTTCTTCCAATGTGTGGGCTTAGTTGGGTATGACTCCAATTGGTTGGATAATACTTGTTTATGGTTAATTTAGTGTTGATTCATGATATTATGATGAATTTATGTGATTTCAATGGTTATCCTAGTGTAAATTGATGAATTTGAATCATGTGGGTCCTTGCCATGAAAGGTGAAATTGAAGGTTCATAGGTGATCTTCGAGAACTAATGCTTTGTGTAGTAATTGTCTAAGGTTAGAAACCTATATACATGAATTGATTTATAATAATGTAAATATTATGGGTCTTGACTTGTAAGGCTTGCGATTGATTTTACATGTTGAATTATGACTAAAAATCACCTAATAATGAATAGTGTGATTGAATGTCTTGTGACCTAGATATGAATGAGGATAAATTGAAGTAAGGCTTTGAGAGTAAGGCTTGTATTCATGAGTGTTGAATTACTAGAGCTTGGAGACTAAAGTTAATGTCATGAATAGAAGTCTAATAGGTAGAATGGTGGTGAAAGGCCTATACTCACCCAACCTACATCATGAATGCTTGAGTGTTTAAATGTGATGAGATCAGTTGAACATGGATTGATTGTCAATGACATCCTTCCATGAGACATGAGTATTAAGCAAGGCTTAATAGAATAAACGGTGGGGTGTGTTCTTAGCCCCAAGTGGATATTGACAATGAGAATGAAGGGTCACACATGGTAGGGACCGGGCTCCAAGTTGAAAGGAGAACCACACCTAGTTGAAGTGAGGACTATCCAAGTAAAGGGGGAACTCTTACATAGTAGAGTGTGGGTTTTCCCAAAGTTAGGTCTCATGAGATGGAAACCTATACATAGTTGAGTTAAGGGTTCTAGTAGCAATCTCCATAACCAATGAACTAAGACATACTTAAGGAAGTATCTCCAAGTGTTCCAAAGCATTTAATGGACTTAGATATACTTAAATAAGTATCTCATAGGGTCCATCTTAATAATGAACTTAGAGATGCTTAAAGTAGTATCTCTTAGGGTTCAACCTAATAAAGAACTAAGATGTGCTTAAGAGAGTACCTCATAGTCTAGAGTTAAAGAGAGGAACTAGTTTCCAAACCAAGAAGTAAGAGTATGAGAACCTAAAGGTTATACTTAGTATGATTGGTAGTATGGGATGCCACTCATGCCTTGCACAAGTATGACTTAGGGTTAATCAAGAAAGTGTTTCTTAGAAGTTGTATGTTGAGATAAGAATGTGCCATAGTTGCCTTTCTTGTTAGTATTGACTAGAGGTGAGAGTTTCCCTTGGTCATGAGAGTTAAGCTAAATAACAAGATCCTAAGGTGATTAGTATGATGTCCAAAAGTAGTGCTTAGTGTGGGTAGTAGTATGGGATACTCATGCATTTCACAAAGTATGACTTGAAGCTACTTATGAAAGCCTAAGACTTGTTTATGACATGAAAACCTAAATCTTGACTATTAATGTGGACTATGCCCAAGAATGACCAAAAAGAGGTACTTAGCTTGGATGGTATTATGAGATGCTATTCTTGCCTTGCACAAGTATGCTTTGAGGTGGCTTGTGAAGTAGTTCTCTTGTAATATGAAAGACTAAAGGTTGAAGTATGCAAATATGAAAGTCTAAGTAAAGATTGTGCAATGAACATGATGTATCTCCTATGCTCATTTATTATGTCTTATGTTGACTTATGATTATATGATGCTTTTGTTGGAGATTATGCTATGATTATATTGCTATCTCTTATGCTTATGTCTTATGTTGACTAACCATTTTGATATGCTCTTATGATGTTGTGCTAGCTATCATACTTGGTACATTTTGAACTAACGCATACTTTGCCTACATTCTAATCAAATGTAGGGTTTCATAGATTGAGTTCCTTTGGAGGCTAGGTTTCTAAGGAGCAAGAAGAGTTGAAGATTTGGTGAGTCCTCGTAGCTTCGAGGACAAACCCATTATTTTCTTATGTCATTTCTTTATGTTTTAGACTTTTATATGGGCTGCGTCCCAAGAGTTTTATTCAAGAGTGTTTAGTAGATGATTTGAGACAAAGGTGTAGTAAAGACTTTCGCTTGCATTTTTATAAAGTTTTCGATTGTATGGATAAATTTTTTAAAATTTTGTACTTTAAAATTATCTTATGCTATGATATTCTAAGGGTTTCTATGAGACCCCTTTGGGGTCAAGTACGCCATGTTACGTCTAGGGTGTACCCCTGGGTCGTGACACCATGTGAGCTATAACATGGAATCCGATGTCTATCACATACCAAAAAGTGATGTCCACATTTGCCAATGTAAGAACCATAAACTTATAGCTGAAGTGTAACACCCCACAAATTAGTAGGCAAAACTAGAGCTTGACGTGAGGGTTAGAGTCAAGAATGTAACTCCCCAGACTTAAAAATAGAGGTTTTCATGTTAGAACGTAAAGGTACTACCCCTCAAGGTCACACCATGGGCTCTTGAGGAGGACCCCTAGAAGCTACTTGGGCAGTGACCAACGTAAGGACCCACGCCCCGTTGGTGGGTCCATACCCCGTAGGTGGGGGAGTCGTGGTTCATTCCCCAGGTTGCCAAGCCCCAGTCACCAAACCACGTTCACCAGCACGGACCATGGGTACAACCACGACCCGTCAGCGTGGTCTCGTGGATGGTGAGCTGGAGCTGTTTTGTGGGTTAAGTTTAGGGGCACTTTGGGGTTTTCCGATTTTAATTAATATTAATTATTGTCGTTTTAGCCTCTATTAGACCACCTATATAAGGATTTTAGACCCCTAAATCAAGTCATTCAACTCATTATTCTAAAAACCCAAATCAATTCCTAAAACTTCATCCTCACCAAATATTCTCTCTCTAGAACTAGATGAAGAAAAAGAAGAAGGAAATTGGATCTAGGGTTCAACAAGCAAGGTTCTTCACACCAAATTCATTAAACTACATTGATAAGGTATGGTATCTCTTCATCCATGGATATAGTTCATCCATAGAGTCCCTTTATAATCCTAATTTCAAAGGTAGAAATCCCCAAAAGTTAGGGTTTGATTCCAAAGCCATGGGTTCCTTTCAAAATTGATCCTAATGATTTAATTTTGTTATACTATGTATGAATTGATGATTAATTATGGTTTTTATGTTGCAATCACCAAGAACCCATGAAATCCCCATATTTCCCAATTATGGTCTTATGATGTGGGTTTGTTGATGAAAGAAGAATGTTATGAGATTATGCATTTAGTGACTAGGTTACTTGAATTATGATGATATCCATGTCTAATGTATTGAATTATAGATGTGTTTATTGATATGATATTTGACCTTGAAAGGGAAAAATATGATGTCATGCATGTTTTATGAAGTTTATGTATATGCTTTAAGAACACTTTGAGAGTGAAGTATCTATGATTATGATGTAGTTGTTGTGTTGTTGAAAGGTTGTTCTCATACACACACCTATGCATGAATATGACATGATGTGAAAGGTTTACTCACACAATGAAAATTCTAAGGTTGAAAGGCTTTCTCACCTAATTGAATCTAAGACTTGTACGTAGACATTGACGGTGAAAGGTTATTCTCACGCATGATCTAAGAGCTATCCTATGAATTATAATGGATTGAGTGTCAAGACATTCTTCCATGAATATGAACTTAAGTCAAGACTTAATATGTACTCTGTGGGAATTAATGCTAAGCACTGAGTGGATAATGTATATGAGATGAAAGCTTTTACACTAGTTGAGTCCAGCTTTCCAATGGGATCCTTTTACACTAGTGGAGTCCGGGTTCCCAAAGTATATCTCATGAGATGGAAATCTTTGATGCTAGTTGAGTCTGGGTTTCTAGAAGCAATCTTCTTATCCCATAAACTATGTGCCCCCATAGGTATTTAGATAGTTAATCCACCTAAGCTGAAAAGTATGGTTCTACCTTAGTCAAGTAGGACAACCCTTTTCGGTGTGGGTAGCACCGGATTCCATGTTAAGCTCACATGGTCTTATGTCAGTTAAGGCTTATTGCCACAAAAATATGAACAAGATTATGAATTATGAAGTATGGTTACTCAAGGTCTTTTATATGTGTTTTCAAAGACGTTTAATGATGATTATGATTATGGTGATTATGTTTATGACTTACGTTTTCCTGCTATCCTTATGATGATCTTTAAATTTGGTAAAATTTATACTTTTAAATGAATTGTCCCTTTTATCATATCTCCAAATGTTTTTATGCATGGCTATCGTACTAGTGCATTTTTGTACTAACACCTACTTTTCCTACCTTTTCCGAAGTGTAGGGTCTGGTTCTCGAGGTGATCATTCTAGTGGCAAAAGCTTGGACTTGTGTATTTTTCGAGCTTGTTGGTGAGTCTTCATGGTTCAAGGATGACTTTTTTTCATGGTGTAATTTCGTTATTATTTTTCCCTTTTCGGACATGTTGTATGGGCTAGGTCCTATTTCATTCAAATATTGTAATAAATGTTTATGTTGAGACCTAAAGTGTAGACTTCCGCTTTTTTTTATGAAAATTTTAGACTTGAAATGCATTTTTACTCTTATTGTTCTATTGCTTATGTTATGATATGCTAAGTGGCTTGTATGGAGTCCTTCCGGGTTCTATGCGCCATGTTACATCTAGGGGGTACCCTGGGTCGTGACAAAATTGGTATCATAGCACAAGGTTTAGAATGATTCTAGGATTATGTCTCATAAGCCACGTCTTGTAGAGTCTTGTTCATGAGTGTGAAGAATGCCATATTTATGAATGAGAAGCTACAAGATTCTTAGAAAATTCCACTTCTTTCATTACTCTTTAGTTGTGCGATAGAGTTTAACTCTATAAGGTCTTTCTTCTAATCCTTACTCGATGGTCTAAAACATATGACTACTCGAAGGGCTTTCGCTAGAAGGAATGAGGAATACAATGTGAATTAAAAAGCTCCTCAAGCTTCTCAAGCTCCGATTGATCCTCTAGACGAGTATTACTAATGCAGAGTTTAGGGCGGCTTTTCAAGGTTTCGCTGAAGACGTGATGGCCTAAGACATTAAAGAGGTGATTTCTCCCGTGAACCCTAATGTGAATTTGGCATTTTCAAGAGTGTGGGATTTTGCAGGAATGAACCCCCTGGAATTTCATGGCTCCAAGGTGGAAGAGGATCCTCAAAGGTTTATCGACAAGGTCTATAAGGTACTTGCTATTATGGGGGTGAATTCGGAAGAGAAGGCAGAGTTAGCCGCTTACCAATTGAAAGATGTTGCTCAAGTGTGGTATGATCAATAGAAAGGGCAAAGGCCGGTAGGAGCGGGCCCCGTAGAGTGGGAATTGTTTAAATCGATGTTTCTTGATATTTTTTTCCCCTGGAGTTGAGGGAAGCAAAGATGCAAGAGTTCATTAATCTTCGTCAATGGGGTATGAGTGTGAATGAGTATGCTCTAAAGTTCACCCAACTAACCAAGTATGCTCCGACTATAGTGGCAAATTTGAGGGCTAAGATGAATAAATTTGTAATGGGAGTGTCCGACATGGTATGCAAAAAATTCCGAACAACAATGTTTGTACAAGATATGGATATTTCACGTCTTATGGTGTATGTCCAACAAATGGAGGAAGAAAAACTTTAAGGAAAGAATAGGGAGTTGAAAAGAGTTAGGACCGGTGATGGGAACTTCTCCAATGCTAGGTCCGATGGACAAGGCTGACCAAGGTTTAGACAAAGGTTTTCCAACCAAGGTTCCTCTAGTGCTCATCCAAGGGTCAACAAGGATAGGGTGTGCAACCCTAAACCTCAAGGAGGTAATGGTAGTAGATCTTATGTGGCTAAGCCTATTTGTGCAAAGTGTGGGATAAAACATGATAGTAAGTTCCTAGTTGGCATGGATGGTTTCTTTAGTTGTGGAAAGAGTGGTCACAAATTGAGAGATTGTCTGATGCTTAAGGTTCAAGGAAGAGAGGGCATGCAAGCTCCTCCTAGCAGTTCAAACTCCAATGTTCCAAAGCAAGACCACTTCTATGATCTCCAAACCTGAGGTGACCAAGAGAGCTCCCCAGATGTAGTGACAGACTTGTTAAAAGTATTTATTATTGATATGTATGCCTTGTTAGATCCCGGTGCCACTTTATCTTTTGTGACGCCCTACGTGGCAATGTGGTTTGATATTCCTTCGGAAGTGTTATTAGAATCTTTTTCTGTCTCTACTCCTGTTGGTGATTCTGTGGTAGCTAAGAGGGTTTATAGAAGGTGTTCCATTTCCCTATCCCATAGAGTTACTCTTGTTGATTTGGTAGAGTTTGACATGTTAGATTTCGATGTTATACTTGGTATGGATTGGCTGCACTCTTGTTATGCGTCAATTGATTTTAGAACTCGGGTAGTCAAGTTTCAGTTCCCGAATGAGCCTATCCTTGAGTGGAAAGAGGGAAATTCTATGCCTAAGGGTCAGTTTGTCTCATGTTTGAAGGCTAGAAAGATGATCTACAAGGGTTGTATTTACCATCTTGTTAGGGTAAGGGATGTAGATTCCGAAACCCCTACTCTTGAGTCGGTCCCCATTGTAAATTAGTTTCCAGAAGTGTTCGTAGATGATCTACCTGGTATTCCTCCTGAGTGAGAAATAGACTTCAGTATTGACCTTCTCCCAGATACACAACCTATCTCAATTCCTCCTTATAGAATGGCCACGACTTAGTCAACAGAGTTGAAAGAACAGTTGAAGGATCTGTTAGCCAAGTGTTTCATTTGACCGAGTATCTCTCCGTGAGGTGCTCCGGTGTTGTTTGTTAGAAAGAATGATGGGTCTCTTCGTATGTGCATCGATTATTGACAATTGAATAAGGTGACCATTAAGAATAAGTATCCTCTTCCAAGGATAGATGCCTTGTTTGACCAACTTCAAAGGGCTAGTTATTTCTCTAAGATTGATCTTCGTTCGGGTTATCACCAATTGAGGGTGAAAGGGGTTGACATTCCAAAGATGACATTTAGGACCCGATATGGTCACTATGAGTTTCTAGTAATGTCCTTTGGTTTGATTAACGGTTCGGCGACGTTCATGGACTTGATGAAAAGATTATTTCGACAATATCTTGACATGTTTGTGATAGTGTTTATCGATGATATTTTTAGCTATTCAAGGAATGAGAATGATCATGTTGACCATTTGAGAATTGTGTTGCAAGTTCTTAAGGACCATCAACTTTTTGCGAAGTTTAGTAAGTGTGAATTTTGGTTAAAATTCGTGGCTTTCCTTGGTCACATTGTGTCATGTACGGGTATTGAGGTGGATCCTAAGAAGATGGATGCGGTCAAGAGTTGGCCTAGACCTCTAACTCCTTCGGACATTAGAAGCTTTTTGTGTTTGGCCGGTTATTATAGAAGGTTTGTTGAGGGATTTTCTTCCATTGCCTCTCCGATGACGGTTTTAACTCAAAAGAAGGCTAAGTTCATTTGGTCAGAAGTTTGTGAGAAAAGTTTCCAAGAGTTGAAAGATAGACTTACTTCCGCTCCGGTGTTGACCTTATCGGAAGGTACATATGGTTTTGTGGTGTATTGTGATGCCTCTGGAGTTGGGTTGGTATGTACGCTTATGCAAAATGGTATGGTGATTGCCTATGCTTCAAGGCAACTTAAAGTCCTTGAGTTAGCGGCAATTGTGTTTGCCTTAAAAATTTGGAGGCATTACATATATGGGGTTCATGTTGATGTGTTTATCGATCATAAGAGTTTACAATACGTGTTTAGTGAAAATGACTTGAATCTTTGCCAAAGAAGGTTGCTAGAATTATTGAAGGATTATGACATGAGTGTTTTTTACCACCCCGGTAAGGTAAATGTGGTAGCGAATGCTCTTAGTCGGTTGTCTATGGGTAGTGTGGCTCATATTGATGATGGTAAGAAAGAGTTGGTTTGTGATGTTCATAGGTTGGCCCGACTAGGTTTTCAACTAGTGGATTCCACCAAGGGTAGTGTCATGGTTCACAATGGGTCCGTATCATCTTTTGTGGCGGACATGAAGTCTAAACAAGGCCTTGATCCCATTTTGGTTGAATTCAAAGAGGTGGTATTTAAGAAATTCGTTGAGGCTTTCTCCCAAGGGAGAGATGGTGTGCTTAGATACCAAGGCCGGTTATGTATTGCGAATGTTGATGACTTGAGATAACAAATTTTCTCGGAAGCCCATAGTTCTTGATATTCTATTCACCCGAAAACCACCAAGATGTACCGTAATTTACGGAAAGTCTATTGGTGGAACGAGATGAAAAAGGACATTGAGGGATTTGTGGGTTGGTGTCCGAATTGTCAACAACTTAAGGTTGAGCATCAAAGGCCGGGAGGTTTATCCCAAGATATAGGTATCCCCACTTGAAAGTGGGAAGATATAATATGGATTTTATTGTGGGTTCGCCTCGCACCGGAAGGCAACATGATTCTTTTTGGGTCATTATAGAACGGATGACAAAATCGGCTCACTTTATTCCCGTCAAGGTTTGTTTTTCGGCGGAAGACTATGCGAAGATATACATAAGAGAAATGGTGATGTTGCATGGGGCTCCCTTATCCATTATTTCCGATTGAGGTACTCAATTCACTTCTCACTTTTGGAAGTCATTCCAAAAATGTGTTGGCACTAAGGTTAAGCTTAACATAACTTTTCATCCCCAAACTGATGGGCAAGCTGAACGTACCATCCGAACGCTGGAGGATATGTTAAGGGCATGTGTAATTGACTTTAAGGGTAATTGGGACGACCACTTGCCATTTATAGAATTTGCCTACAATAATAGCTATCACTCAAGTATCGGTATGGCCCCTTTTGAAGCCTTGTATGGTAGGTGATGTTGGTTTCCCATTGGTTGGTTTGAGGTGGGTTAGGTTTGTCCTATTAGGCCCCAAACTTGTTTTTGAGGCCATTGAGAAAGTCTGACTCATTAGAGAGAGGTTGTGGACGATCCAAAGTCGGCAAAAGTCATATGCTGATGTGAGGAGAAGGGATCTAGAATTTGAGGTTAATGATTGGGTCTATCTAAAAATTTCACCCATGAAAGGTGTGCTGAGGTTTGGCAAGAAGGGAAAACTTAGTCCTCGGTATGTGGTCCCATACCAAATTTTGAATCGTATTGGTAAAATTGCCTATGAGTTAGACTTGCCAAATGAGTTGGCTGCGGTGCATTCGGTGTTTCATGTTTCCATGCTGAAGAAGTGTGTTAGAGATCCGGCATCCGTTATTCCCTTAGAAGGGTTGGGGATTGATGAAAGTATTTCATATGAGGAGGTTCCGGTAGATATTCTAGATAGGCAAGTTAAGAGGTTGAGAAACAAGGAAATAGTTTCCATGAAGGTTTTGTGGAGAAATCATCTAGTTGAGGGTGCTACTTGGGAGGCCGAGGCCGATATGAAGTCCCGCTATCCTCATCTTTTTCCTTCTACTCTTACCCTAGCCTGAGGTATGTAGTTCCTCTTGAGTTTTCCTTATTTTTGGGAATCATGTGTGTTATGTGAGTTTTTCATGATTTCCCTTATGTTATGCATGTTCTTGTGAAATTTATGTTTAGTAAGAAAATGAGTTTTTATGATTGATTTTCCTCAGGTTGTTGTGCATTGAGTAAGAGTTGCCTATATGCTTAATGAGATAACTTGTTGAACATGCTTTAGTAGTGCTTTTTGAAAATATGTTGCATTATGGCTTCATGAGGTTGTGTTGAGAATGCTTCTAGTTTGGAAAAGGTAGTTCCTCCTATGAATATGAGAATTGTTGAGATTTCATACATAATGGGTTGTTAGATGTAGTTCTTATTTCTTTGTGATGCATCGATAGTATTGGAGATGGAGTTGAAGTTTCCTCCTTTGAAATGTGCATTATTTTGATGTTGCATGCATGATGGGCTGCTAGTATTGAGTCTTTACTTATGTAAGGTGTCTAGATCGTCATTCGAGGACGAATGTTCCCAAGGGGGAAATATTGTAACACCCGGAAAATTAGTAGGCTAAACTAGAACTTGACGTGAGGGTTAGAGTCATGAATGTAACTCCCCGTACTTAAAAATAGAGGTTTTTGTATTAGAACGTCAAGGTACAACCCCTCAAGGACCAATTATGGGCCCTTGAGGAGGACTCCTAGAAGCTGCCTGGGCAGTGACCAACGGCATGAACCACACCCCGTTGGTGGGTCCACGCCCCGTGGGTGGGGGAGTCGTGGTTCAAGCCCCAGTCACCAAACCACGTTCACCAGCACGGACCATGGGTCCAACCATGGCCCGTCAGTGTGGTCTTGTGGATGGTGACCTGGGGGCTGTTTTGGGGGTTAAGTTTAGGGGCACTTTGGGGTTTTCCAGTTTTAATTAATATTAAGTGGTGCCATTTTAGCCTAAATTAGACCACCTATATAAGGATTTTATACCCCTAAATTAAGTCATTCAACTCATTATTCTAAAAACCCAAATCAATTCCAAAAACTTCATCCTCACCGAATATTCTCTCTCTAGAACTAGAAGAAGAAGAAGAAGGAAGTTGGAGCTACGGTTCAAGAAGCAAGGTTATTCACACCAAATTCATTGGACTTCATTGATAAGGTATGGTAGCTCGTCATTCATGGAGCCCCTTCAAAATCCCAATTTCAAAGGTATAAATCCCCAAAAGTTAGGGTTTGATCCCAAAGCCATGTGTTCTTTTTAAAATCGATCCTAATGATTTAATTATGTTATATTATGGATGAACTGATGATTACTTATGGTTTTTATGTTGTAATCCCTAAGAACCCCTGAAATCCCCATATTATCCAATTATGATCTTGTGATGTGGGTTTGTTGATGAAAGAAGAATGTAATGAGATTATACAGGTTGTGATTGGGTTACTTGAATTATGATGATATCCATGTCTAATGTAATGAATTCTAGTTGTGTTGATTGATATGAGCTTTGACCTTGAAAGGGAAAAATATGATGTTATGCATGTTTTAGGAAGTTTATGTATATGCTTTAAGAACATTTTGAGAGTGAAGTGTCTATGATTATGATGTAGTTGTTGTGTTGTTGAAAGATTGTTCTCATATACACACATATGCAGGAATATTATATGATGTGAAAGGTTTACTCACATAATGAAGATTCTATGGTTGAAAGGCTTTCTCACCTAATTGAATCTAAGACTTGTATGTAAACATGGACGGTGAAAGGTTATTCTCACGCATGATCTAAGAGCTATCCTATGAATTATAATGGATTGAGTGTCAAGACATTCTTCCATGAATATTAACTTAAGTCAAGATTTAATATGTACTCCATGTGAATTAATACTTAGCACCGAGTGGATAATGTATATGAGATGAAAGCTTTTACACTAGTTGTGTCCAACTTTCCAATGGGATCCTTTTACACTAGTTGAGTCCGGGTTCCCAAAGTGTGTCTCATGAGATGGAAGCCATTTATGCTAGTTGAGTTTGGGTTTCTAGAAGAAATCTTCTTATGCCATAAACTATGTGCCTCCGTAGGTATTTAGCTAGTGGAGCCTCCTATGCCAAAATGTATGGTTCTACTTTAGACAAGTAGGACAACCTTTTTCAGTGTGGGTTACACCGGATTCCATGTTAAGCTCACATGGTCTCATGTCGCTTAAGGCTTATTCCCACAACAATATGAACAAGAATATGAATTATGAACTATGGTTACTCAAGGATCTCTTATACGAGATTTCAAAGGCTTTTAATGATGATTATGATTATGGTGATTATGTTTATGACTTAAGTTTTACCACTATCCTCATGATGATCCTTAAATTTGGTAAATTGCATACTTTCAAATGAAATCTATCTTTTAGCATATCTTCAAATGTTTTTATGCATGTCTATCATACTTGGTGCATTTGTTGTACTAACATCTACTTTGCCTACATTTTCCTGAAGTATAGGGTCCGGTTCTTGAGGTGATCATTCTAGTGGCTAAAGCTTTGACTTGTGTATCTTCCGAGCTTGTTGGTGAGTCCTCATGGTTCGATGACGACTTTTTCTCTTGATGTAGTTTCATTTATTGTATTTCCCTTTTTGGACATGTTATATGGGCTAGGCCCTATTTCATTGTAGATGGCTATGTCGAGACTTAAGAGTCTAGACTTAAGCTTTTCTTGTATGAAAATTTTAGACTTGAAATGAGCTTTTATTCTTATTGTTCTATTGCTAATGTTATGATATGCTAAGTGGCTTGTATGGAGTCCTTCGGGGTTCTATTAGCCATGTTACATCGAGGGGGTACCCCTGGGTCTTGACATTTAGGTGAATCCACTAGCTAATGTATATTTAGACAAACCTATGGTGGCACATAGTTATGGGACATGGGTAATCGCCACTTTTCTACTTGGCGCTAAGCATAAATCCCACGGAATAGTCATTAATCTTAACTCATCTTATCATTATGAGAATGGGTAATCGTCACTTGTCTTACCATTCATGGAAGACACATCAAGTAGCCAATCCAATCTAGAGTTTATTAGAATAGCTCTTTAATCTTGATGCAACTTAGGTGAGAAAGCGTTTCAACCTTATGAATCATTTGTGTGAGAAAATCCTTTCACAATCATGTTATGAGTATGTGAGAAATTCTTCCACAACAACAACAACATTGATGCTTTACTCTAAATAGCAACCTTAAATCATTTACTTCATTTTCATGAAGAAACATGCATATCTTCATAAATTCAACTTCCAAAATTGAAAAGCTTCAGTTATGATCAAATTCTACAAATCATGGATCATGCATGTCTCAAGTGAATTCAACTTAAAAACATGTAATTATCTCAATTCATGCATAAATAGACATAAAACAAACAATTAAATGATAATTGAAAAGAACCCATGAGATTGAGTAAAACCCTAACTTCAATTGGAGATTCTAACTTGCGAAATTGTTGAATTTAGGAACCATATGGAGGAAAGGACTCCATAGGTAAATATTATCATACCTTGATGCCAAAATCTCACAATTAATGGTGAATTCAGAGACTTGATCTTGAAACCCTAGCCTTCTTCTTCAAGCTTTAGAGAGAGAAATATAGGGGAAGAACTTGTAGGGATTTAGGGAAATTTGAAGAATGATCTAGAGTAGTTAAATTTGAGGCTTAAAAAGGCTTATATAGGGTCTAGGATGAGGGATAAATGACATAGTATTGAGTTAAAATAATTAGGAAATGACCTAAAAGCCCTTCTTAAAATAATTGCCGACTCGAGCTATGGTTCAGTCTTTACGGTCCGTAGGTCCACTTACGGGCTGTCCTAGTGAGCCGTAGGTCAAGTACTGGGACCTTAAAATCACCCACTTTTTGACGGAACTCTAGGTAGGGTTCGTAGGTCCACTTATAGACCATACCTTATGTCATGACCCATGGGTACACCCTAGATGTAACATGGCGTATATACCCCGAAAGGCCTAACAAAAGCCACTAAGCATATTATAACATAAAGTAAATAGAAATAAAGCGAAAATTTTAAAACTTTTTCTACATAATCGAAGTCTTTATATAAACAAGCGGAAGTTTATAACACTTTGTCTCAAACCATCTAAAACAACTTGAATAACTCTTGGGACGCAACCTATATAAAAGTCTAAAACATAATAGAAAAGACATAAAGGAAAGGTGATCACATCCTCGATGCTATGATGACTCACCAAATCTTCAACTCATTTGCACTACTAGAAACCTAGCCACAAGAATGGAACTCAATGTCATCGGACACTACATTTGATAAGAATGTAGGCAAGAGTATGCGTTAGTACAAAATGTACTAAATATGATAGCTGCATAACATCATAAGAGCATAACATAAATGTTAGCCAACATAAGACATAAGTCATAATAACATGGTTATATGCATAATCTTCCAACATAGACATAATATAAGTATTTGTCAACATAAAGCATAATCCATGAACATAGGAGATACATCATATTCATAACATAGTCAATACTTGGCCTTCATATCATAAGAGAACCATTTAATAAGTAATCTCAAAGCATACTTGTGCAATGCATGAATAAGGCCCCATAATCCCATCCACACTAAGTATTACCTTTAGGTCATCATACTTATACTTACCATCCTTTGATCCCATCCTTAACTCAATTCTCATAGACAAGGGAATCTTCACCTTAGTCAAACATATCATGGAAGGCACTATAGCAACAATCCAAGCTATACATATATCGTATAAGAGAAACACTTCATAAGTAGCTTCAAGTCATACTTGTGCAATGAATGGATAAGACCCTATAATTCTACCCATACTAAGTATCACTTTAGGCTTTCATAAATACTCAACGGTTGAGAACTAGTCCCTCTTTACTATTTGCCATTACTCCTTTAAGGTACTTCTCTACTTAGTACAAGGCAAGTCATTACACATGAATGATTTCTATTTATCAATTCAAGGCTACCAAGGAATAACACCATACTAGGCTAGACCAAGCTAGTCATTTTGCTAACATAACTACATTATTCTAAACCAAGCTACCATGGAAAGCATACTATCATGAAAGTCCAAGCTATTCAAGGAAGGGTAAAAGTTCTCCATCCTAGCTACCATGAAGTGGGATTGGCCCAACTAAGTCATGCTACCATGCAAGCATTCTATGATGCTAGTGCAAGCTACCCTTAGGAGAGTATAATTACTCAATCCAAAGCTACCATGAAATGGTCTTGGCCTAATCAAGTCATGCTACCATGAAATCATTCTATGATTCTAATGCAAGATACCCAGGTACCCTTAGGAGAGTATAATTCCTCAATCCAAAGCTACCATGAAATTGTCTTGTGTTACCAAGTCAAGCTATCCATGAAGGGGTCTTATGTCACAACTTCAAGCTATCCTAGTCTAACATACTTTGATTCATTTTAGGTGAGTAAACCTTTCAACATAGAATCATTCTATGTGAGAAAACCTTTCACATTCTACATTCATGCATTCACATATTTACAAGGTAGGTCATGTGGGTAGAGGCCTTCTACAAAAACTCTATCTATTAGTCTACCAACTTCATGCAAGCTATCTCATCATATTAGGCTTACTCTAAAAGCCCTAGTGATCAACATTCATGACTACAAGCCTTACTCTCAAAGCTTTACTTCTTACAATCATCATACATACCTAGATTATAAGGCATTCTAATCACATGCTTCATTCTTAAGTAATTCTAGTCATATATCATCATAATGGTTCAATCTCAAGCTTTACTAGTCATGATCCATCACATATACATTATTCTAATTCAATTCATGTCTACATGCTTCTATTCTTGAACATTTACTATAAAGTTCATCAATTTTAGAAGATCATCTATGAATCCTCAGTTTCCCTTCACAAGACATAAACCCACATTACTTTAATTTCATCACTTAGACTAGGGTTAACCATGGAAACCATGTAATATCATCATAATAACTTGATTCACTACTAATTCTATCAGAAAAAATCAATACCCACTCAATTGGGTCAACATACAACATAACCCACAACATTGAAGAAACCCTAACTTGAATTGGGGAATTCTTCATCAAATTGGGGGAATTCTAGGGGGCTGCATAGATGGAAGAATCCATGGATGAATAAGCTATCATACCTTGGTTGTAAAGCCTTACAAATCTTGCAACAATGTAGTCTTTTTCTTGACCTAGCTTCAAGCTCTATCTTCTTCTTCATGTTTTAGAGAGAAATATTTGACAGGAGAGCTTTTGGGGATTTGATTTGGGTTTAGGGAAATAATGACTTGAATGTTGAGTTTAAAGGGTTAAAATAGCTTATATAGGTGTACTAAGTTTATACAAAATGACCCCACTTAATAACCACCTAAATACGATTTACCTAAAATATCCTTCACTAGGCAGTCATGTGCCAGGCACCACGATAGGCTCTACGAGCCGTGGTCCCTACCACGAGCCGTGGTCCTTGGGAAGTGGCTAGGCCATGTGTATTGGCCTCCAAAAATACTAAGGCCTCTTCACGAGCCTTCCCATGAGACATGGTCTTCACCATTGGTCTTGAAGTGGCTCGTGAAGGGGAGCCATTCTTGGGCAACTTTGAGGGGTTCACTGCCTCACCACCATGAGTGGCCCCATGAGCCGTGGTGGCCATCAGGATCCGTGAAGGCTCTCATGGTCCTAGACAGTGCCATGGCATGGTTGGGGCAGCCTTGGCTCTTGCCTTGGCCCTTTCCCTTTTGCCTTGTCTCATGCCCTCAAGTTTTGACTTGTAGCCCTCAAACTTAACCCTAGATGGTCTACTAAACTATGAGGTGTTACATCTTCCAACCAGAGATCTCAAATTTGACCCTCAAATTCCACTAAGTCTGATAATCACCTATGAGGAGAGGCACATAGCAATCTTTGTCACCATCCCGATCTGTCCAATTTACACTACGATCACGCCATTCACGATCTCGATCTCTCCAACCATCATCCCGATCTATATTCGAACCTTGATTCTCGCCCGATCTTGGATTATTTGGAGGATAAACCCCAGTTTGGTTTGTCAAGAAATGCACTTCTTCATTGTACATGGCCTCAAAGTGTGCTTCATCAGGATTTATGAAACTATTAGTTTCGACCGCATTCACAGCCTTGCATCCACTTCCCATGACATGTTTTGTCAATAGGTCCATTTGGGTCATCATATTGGCCATCTTTTCATCTTGCTCCGGGCTCTTTTCTAGTTGTTCCTTTGTCAGCCCAAATTTCAAAGGAGACACCTGATCTTCTCTAGTGTACCATTCACGATTAGTTTTTGTCATCTCATCAAGAAGGGTTGATGCTATCAAATGGTTGTCTCATGATTCCGCCTCGAATAAGCCGATCTGCCATACCTTTGTTGATTGTGTCAAGGCTCCAGTAAAAATATTGTAATAACACGTTGTCCGGTAGCCCGTGAGTTGGACATTGGAGAACCAAATTTTGGAACCTTAACAATGTCTCATGGATAGGTTCACCATCAACTCGCTTGAAGTTTTGAATATTATCCCTCAACTTAACCATCTTTGATGGATGGAAAAACCTTTCATAAAACGCATCAGTGAGCTCTTCCAAAGAAATAATTGAATCCCTTGGTAGTTAAGTTAACCACTTTGTTGTGAAACACCCCGTAGTTTAGTAGGCCACCTAGGGCTAAATATGAGGGTGTCAAGCCAAGACAAGGGGCTAGAGCCAAGGGAAAAGGGCAAGAGACAAGGCAAGGTCCAAGGTTGCCCAAGGCTTACCGAGGCACTACCCATCTCCATGACAACCTTGATGGCTCGTGGTGGCCACCACACCCCGCGATGCCACCCGTGGTTGTGAGGTAGTAGCTCACCAAGGCTGCCTCAAGTTGGGCTCACCTTCACGAGCCACTTCACGGCCAGTGGTGAAGACCACAACTCGTAGTGATGCCTTAAACTCATGGAGGCCATGCCAAGGTGGCCTAGCCACTGGTCCAAGTAACACGAGCAGGACCACGGCTCGTGGTGCCTGCCATTAGACCTGTGCACCAGACTGCCTAGTGAAGGCTATTTTGGGTAATTCTAATTTAAGTTAGAATTAAGTGAGGTCATTTTTCCTAGATTTAGTACACCTATATAAGCTATTTTAACCCTTTAAACTCACCAATTAAGTCATTATTTCCACAACCCCAAAAGAATCCCCAAGTTCATCCTCTCAAATATTTTTCTCTCTTGAACTTGAAGAAGAAGAAAGAGTTTGAAGCTAGGATCAAGGTCAAGACTCCAATCCTCAAGATTTTGTGGGCTTTGTGATCAAGGTATGATAGTTTTTCATCCATGGACTTCTTTCACGCATGGAGTCTCCTAGAATTCCCCCAATTGTGAAGTCTAAATCCCCAATTCTAGTTAGTGTTTCTTCCAATGTTGTGAGTTATGATAAATATTGATCCATTTGAGCGGATAATGATTGCTTATGATTGAATTGTTAGTAAATCACATTTTTAGAATGAAATTACATGTGCCCATGCCTAACCCATGTCTAGAAAGATGTAATTGATGTAAATGAGTTTTATGCCATGAAAGGGGAAATTGAGGATTTAGAGGTAATCTTCTTAGATTGATGATATGTATAGTATATTGCTTGAGAGTTAAGCATACATACATGAATTTATTGAGATCAAGGTATATATGATAAGTCATGATTAGTATTGATTGAGGTTGGGGCTATATGATGAATTATGACTATAAATGCTTAAGAGTAAAGCATGTATGAGAGATTATGATTAAACTTGTCTTAAGAGCTAGGCATGCATGATCTTTATGAGATATAATGCTTTGAGAGTAAAGCATGAATAATGACTTACGATAATTAGGGATTTTAGAGTAAAGCTTGCATGATGAACTATGATTATTGAGGCTTTGAGAGTAAATATTATACTATGAATGTTGCATTGTAAATAGAATTGATGTGGAAGGACTTTACCCACATAATGTCACGACCCGAGGTTATCCCTTAGAAGTAACAAGGCGTAATTGACCACGAAGGGATCGCATACAAGCCTCATAGCATACATGAACATTAAAGCATAGGAAAATAGTGCGAAATTTAAAACTTTTCTTTACAATCGAAGTCTCTTATAAAATGAAAGAGAATCTATGACACTGTGTCTCAAACGATCTATTATACTTGGAATAAAAACTCTTTAATACGAACTTAGGGACACGGCCCTTATAAACAAAGTGTAAAACATAAAAGAAAGACAATAAAGGACAAGTGGTTGAGCCCTTGAATACAATGAGGACTCACCAATCTTCTTCTCCTTAATATTCCACGAACGCTACGAGGATGGAATCCAATATCTTCAAAGCCTACACTTATATAAAATGTAGAAAGATAGGGTTAGCACAAAAACTACTAATTATGGCAGCCATGCACAAAACCATTAAAACATGCATGAAAAGGGACATTTCATTTGAAATCATGCTATATGCCATTTTTGAACATCATCTTTGAAATAATTTTAGAATGCAACCCATAAGGCAACTCATATACATTTCATTATAACATAAGAGGTATCATTATAATAACAAGCATAGTCTCCAACATTAACATAATACAAATTCCAATCTTCACAATACATAGCCTCCAATCATAAGAGAATACCAAGTCAAATACCAAGATCATCTCATCAATAAGTAATCATCACATGAGCAACCCCTAAGAAACACTTGTGCAATGTATGGGAACTAACATGCCTTTACAATGTACAATACAAGACAATATCACATTCATACTCATTTCATAGTAAGGCCATTACCTTAGTAACCCCTATGGAACACTTGTGCAATATGTGTTTAGCATCCCATAATACCAACCCTACTAAGTACTCCACTGAAGCTACCTTAGTTATGCACTTCATCTTTAGACCTCTTTATAATCAATAGTGACAAATAAGGAAATTGTCATGTACATTACTTGAATTATAAGGAAAGTCATTCATAACAACTATCCATTCAATATACATGCATTCATTCAAATCTCATCATAATGCAAAGGAACTATCCCATGACATCCTACTAAGTCTACCTGTGTAATGTGGAAGTGAAGTCCCATACCCCCACTCCTACTAAGTAAACTCACGAAGAAGTCATAGTATAGTTCATATCTCATTCATTATCTTCATTATTATAGGGAAAAGTTTCCATAACCAACATAGACCATGTGAGCTACATGGAATTCGGTGTCGTATAACCCCACACCAAAAGAAGGTGTCCTACTTGCCCAAGGTAGAACTAAATATATATCTATAAGGTGGATCCACTAGCTAAGTCCTATGTTGGCACATAGTTATGGGATAGGGAGATTGCTTCTAGAAACTCTAACTCTTGCATTAACGGAGGAGTTCCCATCTCATGAGTTCACTAAGTTGACCCAACCTATTGCATTAGCAGAAGGGCCTTTACCTCATTGTCCATTTCCACTCGGTGCTAAGCATTATTTTCCAAATTTCACATTGATAGTATTTATATTGTATTTACATGTGTGAAGGAGATACTTTATTCTTTGTTCAATACAATTCATCAAAATAGCTCATAGATTCATTAAAGTGAGAATGTACTTTCAACTTTAAAATCAACATTAGTATGTGAGCATAACTTTCACACCAAGATCATGAGTTCTCATTAGAATTGACTTTCAATCAACACAATAGGATCATCATGGTCATGTACATTTCATGCATAATAATGTGTAAAGGTGCATATGAGAACTATACTTTCAATTAACACCATTGATACATCATAATCATGTTTATGCATGGAGTGTGTGTGTGTAATTGTCCTTGCATTGACACAATCAACAACATTATAATCATCCTAGACCATTCATACAATATCAAGTGTATGGGTAAGGGAATAATAGCCTTTTCAACAATTCCACAATATACTCGATAGTCATAGGACTTTCAACTTCAAAGTAAATCATGAGTTCACACATAATCTTGCCAACATGCACAAATTTTCACAATATGCCCTTCAAGGGCTATGGAACAACTCATCCCAAACATATAGCAATAGTACAATAGATAAGGGAACCCCATGATCCAACAACTCATGAGTACATTAATCACATGATGATTGGCACTTTATACTTCAAGTATTCATCAACATGAACATAATATCATGATCAAGTCAATTCATGTTTAGAATCATTACCCTAAACCAATTCAAGTCTAGGTGATCTAGTCTAAGGCATTACATTGAGAAATTCATCATTCTTGGAGGATCACATTTAAACCCTCAATTAGTCTCTTTCATAGCACAACCCTAGACTATATCAATTCACCTTAGAAATATTATATTAAACAAGTATATATGTATATTTACACTAATATGAAGTAATTACATCATAATCAACCCACATTCAATCAATGGAATC
Source organism: Solanum verrucosum (assembly GCF_900185275.1). NCBI lineage: Eukaryota > Viridiplantae > Streptophyta > Magnoliopsida > Solanales > Solanaceae > Solanum > Solanum verrucosum. The sequence continues at coordinate 1,703,908 of NW_026020352.1, read as the reverse complement.
AACTTCCAACAACATTCATAATGTAGAGAAGAGCCATAGCTAGGGTTGGGGAAAACTCATGGATTCTTTGGAATTCCAGTTAAAATCATCTAAAATCAGTGGTATCATCAATAACAAACATAATTCAACCTTTAAGAACAACTTTGATAGGAATCCATCGGGTTGAGTTGAAACCCTAGCTAATTGGGTTTTCTAGGATTGAGTTAAAAGCTTTTGAAAGGGATCCTTGGGTGATAGCTCCCCAAGGATGAAGAACTCCCATAGCTTAGACTTAGAATACAATCAAATTCATATGAAAAATCCTCCATATCCACGCCCTAGCTTGATCCCTTCTCTTGGTCTTCAATGGAGTTTCTTAGAGAGAAGATTTTTGGAGGGGAAAGTAGTTGGGTTTTGATTTGGGGTCTTGGGTTATAATGAGCTAATGAAGTGTTTAATACCTTAAAATACTTTATATATATGAAATAAACCCATATTAAGCAACCCCTACTTAAAACAAACTAAAAACGAATTACCTAAACTAACCCACCTGTTGGCCGACTTTGGGCAGATTGCAGGTTCAATCCATGCCCCTTGGACCTACGGTCCGTCAATTGATCTACTGGGAGTGGTGCAGGTCCGTGGGTTGGACCTGTAGCTCCTCAACCAGGCCCTGAACCATGCTCCATGACCTACTGGGCGTCACTCCATATACTGGCCGTGATTGGCCATCCGTAGGTCACTCATTTTGGCAGCTTTTGTGATCTTAGACAGCTTTGGGGGTTAGACTTTAGGGTCCTCCCCAAGGACCCTTGGTTGGTCTTTGGGGGGTCGTACCTTGACGTTTAACCCCTAGACACCTCAACCTAAGCTCGGGAAGTCAATATACAACCTACAACCAAACATCAAAGTTTAAAGCTCACACGTACAACTCTAGTCTCACCTATTAGTTTCCATTAGACTCTAGCTTGGTCTGATTAGTTTTTCCGGGTTGTTACATATCTCCCCCTTAGGAACATTCGTCCTCGAATGACACTTGAAACACTTTACGGAATTTAAAGACTCAAGACTAGCAGCCCATCATGCATGAAACATCAATAATGCACAACTCAAGATACACTATTCACAATGTGCACTTATTCAATGAGGTAACATCAACTTCAACTCAACATGTTCAATGCAATACAAGGAAGTATGAATTATATCTAAACAACCTATTTATGCATGATATTCTCATTACTTGTCATGTTCGAGAAGGAACTACCATCTCCTAACTAAAACATGTCCATTATTCTTCTCATGAAGTACAATAGGCAACTCTTAGTCAAAGCACCACAACATGAGGGAAGCATTTCACATAAACTCATTTCTTTTCAAAACACAAGTTTTCATGAACATGCATTATATAAAGAAGTCATGGCAACATATAAGCACATAACCACAATATTAGCTAGGCATACCATCTCCCCCTTAGGAGTGAGCCTACACGATCACTTCTAAACATCATTAATCATATATTCATAGGAAAAAAATAATTTTATCATTAAAAGCAAGCTCAACACAATCAATATGGAACCCAAGTGCCATTTCATCAAAAGCACAACAAAGCATGTTCATCACATCATCTCATGAAGTCAAATATGCCATCTCCATACTAGAATGCACAACAACACGAGGAACATGTAAATCATGAAAAATCCATATTATACAAAGTAAGAATCTTTCAAAAACATGCAAAACATAAGTAGATCATGGAAATTTCTAAAACACTCACAACCCCTAGATATAGAACAAGCCCAAAAAGGAACTTTTGGTCTCAAGCTAGAATAGGAATAGAAGAAAAAGATGAGGATATCGGGACTCTCAATCAATGTTGCACTCAAGCACATGATCTCCCCCTGGGAGTAAGCCCTTTTTTACAAAAACCTCAAATGTTACTCCTTTCAACAAACTCAAAGCATTTCTATGACCCATTAACATCCTACCGGGCTCTAAAACTAATAGAGGTCTAATAATCATGCATCCAAATCCTACCAAGGTTAACAAAAGTAACTCTATAGGACAAGGAAATTATAGGACATACCTAACATCCAAGACTCCACACTCAAGTAATGAGTCAAAGAGAACTTATCATTTGAAGCTAGAGGAGGAGTAGAAGGGAACATAAGGATATTGGGACATCTCATTGGCCCTTGGCCTCCCAATTAAGCACCTTGAACTAACACCCTTACAAAAACCACTCCTTAACATCTTCATGGAGCATTTTGCTAACTTGCCGGTCTAAGATCCCAATTGGTACTTCAAAATTAGAGAGGTTCTCATTTAAGCACTCTTGCTCACAAGCAACCTCACCAACACCACTCAAGGTCTCATATGCCTACCAAACCGGGACTAAATTCCTTAAACTCACTACACCTCTTAAGGTGAAAATTTCAAGCCAAACCAAATCATGGACATCTAGAACACCAAACTTCTCTAGGCATCATTTGAAAACCACTACTCAACAAATCCTCTAAAACATCATAAAACTCATTATGGCTAAGAAGGGTTCTACCATCATTATCTTAAGGCAACAATGAAGTCCATTCATACTAAGGGCAATCATCAAGGTATAGCATATCAAGTCACCAAAGATAAGAAATGCCGGAATCTAATAAAGCATAAAACATATACTGGAACCATTAAGATCCACTATCACTCATTCCTTGAGATTTTAGGGTAGACACCTCCTTTTGGTTAAACTTAGGGGGAATATTGGAAGAGCTTTGACCATAAAGCCCTTCTTGGGAGGAGTCATCATCTTCAAGCTTATGCCTCTTTGTTCCTCTAGGCCTCTCTTTAAGTTTCTCCTTTTCAAACCGTTGAGCACGAATTATAAGACGATCCATATCCATATCATTCTCAAGCATAACCATACTACACTCCCTTTTTATCAAATCGAATAAACCCGACACAAACTTACTCATCTTCAGCTGATGGTTGGCTACTATGGATGGAGCATATCTTGACAACCTAGTGAACACCCGAGCATACTCCTCAAAACTCAACCTACCTTGACGAAGGTTAACAAACTCAAGTATCTTAGCCTCTTTCACCTCTAAAGGGTAAAACCTATTAATGAACCCATTCTTAAATCTTTCCCATTCCATGGGGTCATCTTCTATCGGCCTATCTTCTTTCCATTGACTAAACCACATTAGAGCAACTTCTTTCAATTAGTGGGCGGCCAATTCCACCTTCTCTACCAGTGTTATTCCTACAAAGTTCAACACCCTAGATATTTACTCTATAAACTCTAGAGGATTTTCCTCCATCTTTGACCCATAAAAATCTGAAATCTCTGTCCCAACTTGAGTCAACCAAAGGAAACCATACCTAATCTTCTCACTTGACATTAAGTCAATAGGAACTCGAGGATCTTGATTATAATCTCCTTGATCATCATAGTCTTCTTCAAACCCACCGGTGCAAGCTCCTTGAGTAGTCATATCTTGTAGATCACCGGATAAGGATTAGAAGAAAAACCCTATAAGGTTAAACTCTATCGCACGACTCAAAGAATGAAGAAGTGAAGTTTTTCCTAACATCCAATAGACTCCTATTCACAAATGTGGCGCGCTTCACATTTATGAACAAGACTCTACTAGATGTGGTTTGAGACATCCTAAAAACCATCCCAAAAACCTTATGCTCTGATACCACGTTTGTCACGACCCGGGGTTACCCCCTAGAAGTAACACGACGTAATTGACCCCGAAGGGGTCGCATACAAGCCTCATAGCATGCATGAACATTAAAGCATAGGAAAATAGTGCGGAATTTAAAACATTTCTTTACAATCGAAGTCTCTTATAAAATGAAAGAGAATCTATGACACTATGTCTCAAACCATCTATTATACTTGGAATAAAAACTCTTTAATACAAACTTTGGGATACGACCCTTATAAACAAAGTCTAAAACATAAAAGAAAGACAATAAAGGACATATGGTTGAGCCGTCGAATACAATGAGGACTCACCAATCTTCTTCTCCTTGATCTCCTATGAACCTAGCCATAAGGATGGAATCCAATATATCCAAAGACTACACTTATATAAAATGTAGAAAGATGGGGTTAGAACAAAAAGTACTAAGTATGGAAGCCATGCACAAAACCATTAAAACATGCATGAAAAGGGACATGTCATTTGAAATCATGCTATATGCCCTTTTTGAATATCATCTTTGAAATAGTTGGAGAATGCAACCCATAAGGCAACTCATATACATTTCATTATAACATGAGAGGTATCATTAAAATAACAAGCATAGTCTCCAACATTAACATAATACAAATCCCAATCTTCACAATACATAGCCTCCAATCATAAGAGAATACCAAGTCAAATACCAAGACCATCTCATCAATAAGTAATCATCATCTGAGCAACCCCTAAGAAACACTTGTGTAATGTATGGTAACTAACATGCCTTTACAATGTACAACAGAAGCCAATACCACTTCCATACTCATTTCATAGTAAAGCCATTACCTTAGTAACCCCTAAGGAACAATTGTACAACGTGTGGTTAGCATCCCATAATACCAACCCTACTAAGTACTCCTTTCAAGATACCTTAGTTATGCACTTCATCTTTGGACCTCTTTATAATCAATAGTCACAAATAAGGAAATTGTCATGTACGTTACTTGAATTATAAGGAAAGTCATTCATAACAACTATCCATTCAATATACGTGCATGCATTCAAATCTCATCATAATGCAAAGGAACTATCCCATGATATCCTACTAAGTCTACTTGTGCAATGTGGAAGTGATGTCCCTTACCCCCACTCCTACTAAGAAAACACACCAAGAAGTCATAGTATAGTTCATGTCTCATTCATTATTTTCATTATTATAGGAAAAAAGTTGCCACAACCGACATAGACCATGTGTGCTACATGGAACCAGATGTCGTATAACCCCACACCGAAAGAAGATGTCCTACTTGCCTAAGGTAGAAATAAATATATATCTATAAGGTGGATCCACTAGCTAAGTCCTATGTTGGCACATAGTTATGGGATAGGGATATTGCTTCTAGAAACTCTACCTCTTGCACTAATGGAGGAGTTCCTATCTCATGAGTTCACTAAGTTGACCCAACCTATTGCATTAGCGGAGGGACCTTTACCTCATTGTCCATATCCACTCAGTGCTAAGCATTATTTCTCAATTTTTACATTCATAATATTTAAATTGTATCTACATGAAGGAGATACTTTATCCTTCGTTCAATATAATTCTTCAAAATAGCTCATAGATTCATTAAAGTGAGAATGTACTTTCAACTTTAGAATCAACATTAGTATGTGAGTATAACTTTCACACCAAGATCAAGTGTTCTAATGTGAATAGACTTTCAATCAACACAATAGGATTATCATGGTCATGTACATTTCATGCATAATAATGTGTAAAGGCGCATATGAGAACTATACTTTCAATTAACACCATTGATACAAAATGATCATGTTTATGCATGGAGTGCGTGTGTGTGTAATTTTCCTTGCAATGACACAATCAACAACATTACAATCATCCTAGACCATTCATACAATATCAAGTGTAGGGGGTAAGGGAAGAATAGCCATTTCAACAATACCACAATATACTCAATAGTCATAGGACTTTCAACTTCTAAGTAAATCACGAGTTCACACACAATCTTACCAACATGCACAAACCTTCACAATATGCCCTTCAAGGGAAATGGACCAACTCATCCCAATCATATAGTAATAGCATAATAGATAAGGGAATATCATGATCCAACAAGTCATCAATGCATTAATCACATCATGATTGACACTTTATACTTCAAGTATTCATCAACATGCACATAATATCATGATCAAGTCAATTCATATTTAGAAGCATTACCCTAAACCAAAATCAAGTCTAGGTGATCTAGTCTAAGGCATTACATTGAGAAATTCATCATTCTTGGAGGATCACATTTAAACCCTCAATTAGTCTCTTTCATAGCACAACCCTAGACTATATCAATTCACCTTAGAAATCTTAGATTAATCAAGTATATATGTAGATTTACACTAATATCAAGTAATTACATCATAATCAACCCACATTCAATCAATTGAATCAACTTCCAACAACATTCATAATGTAGAGAAGAGCCATAGCTAGGGTTGGGGAAAATTCATGGATTCTTTGGATTTCCAATTAAAATCATCTAAAATCAGTAGTATAATCAATAAAAAAATAATTCAACCTTTAAGAACAACTTTGGAAGGAATCCATCGGGTAGAGTTGAAACCCTAGCTAATTGGGTTTTCTAGGATTGAGTTAAAAGCTTTTGAAAGGAATCCTTGGGTGATCGCTCCCCAAGGATGAAGAACTACCATACCTTAGACTTAGAATACCATTAAATTCATATGAAAAATCCTCCATCTCCATGCCCTAGCTTGATCCCTTCTCTTGGTCTTCAATGGAGTTTCTAGAGAGAAGATTTTTGGAGGGGAAAGTAGTTGGGTTTTGATTTGGGGTCTTGGGTTATAATGAGCTAATGAAGTTCTTAATACCTTAAAATAATTTATATATATTAAATAAACCCATATTAAGCAACCCCTACTTAAAACAAACAAAAAACGAATTACCTAAACTAACCCACCTATTGGCCGACTTTGGGTAGATTGCAGGTGCAATCCACGTCCCTTAGACCTACAATCTGTCAATTGTTCTAATGGGCGTGCTGCATGTCCATGGTTTGTACCTGCAGCTCGTCAACCAGGCCTTGAACTACGCTCCATGACCTATAGGGCGTCACTCCATCTACTGGCCGTGATTGGCCATCCGTAGGTCACTTAGTTTGGCTGCTTTTGTGATCTTAGGCAGCCTTGGGGGTTAGACTTTAGGGTCCTCCCCAAGGACCCTTGGTTGGTCTTTGGGGGGTCGTACCTTGACGTTTAACCCCTATACACCACAACCTAAGCTCCGGAAGTTAATATACAACCTACAACCAAACATCAAACTCAAAAGCTCACACGTAAGGCTCTAGTCTCACCTACTAGTTTCCATTAGACTCTAGCTTGATATTACTAGTTTTTCCGGGTTGTTACACATAATATTTATCGTTTATGCATGAATGTATAATGTGAAAGGTTTTCTCACAAAGAATGATTCTAGGTTGAAAGGTTTGCTCACCTAAAATGAATCAAAGCATATTTGACTATGATAGCTTGAAGTATTGACATGAGATGCCTTCATGAATAGCTTGAATTGGTAAGACAAGACCATGCATGGTAGCTTGAGTAGTAACTCTCACTAATAGCCTTGAATTGAACAATCGTACCCTTACAAAGGTTAGCTTGAACTAGCATAATTGGATGCTTGCATGATAGCATGACTTGGTAGGCCAGACCATGTCATTGGTAACTTGGATTGAGATATCGTACCCTTCCTTGAGTATATTTGGACTTGCATGAGATAATGCCTTTCATGATAGCTTGGTCTAGCATAAGATGCTTTACCTTGATAACCTTGAATTGGTAAATTGTAACCATTCATGTGTAATGAATTGTCTTGGATTAATAAAGAAGTACTCTTCCATGAATTTTAGAAATAGCTAAAAAGGGACAAGTCCCTAATCAAGGTAGCATGTTTATGATGAATCATGGTTGCTTCAAGGAAGTATCATAAGTATGTTTTATTATGAGATTTGCTTGTATAATGCATGATTAGCTTGGATTGTTTCTAGATTTATCTTCCTTGATATGTATGACTAGAGGTGTTTACCCTTGACTACGAAAGATAAGCTAAAGATGAGAATGAAAGGTGATGAGCATGAAGGATGACCCAAGGTGGTCTACTTTGATGAGTAAGATTAATGAAGAATTAACCATGTCTTGACTAAGTATGCTTTGAGGTTACTTATGAAGTATTCTTCTATGTCATGATGATTTAAGTGTATTGACCATGCTTATGACTTATGTTGTTATCTCTTATGATTATGGTATATGTCTTATGTTGACTAATGCCTATGTTGGTGATTTATGCTAGCTATCATATTTAGTACATTTTGTACTATCACATACTCTTGCCTACATTCTTATCAAATGTAGGGTCCGGCGATATTGACTTTCATCCCCGTGGCTAGGATCTTAGTAGAAACAAGGATTGAAGTTTTGGTGAGTCCTCATAGCATTAGAGGATTTGACCACCATGTTCCTTTATCTTTCATTTTATGTTTAGAACTATTTTATGGGCTGCGTCCCAAAGATATTCATGTTTTAGATGGTTTGAGACAAGTGTAATAGACTTCTGCTTTGTTTTATAAAAGACTTTGATGTTATGGAAAATGTTTTAAATTTTTGCTCATTTCTTTTACTTTATGTTATGATATTCTAAGGGGCTTGTATGAGGACTTTTGGGGTCTTGTATGCCTTTTTACATCTAGCCTGGGTCGTGAAAAACTTGGTAATCAGAGCACAAGGTTTAGAATGATTCTAGGATGTCTCAAAACCACGTCTAGTAGAATCTTGTTCATAAGTGTGAAGCGCGCCACATTTATGAATGAGAGGCTACGAGATGCCTAGGAAACTCCACTTCTTCATTACTCTAAGTTGTGCCATAGAGTTTAACTCTAAAAGGTCTTTCTCCTAATCATTACCTGATGGTCTTCAGGATATGGCTACTACAATGGCTAATGCTAGAAGGAATGAGGAAGGCAATGTGGATCAAGAAGTTCATCCCCAACCTCCTCCACAAGCTTTGGTTGACCCTATGGCTGAGAATGTGACTAATGCAGAGGTTAGGTCGGCTTTTCAAATGTTGGTTCAAGACATGACCACACAAGTTAGTAGAGAGGTGGTAGCCCCCGTGAACCCAAATGTGAATACGGAGGCTTCAAGAGTGAGGGACTTTACTAAGATGAAACCTCCAAAATTTTATGGTTCAAAGGTTGAGGAAGATCCTCAAGAGTTCATATATGAAGTCTATAAGGTGTTAGCTATTATGGGAGTCACTCCAGTAGAGAAGGCAGAATTAGCCGCTTATCAATTGAAAGGTGCTGCCCAAGTGTGGTACAACCAGTGGAAAGAGGCAAGGCCGTAGGAGTGGGTCTCGTAGATTGGGAAGTATTTAAATCGGCATTTGTTGATAGGTTCTTTCCCCTTGAGATGAGGGAAGCAAAGGTGCATGAGTTTCTTAACCTTTGTCATGAAAATATGAGTGTGAAGGAGTATGCTCTAAAGTTCACTCAATTGTCTAAGTATGCTCCATCTCTAGTAGCCGACCCTAGGTCGGGAATGAGTAAGTTTATGTCGGGCGTGTCCAAGCTAGTAGTGAAAGAGTGTGATACGCTCATATTACACCTCCCTAAAGAAGCATAAACGATCATTATCAAGTAAAGAACCCAACTTGTAGGTTGGGATCGAACCCACAAGGAATATGGTTTAGACTTTAAACTTAACTCACGATTATATTCGTTAGTCAACTTATTTCCGCGACAAGTAAGTAAAGGGGGGTGGGGGTTTGTGTAACAAATAACTGATTGTTGTTAAGTCACCAGTGAACAAGATTCGAACTTTTGTTGTTATCAATGAGAGAGAGAAACTAAGGCGTATGTGTTCCCTATAAGCTCTTAACGCGGTAATCCTAATAATAGTAATCATTTCCTAGTGTATCACATGAAAATGGTAAGTTAGGTATCCCTAAGTGCTTGGTCCGCCAAATAGATAATTTCACCCCGCACCTTGGTCTGGCTACCTGTGTATAATTTACTAACCCTTACATTTACCTCAGATTAGACATCACATCAATGTATGGCTTAGTTTTCACCCTCACACCAATTGACATTAGAGTATTAGATAGTATCACACTAAATCTCTGTTGATAATTCTTTTCTTATTAACTACCTCTTTGGTTCGGTAAGTAGCAACAAGACAAGTTCTAACGTTGGCCACCGTTAAAAAAACTTCTAAACGAAAGAATTACCAAAACATGCATCAACAGTAGTCAAGAATCACTTAGTTATTATTCATACGTTGTTAATTGCTCATGGTTCCCACAACCCTAGTTAAAGATTTAGCTACTCATGCTTGAAAGAATTCAATTCATATTGTTAGAAGAAGAATTCATGAACTTACGTATTGAGTAGAAGAAGCCCGTAATCTCCAATTGAAATTCATAGCAAAAATTTTATAAATCGAATTGAGGATATCAAATTGCCAAAGTTTGCAAGTTAATTCCTATGAAAATACCAAGAACTAAAATTATACAATAATGTATAACCCCCAAAAACGAGGCTTACATACCCTATTTATAGAAAAAACATGTCCTAAACAAAAAGGAAATGAAATAAGGAAATAAACTTTTTTGGACGCGACTTCAATCAACGATACTGATCTACGGACCGTGGACTGAGCTACAGTCCGTAGGTCCCTTCCATGGCTCAAGACTTAGACATTTTCCCAGAATTTTGGAACCATTAACTCCCAGTTGCAATTGACGGACGTGCAGTACGGACCGTGGGTCGATCCATGGTCCGTGGCTCCATACTTGGACTCTTCAATCAGGTACTGGAACTTCTACTCCCAGTTACAAATGACAGACGTGCAGGACGGCCCGTGGGTCAACCTACGGTCCGTCACTCGCTTTCATGGTTCCACACTTAGTCAGATTTCCATGAAGATCAGTCCACGCTTACCCACTGACGGATCGTAACTGGAACTACGGTCTGTAGGTCACTTTCGTGGGTGGCCACTTCTGTAGAATTTCAGTTGTATCTCTCTCGACCTTGTCCAAGCCTCTTTCGTGCAAAGTTAGCACAATAAACATTAGTTCAAATACAAAATGGCCCTAGACACACAAAACTCTTAAGTGAAATGTACCAAAAATACCATAAACTCACGGTATATCAACACCCTCAACTTAAACTCGTTGTTTGTCCTCAAGCGACAGACTAAGACTCTAAACGACACTTGTGTAGAAGCAGACATTCAAACTAAAGAAATCACATGGGTTTCTATCCCGACTCCCTTTTGTGGTGCAAATCTTTTCTCTTAGACTCAATAAGCTAAGTCATGCGGATCAAGATATGACAAAGATCGACCAACATACACACAACATACACTTTTTTCACAATCACCAAGGTACCAACTTTCTGGCAATGTAACTAGTGCCCTCACTTCAAACGAAATCCTTTACACACAGAAAATAAGAATTTTGAGTTTTAGGATTCATTCAACACTCACGCTCAGTAGTGACTTCAAGTAAAGTTAGTGCTGGATATCATATGCTTGCCCTTATTTTCACTGCTTAGACTCTCCAAACTAGTTGCTAGGATCACTATAGGACTTTCTTAGCATGTAACGTAGGCTCAGGGTCAAGTGTGGTACATTTGGGTACTTTTTAGTGACTTTCTACCCTCGACATTACATTGGCTTTTTACCTCTTTTCTTAACCTATTTTCGACATCCTTGCATTTCACTTTCTTTCCCTTGACTCTTTTCAACATGGATGTGACTTTTTGACTTTAAGGCTCTTATTTTTCACTTTCTTCTTTTTCTTTCACTTTATTTTTCAGCACTTTTATTTATCATCTTTTTTCTTCTTTGGCACAAAGTTAAATCCTCTTCTATCTCTTCTTTTTCTCTTTTCAACATAAACTCTTCTCATATCCTTCTTTTCTTTCAATTTTCTCTTTCAAAGCCACCCTCAACCTATGGATTTTACATTAGTTGAGGTGCACAATATCCGATGTCGGACCAGGGCCAAGATTGAGGTAACTTTTTGCATTAGCCACCCTCAACTTAGGCTTTTGGTCTAAGTAAAGGTGCACATGTCCAAGGAGGGACCGGGGCCAAAACAATTATTTAGGGAAGGTGAGTTAGGTGAATCAAAAGAAATGGTCTATTTTAGTCTCAAATATTTGGATCAAAGGGAACATTGCTTGCATTTGATCGGATCATTTTAGGCTTATTTGGACTAATTTGAATAAGGGCCTATGATCACTTCCCAGCTTCTAGCCTAGATCATCTTAGCAGGACCAATGGGGAAAGTTCTAGATTGGTACATACTGTCTTAACATTCAACTTTTATCACACACTCTTGACACATTGTTTCATTACTAGATTATCAGATTACCCAATTCAAGTTTTAGCTTAAGTTATGAGATCAAAGTGGTTCTTATTATGTGACATTGAGATCCAACACATTCAACTCATGAAGACTACATATCTAGCACAATTTAACAATTTTGGACATGGATCATTTTTCTTATGCTTTTCATGCCATCATGCTTTTGTTTTTCTAATTACTCCTACACACACATTCCTAAACATGCCGATTCAACAGAAATTAAATAGTCTCTTGGGGGAAAAGAACACAGGCAAGAAAACCCCAAGAGAGGATAATTAGTTGGGTTACTCAGACTTCACCCTATCACTCACAATCCATTTACCCCACCCTCAACAAAATAGAGTGCAATTGTCCCCAATGCACAAAAAAGTAAAGAATAAAGGATCGGGTGAAGCAAACCTGTGGCGCATAGCGCCGAAGACCTCTCAACAAGCGGGTGGGTCTGGTTTCCCAGATCCTATTGGATCAATACTCGGGTCACCATCAGTAGTGCCCGTATCTATCATCGCAACACTCTCAGTAGTGCTAGCATCAAGTCTCGCCGCACTATCAGTAGTGCTTACACTGCTAGAGACACCAACACCTACCTCCCTAGCCCGCTGCTGGTGTATCGCCGAATGATGTCCCAACGATAGTCAAACTCGACTGTGTTGATTGACAGAGTATGGATCGGACTATAGAGGAACTTGCGGATGGTAGTGTCAGATATATCAACAGAAAACTCACGCACTAGTGTAGCCATGAGTATAGCATGAGTAGCAGGCTTCTCCCGTCTGTCAATTGAACCTCAGAGGGTGGCTGCGTAGGAAGCATAGAACTCCATAACTATCTCCTCACTGAAAGCCCCTGGGCTAGGGGCCATCCACTCACACTTATGCTTCTGGAAAAGCCGATGGATGTCGGGCATAGTATGAAGGCTGCCTGTGAGTACTCGACGCTCCTCGGTGACCAATCGAGCTATCTTCTCCTTCTCAGTCAGCATGCGAACGTCTCTGTATATCTTCCACTGGTCACTCACACACCATCGGTTTGGCTCCTCAGCAAATGGAGCAGGATCGGTGTTTGGTGGAACTAGAATGTCTCCTGGTCTAATAGTCTCAGAGGATGAGGCGGTGGTGCCATTAGAGCTGGAGCTGGATGCGGACTCAGAACCAGCCGGTGAACCGATTTGTGTATCCTCCTCATCAGACTGGGAGGCAGTGACCACGTCGGAAATCACCCGCCGGGTTTGGTTTTGTGTAGTGCGTGGTACAGTGGGGATGTTCTTGTAGTAGGTGGGACATATGCAGGGTCAGCCTCCGCTTCCATATCCTAATCAATCAACTGATAGGATGGTGCACTGATTTTGACTTGCTCTTCGCGGTGTAAACCGAATCTTTCTTGGGAGCCATGGTACATGTAGTGGCTTTGTTAGTACCAAAACAAACCAATAACACACTCGAAATCTTTTTAGAACAGGGCACGAACCAAAATGAAAACTGAAAAATTTCTGGGCAGTAGTTGAATTGCCCACCTATGGTTTGTTGTTTGACCTACGGTTCGTAGATCCCCTCTGTAGGTTAGAGGTCCCTGAAGATGTGTCTCTGATACGAACCACGGCTACGCAGAATGGTCCGTAGGTCAACCTACACCGTAGTCCACCTCCGTGGTTCCATACTTAGCAATTCTTAATTGTGTGCAGACCCACGGACCAGACCTACAGTCCATTGGGTGACCTACGGTTTGTGGACCGGGTCTCGTGGGTCGAGACTGTGCCAGGTTACAGACATATTTCACATTCAAACTCATTTTTGCATATATCAATTCAATCATCCTCGGTCTATTGATGAATTTCAACATAAAATAGGTTAGTTCATCATCATTAGGGTTTCAATTACTTGCAATTTTCCTTGTTAACATATCGACATTAGAAACCCTAAGTCAAAACTGACATTTAGACCAAGTACTCCTAGGTTTATTTGGTTAAACAAACTATACAATCATATTCCATCGTCCCAAGGGCGTGTCTAGCATACAAATCATTAGTTACACACAAAATTTTACCACCCATGGTCAAGAACCACTTCGTGACTTCCTAATACAACAATGAACAATAACTTCAAAGTTAGAGTGAAGTCGCTTACCTTACAAGCAAAAGAAGTGGGTGATTGTGTGATGAACTAGACTCCGAAAACCTTTTTCTAGCCTTTGACACCGAACTCGGACCGGAAAATCCTTGTGATTGAGAGATGGGGAGAATTTGGGAGAAGAGAGGAGAGTGATGGAAGGAGAAAGGATTATTATTGTACATGAGAGTGATTTGGGGGAATTAATAGGGGAGTTTTGGGATTTTGAGGGGTTAGAAATGGTTAGGAGGGAATTTGGGTAATGGGAAGGGGGGTGAATTTGAAATGAGGGTTTTTTTTTAATTGGGGTCCGGGTCGGGTCTCTAGATTCCCTAGGTTGGACCCATGAGACCCGTCTACGGTCCGTGGGTCGACCTATGGACCGTTGGTCGGGTCCCTATGTCACTTACCACTTAGAAATTTTTAGAAAACATACCTGGGGTCTACGGATACCATTCACAGTCCGTGGATTGACCCACAGATCGTCGATGGTGTCCGTAGACCTTTGCACAGTCCTTTTTCTGGAGATGCAACTTTTCATCCTTGCACATGTAGCAACCATTAGGCCTTTCTTTTTACATTTTGTGGACACTTTTTAGACACGGACCCTATGCTATATCTAACCAACACTAATACAAAAGTAAACCATCTATCTAAAGAATTACAGAAACTCAAATAAACAAAGAAAACTCCTAAATCGAAAAGAAAAACCTATAGTTGGCTAGATTGTACATCTTGGGTTGCCTCTGAAGCAACGCTTGATTTAATGGCGCGGTATGATGCAGGACACTTGATTACTCGGACTTCATACATGTAGTAGGCCTCAACCACTTCTTCCACACTTTCCTCTTTCCCCAAGTAGACCTTGATCCTTTACCTATTCACCTTGAACCTTATACCCTCCTTGTTATCGAGCTCGACCGCTCCATGTGGGAACACTTGAGTGACTATGAATGTCCTGATCCACTTGGACTTGAGTTGCCAGGAAACAAGCGCAACCTTGAATTGAATAGAAGCACCAGATCACCCACAACAGATTCACGATTTTCAATCTTTTGATCATGATACTTCTTCATCTTTTCCCTGTACAGGGCTGAACTTTCATAAGCTTTTAGATGAAACTCATCAAGCTCATTTATGTCATTAACTCTTTGACTTGATGCGGCACCCCAATCAAAATTCAACTTCTTTAGCGCCCACATAGCCTTATGCTCTAGCTCTACCGGCAAATGGCAAGTCTACCCATATACAAGTTGGTAGGGGGACATACCTATGAGAGTGTTGAATGTGGTGCGTTAGGCCCATAGAGAATCATCAAGCCTCCTTGACCAATCAGTTCTATTTGCATTCACAGTCTTAGCAAGAATTTGCTTGATCTCTCTGTTGGACACTTCAACTTGCCCACTAGACTGCGGATGGTAAGGAGTGGCTACATTGTGACGAACTACATATTTCTCTAGCAACGCCTTGAACAATTTATTACAAAAATGGGAACCTCCATCTCTGATAATCGCCCTAGGTGTACCAATCTGGAGAAGATATTCTTTTTCAGGAATGCGGTGACACTTTTACCTTCATTGTTTGAAAGCGCAATTGATTCCACCCATTTCGACACATAGTCAACCGCAACAATAAGATACTTCATCCCATGTGAACTCACAAATGGACCCATAAAATTAATGCCCCATACATTAAACAACTCAATCACTAAGATCGGATTCATAGGTAGCTCTTGCCTTTTCGAAATTCCTCCTATTTGGCAACGATCACAAGACTTGGCGAAATCATGAGCATCTTGGTGGATGGTAGGCAAGTAATACCTAGACTGCAAATTTTTATGCGCAGTCCGAATACCCTATGATTCCCACCAACAGGCAAAGAGTGACACACCTCTAGTCTACTCATCATCTCAACCTCAGGTACACATAGACGAATAATCCTATCAGCACATATACGGAACAAATAAGGCTCATCCCAAAAAAACTTCTTTACATCATGCATAAACATTTTCCTTTGGTGAAAACACAAATCCGAAGGAACCAAATCTCTTGCAGAGTAGTTAGCAAAGTCTGCGAACCAAGGAATAAGATCATGAGAAGCAGCCAATACTTGTTCGTCTGGAAAAACATCATTAATTTCAGCCCCATCTCCTAGCTTAAGCATCGGTTCCTCCTCTAATCTGGACAAATGATCGGCAACTTGATTTTCTATCCCCTTTCTGTCTTTCACCTCAAAGTCGTACTCTTGTAGCAACAATACCCATCTAATCAACCTTGGTTTTTCATCCTTCTTAGCCATCACATACCTCAATGCAGAATGGTCAGTATGCACTATGACCTTAATACCAAGTAAGTAGGATTAAAATTTCTCAAATGCGAAAACCACAACAAGGAGTTCTTGTTCAGTTACCGTATAGTTCTTTTGAGCCACATTGAGAGCTTTGCTAGCATAGTAAATAGGATGAAGAATCTTCTCTTTTCTTTGTCCCAATACCACACCAAACGCCACTTCACTCGCATCACATAACACTTCAAACGGTTGCCACTAATCCGGTAAAATAATGATAGGTGCGGAAACTAGCTTTTCTTTCAACTCTCCAAATGCTCTCAGACAAGCATCATCAAAAACAAACTTACACTCCTTTTCGAGCAATTTGCACAATGGGTGTGCAAATTTGGAGAAATCCTTGATAAACCTCCTATAAAAACCTGCTTGCCCAAGAAAACTTCTAACACCTTTAATAAAGATAGGTGGTGGAAGCTTTTCTATTACCTCAACTTTAGCTCTATCAACCTCAATACCCTTCTCAGAAATCTGATAAACTAGAACAATCCCCTCTTTCACCATGAAGTGACACTTTTCCCAATTGAGCACAAGGTTACAATCTTCACACCATTTCAGTACCTTAACCAAATGATCCAAGAAACCATCAAATGAGTCACCTACCACAGAGAAATCATCCATAAATACCTCAATAGTGTCCTCCACCATATCAGAAAATATCGACATCATGCAACGCGGAAGGTCGCTAGAGCATTACACAACCCAAATGACATCCGTTTGAAGGCAAAAGTCCCATAAAGGCAAGTGAATGTGATCTTCTCTTGGTCTTCTGGAGCTATGGAGATATGCTTGTAGCTCGAATAACCATCAAGAAAGCAATACCAACCCTTACCAGCAAGACGGTCGAACATCTGATCCATGAAAGACATAGGGAAGTGGTCTTTTTCTGTCCAACCATTAAAGTTCCTATAGTCCATGCATACTCTCCATCCAGTCATTGGCCGCATCGGAACAAGCTCATTTTTTGCATTAGGAACCACAGTAGTCCCACCTTTCTTGGGCAAATACTGAACATGACAAACCCAACTACTTGATGATTTTTTTTTCACTACCTTTTGCATAGACGAATTTAGTCTCTTTTGGTGCTCAATACTAGGCTTGTGATCCGACATGAGTTGGATTATATGAGAATAAATGCCAGGAGGAATCCTAATAATGTCCGCAATAGTCCACCCAATAGCCCTCTTGAACCTCTTTAACACAGAAACTAATGCCTCAACTTGTTCACTGTTCAAATCGGCCGCAATAATGATCGGTAAAGTACCATCTCTCCCCAAGAATATATACCTCAAATGTGATGGTAGAGCCTTAAGCTTCAATTTCGAAGCCTCTTCAACAAACGATTTTACGGGTGGAGAGTCGCGATTCTTCATATCTAACTCCAATCTCTTCGGTTTGGACAAAATTCAAACCTATAAAGTGAGGCAACTATCTTATCATAGTCTTCAATACTGTCACCCTCAAAATTCATCATTACCGCTGCAAGTGCATCAACACCCAACCGCTCTTCAATAGAGACATCAGAACCTCGCTCCACAATATGATTCGCCACTGACACTGACTTGAGATCGCTTTCCTGCTTCATGGACCTACAGATATTAAAAGTTACCTCTTCACTATTCAACCAGAACTTCATCTGCCCTTTCTCCATATCGACTAAGGTTCCCCCAGTAGCAAGGAATGGTCTCCCTAGATGATGTGAACCTCAATCAACCTTACAGTCAAGTATCACAAAATCTGCCGGAAAAATAAATGACTCTACTATCACAAGTACATCTTGGAGAACACCAATGGGCCTTTTTACCGTTCTATTGGCCATGAGTAATTGCATCGTAGTCGGTTTTGGAGCCCCTAAATCCAACTTCTTGTAAACAGACAATGGCATCAGATTAATACTAGCACCCAAATCACACAACGCCTTCACAAAATGCAATAACCCAATGGTACAAGGAATATTGAAAGAACCAAGATCCTCTTTCTTTTGCATAAGTGACCGAGTAGCAATAACACTACAATATTGCAACCTATCATCATCTTCAAAACTGACGGCCCTCTTCTTAGTCACCGAATCTTTCATAAATTTTGCATACCCAGACATTTGCTTCAAAGCCTCAATCAACGGAACATTGATGAAGAGTTGTTTCAACATAGTAATAAACCTGTGGTATTTCCCTTCTTCCTTCTTCTTTACCAACCTCTATGGGAATGGAGGTGGAGGTCTAGGAATGGGAACAACTTTTTGGTTTATCTCCACTTCCTTCTCTATAGCATTCTTGGACTCTCCAGTAACCTAAATCTTATCATCATCTTTTTCAACCACAATTTCAACATCAGATGACATAGGTGGATCAATGGTCTGCTTACCCCTTCGAGTAGTGACTGTCATACAATGCCCATCATTCTTCGGATTCTGGATGGTGTTGTTAGGAAGTGTGCCAGGCTGATGTGGGTTTACTATAGTGTACCACTGATTCATCTGCTACTCAAGTTGCTTGATCGACACTGCATGGGCATCAACTTTTTGACCGATTCCAGACAAGTCGTTTTGCATCTATTTCACATTCTCATCATTTAAATCAAACCTCTTAATCATCTTCTGCATCATATCATCAATCCGTGACATACTACCCCCAGCTTCCCTATTTCCATATTCCCAATTTTGTGGAGGAATATAAGGCCCAACCTTATCGTTCCTATTGCCATAGTTATTCCGATTGTAGTTGTTGTCCTGATTGTAGTTCCCATCTCGGACATAGTTACACTCTTGGTTGTAGTTTCCATAGTTCCGACCTTGGTTTCCTTGTCCTTGGCGCCAATTATCCAAGTTGGAACCTTGGGCGTTGGCTTGGAAACCCCCCGTCTGATCATTCACCACGTATGCGTCTTCCTCGTAGTAACATTCCTCATTCGGTGGTGGTGGAGTCCTAGTCAAGTAATTCACTGCATTTACCTTTTATGGACCTCCGCTTACATGCTTCAATACCAACCCAAGTTTTGTCCTTATCTGCGCCATCTCCTCACGGATGCCATAGGCAGATTGACTAAGTGCAGCTTGAACGGCAAATGTGCTTCTTCAAGTGTCTGACTTTCGAGTACTCCATGCTTTATTATTTCAGGAAATCTTCTTTAATTTCTCATTGATCTCCTCAAAAGTGCACTCACCATATGATCTTCCAACGATAGTATCAAACACAACCTTACAATTGTCATCTTGCTCTCTGTAGAAATACCCATTCAGTGACTCATCATCAATACGGTAGTTCGAAACACTGCTAATAAATGCATTGAACCGGTCCGATGAACTATTCACAAACTCTCCACGTAGTGCCACAAAGTTGTTGAGTTTATCGTTGTGGTTCAACTTCTTTGACAACGGAAAGTACTTGGCCCTGAACACCTTGTGCAATTGGTCCCATGTATGGATGGATTTGTACGGAAGCTCAGAAAACCATACAACAACATCACCGGTCAATGATAGAGGGAAGACTCTCAACCCTATGATGTTCATATCCAACTCCCGTCACCCCACACAACTCTTACAAATACTCCTTAACTTGGACATGTGCCCATGCGGATCTTTCGAAGCCATACCAGAAAACAAACATCTGCATTAAACTGCTAGTCACCACGAATGTATGCCCTGGAGGTAGTGGAGGGAGAACAATGGGTCCTTCAGATTCAACAGTATTAAACTCGATCCTGTAGTTATCCTGCAGCCTTGGTTCTGGCGGATTTTGCACCCTTAATGCATCTCCAAGTAGATTATCACCATGAACCTTAACATTCTCATTGACAACCACAAGAGGCTGCAACTCAACTCCATCACCTAGATTCCCACCGATTGGGTTGACTTGGACCCCTTGATTATTTATTCTTCTCAAAGTTTTGCTGAACTCTGGATCGTATGGGGTCAATGGTTTGCCTCGACTCCCTGTACTTGGCATACATTAGAGTAGAAACCTGTAGAGAACAAACACAAAAAACAAAAAACAAAAGTAAAATTAGGAAATAATTGACTAAAGTTCAATAATGTAGTTAAACTTAATCTAAAAGCCTTATTCCCCGGCAGCGGCACCAAAATTTGATACGGTCAAATTACACCTCCCTATAGTAGCATAAGCGATCATTATCAAGTAAAGAACCCAACTTGTAGGTTGGGGTCGATCCCACGAGGAATATGGTTTAGACTTAAACTTAACTCATAATTATATTCGTTTAGTCAACTTATTTGCGAGACAAGTAAGTAAAAGGGGGGTGGGGTTGTGTAACAAATAACTGATTGTTGTTAAGTCACCACTGAACAAGATTCAAACTTTTGTTGTTATCAATGAGAGAGAGAAACTAGGGAGTATGTGTTCCCCATAAACTCTTAACACGATAATCCTAATAATAGTAATCCTTTCCTAGTGTATCACATGCAAAGTGGTAAGTTAGGTATCCCTAAGTGCTTAGTCCGCCAAATAGAGAATGTCACCCCGCACCATGGTCCGGCTACGTGTGTATAATTTACTAACCCTTACCTTTACCTCATATTAGACATCACATCAATGTATGACTTAGTTTTCACCCTTGCACCAATTGACATTAGTATATTAGATAGTATCACACTAAATCTCTGTTGATAATTCTTTTCTTATTAACTACCCCCTTGGTCCGGTAAGTAGCAATACGGTGAGTTCTAACGTTGTCACCATTAAAAAGACTTCTACACGAAAGAATTACCAATACATGCATCAACACTAGTCAAGAATCACTTAGTTATTATTCATACGTTGTTAATTGATCATAGTTCTCACAACCCTAGTTGTGGATTTAGCTACTCATGCTTGAAAGAACACAATTCATATTGTTAGAAGAAGAATTCATGAACTTAGGTATTGAGTACAAGGAACCCTGAATGAGCAGTAACCAAATTCACCACTAAAGAAATTTAAGATAATGGAGTAGGAAAGGCCCAAACCATTAATAGAAACCTTCCTCAACCGACCTCTGTTCTTTATATCCAACAACAACAATTGATCTATAAGAGTGCTCAAAAATTAGAGGCTACTTCTAGAAGGTGTTGGTGTTACTTTTGTTACTTCTTCTTAATATTCCACGATTAGATTTGGATGAACGAAACACTTAATCCATGTGCAGATTAGAGAAGTAAATTGTTTTGCTTATTCATCTTTGGGCTAAATCATGCATTTTTTTCACAGCCAGATGTACAAAATTCTAATTAACATGTGTATTTTACAAAATGCTCTAATATGCATATTATGTGTTGTATATTGTTGTTCTGCAACAGGCTTGGGTTTAAAATTTCTTACAAGAGAAAAATGATGAGATTAATTTACTTGTGTATTTATTTTTTGTCGCCTCCATTTCTTAAAAACTAAAGAGTCTAATATCTGTATCTTAACCATAGTCAAACTTCTTGACTTTACTAAATGATATGAATTCTTTACGTTAGCTGCATGACATTGCTTGTAAGGTAAGGACTTCTTACAGTAAGGACCACAACCATGGGTCGTTCATATTATATCTAAAATATTATGAAATCTCAAACTCGAGCACTTTGCAATTGGTGGTGACAAGGTGACATATGAGGTTTGTATGTATTTCAGCTTAAGAACACTTACCTTTTCTGTTGCCTTTTTGCTAAGATATTTGTGGTAGCATATGCGTTATCAATGTATATGAAGCAGTTTTTGTGTTGATTGTGTGATATGCGTAGTATGTTCGAGCTTCATACTTGAACTGTTATGTATTTGTGTTTCCTACCTAAATTATGATCAACTATTTACGCCACATGGACAAATTTTATCACTCTTTCTAGCCGAGTGGATGTTTGTGAATTTCAATCTCAATGTTAGCATTCAGATTCTGACTTGAGTGTACATATTATTATTTACATTGCCTTTTTAATTAAATCAGACAATTCAATCAAATTATTTTACTATTAGTTAGATACAAGATTTCACTTGATGAGAACTTTATGGGTTCTATATATATCTATATATATATATATACACACACTATAGATTTATTAACACAAATACACTATTTTTAAAAAAAAACTAGCTTCGGACAACCCCATATGGGCTTCTAACTACGCTTCTACTGGCAGTCAATATAAGTCGGGTGGCAATCATGTTGTGTTAAATATTATTTTATTTTTCTATCACCTAGTCCTTTTTATTTTAATAGTGTTTTGCTCATAAGTATGATGAATGTACTTGAAGTTGGATGAAACACAATAAAACCTTTCACTAATGGTTTTAAGCCCATATTACAACAAACTGACTTAGTTGTGGCTACTTTTTCCCTTTTTTTGGTCTTTCTGTTGTGATGATGAAGCCTTATTTCCCTTTAGTTATTTTACTTAGGTATAAATTAGTAGTAGTTGGTTCATACCTTGTGATTATTTTATGATGACATAAAAAAAATAGCAACTGCAATATTGTTTTGGGTAGTTTTGATTACTAAACTTACCTGGAACAAGTGTGTGTCACTATCAGGGCCAGATAATAGAGGTTTGTGCGGTGTCATTTCATCAAAGCTCAAGACTCCAGTACAAGTGATATTCTAACTAGCTCTGTCCTTACATTCATGTTTTTTTTTCTTTTCATTTTGGATAAACCAACAAAAAGCTTTTGTCTATGATATGGTTCTATCTTTGAACCGTGATGCGTGTAAAATTTTCACTTCATGTGCTGCTCTCATATCCTTAGTGATGCTTCCTTTCTTATTATGAGTTTGTCCTCCTTTAACACAGTTTCGTTGAAGTACTGTCTAAAATTTATGAACTCCAAGTAAGAGAAAAAACTTGCCTAATCAGGGTGTGTTTGACACGGAGGATAATGTTTTCCAATTTTATTTTCAACTTTCTTTAGGTTTAGGTCTTAATGCAAATGTAAAAAATTATTGTGTTAATATTTAATTTGAATATATCCGAAGTTTCTAGCTCATAATAGAGCATAAAAAAGTATACTTACTTCTATTTTGCTACAGATTTAAGACCTTATTGATTACATAATTGAATAGTTCAATGACCACATCCTATTTTTTCCAGTAGGCATGCACCTACCTGTATTTGTACATTCTTCTGCATTAGATCTTGTTTCTAAACTTGGTGCGATTTTAACCTTATTTACCACAGTTCATAACTTTATTGACTATTATTCCACTCTCTTGAGTTTAATATAACTTTTATAAATTGGGAAGGATTTAAGTTTTATGTATTGATAACATAAAGAATTTAACTTGTATACACAAATAATGTAGGAGTTTAAGAAACAACTTGAAGCTTTAAGTATATGTCATGATAACATCTACTACATCCCTCTTGATAAACACTCAACACAACACAATAAAACAGTTCTTTTATCGTGGAAACCACTACTCTTTTATTAGTTTCAAGAACAATTAAGGATTACAACTTAACAATAAAAGGAACTAACTCTAGTAGCTTTACTCTTCGACGATTAATTATAATTGAGGACTCTACTCTCCAAGAAGCCAAACCCACTTTTTGTTACAATTCTCAGACCTCTCTTTTTGAAACTTGGAACCCTAATTCCTAAGCACTTATTCTACAATGAAAGAATGCAAACTCAACTCTAGAAAGAAAACTTAACTCTAGTTCTTCTTTCTTATCGCCTCTCTATCGCTCACGTCGCTTTGTGTTTGTTGGAAAAATCTCTCAATTTGTGATAGCAAAAAGCCAATCTTCTCTTCTTTGATTTTGTCATTTTGAAGAAGTGGATTATGCCTTAGTCGACTTCTACAAGGAAAAAAATTAGTGTTTCCTAGAAAAAATAATCTTTTTCCTTATAGGACTTGTTTAGCTCCTTCCTTTTCCATCTCGGATTCATATGCCTTTATTCTTCTCCTTATTTGACTTGGATTGCTGTTTGAAATTAGTTTCCTATTTCATATGTGTTTGCGTAATCTTTCCCGCTCCTTTTTATTTCAAGTCTAGTACATGCATGTGAACCTGGTTCATGTTGTCATCGTCAAAAGTAATTTGAAAATGTTTGCAAGTCATCAGCTACAGTAAACTACCCAGGGTTAGGAGGACCCACAACCAATATTCTAAATTCAAAGCCTATCAGGTAACAAGAAAACAATAACAGAGAACAAAATATCGTCAAACAATAACCTAACCGAACCGCCATAAGCCCAGAAGGTACAAACAACAAACACAACCCAACTGACCCTAATAAATAGGAGGGTACAATCAACAAACAGGTATACTAGTGATAGTCAATGCATATAAATGAAGAGGATGTAATAGGACCGTCAATAACCATCTATATCAAATTGTATTGACCTACCTCCCTACCGTGCGGGTGAGGTGGGACCCATCGAGATCCATCATCCAATACTATGGTATTGACAGCCAGAGGGGCTCATAGGGGACGCGGGTAGTCCATATACACTGCTTCGACGTGAATCCAAGTGTTATGGCATGCTGATTCTGTAGAGGATCATAAGTAGACAGAATTAGGCAAGAAAAGGTGTCGACGCGTGGGCTAGTCAAGTAAAAACTGAGCACATTCCAGATGCCTTCAATATCTCAAGTATGAAAGGAGCACATCCCTAACACCCTGTAATCTGAAAAAACAATAAATTGAATGGTCCAGGTGGTACGACTCTCGTTAAAACAAGTTTAGAATAAAAGTCGAGTAAAAGAGTATCTCATCATGTATGATAAATATGTCTATGCATGAACCGAAATTGTACCACAAAACCCATGACAATGAATAAATAATGCATGTCATAACCAACATCCAAACAACAAATAAATATAAGGTCAACTATGACATTCTACCAAAGACGAAGAGTACTAACCTTTTGTTTAACTGGTCCTTGCATACGGACTCAGGCCTATCAATACAATCAAGCTCAATATGAGTACAACAAGCCTACCGCTAAACAACAAGTGAAACGGTCAAGAAGAGCCTTCAAATCAATAAAGGGGGAACAACTCAAGGGACGATGCCGCAACCCAATCATACTACTCTAGTATGTGAAAGAGAAAAACTAGGACCAACCCCTGGCTATGACGAGGCATCAAGGTCATATGAACTAACACAAGGAGGGAGACCTATTGCAAACCTTATAGGGAGCTAATCAAAATTACAAGGCGATAAAACACAAGTTAAGGTATTTAAGGTGCAACCTATTCTATGTCCATAATGTATCAAGCCTAAGAAATATCATCTACACCACAAGCAAAGCTACAAGCTTAAATTAAGGATCCCAATATCCACACTAAGCCCAAGGCTCTTAGGGAATCGGGAAAAGATAGGACAACAAGAAGAAATCTAAATACCCGGCAAATAAAATTCAAAATTACATGAAATTTATTCTAGGCATTATTTAAGAAGCGCAATCAAGAAAATAGATTGAGGCATACCTCAAAGCCAATCACAAACCCTCAGAGTTGATAGTTTTGTTCATTTAGATACTTTCAAACATCTATTGAGTTAATCAGTTATTGAGACTTTATGAGTTAATATTTACAATTGAGCTCCTATTTTACTTGAAAGTCTTTCATTGAGTTTTGAGCCAGACCAAGGGTTTTGTTGGGAACCAATGATGGTTCTCGAGTGCCGGCCACGTCCACAGTGTAGACTCGGGGAGTGAAAAACTTGGTTATAGAGCATAGAGTTAAGAGTCCTAGGATGTCTATGAAGTTATGTCTGTAGAATCCTTGTTATTTGTGTGAAGCGCGTCACATCTATCATTAGGAGGCTACAATATTTAGGAAACATATCACTTCCTTCTTACTCTCTTTCCTACAATAGAGTTCAACTTTATAAAAGTTTCTTTTTAATTTGTGCTTGTGCGTATCTTTTCAGATCATGGTTCATGAAGAGTTGTTTGAGGTCGTTTGCAAGGAGAAAGGTTGATCTTTAAGATCAAGGGGTACCTAATGCACCAGATGTGCAACCCATTGAAGGAGTGGTCACCAATCTTCAGTTCCGAGATGCTATCCAAATGTTGAGTCAAGTTGTGTCCAATCAAGCTGGTCAACAAAGAGTGGGTTTTCAGGATGTTGCTGATACATCCAGGATCCATGAGTTATTAAGAATGAATACTCTAGAATTCACAGGGTCAAATGTCATTGAGGGTCTGGAGAACTTTCTGGAGGAGCTGTCGAAGATGTTTGAGGTTATGCATGTTGCTGATGTTGAGCGTATGGATTTAGCTGCATACCAACTCAGGGGTGTTTCTAGTATTTAGTACGATCAATGGAAGTAGAGCAGCGCTGAAAGGGCACCACTTGTGAGCTGGACTGTCTTTGAAAGTGCCTTCCTAGGGCACTTATTTCCCTGCAAACTAAGGGAAGCGAAGGTAAGAGAATTTATGAATCTTAAATAGGAGGACATGAGTGTGCATGAGTACAACCTCAAGTTCATTCAACTTTCCCTTAATGCTCCGGAGATGGTGGAAAATATGAGAAGTATGATGAGTCTTTTTGAATCTGGGTTGTCTCTCTTGTCAAGTACGGAGGGCAAGACAGGTATGTTGATAGAAGATATTGACATTACCATGCTTATGATCCCTGTGCAATAGGTTAAGAAATATAATATGAAAGATAGAGAGGAGTTCCATAACAAGAGGGATAAGACTACATGTCATGAGTCTAGATAGTTGAAGACCAGTAATATGAACTGGTCATCATTTCAGGAAAGGCAAACCAGACCTACACCATCATCAGCTAGTGCACCTGCACTAAGGAACATATGTGACTTCAGGAACCAGAACCCCCAGAACTCCAGAGCTAGACCTACTCAGTCTCAAGGTAGTGTGGCACAAAGAGGTAATTGGACTCTTACAAGTGCTAAGTATGATAGAAACCCCCCAGAAGCGTGTCATGATGGCTCCAATAGTTGTTTCAAGTGTTGACTGTCATGTCACTTAATGAGAGAGTTCCCTAAGAACAGGCAGGGTAATGCAAATAGGGGCAATAAAGCCCAATATTCTTCAGCGGCTCCCGTAGATAAAGCTTTACCAAAAAAAGCTACATTAGGGACATGCAAAGGAACAAACCGTCTGTATGCTATAACCAGTAGCCAAGAATAGGAGAATTCACCAGATATAGCCACCGATATGATCAAAGTATTTACTTTTGATGTGCATGAATTACTTGATCCAGGTGCAAGTCTATCTTTTATGACTTCGTACATAGCTATAAGGTTCAATATTCTTTCGGAACAACTTCTTGAGTCGTTTAGTGTTTCCACACCTATTGGTGAATCTATTATATCCGAGAGAGTTTATCGTGATTATGTCATCTGTGTTAATTACTAGAACACCATGGATGACTTAGTCAAGTTATACATGGTGGACTGTGGTATTATTCTAGGTATGGACTGACTTCATGCTTGTTATACCTAAGTTGATTGTAGAACTCGAGTAGTCAAGTTTTAGTTTCCTAATGAGCCTATTATAGAGTGAAGGAGTAGTTCAACAGTGCCTAAGGGTCATTTCATTTCATACATTAAGGCTAGAAAGTTAATCTCGTAGGGGTGCATCTATCACTTACTCTGAGTGAATGACTCTAGTGTTGAGACACCACATATTCAGTCAGTTCTCTTTATTAGTGAGTTTCCATAGGTCTTTCGAGATGATCTTCCTTGAGTCCCTCCGAGATGGAAATAGATTTTGGCATAGAGATTCTTCCTGATACTCGACCTACCTCTATTCCACCATATAGAATGACTATAGCTGAGTTAAAAGTCCATTTGAAAGATCTTCTTGATAAATGTTTTATTCGACCTAGTGTCTCACCTTGGGGTGCTCCAGTCTTATTGGTGAGGAAGAAAGATGGTTCTCTTAGAATTCGTATTAATTACCGCCAGTTGAACAAGGTCACTATAAAAAGTAAGCACCCTCTTCTAAGAATTGATGATCTTTTTTATCAATTCCCGGGTGCCACTTGTTTTTCTAGATAGACCTCAGTTCTGGCTATCATCAGTTGAGAGTGAAAGAAAGTGACATCCCAAAGATAAGATTTAGGACCCGTTATGGTGATTATGAGTTTCTTGTTATGTCTTTTGGCTTAAAAAATTATCCTACAATGTTCATGAATCTTATGAATATTTAAGCCATGTCTCGACATGTTTGTAATTGTATTCATTGATGACATTTTGATTTATTCGAGGAATGAGGAAGATCATTCTAGTCATTTCAGGATAGTTCTCCAAACTCTCAAGGATAGAGAGTTGTATGCTAAATTTTCTAAGTGTGAGTTTTGGCTTGAGATCGTGGCATTCTTAGGCCACATTTTATTTGGAGTAGGAATTCGAGTTGATACTCAAAAGATTGAAGTAGTGCAGAACTGGCGCAGACCTACATCTCCAACTGATATAAGGAGTTTCTTGGGATTGGCTGGTTATTACAGAAGGTTTGTTGAGGGGTTTTAATCCATTTCATCCCCGTTGACAAAGTTGACTCAAAAGGTGGTAAAGTTTCAATGGTCTGAAGCTTATGGGTCTAGATTTGGACTTGGTTGTGTATTGATGCAGAATGGTAAGGTATAGCCTATGCCTCCAGACAACTGAAGATTTACAAGAAAAATTTCCCAAATCATGATGTCAAGTTGACTGCTGTAACATTTGCTTCGAAAATATGGAATTACTATCTCTATGATGTTCATGTATATGTTGTTACGATCACAAGAGTCTTCATTATATTTTTAGTCAAAAATAGTTTAATCTTAGATAGAAGAGGTGTTTAGAGTTATTAAAGGATTACCAATTGAGTATCCTCTATCACCTTGGTAAGGCTAATGTTGTTGCTGATGCTTTGATCAGATTATCTATGGGAAGTACTACCCATGTTGACGAAGGCAAGAAATAATTGGCCAAAGATGAGTACAGACTTGCACGATTGGGAGTCTGGTAGTTATATTCCAAAAAAGGTGAAATGGTAGTGATGAATGGGGCTGAATCATCACTAGTGTCTAAAGTGAAGGAGGAAAAAGACCAAGACCCTGTTCTGCTTGAATTAAAGGTGAATGTTCTTAACCAAAAGGTGATGGCTTTTGAACAAGGGGGAGATGGTGTGTTGAGGTACCAAGGTAGACTTTGTGTGCCAAAGGTGGATGAGCTCCAAGAGTGGATCATGCAGAAATTTCATAGCTCCAGATATTGGATCCATCTCGTCCACAAAGATGTATCGTGACTTAAGAGAAGTCTATTGGTGGAGTAGTATGAAGAGATGTATTAGAGATTTCATTGCTAAGTGCCCAAAGTGTTAACAAGTTAAGGTAGAACACCAAACACCAGGTGGTATGGCTCAGAATATAGATATTCTGGAATGGAAGTGGGACATGATCAACATGGATTTCCTTACTGGCTTTCTGTGATCTTGTAGGCAATATGATTTTATTTAAGTGATTGTAGATCAAATGACTAAATCAGCCCATTGGTTGCTAGTAAAGACTACCAATTCAACTATAGATTATGCTAAATTATACATCCAGGATATAGTCCGACTGCATGGAGTTCCTATGTCTATCATATCAGATAGAGGTGCACAATTCACCACTCAATTTTGGATGTGTTTTCAGAATGTTTTGGGTTTGATGGTAAATTTGAGTACTGCTTTTCATCCTTAGACTAATGGTGAAGTAGAATGCACGATTTAGACCTTAGAGTATATGTTGAGGGAATGTGTCTAAGACTTTAAAGGTAATTGGGATGACCACTTGCCTCTCATAGAGTTTGCTTACAACAATAGCTATCACTCCAGTATACATATGGCTCCTTATGAGGGTCTTTATGAGAGAAGATGTAGATCTCCTATTGGTTGGTTCGAGGTTGGTGAGCTGAGTTGATAGGACCATATTTTGTTCATCAAGCCATGGAAAAGGTGAAGATTATTCAGGAAAGGTTAAAGACAGTGCAAAGTCATCATAAATACTATACAGATGTTAGGAGAATAGACATAGAGTTTGAGGTGGATGATTGGGTTTGCTTGAATGTTTCACCCATGAAGAGTGTTATGAGATTTGGCAAGAAGGGGAAACTCATTCCCCGGTATATTGGTCCTTACTGGATTTCCAAGAGAATTGGCAATGTACCTTATGAATTGGAGCTACCGTTAGAGTTAGCAGCACTCCATTCGGTGTCTCACATTTATATGTTGAATGAAGTGTATTGGAGATCCTTCACTCATTTTTCCTACTGAGAATATTGGTATTAAGGACAACCTATCTTATGAGGAGGTGCCTGTTCAGCTTCTTGAACGTTAGGTTCGCAAGTTGAGGACCAAAGAGGTTTCATCAATAAAGGTCTTATGGAGGAATCAATTTGTAGATAAAGTGACTTGGGAAGCCAAGGAGGATATGAATAAGAGATACCCACATCTCTTCCCTTCCGTAGAAATTCTAAATAAAGTTACTAATCCTTTGTAAAGTAATCTTTAAGTTAATATGCTGAGTTATGTGAATTGCGTGTTGTGTACTTGAGCTGGGGTGTTACATTCTTCCCCTTTTCTTTTTGTCTTAGTGTGATCTCATTTGAGGACAAATGTTCCCAAGGGAGAGATAATGTAACATCTCGTACTTCGAAAAGTCAACTAGATATTCGTACAAGAAAAAAACTTCAGTTTTAAGTGTTAGGTAAACTTCAAATGACCATAACTTTCAACACAAAATGAGTTAGGTTACTCATGAATATCAAATCTAAGGTATTTGAGTCCTCTTTCCAACGCCACTAAGTTTGCTAAATTTCGAGTTCGGATGAAGGAGTTATACCCATTTGAGTGCAACCTCTCTAGTTAAAGCATTTCATCCGTTTTAAGGAGGGGTATTTTGGTCTTTTCCTTACCCCCACTAGGCCTAGACATTTCACTCACCCAAATAGGGGTCTAAACTGATTGAGATCAGTTTCCATTCATTCCTAAATGCTTAGGGTTGAGAGAAGCATTTCAAGAGGTGAAGAAGAATAAGGTTTCAAACGTTCATTCGAGTTTTGAGGATTTTCGCCAAGAATTTAGGTTTCTAAGGAGTTTCAGAGTATTACCTCTTTTAGGAGGATCTTTTGAGTAATTACTTCAATGGAGAAAGAGTTATGTTTTTAAGCATTTGTGTCTGAGTTATATATATTATTGGGAGTAGTATTGAGCATCGATATTAGGATCAATTCAGACAATTCAAAATCATCATAAACCATGTATGCCAACATGGGTAAAGGGTCATACTTTTTAGATGATTTCTTATTGTTTTTAAGCATATATTAGTGGATCCACTTAGTTGAGGTGTTCTATACCCCGACAAGGTATATGATAGTTTTGGCAGCGTGGGAGAGACGTTATATCATCACGTAGCTTACAGTGATGGTTGTCGGTTAGAAAATCTCGCAAATAAGAGTAAAGAGTTTATTTATTGTATACTATACATATTGAGTTGATATTTACTATTTTAAAAGCTTGCTATATTGCATCATTTATTGTTGCTTTCACATTTTTGTTGAGATGAGGTTATTATGTCTTCCTAAAGTATCAGTACATGTACCTATTAGTTTTAGTTTTCCACTTACATGATCCTACATTCAATATACTGATGTCATTCGACCTGCATATTTTCATGATGCAGATACACGTGTTTAGGGTCATCAATAGGTGCTCCGTTGATCCTATTGCATTCCCACTAGCTTTTGTGATCCTCCTTGCTTTTCAGAGGACTTCACATTATTGTTTTGTTGTTGATATGTTGTCGGGGTCTTGTACCAACATCTATTGTATTATTAGAGGCCTTATAGACAGTAGTAGATAAAGATTCCTTTTCCCCATTTTCCCTTGTTAATGTTTGAAAGATTTTGAGTTGATTGTTTTGTTCATTTAGATACTTTCAAGACATCTATTGAGTTAATAAGTTATTGAGACTTTATGAGTTAATCTTTACAATTGAGCTCCTATTTTACTTGAGTAAGTCTTCTGCTGAGTTGTGAGCCAGGACAAAGGTTTACATGGGGACCAGTGGTGGTTTTCGAGTGCTAGCCACGTCCAACATGTAGACTCGAGGAATGACACCTATTATCTGAAGGAACCGATGCCAAAAAATTGGGCACATTCTGAGACCAAATGATGAAACAATAGCCTCCAAAAGCATGAGGGTCAAAACCACTATTACAGAAGTTAGAAAGGACTCAATCTAGGAGTCAAAAGGTATCATCATCATAAGGATATGCCGTGAATTGAAACCCAAAATTAGAGTCACAAAGGACTCAATCAAGCTAGAAATCTGAGTCGAACTCAAAAGAATCCACAAAGGCCAAAAGTCATAACCTAATCACACCAGGGCCATAACATAAAGAGATTATGGATCA
Source organism: Solanum verrucosum (assembly GCF_900185275.1). Taxonomy (NCBI): domain Eukaryota; kingdom Viridiplantae; phylum Streptophyta; class Magnoliopsida; order Solanales; family Solanaceae; genus Solanum; species Solanum verrucosum. Next base: position 1,671,000 of record NW_026020352.1, on the reverse strand, counting down.
AATTTTATAAGGTCAAAAATGTAATAAAAAATGTAATCGATCTAGGATCTGCACTATTATACCCAAGTCTACTGCATAAGTCTTCAAGGAGCTAGAACCATATGAGTCGACAATGAAGGATTTTCTAAGCCAAACAACACCGAATAGAAGTTTTATGGAAATCACTAGCCTAAGCCTAGACCAAGGCTAATAATAATCATAAATAACCATATAACAACCATAAATCATCAACATGGCATGATAGGAATGAAAGGTAAGTTAAAACATGCTTAATTCCCCTGAACTACCTGAAGATGAAAGCTAGGGCGATAATTCTATCAACTAAACATGAATAATACTAACAACCCTCCCAAAACTAGCTAAACACCATGTTAATACTATAACAAGAACAATATAATATTGGTAAGGCATATCCTACTTCGATGTCAATTGTGTGAACCCCAAAATCTACTTAATCAAAGATTTACCCTTCCAAACCACCTTTTATCACTACCCTACTGTCAAATTTAAGTTCACGATGTTAATACAATCGAAACAAAACCATTATTGCATAATAAAATCACAGACCCAACATTGGATTAAAAATGGGCCCATGGGCCCCGCATGGGAATTAAAAAATTAACACCATCAACGAGTCCTTATAAGATTAAGGAACTTGTCCCGATATATTAGGCACATTCCGAGCCCAAATGATGCCAAAATAGCCTTCACAAGCATAAGGGTCAAAACCACTATTAAAAAGATAGAAAAGGGGGTCGGAACAAGAAATTACCGTAATAACAAGTCCACAATGCTCCTTCAATGGATCTAGCTTGAAAAAGACAACAATTACCAACAAATCGCACAAGAATTTATCTCAAACGTAGCTCAATTGATGAAGAAATCACCTTTTAAAATGTGAACTTGTGAGCTAATATTCAGGGCTGGTTTCATTTATTTAGATGAAACTCTTCATCACTATTATGATGCCTAGGGTAGAAACCATGACCTTATAAAAGTGAGACCATAATGATCACCGAGGTCAAACCGTGCGATCGTTTTGACCAAAGTTGGTCCACCCAGTCATCATGCTTATCGTGACCGCGAAAATGCCACACGACTCCGATGAGTAGGTAAATTTTCCTTCATGGTCATAGAGGTCTTCATCGTGACCTCGATGAAGGATTTCACCTACACCAGATGTTGTTGCGTCAGCTATGTCACAAAGTTTAACACTTCTATAACGAGGTGCTTAAGATTCATTTGGAGACCATACATGCCATGAACTATACTACCCCCACCAAATTCAGTATTAAGGACTCAGTGGCGATGTCAAAACTTCCAATGGAGGTCATCACAACAAAAAGTGAGTCCCACACATAAAGCTTCATTTTAGTTAAAATCCACAAGGTATCTCGTAATCAATTAAGAAGCCTCGACACTTGAACTAAAGGTACTTCTATACAAAACTCAATTTTTGGGAGCTAACGAAACAATCAAAATTATATTTTGAGGACGTTTACATGATGTTTTGACCAAATTCAACCGATCAAACATCAAAACGCTGAAACATGCATAAAAAACAAATAAATGACTGGAACTATTGTTTCGACAAGTCATAAATTACTTGGGGTTGCTATAGAGAAGCTCTAAATTCCGAAAATACAATATATGGGGATAATGACCTAGTGGGTCATTACAATATCCACTACTAAAAGAATTTCTTTCCTTGAAATTGAAGGGTGAATGTTTGAATAGGCAGGGAGATTGAACTCACATCTTGTGCTTGGTCTCCCATATAGCTTCCTTAACTTTCCGATGTCTCCACTGAACCTTAACGACAAGAATGTCCCTCGAACACAATCGCCTCCCATTTCTAGCTAAAATAACAATTGGCTCCTCCACAAAGGTCAAATGATCATCCAACTAACTGAGTCATACCAAAGCACATGAAGCTCGTAAGGAAAATAACATTGAATCATAAACACATGAAAAATTGGACGAATAGCTAAAAATACATGAGGTAAGGACAAATCATAAGCAACATCACCAATAATTTGGAGAATCTCAAATGGCTTTATGTACCTAGGGATAAACGTGCCCCGCCTCCCAAATCTCAACACGCCTTTCATGAATTATACTTGGAAAAATTCCAATCATACCCTTTTCACTCATTATGAGTAGACCAATGGTCAAAGAACTGGGTATGAAAATGTTTTGGGTGGTGACTTGAAAATTTTAGATTGGGCCAGTCTCATATTAACTTTGAGCAAGGTAAGGTCTAGGGAAGTCAGTGAAAGGATTAAGGATAATGTCAAAGCATGAATTGGTTACTCTTTTAGCTAACAATGAAATATCCAATGTGACTTTTCAAAAATAAATTTGGATAAGTAGAACTTTTTATATCGAACATGACGTGGAAGGGTTATTATAGAACGTCAAGAGTCGAGTGTGTGTTGTGAAATGGGGGATTTGGAGAAGAATTTTGAGCTTCTATCTTCATGAAAGCTACTATAGCGGGAGAAATCCTATTATTGTGGGGTCCTTATAGTGGGCTGGTGGCCACTATAACAACTCTATCGCGATCTCATGTGGAAATGACCCAAAATAGCTCATTATTCTGCAACCAAGCTTGTTCGGGATAGGTAATGCTTGTTTAATTTTTAAGTTATGTAATGTATGCATGTTAACTACTTTGTAGTATTTTTTGTGCATTGCATGCTGGAAAAACGTAAGGGATGAGTGTGAAAAGACATCATGTTGATAAATCTCATGCAATGAACCGACTTATTTTATTTATGTCTTCAAGTGTGGTTGTTCATTGTGATTTTGAATTTTTTTTATTACCGGTTACCTTAGATACCACGCTAGTACAGGTTTACTAATGGTTGACTCAGGTACCAAGCTGGTAAAAATTTACTAATGCTTGGAACATGTTAGATAAAATTTACTAAATACTCTGTTTTTACTTATTATTTTTACTGCTTTGTTAGACCACGTTAGACAACCTAATGTTAGTAACTAAACTCTAAGTCATGTAGAATATCACATGAAAACGACAAAAGAGAAATCACAAGTCTCGTGGCTTATCTTCTAAGCTTTTAGTGTCTAAATTATGGTCCAATCATTAAATTGAGAAAAATAGAGAACTGATACATGAAAAGAGATGTATGGATGCAGAGCTTTGGAGACTTGATTGTGGATGAAGATATATGTACAAATCTCAGAACCAAAAATTTAAATAACAAGTAATACTTAGTAGATATTGAATATGCTAACAAGTCAGAAAATGACATAGAGAGCAGCTACTATATGCTATCTTCCATTAGAAACCTTCGAGAAGATTCTCTTTGCTTGGGATGCCAAGTATAGAACAAACAAACAAACAGTACAAAAGGTACTTCCATCATCACATTATGCCATAAACCATGGCACTCCATGAACACCACCACCGCCATCTCCATCTCTTCTTGCTCCAACCATTGCAATTGTGTAAGAAGATGGTGGTAGCTCTGCCTCCATGAATTCTACGTATCTCATTTCTCAATTAATCTGCAAAAGCCCTAATTATTAGATGATAACTAATACAGTTCCGGACCTATTAAAGGAAGAAAATTGAATCAGACTTTTTTTGCTTGGAGAAAAAATTAGCAGGCACATAAAAATTAGCGTCTTGATATTATAAAATTTTAGGATTGAATGTGTTAATTGTCACGACTCGATTTCTCGAGCCATGATGGCGCCTACCAACCCACCTGTAGGCAAGCCTAACCATGTCCTGGAACTTGAGAGGAATGGGATTGAGGGGGGACTATCCTCAACTAAGCGAAGCATAAATAATAAGAACACATAAGAGGAAGGTGGAAGTGAACCCAAAACTATAGATAAACAAGATACCTCCCAGAACCTGGAAGTCACATATACAGGACTACTGAAAGAGTACAAGTCCCAATAGTGGACCACAAAAAATAGAGTGCCTCAAACAACAAAAGGCAAGTCAATGTATAAATACGGAATGGAGACAGGAAGCCCTAGAACGTCATGTTCTCATCCTCGTCTCCAGAACAGACTGCTGCAGGCTCGACCTCAACGCCGATAGCTGGTGGTCGGACCTGCATCACGAAAATAGATGTAGAGTGTAGCATATGTACCAAAGCAATAGATACCCACTAGGCATCATAGGCCGACTGAGCAAGAAAGGTAAAAATAGACGGAAAAGATAGAATCAAATGCGAATAGAGGTCAATAGAAATAAGAGAAGAACAATCAGTTAGCTAGTCTAAGGATATTTAACCTAAACCCAGCTTGGCCCCATATAAGACCCGCAAGGTACACTTAAGTACAAATAAACAAGAACCCGAACGAACTCCCATAAGCCCGAGAGGTACACAGAGAAGCCAACACTACAAAACCTAAAGGAATCCCAACTCCGAACCGACACAACCAACAACTCCAACCCAGTCAACAAATCTGACTACCACATCTGGCCACCCAGCCAGCCAACAACTTCAAGGAATTACCCTGTCAAGTGAGTGCCACGTTGGGGTATATCAATCCCTCCAAATGCCCTAATCGAACTGCCCAATAGGCTTACACTTTGGGTACCTGCCCAAGCCAGCCAAGCGTGCCATCTAACACTCCCAGGAGCCCTAACCTAGCCAAACAGAGTGTGCGAGTCTATCAACTCCGAAGAGGACCTCAAGTAACTTATATCCAACTACCCAGCCAGCTAATCACCCCTGGGGTCTTGCCCAATGCTAGCCAGGTGAGTCAACTATCACTCCCAGGGGCACTGACCAATGCCATCCTGAGTTTGCGGGTAAAATCAACTCCTTAGAGGATCTCAAATTCCAATCTATCTTGGATCGGCGTCCACTACCAACCACATCAAAATGGGTGAATTAACACCAAGCCATCATGGATCGACGTCCACTACCAACTACCTCACATCAGAATCGACAGCGAAACACCTAAACCAGGAAAATACTATGCCTCAGATAACACATCGTAAACTCAAAAATAGGGAGAGAAGCCAGAAGGATCAGAAGCAATAAAAGGCCCAAAGCAAGGCTCAACTATCAGACCCAAGTCTGCTATGCAGGTCTACAAGAACCTAGTCTATCCGAATCGACGTCGGATACATACCAAAGTCAATCAGGTGCATGGGTCTAAGGCAACACTAGTCTATCCTAGACTAAGGCAAAAGATAAATTCCAACATAAAATAAACAACAAACTAGATACTATGCATGCAACAACGAATAAACAAGCCAACAAGTAATTCAGAAATACCCACAAATAAACAACTCCTCAGACATCAAGGTATCACCCCGAAAATCAATCTTACACGATGGATTCTGAGAAAAAGAGAAAAAATACTAGCAGCCCACCCCAGATTCACACAATTCAGCATGCATTTACACAATGCGGCTCAATCTTAAGGGAAGAAAGTTGTAGCCTACTTAAAAGCCAATTGCGCGCGCTCCAAATCACTCTACCAGAGCTTTTTCCTTTCGAGCGGCCCCGGATTGTTGCCACACTATCAAAAATAGAATCACAGCATCAACACGGTTGTTTAGACACTAAAATCATCAATATCGGAGAGACCAATTTCGGAGTTAAAATAAAAAATGTGGGACCCATTCTTGAATTTTTGGACAACTCCGTGAAAACGTCCTAAACCCTCCCCTAAGCTTGTGTTCCAAAATGGAGAACCTCTCGGGCCCCAAAACAACTCCATATATTAACAAGCCAAAATGCAAAACTTTACACAAAAAGACACTTCGAGCATCCACTTACAACGCAGATACACCACAATCGGAGGATTTGTGACGCTCCGTACAGTAACCCACACAGCTAACGCAAACTCGAACACACTAAAATTTGAATCACCCAAAATGGTTGTTTAGAACGCGAGATATCGAAGTTTTAAAATGAGGCTGAATTTGATTTTTCGCTCTATAGAAAACAGCACCTCTAGTCGCTAAAAGCTAAATTTGGTCGCCAAAAGACTAAATTCTAGTCGCTAAAGGTCTGCACCAACAACACCAGATTTTGCTATATTTTTTTTACAATTCCCTGAACGGACCTTCAAAATTTGTTCGGGACCCGATGAAAATAAGCTAGATATACTACCCTACTAAATTTGATATGACAGACTCAATGGCAAAGTCGGGATTTCCATTCAAGGTCATTTCGATAAAAAGTGGGCCCCACACTCAAATGCCATTTTTAGTCAATTTCCATAATGCTCCTCAGAATAAGATCGGAAGCCCCGGGAAGCGCACGACGGGTCGTTCTGGACAAAACTCGGCATTTCAAAACTAACCGCGCTGATGGAATTATCATTTGCCCCTTTTACCATGTTTGCCAAAGTCAAACTTAAGCTAAAATTCAAAGTCTAAAGCACCAAATAGTCCCAAAGTCACAACGAAAGTCTCAGGACTCGTGCCAACCATGCTACTACCCTGATTTGACAGTGTCAGAACTGATGCAACTGTTAGAATTCCCATCTAAGGTCATTTACATGAGGTTATGACTGAAATCAACTTTTCAAGTTTCAAAAGCTCCAATATAGGAAAACAGGAATAAAACCCAAACAAACGACCAGGCGACCAAACAGTGCCAGCAAGTAATAAATGACTTGTGGTCACTACAGAAATGCTCTAAACGATGAAAAAAAGGCATAAAAATATAAATGACCATGAGCATCATTATAATATCCACTACTAAAAGGACTTTCATTCGCGAAAGTAAGAGTCAAGAAGTACCTGAGGGCTCAAATAAGATGGGGAACTGCTCTTGCATTTCCTGCTCGGTCTCCCAGGTAGCCTCCTCGACCAGACGATGCCTCCAATAGACCTTCACCACATGAATGGCTCTAGTCCTCAGCTGCCTCATAACTCTAGCCAAAATAGCAACCAACTGCTTAATATAGGTTAAGCGTCCATCAACCTCAACGACATCATACTGGAACACATGAGACTCATCTGAATCATACCGATGCATCGTCAAAACATGGAAAATTAGGTGAATAGTTGAGAATGCTGGAGGTAAAGCTAACCCATAGGCCACAATACCAACTGTCCTCAAAATCTCAAAAGGCATAATGAACCTGGGGCTAAGTTTTCCCTGCCTCCCAAATCTCATCACACCCTTCATGGGCAATACTCAGAAGAATACTCGGTCAACAATGACAAATCTCAACGGTCGACGCTTGCAATTCACATGACTCTCATGTCTACTCTGAGCCTTCATGAGCATATCCTGAATTAACCTCACATGAACTAAGGCCTCCTGAAAAAAGTATGTACTACGTGACCTAGGCTCCATAGATTGAAATAGACCAACTGGAGTGCGACAATGCCTACTGTACAGGGTCTCAAATAGGGCAATCAGAATGCTAGAATGGTAGCTGTTGTTGCATGCAAACTCCGCCAAAAGGTAATAACTGGTCCCACTGATGACAACAGTCCATAACACAAGCACGCAACATATCCTCAAGAACCATAATAGTATGCTTCGACTGGCCATTAGTCTGCGGGTGAAATGCTATGCTAAGATCGACGCAGGTGCCCAACTCCTCCTGAAATACCCTCCAAAAACTGGAGGTGAACTGTGAACCCTGGTTTGAAATGATAGAAATAGGTATACCATGAAGATGGACTACCTCTTGAATGTAGATACGACCTAACCTCTCAGAACTGAAAGAAGTATGAACTGGAAGGTAGTGTGTTGACTTGGTCAATCGATCCATGAGGACCCAAATGTTGTCAACACCTCTAGAAGTGTGAGGTAAACCCGCAATGAAATCCATGGTGATGTGCTCCCACTTCTACTCAGGAATGGGTAATCTCTGCGACACACCACCAGGCCTCAATTGCTCGGTCTTCACCTGCCGGCAACACAAGAAATTGGATACATAATCTGAGATGTCCCTCCTCATACCCCTCCACCAGTAATGTTGCCTCAAGTCACGATACATCTTAGAGGTGCCCAAATAGACAGAATACCTGGAATCATGGGCCTCACTAAGGATCAATTGAATCAAATCCCCAACTCTTAGAACACACAACTAGCCGGAAAGTCTTAAAACCCCATCTGAATCTAAAGTAGCTTGCTCTACATCGCCTTCTAAGACTCTATCTCTAAGTGCCACCAGAGACTCATCCTCCAACTGACGACTGCAGAGTTGATCAAGAAGGGATAATTGAACTCCCACATAATCTAACACCTGAATGGAATCTGAAACATCAAGCCTGATCATCTGATTAGCTAAGGACTGAATGTCGAAAGACAAATGTCGGTCCGAAAAAAAAAGGCTAGATTACTCATATTCCCCGCCTTCCGGCTCAAGGAGTCCGCTACTACATTAGCCTTGCCCGGATGGTAAATAATAGAGAGGTCATAGTCCTTTAGGAGCTCAATCCAATGGTGCTGCCTCAAATTAAGATCCCTATAGGTCATAATGTACTGAAGGCTCCTTTGATCAGTGTAGATCTCACAATGACCTCCATATAGGTAATGCCTCTAGATCATAAGCGCGAAAACAAATTATGCCAACTCAAAGTCATAAGTGGGGTAGTTGTCTCATGCAGCATAAGCTTTGTCGATGCATAAGAAATAACCCAGCTTTACTATATCAACAGACACCCCAAAACAACGCAGGATGCCTCACAATATACCATGAAGGCCTCACTCTAAATTGGATGAGTCACTATAGGAGCGGTGGTAAGAAACTCCTTAAGCCTCAAAAAGCTCCTCTGGCACTCCTCGGACCACACAAAGGGAACATCTTGGTTAGTCAACTGAGTCAATGGCGTTGTTATTGTAAAGAAATGCTCGACAAAATACCAAGCTACTCCTCATCAGTCTTAGGAGCATTAGACTCAACATCATCATTATCCATAGTAGCATCTCCAGTCGTAGTAGCCAGAGGGATCTCATAAATGACTGGCAACTCTGTACTCGATACCTCGGAAAGGTCCACATTGCCGAAAAATAAAGACAGATCCGTGGATTTGAGCTCATCCACATCACGTCTCAAACTAGCAACATCGACTCTCAAGGTCATCGCATCAGCTGACTGGCATCCACCCTGCTCACATGCTTTCACTCACACCGTGCGGGGGTTTAAAGCTAGGTCATGTGCGGTGATCAACTCCCGCTGGTCTCTCAACTTAGCTTGGATAGGAGCTAAGGAAGCAACAACGGCCCTCTCAATCAGTTTCGAGATAGCAACATCAACCTGGGAAACACGTACATTAGCAGATTGGGATAGATGGCCCATCTTGTATAACATTCCCTGTGTCAATGGGGGATGGGTTGCAGCAGCAACAACAATAGTAGTAGTAGTAGCAGCAGTAGACGACGAAGGGGCAGTAGTAGAAGTTCTAGGAGTACTTAAGGGCTCCCCGACCTGAGTGGGAGGGGCTGTGTCTGTCTCTAGCATCTCTACATTAACAACCGAGGAAATGTCCATCGATGCTGCTCTCCTCCTCTCACCCTCGTCTCTAGTCTACTCGACCTCAATCCTCCCGATGTAAGTAGAGGAAGTGGGAGTAAATTCCACATCCGACTTCGCCACAAAGGGCTCTAGAGCACACCAGCACAACTCTATAATCAACGCTGGGAAAGGTAGTGAGGTCTGGCTCGTGTCCATCTCTTGCTCAATAATTGACCTGAGATTTAGTCTATCCTGGTCAATAATGGATCCCAACAATACCGCCTTAGGATGCCGGAGTATGGACACTTTCTCGGAAGGCATCAATGTGTTGCTAATGAATCCAAACCAATACCTAGAATCTACATTCAGAACCTTCTTCTCAATCTGGACCCCTGGCTTGATCCACGGTGGTGTGATGTTGGAAATCAAAGGAGCCAACGACCCCTTTAGGTCATTAAGGGTCTTCTTTTGTATTTAACCTACCAAGAAGTGGCTCACATTTATAGTATACCCAAACACCTCATTAATGTCTGTGCTGCTGTGTTTCACTTTCTTACCACACACCACTACATGATCAAACTGTGAGAATGAGCTGGCCTTCTTCTTTTTCTTTAGCACCTGCCTCTCGTACTCTATGTAAAACTCCCGGACCCAGGAAGGTATGTATGAGCCTCGGGGTTTTGTGAATCTCTCACACTTATGGAACTTAACGATGTTCCACACTTCAGGATACCTGTCCACCACTCCATCCGTAGACATTCTCTTCTCTTCTAAACTAGTCCTCAACCTAGCAGCCTTAAGTCTCTTCGGTAATTGAGGTGGAGGTGCCTTTACCGGGGGCACTAATGGTTCCTGCTCAACAATGTGTGCTAGAGGTGTCAGAGTAACTTTTATTATGGCTGGATCATGCAATGCTTTAAAGCGCAGCTCAACTCTCCTCCTCTCAAGTGTCTGATCATCCTCTGGCTCGAATACAAATGTTGGCGATCTAGACCCCGATTTACCCTTACTATCAAACTCTGAATTGGTGAGGTGGGTGTCGTAGATACCCATGCTTTCGGAGCTATCCTCCACTGGACTTGGATCCGCATGACCCTTCCCTTTTTTTTTTCTCTTCCCCCTAGTCGGAGGATATTTGGGTTGTGTTGCTCATGCCGTAGCAGAACCCTTAGTGATAACTATTCCCTGTGATCTCTTCCGGGATTGTTGGTTTCTACATGGAACTTTGGGTCTAGCCATATATGTACAACAACGCATCACAAACCAATATGTTAGAAACAGGTCAACAAAATATCAAAGTTAAAAAAATGCCAAAAAACTCGCTGACTAGCTCGGTGAGTCGCCGAACTCATTCGATGAGCCAAGTCGGGCTCGTCGAAAGTTACAAAACAAAATTGCACAAAAATCAACACAAGTTGGTGAAGTCCAGGGTCACTCGGTGATTAGCCAACTTAATTCTGTGAACTAAAAGTATCTCGCTGAAAGTTACATAATATTTAACTAAAATTGCGGCTGACAAAAGGAAATTGAAAAGACATTCGGTGAGTTGTCGAGTGAACTCGGCGATCTCAAGTGTACCGCCGAATGTTACAGAATCAAACAATCAAAAACGAAGAACAAAGAGGTGATCGAGGGGTCACTTCGCAAACCGTCTAGTCATTCGGCGAGCTCGACTAAGCTCACCGATTGGTCTCTCGTGCCAGTTTTTGACCCCAACCTTCAATTTTCAATACATTGCCCACAATAATGAAATTAAAGCCCTATTCTATGCAATTAAACTCATACCAACATTAATAATGACCCTCGGGTCCTCAAACTTCCCCGATTTGCCTAAAATTGACGAATAAACATCTTTTGCCCTTAAGAATGACGTCTCCTGCCCTATATTTGGGTAAATTAAGGTGATTGGTACAATTTGGATTACTCAGACTTCACCCTCACAAGACCCAACATACAACCATTACACACCCACAATTTCAACCAATTCAAACACGGATTTCAACAATTATGGGCTAAAACACAAAAGTAAGCATGATACGAAAGTAGCCCATAACTAAAAATCAACCAACTATGCAAGATTATGAAATAGATCCAACCAAAATACGAGCATGCATAAAAAACAACTAAAAATCAAGCCAAGTTTGGGACACCAACCTCAAAAGTAGACAGAAACAAAAACTAAGTGAGCAAATACGAAAGAAAAATGCAAAATTACTCTGAGCAAATGATCCCAACACAAAATACTTCGCAAAATATGATCTAAATATGAAGTGCAAGAGTGCAATAGTCAAAATTTGTGAAATGAACGGGAAGTTTTAATTTAAAATGGTTAAAACCCTTTTTGACCCTTCAGGTCCCGCCCTATTTGGCAATGCCACTGACTCACTCAATGATGCGCCGAATAGAACTTTTACCCGCCGAAGTTTACAAAACTCCGACACTTTGGTTGGTCAAAAAGGCGATCCACATCGAGTTCACTGACCTGTTCGGTGAGTCGCCAAACTCGCCAAACAGTACCTGAGCTTGCCTAATTGCCTCTTTTACCCAAATTCTGAATTTTCAACCTATACATCTAACAACTATTAATAAAATACCAAAATTAAAAACTAGAAACTTGGGTTGCCTCCCAAGAAGCGCCTTATTTAACTTTGTGGAATGATGAAGACATGCTTTCAAGCTTCATTCTTTGGGTTATCCATGGTATCACTCGGTAATCCTCCTTTTGGTCTTGGATTTAAATGAGTCGAGATCTGACCCATCTGTGCTTCCAGCTTCTTAATTGATACCGAATATGAGGTAAATGTTTGGTCAAGAGAAGATACATCATATTTCATTTCCTCTAGCACCCTGTCTGATCCTTCTTCTTTGTTGAGAATGTGACAAAGCATATCTTCGGTGCGGAAAATTTCAGTATTAGCCCTTGGCTCTTTTGGATCTCGACACTCATGGGGAGGTACGTATTGTTCTTTCACACCGTCCCTTTCTCTCCAATTCGTACAATGATCAGGCCATTCCCTATCTCGGTATCTCCAACCATCATCGCGATCCATGTTCCAACCTTGATTCCCGCCCGACCTTTGATAGTTCGGACGAAAACCTCCTCCCTGATTTGCTAAGAAATGTACCTCTTTATTGTAGTTAGCTTCAAAGTATGCTTCATTAGGATTTTCTCCATTAACTCTGATCGCATTCACAGCCTTAGAACCACTTCCCATGATGTGTTTTGTCAATAGGTCCATTTGGGTCATCATCTTGTCTATGTTTTCATTCCGCTCTTGGTTCTTTTCCATCTGTTCCTTTGTCAACCCATCTTTCATAGGAGATACTTGATCTTCTCTAGTGTACCAAGCACGGTTGATTTTTTGTCATCTCATCAAGGAGAGTAGATGCTAAAATGGTTGTTGCATGATTCCTCCTCGAACGAGCTGGTCTTCCACACCCTTGTTAACTGAATCTAGACTTCGATAGAAATAATGCAGCAACACATTGTTCGGGACTCCATGAGTTGGATATTAGAGAAACAATTTTTGGAACCTCAACCATGTCTCATGAATAGGTTCACCATCCACTCGCCTAAAGTTTTGAATGTTATCCCTCAATATTACTATCTTTGAGGGAGGGAAAAACCTTATATAAAACGCATTAGTAAGCTCCTCCCAAGAAGTAATTGATTCTATTAGTAAGTCGGCAAATCACATTGTTGACTCCTCCGTTAGAGAAAAGGGAAACAAATAAAGTCGAACAGACTCTTGAGTGATGTTCTTGAAAGAAAATGGCCCACACACACCCACAAAGTTTCGAATGTGGTCGTGAGGATCCTCAGTCGCAAGACCTCCAAAGAGACTCTTCATTTGCAACAACTTCAACATAGTGCTAGTCACATGAAACACCTCATTGCCTACAGTCGTAGGCAATCGAACCCGAACTTCCCAATTGATCTTCACTGACATCGTGCAAATTACTGATGTCATCATCACTGTGCCCAATTTGTCTAGCATTTCTCCCGTTAACACTTATCTCTTCACCTTTTTAAGAGCAGACAACAACAAACAAAAATAAGTTGATTCAACTAAAACAAGATCAATTCACAACTAAACTTCACTATAAGAAATCTAAACACCACTCCCCAATAGCGGCACCATTTTATGATATCGCACAACTACACTTTATCTGATTCTAAGTGTAGGCGGTCGCTAACAAGTATAAACCCAACTAAGAGTAGAGTGATACGGTAAAGAATTCAATTACGAAGTGAAATAGTTTTCTAATCATTTTTAGAAGTAGACATTTTTGAAACAATAAAATAAATGACTAGGGGTTGACATTTAATGTCAGATGGGGGATTTGAGTAAACAATAAACAGCTACAAACAACCGGGAGTACACAAGTAGATGGGAGTTTTTGGGAGTGTGATCAATTGAATGCCAATTTTGCAAAATGGGTGATTATTATTTAATAAAATTCGTTGAATCTTAGTGGGTAGGCTAGGCTTTTGGTGCAATAGCCATTTATCAATCCACTATAAAGAATCAAGCGAGTTCTCTCGAACCTCGACAAGCATAACACATACAAACAACCCAATTCCTCAATCAATCTACACTTTCAAGCTAGAATAGTAGGACTGAATTTAGACCCACTTTCTCAAGCTAAGTCTGTAATAACTCAATCAATACAATCATTAATTAATAGTTTTAACTGTAAAACCTCTTTCTCAAGCAAGCTTAAAATGCTAAATTAGAATTGCATTTGTAACTACAATTCATCAATTAAAACTCAAGTATTAATTAAACCGACTTCAAATCAACAATAAAATAAGTAAACACTAACACCCATAAGCTAATATAAACATTCAATTACCTAATCACACCTCCAAGAATGGGGATTTTAGCCAAACATCATAAAAAGCACGAAATTATTACCAACTATGTTCTCTATCAGATTGGGTAACAATCTATGAGTCTTCAAATTCTCCAATTAATGCTCAAAATCAAAGCCAACCCTAAATCTCTACCCAAAAAGTGTAAAATAGTGTTTAGAATGTTGAGGATCAAAAAACCAAAACTGGACAATGTGGGAACTTCTCAAAAGCTCCAAAACTCATTTTTCTTCTTTTGAAAATTGCATTTATACGTTCCCAGAATTTCAGCTTCGAAGCCACTTAGCGAAATAAGTCGGCGATGCGTTGAGTTCTCCTTTCCATCGCCTTCTTGGTTTAGCTTTTCATCACTTCTTTGATATAACTTTAGGCTATCAAAGTAGGCATCGCCGATCCATTTGGCGCGTCGCTGAACCATTAGTTCTATCGTTGAATTGGTCTTGTCCATGGGCTGGCCTACTGTAACTTTTGGCAACTTAAAGAGCCACTCGACAACTCACCGTGTGGTTTTGGCGAGTACCAACCTTGCTTTAATTCAACTTTTTCAGCTTTTTCTGTCCTTTATGCTCGGTAATGCCCTTGCCTTCCTCTTTTTTTTTTCATTGCTGCAAATTAGCATTTTATCATCAGTTTAGAGCATACAATAGGCATAGATGGCATACATTTTTGTTAGTATTAAGCCCTAAATGAGTCGAAATCCCTGACTCATCAGAATCTAGTGTCTACCCTACACCAAAATGGGGTGTCCTTACTTTCCAAGGCAAGAACTTTAACTTCTAGATTACGTGGATCCACTAGCTAATATCTGTCTGAGACAATATTCGTATGGTGGCACATAGGTATGGGATAAGGAGGTAGCTACTAGAAACCCGACCTCACGCTACGGGAGATCTACCATCTCAATATCTTCTTGGTGCTAAGCATAAATCCCACGAAATAGTCATAATTCTTTACTTGACTTATCTATCATGGAAGGCACATCAACTAGCCAATCTAAGTTAAATTTCTTTGGAATAGCTCTTACAACTTGATTCTAAGTTATTTGAGAATGCCTTGCAACTCTTAATTAACCTAAAGTGAGAAAACCCTTTCACATGCATGTATTGGGTAGTATGTGAGAAATCCATTCACAACAGCAACATACAACAACATATATACTTTACTCTCAAAGCAACATAAAACAACTTTCGTCAGTTTCATAAAGAACATGCATATCTTCATAACTCATTATTCATGATTCAAAACCCACATTAGATCATTATAGCTTAGAAAACATTAGTTATGCACGGTCATGGAGAATCATATTGAAAACATCGAATTATCTTAATTGATGTGTAATAGTTCATAAAATAATCAAATAAATCAACATTGAAAGGAACACATGACATAGAAGAAAATCCTAACTTCAATTGGGGATTTCTAGCTTTAAAACTGAGGAACTTAGGAACTCTATGGAGGAAAAATCTCCATAGATAAATACAATCATACTTTGATGCCAAATATTTGAAATCAATGGAGGAAGTGAATACTTGACTTGAAACCCTAGCCTTCTTCTTCAAGTTTCTAGAGAGAGAAATATTTTAGAGGATGACTTGATCTTCTTTTGAGAATTTGAGGGTTTGGGGTTCCGTGGAGGGTTCCATGGTCCAGTTTTGGCTTGTTAGTTTCCCACTTGACCCCTTTCTAGCCTTTCTTAAATCCAAGGTGTTACACTCTATTTAGTATTACATAAAGGCATACAAAAAGGTTAGTCATAAACATGACATTAACCAAGAAAGTTATGGAGACATTAACTATCTAAGTTATAGAGGAATATCATGGGCGAAGGTTTTGTTGGTGTGGGAATTACTATAAATTTTAATAATCTAAATGTAAGTTGATTAAAATGATCAGATGGTCTCCTAAAATAGAGTAAAAAAATTTTGCATGGTGACGTATCTCAAGGAAAATAACAAAGTAGTAATATTTGAAAATTTTCTCCCTGTGTTGTCCAAGATAACGCTATCAATTTTTCATCGATATAGTTATCTTCTCAAGATTGATTGCTCTTTCTAAAGTATTTGAGCCTTATGAATTGATAAAGTTCAGAACCTTAAACTATTTAATACTCATCACACACACACACCATAACATATATATATATATAAAATTCAATTAGCTAAATCCTCTTCCACATACATCATACATATAAAACTAGTAAACTTGCTCCGTGTAATCTAAATAATATATTTTCTAAATATCTAATTATGTAAAGATAAAAAATAAAAAGTAGAATATTTTTTATAAAAATGCATATTGATAATTCCAACGTTAAATTATTAGCCTTTACTGTTTGTTTCAATTGACTTAGGACGTGATTCTATAGATCTAAAGATTTGAAGGTTGAGAATAATGGTAGAAGTTTTGTAAGTAGCCAAATTTTATAGAACTTTTAACGGGAAGAGTCGGGGTGGGGGTAGGGATTATATTAGTCTCTTTTTTGCTACTTGTATCTTTAATATTATTATTATTGTTATTATTATTATTATTATTATTATTGTTATTTATTACGTGAGTTTTTTTTATACTTGTTTGTTTTTTTATTTGTTACTTGTTCCTTCATTAGTTGTGTCTATCTTCCCTCTTTACTACCGTTGTTTTTTCTTATTATTTTATATATTTATTTTGATGTCATATTATTCTTGCAATTATGTTTCGATAACTGTTCTTATCAGTCGAGGGTCTATTAGAAACAATCGCTCTACCTCACAAAGATAGAAATATTAGTTTACATAAATCATGATATTTTCATACTCCACTTATTAAATTATACTGAAAATATTATTATTACCTAGCTAAACTTAAAATAAGAACAGTGAAAAAGGGGATTTAATATACATATATACACATTATTTTTTTGAAGTTAATGGGTACAAGTCCACCGAACTTGCAAGTGTGGGTCCACCTCTGTCTGTAGATTATTCTTGTACCATTAAGTAAGTCATTTAATTTATAGGTTTATATTTCTCGATAGCATGATAATGCATTTTCATTCTAACCAACCTCTGTGTAATAAAAGGAAAAATATTAACTTCTAAGTTTATCTATTTTATGCATGTATAAATACTAATCTATTTAAGGTATGATAAACATGATAACAAACCTCTATGATAGAAAATCATTTGTGTGTAAGTTATTACTTTATCCGTTTTAACTTATATATATATATATATATATATATATATATATATATATGTACACACACAATATTTTCCTTTTTTATCCATTTCAAAATGAATATTTCAACCTTGAGACTAGGCTGGAGCTGAGTAGCATTCTAACTACAGATAGAGGCAGCTCAACATAAGTGGAGGCCTTAAAAAAAATCTAAACAAACTTCATATGTATTTATTAAAACAAAAAAAATTCTTACACTTTTTAAAGGCAAATTAGTACTTAATGTTTTTTTTTAATATAAATGACTTCTTTGATGTTCCTTTTCAATTATGAATGTTAAGTAAGATTTTATCAATTCATGGTTGAAGACATCCTTTCACTAAGACATTCATTATATGAATTGTTTACATAATTCTATAAGTAATAAGTTGACAAATTTTAATGAAGATAAGAGTTAGAACCATAAAGTCTTATTCTAAGAAATTGATAACTTGCTCCTTACTTTATTATGCCTGTTGTAATGCTTGAAACTTTAAAGAAGCTAGCAGAAAAGAATTTGCAATTCATTATGTTCAGCACATTTTCAACTATTAATTTATATTTTTACCATAATTTTGTTCTTAGTAAAAATTTGAGGTCCCCAATAATTTGGGGACTAAGGCATACTTATTATTATTTGCATCATTGACCCAACCTTGATTACAAGTTCGATAGAACACAGTTGGTAACCAAAACTCTATATAGCAAGATAGTAACTTCTATTTTATTTTTTATGGCCAAGAGAAAGATGTCAAAATATTTTTTTTGGTTGCATAAATAATTCATCCAAAATTTAGTAAGATATTATTTCTATCTTTGAATCAATAAACTCAAAATTTTGAATTCATCTATCGAATCCTTAAGAATTATATCAAAAATACTATTTTATGAGTTCAAATTACTCATTTTGATTCTGCTCCTACTCGCGCCATTAGAGGAGGTAAACCTGCCAGCGCAGAAAATCTTCAATCTTCCGGCTTCCTCTTCTTTTCGTTCACATGGATTCCATGTGAGCCGCAATTCAATGCATCCATCATTTCTTCATCCTGCTTTATTTCCACGTCATGCAATTGATATTCGCAATAAACTTATCTGCTAATGTCATAAGAGACACAGTTAGTTGGTGTGTGAACCCAATTTGATTGAAGTTGAAAGAAGATATGTATTCAGAGTGGAAGATGATCACTTTCAAATAATTTTTTTTCAACATATATCTTACTTTTTAAAAAAAGTTGAATTTGTGCAAGTGAACAACAACAAAAATAACAATAAACTCACTGTAGATTATATACATATTTTACCTCTACCTCGTACAAATAGAGAGGTTATTTCTCGTAGATTGTTATATGCAAATAGTGAACTCAACAACAAAAACAATATATCAAATTTAAGAATTTTCAAATAGTGGAATATTGTGTATGGTCAAAAGTGTAGAAGATGAGTTTACCATAGGAATTATTATCCTCAACATTGTTCAGTTCAGACATCAGAGTTGGCTCATCTGAAGCATCATTTGAAGTTATCGGGGTAACCAGACATACGAAAGGCCTGTGGATTTGGATATAATCTGAAAACCACGGAGTGCCCCTCTTTGCATAAAACAAAATGTATGCCTGCTCTGCCAAAACAAGATCTTCTTGAACATAATCAACCTATGAGAATCAAACAAAATATCAAGTTAGTTATCATAAACATACAAACTTTCTAACAAAATAAGGAAATTCTACTATTTTCCGTACCTTCTCGTCATCAAATTTATACCATTCATTTGGAGCACACCAAATAAAGTTTTAATAGTATCCAGAAGAGATTGAAGGTCCAAAATGCAATATAACTTCGTAGAGATTGTATTTAATTTCCTCCTGTTGAGCAAAAGGAAAATTTTGAAGCAACATAATGTAACTGTTAAAACAAGATAAAATGTTTGTAAATGTCCAAATGAAGATACTCACATTACTGATGTCGTTGTTATAAAGAAGCATGTCCAATTCCAAAGGAAATGAAACATGCTTTTCCACCTTCTGAACAGCTAACCTGTTATTTTTGAATCGCTTCAAATGTAGGGCAGCAACAATAGGGGAATGATCGACGAGGAGCTGCTTCTCAAATGACCCTTGTGTCTTGCACCTTTCACAAGAAAACTCAATTTTCTCAATTTTAGTGAAAGATTCCAGTGTGGATGGTACACTTTCAACATCCTCATTCTCCAAGATTAAGTCGATTAGAGGCTCACGTGTGACAGATGAATAACCACAATTGCTACAACGGAGCTGAAAATTGAGAAAAATAGACTAACAATGTAAATAATTTTTTTACAAGTAGGGTCTGGTGAGGATACAATATACACAAACCTTAACCTTACCTTTGGAGGTAGAGAGGATGTTACTGATAGACCCTCAGCTCAAGTAAAAGCCTTACAAAACAGTTCAAAAATATAAAACAACAGGAGGAAGAAACCAAGATAAAATAGAGAGAACAAACATGCAAATGCTTACCTTGCTCACAAGGTGACCTCCAAAGGCCTCCTTCACAATGTTGTCTTTTGTCTCTAAATAGTTACAACAAATTTCAAGTTTATTGAGAAAGCACTGTAGGAATTTGTGTGCATCTTCTTGTTGATTCACATTGAAGTATGACGAAAAATATGATATTTTCACAATGTTAAGAAACACAAAGATATATAAGGTACATATTGATAGTTAAATGTTCTCTATAAAGCAAATTAAAGTAAACTTCATAAGGAAATAAATAAATAACTAGGTTTGGATATACTTCTCAATTGGCTGACAAGTTTGGTCGGCCCGACAAAAAACCTCCCATAAAATATCGAAAAGTCAATAAGCTCTCAGATTATGCACACCACACAAAATCCATTAGCATAAGTTGAAACAAGAAATGATGATAAGCAAAGGTAAGAGACACTAAAAATGGATAAAAAAATAAAAGAATTTTTTTTAGTTGATCCTTACTTTGACATGGAGATACATGATCGATCGATCTAAGGAGTTGAAGCAACACAACGGTGTGCATAAAAGATTGCACAACCGCATTTAAAAAGCATGTGTTGCCGAAGTTACGCATGCCAATGCCCTAAAAATAACAAGTTAATAGCTAGAATACACACAAGAAACATATAGTAGAACTAGGAGGATTCTATATATATATATGTGTGTGTGTGTGTGTATGCATGAAATTTCTAAAACAACAACAAAAAACTCAATCTAATCCCACAAGGTAGTCTGTGCAGTTGACCTTATGAAAGAAGAGAAGTTATTTAGTAATGTATGACATTGCAAAGTATACCTAATATTACTTAGCCCCATGTTGAAAAGTGAATATTTTTTAACTTGTAACTTTCATCGTAAGAGTTGACATTTTTTCAATTATCGAGCTAAAAAAATGATTAGACCCTACCCTATCTATTTTACTACCTAGTTGATTGGTTAGGATGTCATAAAAATAAACCTGTAAAATGTATTACTTGAAAGAGGTTAAAAATTGTTATCTCAAACTATATAACTACATGATTAAGATGTCATAAAAATAGGCTAAAATCGTAAATTGTATCACTTAAAAGAGTTTAAAAGTGGTTAGCCCACGCTATTTTCAGTAAATTGTATCACTTGAAAAAGCTTAAAAGTGGTTATCTTGTGCTATTTTTCTACGTAGTTGGTTGCTCAATATCTCATAAAAAATGCTTAAAGTCTAATTTGTATCACTTGGAAAAGCTTAAAAGTGGCTAGGCCCACTCCATTTCACTATACAATTGATGGTGTAAGAATTTTATGACATACAAATAGGCTAAAATTGTAAAATTGTATAACATAAAAGAGGTTAAAATTTGAATCATACCATTATTTTAAAAGGCTTATACTCAATAGGGTTACTTTGTTCCTCAACTATCTTTTTGAAATTCTCGGGATCAACTAAGCAAATGAGCCCAATTAAAGAACTAGGCTGACCTTTTAAAGGAGACCATTTGTCCCCATCAGAATACAAATACCCACTACTATTAAAAGAAACAATATAGACAATTGATTCTGAATCAGCACAAGTGATCATTGTTTGAGCAGATTCGATCCAATCCGGTGACCCCTCAAACAAACCCAAATCCTTTTCTTTTTGTTCTTCTTCTTCAACTTCAATTTTCACCAATGATAAATTGATATTTTTTTCTCAATCTCATCGCATTTCAAAGTTGGATGATTAGGTGAAGTCAGATTCTCTGCAATTGTTTTTTCCATTGAGATTTCACCAACACAAAAAAAACAGAGAGAAATGAAAAGACTGATTTTTGGAAGATTTTCTTAAAAAAGATGTGCTTTGAAGTGATGAGAAAAACAATAGGTACAAAAAGGGATTTTTTTCTTTGGAGATGAAATCAAGAAAAGCACTAAATCTTGTGTCTTTTTTTATCTTTAACGATTAGAATTTTGAAAGAATTTGGAGATTTTGAGAGGATGTATTTTTTTCTTGAGAGTGATTGCAAAGGCTTCTGGCAGGTAGGAGGGTTTTAAAGTGGGAGGGAGATATATATAGGGGTTTTGGTGGGGGTGGGGAGGGAACTTGAAAAGTGACTTTGCCAACAAGAGAAGTGATGAAATTTAGTGTGATTGTCTTACTTAGTAGATTATCTAAATTACATGATATAACAGTCACTTAACTATTGATAATTATTTCATAAAGTAATTTTTTTAAAATTAGGTCACTTAACTTTATTTTTACCTTTTCAAAAGTCACCATATTAAATATTTGAACGAGAAGAAATTTATTTAGTCCATACAAACTTTTTGTTTTCAATCTACACTGTGGTAATAAATTATTCGAACTAAACCTAACTCATAACTTAAATTAAACTTATTTGCTCAAAAATCATGAGGGAAATTGTAATTTTTGCTCTCGACAAATGCTCTGTCATACTTATATTTGTTTAATGTAAGTATCAGTGCAAATATTTGTAGTAAATATTTAAATATTTGGATAAATTTTAGAATGTGTATTGGTTCTTAATTACTTATATTTTTTGCAACGTAGAATGCTAATTTCATATAACACAGTATTTTCAAATAATATATTTTATGGATGCATTTATGTGAATGAATATTTTCTCTTTTTAATATTAGTTATTATTTATTTTTATTCATAAAAATAAATACTAATCTTATAAAATTTACAATTTATTACAAGTTTTTATTTATTTGGGTTATGGTTAGGGTTGGATCGTAGTTTGTTGATACATGGATTGAAAAATAAATAAAGTTCATGTAAACTAAATAAAATGGCATGTCATATTTTATTGATAAAATATTAATAGAATGACTTTAGAAGATATATAAATAAACTTGGGTGACCTTTTAAATTTGTTATAGAGAAACATGACTTTATTTGATAATTATCACTAGTTTAGTGACCTTTTGAGTCATTATCTCCAAAATTCTTCCTCCTCCTCTCCTCCACACACACAATATACATGTTTTGCCTATATCACGTGATCTATGATTTCATTGAATTTAAGACAAAAGCATTTCTAGATGTTTAATTATTATAGATTAAAATGTAATTACAAAGTAGGTTCTATTAATTTTAAAAAAAAATCTACACATAAATGAACCAAAATGATAATAACACCTCCTAAAATAGAGTATAGAAATGATAACAAGATAATATATCTAACGGGGGAAAACACAGAAATAATCTTTGATAAAATTTTTTATATGTTCTCCCAGTAACATTATCATTTTTTCATTGATATAATTACCTTTAAAAGGTTGATTTCTCTTTAAAAAATATTTGGGTATTTTCATTTTATTTTCATAGACATATAAATACATGCATGCAAAAATACATACATACTTGCATACATACGTACGTAAATATTGTCACGACCCGAGGCTATCCCCTAAACGCAACACGGTGTTTAGTGTCACAAGTAACCCCAAGCTAACGCATGGCATGACATATCTATACAAGTACAATTGAAACATGCACTGTATGGAATTAAAAATAGTTTAATATCTTAAATTGGGAAAATCCCAACATGTTTGAAGATATATAATATATGAAGAGTATAATGGTGACTGAACACAACTTTAACAACTCAAACTAAATATACTCTATGTTTGAAAGCCTCTAACAGATTTGAGTTGTTGGGAAAAGCCCCCAAGCTAACTCTAACAAGAGTGAAATTGCAAAATGAATATTGAAAAGTAAAGCATGTCTATCGTCCTCGAACTATGAAGACTCATCACTAAAGCTACTACGTACGGACTGTAAGTCGGGCTAAGCGCGGTCTTGATATTGAGCGCCTCAACCTACATCATACAATGATGTAGCGCAAAAGTACATGTCAGTACTTTGAATGTACTGAGCAAGTGGTATATATTCTAAGCTGAACAATATTAGATTGAACAAGGAAATAGATAAACTGAAGCATTAGTGAAAGTTGAGCTAGATGCATTGACCAAGTACTAATCATGAAGATATAACATATTGAATTGAATACTGAAATAAATACTAAATATCTAACTGTGGGAGATACTATTAAAAAACATAAACCCCGTGAGCTAAATGTGGAGTCCGATGTATACGCCCTATCGAGAGGACCCAATACACCTTTATGATGTATAACGGCATGATTGTGGCGTGATCACTAAAATTGATCCCTAAAAGAGGGGACTTATAAACCTATGGGGACACGTAGTTCTGGGACTTGAGGGTACAATGAACCCAAGTCCAACTCAGTGCTAAGCTTACTCCCAATTGAAAATAAAGCTAAGAAAATGCAACTATAGTACTTAATAACTCAAAATACCAATAATTATTTGAGAATGCATCAAACATATATACAGAAAGGTATGGAATTCAAATTTTGAAGCATGATTGTTTGACTAATCTACCTAGCAAGTATAATTCATGAAATACTGATAATTAACACAAGCCAGGGTTTCAAAGTTTTATATATGGGACTATACCAATTCTCCAAGAAACATGTAATTAACATCATAGAAACTGTAGCAACTAAATTCTAATGGATCCCTAAGATTTAGGAACCCTAAGTTGACAGTTTATGGAGAAGATGAAGAATTGATTGAATTCTAGGGACCAAATGGGTGAAAGGAACCCATTAGTGAAATCCCACATACCCGGTGAAGGAAATTATGGAGAATTCCTTTGGATTTCGTGGATGAACTTGAAGGAGACCTCTGCTTGTTCTTGAGAGAAAACTTTCGCTTCTTTTTCTTCTTTTCTTTCTAAGTTAGATGATTTTAGGAGAATGCATATTTTAGGCAGTTTCTGACTAGATTACTAGGCTAAGATAAAGTAAAATGATATAGTTCAAGTATCAAACGACATAGTTTAAGTACCTAACGCATAGGGGAAAAGACCGATAGGACCCTCACTTAAAATTGACGAGGTTACTGTCAAAATGGGCTTCACAAGCTGTCTAAGACATCATGGCCCGTCTAGTGGACCGTGATGTTGCCCTGTCTAACAGGGCTTCACTAAAATGAGCATTACTTTTTACTCTGGGCTCCAAATTAGAAAAATTGGTGGCATTGGAAAGATGACTAAAAGACTTTTAATTTAATAGGTCGTGGGCCACCTAATCTATGTTATGCTAAAATATATGATCATTTCAAGTTGAAAAAAAACTCAAAACCTGATAATTCTGTTTCACGAATGACTTCACGTCGATGTGAGGCTCCAGGATTTTTCTAGGAATCTGTGGTCCTTCATAGTGACCTTGGGGTGCATCCTCACTGTATGAGTGACTTGTAGGGACCCCTTACGGCCGTCTAAGTCACCATGGGTCGTCTAAAGCACTGTCAAGGCGACTCCTTCCTAGGGGCAATCCTAGATGGTCTCATGATGCCCTTGACAGATTGCGGACCCCTACACGACCCATCTAGGGTTCCATGGTCCATTTTAATTTCGTGAACTTGCCTGTTTGTCCTTTGTCGCCCTCTTTTGAACTCCCTCGTGTTACAATATCTCCCCCTTGGGATCATTCGTCCTCAAATGAAGACTAAACAAGCTAAATTAAGAGGGAAAGAACGGCAATCCCTACCAACTTAGTACTAGAAACTGATATCTAACTCAATTGAGTCCTATCGATATAAAAACATACTAAAATGCAAGAATAGTTGAGGGAACGTGATATTGAGAATGAATTACACAAGCGTAAATTGAGAGACCAGAGAAGAACTATTACCTCAAGCTGAAACTGAATCAGAGGAGAAGAGGTGAGGGTACTTGGCCATTATGTCTGCTTGAGCTTCCCAAGTAGCTCCCAGTATAGGCCGATTCCTCCACAAAGCCTTTACTGAATCAACTTTCTTATTTCTAAACCTACGAACCTGACGATCAGGAATCTCAACTAAAACCTCCTCATAGGTAAGGCTATCATTCACATCCATACTCTCTAAAGCCACTATCTATGCTGGATCACCCACACACTTTTTCAACAAGGAATTGTGACAGACTGGATGAACCCCTGCTTATTCTGTTGATAACTCTAACTTATAAGACATATTACCAACCCTTTTTAGGATTTTTTTAAGGACCGGCAAACCAAGGACTAAACTTCCCTTTCTTGACAAATATCATCATCCCTCTCATGGGTGAAACTCTAAGGAAACCCAATCATTGATTTCAAACTCTAACTCCCTTATCCTCACATTTGCATAGGACTTTTGACGACTCTGAGATGTCCTTAGTCTATCTATGATGAGTTGAACTTTCTCCATTAACTCATGAACCAAATCTGGCCCAATCATATGTGCTTCACCTACTTCAAATCAACCAACCATATACCTGCATCTACGCCCATACATCTCCTAATAAGGGGACATCTGACTACTGGAATATAAGTTGTTATTATAGGTGAACTCTATGAGAGGTAGGTGATCATCTGAACTACCCTAAAAAATGATCAGACAAGCTCTCAACATGTCTTCTAAGGTCAGACTGGTACGCTTTGCCTGACCATCCATCTGCAGATGAAATTTTGTACTCAGATATACCTGAGTACCAAAACCTTTCTAAAATAATCTCCAAAAATGAGAGGTAAACTGGGTACCTCTATCTGAAATGATAGATAAAGGAACCCCATGCAACCTGACTATCTCAGTGATGTACAGTCTAGCATAATCCTTCACCAAATTTGTAGTCTTGACTGTTAAGAAGTGAGTTGACTTAGTGAGTCTATCCACTATCACCCAAATAGGAGTCATAATGTCTCTGAGTAAGAAGTAAACCTGTAATGAAATCAATGTTTATCACTTCCCACTTCCACCTAAGAATGCTAATCTCCTGATTCACACCTCTTGGTTTTTGATGTTCTACTTAACCTGTTGAAAGTTAGGACACGTAGACACAAAAAAATACAATGTCTCTCTTCAAGCAGTTCCACTAATTGACTTCTCTTAGATCACGATACATCATGGTGGTACCCAGATGTGTCACGAATTGAGCCTACACCCCAGAAGTGACACGGCGTACAAGACTCCAAAAAGTCTCATACAAGCCTCATAGAATTCATAACATTCGATATAAGGAAAATGGTACGGAATTGAAACTTTCTTTAAAACCATACAAGCAAAATACTCATTAAAAACATTCTAAAATAGCGGAAGTCTATTGTCTCACATGGCCATCTAAAACAACATCTTGAAAACTAAAGTAGGGACACGACCCTTTACAATCGAAAGACTAACAATTGTCTATTACATGAAAGAAAAGAAACATCTAAACACTTATCCTCAATCTATGAGGAGATACCGCTTTTGCCTGGGAAGAATCTAAAATTCAACCTTCAACTAGAGAGAATCAAATCGAGTACCAATCCCTACACTTCATAAAGGTAAAAAATATGGGTTAGAACAATTAAGTACTAAGTATGATAGCCATGCAAAAACATGCTAAAAATGGACATTTCATTTGAAAGTCATGATATATGCCATTTTGATCAAACTTCATGAACATAAGCATAAGAGGCATAATACAAGACATAATCAACATAGAAGTCATTTCTTCACATTATGGCATAATCAACATATAAACCATTACCTTCACATTAAGCCTTCACCTGAAGTAACCCTCAAGCTATACTTTGTGCAATGTATGGATAGCGTCCCATACCACCATCCACACTAAAGTACCACATTAAGGTCACCAAAAGTTAAATTACCATTCAACCTTTCCATCTTCACACAATACTCATACATAAGAGACATAAACATTTCATAAATCATATCAACACATTAGGACCAACATCTAGGACAACCCCAAGTCATACTTGTGAAATGTATGAGTAGCATCCCATACTACTACTCACACTATGTACTCTTTTGAAGTCACCATAGACAAGGCACATTCATACTCAATAAGTCATGACAAGGAAGTAACTCATAATACAATCTAAGTATAACATGCATAATTTCATTACGTACGTAAGTCAACTTTCCCGATTAGTTTCATTAAGAACACCTTCATTCATTTGACATTAAACCAACATTCTATATTAGCATCATCATAAGAGCACATTCATTCATTTATCATTGTAAAGGAACACAACATGACTACTCTCAAAGTCTACTTGTGCAATGCATAGATGACATCCCATACTACCACCCACACTAAGTAGTACTTTCTTGAGAAGCCATAGTTGATTAACATTCTTTGTGGGGGTAAGCCTTAACTGACATAGACCATGAGAGCTAAATTAGGGAATCCCGGTGTCACCCTCACCGGATAAGGGATTCTTACTTGCCTAAGGTAGGACCATTGTTTTTAGCTTAAGTGGATCGACTAGCTAGACCTATGTGGGCACATATTTATGGGATAGGGATATTGCTACTAGATACCCCGCCTCAAATCACGTGAGGGCATGCATCTCAAGAGATTGCTACTAGAAACCCCACCTTAACTCACGTGAGGGCTTCCATCTCAATCCATATACACTCAGTGCTTAGCATTATTCCCCACGGAGTACTTGACATTCATTACATTAGTTCATTATTATGGGATAAGAGATTGCTACTAGATACCCATACCCCGCCTCAACTCACGCGAGGGCATCAATCTCAAACCCATCATTCATTCATTAGATAGCTCATAGATTCAAAGATGAGAATAGCCTTTCAACTAAGAATCCCATATTGTGGGAAAGTACTTTCACAACATGTCATTATCATTCATTAGAGTAGAATTGAGAATAGCCTTTCAATCAACCCGTCATCATTAACATAATCATAGAAACTTCATTCATTAGTCATTCATGAGTGTGTGTATGTGAGAATCACCCTTCACATATAGCCTCATCATTCATATGTGTTAATTGAGAAATAACATTCAATCATAACACAATTACATTCTAAACATGATCATAACACTTTCATTGAGATCACTCATATATACTTCACATCATAATCATACATAATCCTTCATGAAATTCCCCCCTTGGGCTATGAACCAACATCAACCCATAAATCTAAGATACTACAATAGATAAGGAAATTGACATGATTCAA
Organism: Solanum verrucosum; assembly: GCF_900185275.1. NCBI lineage: Eukaryota > Viridiplantae > Streptophyta > Magnoliopsida > Solanales > Solanaceae > Solanum > Solanum verrucosum. The sequence goes on along the minus strand of NW_026020352.1, from coordinate 1,641,975 downwards.
AATGTAATCCAATATAAACATTAACAATTCAACATACTTGCATAATCAACCAATACCCAATCTCAATTCACCACTTAAGAATTTAGGGGAAAACATGGGTTCTAGGAAGAAATCATCTTAATTCATCTTTAAAGCCACAATTCATTCATAATTCAATGCAATAAAGCCTTTGCAAATCGTTTGGAATCGAACCCATGCCAAGATTGAAAACTAGGGTTTTTGGGGAAACATTGGAGACATGAAATCAACTTTGAAATTGGCTCCTTGAAAGAAACTAAGTCAAGGATGAATACTACCATACCTTTAATGGAAGAAATCCACGATAATCCCTTGAAACAGTTGAAGTCTTGACCTTGGAAGCTTGAATCCTTCACCTCCTATGGAGGTTTCTAGAGAGAGAACTTTTGAAGAAAAGAGGTTTCTAACTTTGGGGTGATTTGAATTAATGAGTTTCAAATATGTTTTATACTTTAAAAACCCTTAAAATATCTTAATTAACCTAAAATAACTGTCCATTAACTAAACTAAACTTAAAAACAATTTACCAAACCACCCTTGCTTAAGCCGAACCAAGACAACTTTTATAGGTGTGATCCATGAACCACCATCCACGGACCGTGGATGGGTCCATGGACTGTCCTGCATGGGCGTGATTCATGGCTGGGGGTTGAATATGTGGGACTTTACACATGGAACAGGTCCACGAGTCGTGGTTGGACCTACGGGGCATGGTCCCCCCTCCGTAGGTCACCACATTTTGGCAACATTCATGTTTCCTTGGGGTTTTGGGAGTTAGGCTAAGGGTCCTCCTGGAGGACCCCTAGGGTGATTCTTGGGGAGTCGTACCTTGATGTTTAACGCCTAAACCCTTCAGCCATATGGCACGACCCGAGAGCAACCCCTAGTCGTAACACATTGTACTCGACCCCGAAGGGATCTAATACAACCCTCATAGCATTCTTGAACATAAGAACATAGGAAAATAGAGAAGAATTGAAAACTTTCTTTACAATCGAAGAAATATTTCATTAAAAGTAAGCAGAAGACATTCTAGACTTTATATACTACGTCTCAAACCATCTAATACTTTGAATACAACATTGGGACTTAGCCCATACAAAAACTTTAACATAAACTAAAGACAAAAAGGAATATAATGGATTTTGTCTTCGAAACTATGAGGACTCACTAAGTCTTCATCTTCAAGGACCTTAGAAACCTATCCATCAAGCATAGAACACCAACATCTCCAAAGCCTACACTTTGGTAAAAAAGGGAAAATAATGGGGTTAGCACATTAGATGTACTAAATATGATCACCATGCAAAAACATGCTTTAAAAGGGACATTTTGTTAAAAGCCATGCTTTATGCCATTTTTGTAAAACTTCATGAACATTGATACAAGAGGCATAACATAAGTCACAACCAACATACAAAGTCACAAAATTCACATTTGAACAAGATCACATATAACTCTTTACCTTTACCTTGAGCCTCCACCTAAAGTAACCATCAAGCTATGCCTTGTGCAATGTATGGGTAGTGTCCCATACAACCACCCACACTAAGGCACCACCTTAAGGTTACCAAAAGTGAACTTACCATTCATCATTTACACCTTTACACAATGAAGCATTTAAGAGACATCAACATCACATGAATCACATCATCACATTAAGACCAACATCTAAGACAACTCTAAGTCATACTTGTGCATCTGCAAGGAGCATCCCATACTACTACTCACACTAAGTACTCCTTTGAAGTAGCCGTAGACAAGGCACATTCATATACAATAGTCATGACAAGGAAGTAACTCATAATACAATCCAAGTATAGCATGGATCTTTACATTTAAGCATTTAAGCCAACATTCTTCATTAGGTTCATTTAGGACACATTCATGCATTTATAGGACTTTCCTACATTTAGTCATTAAGACTTAGAGAACTCACTATAGCCCTTTCAAAGCCTATTCGTGCAATGTATAGATAGCATCCCATACTACTACCTACACTTTGTAGTACCTATCAAGGAACTAGAGTGCACATCTCACATGATGGGAATAAGCGTTTAACCGACATAGACCATGAGAGCTAGATCATGGAATCCGATGTACTATCCCACATCGTAAGGGTTGGCCTACTTGCCTAAGGTATACTTGTTAACATTAGCTGGGATTGAATCCGCTAGCTAATATTCTATCTGGGCACATAGTTATGGGATAGGAAGATGTTCATTGGAACTCTAACCTAACATTGGGAGAGTTTCCATCTAACCATATCCACTCAGTGCTTATCCTACATTCCCATAAATTATTTCATTCATAGTACATTAGTGTATTAGGGAGGAATGCCATAGGCCTATCGACCCATGATACATCATTACAAAGGAAGGAACGCTATAAGCCTATCAATCCATGGTACATTCAAGGATAGCTCTAGGGTCCATATGAGAGGAATGCTATAAGACTATAGATTCATGGTCCCTCATTACATTCTTATACTCATGAAAGGAATGCCACTAGCATATTGATTCATGGTACATTGACTCATTAAGAAAGGAATGCCACTAGCCTATTGATCCTAGAGTCTTCATTACATTAGATCGTTTATGAAAATAATGCATAAAGCCTATCAATTCATAGTCATCAAGTCAAGAAACATTCATCACTCATATATGAAAGGAATGCCATACCCTATCGATTCATATTCATCAAGTCAAGACACATTCATCACTCATATATGAAAGGAATGCCATAGACTATCAATTCCTATTCATCAAGTCAAGACACATTCATCACTCATATTTGGAAGGAATGCCATCGCCTATCGATTCATATTCATCTAGTCACGACACATTCATTATATAAGAAAAGGATGCATAATGCCAACCAATTCTAGATTCAATATTCACATTAAAGAAACCCTTCACATTCCATCATTTTCATTCATGATTGTCAAATTGAGAAATAGCCTTTCAATACTATCACAAATACCTTGAATACAAGATCATCATTTTATCATTGAATCACATGTAAATCCTTCACATTATACAACATCATGATAATACTTCAATTCATCACACTATGCCTTCAAGGCCATGATCACAATGTACATAGTAAGTAAACACCTCCACCTTTCGAGTGGATCAACAATTCAAGCACAATTCTACATTAAGATGAAATTAGGTCAAACATGCCCTTTCAAGGCTATGATTACAATTCCTCAATTCACCAAAAATTCACCATAATTAGACATAGATGATGATACAAATTAATAATCTAAATAAATTTAGGAATAAATCCATCAACATTCATTCATAATCAACAAATCCACATCTTAAGTCACAATTTAGAAATTGAGAGAAATCATGGGCTCATAGTGTATTTTCATCTTAAATCATCATTTAAACATCAATATATTCATAATTTATCATTTGAAAATGTTTGATGCAACAACCCATGAGATTGAGTGAAACTTAGGGTTTTTCATGAACTTGAGAACTTCTTTGAAATTGACTCTAGGGTGAAAGCTAACCCTAGATGAAGGTTCACCATACCTTTCTATTGATTTCCCACGAAAATTGAAGAAGAAACACCTTGAAATCCCCAACCCTAGCTTGATCTTGCCCTTGATCTCTAATGGAGTTTCTAGAGAGAAGACTTTTGAGAGAGAGGGTTTTCTATTGAGACATGAAATCTAAATGACTGTTTTAATATTTTAATACTCTTAAAATACCTTAAAACACTTACAATAACCGTCCATACATTAATTAGGACTTGGGGTGAATTTACCTACTCACCCCTAGCTTGGCCGCACCACTTGACAACAAATAGTCATGGTTCACCAGACCCCCATCCACGGTCCATGGATGGGGTCACGGACCATACTTTCCCTTCGTAAATTGGGGTTGTGGCTTGGTTAGGGGCCCCTTGACCTATGGAGGCCATCCATGGAGTGTGGATGGACCTACGGAGCGTGGACCCCTTTTGTAGGTCACCCCTTTTTGGCCAAATTTATGGTTTCCTTGGGGTCTTGTGGTTTAGACTTAGGGTCCTCCTCAAGGACGCTTAGGGTGGTCCTTAGGGAGTTGTACCTTGACGTCTAACCCCTAAACACCTCAACGATGTCTCGGTACAATATGAAACACCATCAAAACTTAAGACAACCACAAACGCACACACGTTAGGCTCTAGTTTAACTAGTTCATTTTTAGAGTTGTTACACCATAGCTCGGGACAACATTATACACCATCAAACCTCACACCAACTCAAACACACACATGTTAGGCTCTAGTTTCACCTACTAGATATTAGAGTCCTTATAAGATGAACAGAATATGCAGAATTATGGTTTTATGTAAGGATCTTTGCCTCAACTCGCTCATATTAGGGGCACATAAACGACCCTAGTAACGAAGCACACCATCTAGCCCTTGGGAGAAAACCCCAACACTCTACTGATGAATTGCACTCTTCAACACAAACAATATGGGATCACTATCCTGTTTCTCCTTAACCTCTACTACAAATGAAGATTCTGATACATTCCAAACTATCACACCACCTTCTAACGTGTCCATAAAGCAAACTCTTAAGAGAGCAAGCCGGTGAACATCTCTAGATTATTCCTTCTTCTCTTCCTCAACATGTGCTACACTACCCATGTATAATCCATTAAGGGCGTCAACAAATATATTGGCCTTACCCGGATGGTAGATCACCTTCATTTCATAGTCTTTGAGGAATTCAAGCTATCTCCTCTAACAAAGATTCAACTCTTTCTGTGTGAACACTTAGTGGAGTCTTTTATGACCTATGAACACATCAACATGAACATCATAAAGGTAGTGTCTTCAAATATTTAGGGCAAACACGACGACTACATGTTTTAGGTAATTAGTCAGGTAGTTCTTCTCATCGACCTTAAGGTTTCTGGAAGCATATGATATGACCTTACCCTGCTTTATCAACACAAATCCTAGGCCGACCCTAGATGAATCAGAATAAACTACATGACCGCCTGAACCCTCTGGTATAGTCAAGACAGGAGTTGTTGTCAACCTACTCTTTAGTTCTAAGAAGCTTTTCTTACACTCACCTTACCATTGAAACTTGATATTTTTATGAGTCAACTTTTTGAATATGGTAGCTATGGATGAAAATCCTTCAATAAACCTCCTATAGTAACTGGATGTCACTGTCTTCAGGATGTCACTATCTCTTACTCTGAGGTGATGATAGCCGGATCTGAGGTTTGTCTTATATAAGCAACTACCACCCTGAAGCTGGTCAAACAAGTCATCAATCCCAAGGATGGGATATTTATTTTTGATTGTGACTTTATTCAACTAATTTTAGTCAATGAACATCTAGAGGGACCTATTTTTTTGGCATGAACAACACTAGAGAACTGCATGGAGAGATATTGGGTCTAATGAAATATTTATCTAGAAGGTCTCTCAAATAATATTTCAATTCCTTAAGCTGAGTTGGAGCCATCAAGTGAAGAGGAATCAAAATTATCAGGGTATATTAAAGGAGATCTATTCCGAAGTCAATTTTCCTTTCAGGAGGAACTCTGGGAAGATCTGCTGGGAACACCTTCGGAAACTTATTTACGACTGAGACTGACTCAAGAGTTGGGGTTTTGGAATTTTAATCCTTAACCTAAATAAGATGATAGACACCCTTTGGAAATCATTTTTCTGGCCTTAAAGTAGGAGATGAAATGACTTACAGGCACTAAGTTACTGCCCTTCCATTCTAAAACATACTCGTTTGGAAACTGAAACCGAACGATCCTAGTTCTACAATTGACTGAGGCATAACAGGAATGTACCAAAACTATGCCTAGAATGATATCAAAATCTATCATTTCTAACTCTATAAGGTGTGGTGAGGTGACTTTTTAGGAAACGGTGATAGGGCAATTCTTTTATACCCGTCTAACTATAACTAGGTCACCAACTAGAGTACAAACTTAGAATGGTTTTGAGAGATTTTCTTGAATGATAATAAAGTTTACTGCTATATAAGGAGTAACAAGAAAAAAGTCTAGCCCCTAGATCTAACAATGCATAAACATCTAAATTGAAGATTTCTAACGTACCCCTGACCACAACACGAGAACCCTTCTATTCCTATAAAGACTTAAGAGCATAAAACCTATTTTGGCGCTGGCCAAACTTGTACCAGATGAGGCACCCTTATGCGTGGGGCGACCAGCTGACACTGCTTAAGTTTTAAACTGAGCTTTGTTACCTCCCAGACCCTGCTTGGCAGAAGGGCAATCCTTCCAGCTATGACCTAATTGACCGCGCCCAAAACACCCATCTATGCTAGCAAGATACTCGCCCAGATAGTTCTTACCACACTTTGGGCAATATGGAAAAGTCCTATTAACTGATGCACTTCCCTGAAACTTATACCATGATGCCTTCCTTTTGTAATCCTTTAGAAACATTGGGGACGAAGCAGTAGTTGATGAAGGGCAGGGGTTGCAGACCTCTACTAAAATTGTGAGTGATTTCCACTACTCCACTTTTGTTGAGAATATTCATAATTGTATGTTCTAGCTTTTTTTGTTATCCTTAGTCATTTCCTTCAGCTCATCTTCCTCACCCTACTGAGCATGGTTAATTATTCTAGAGATATCCATATTCCTTAATAGCATAACATTAATGCACTCGGTCTTTACTAGATAGAATACTCCAAACAAGAACTTTCCATTTATGCTTTTGGATCGATCACCATATGTGGAGCATACAACGAGAGTTGAGTGAACTTTTTCCTGTGTTCTTGGACTGACATTAACCCCTGCCTCGAGTTCATAAATTCCTAGGCCTTATCCTCTATCAACTCTCTCGGGAAGAACTTGTGAAGAAAAACTATAGTAAAATAGTCCCACATCATAGGAGTTGCATTTGCACCCATGTTGTTTTTCCACGACATGAACCAGATATGAGCCACATACTTTAGTTGATAGGCTGATAGGTCAACACTATCAGTACCAGACACTTGCATTAACTCAAGAATCTTCTTGACCTCATCAATGAAGTTCTGTGGGTCCTCACCAACCATCTACCTTAGACACTCTTTTATTCATACAAATAAATCTCGCACCCTGGCTGCACTTGATCCACCGGTGGGGTTTGCAGGAACTAGGGCCTACTGATTGGTTTGTTTGGCTATAGTCTCGGCCAATAGCTAGATCACATTACATAACTCTATATTCTTAACCTAATTGTTTAATACAAGAGGAACTGCACTAGCATTGAGTGCATTAGCATTTCTTGCGTTAGCTCTAGAAGGAGGTGGCATGATCTGAAACACATAACAATGGATTACAAGGGAGAAGCTGAATCACACTCCATCACACGATAAAGATGGAAAAAAGTGAAGTTATTTTCTTAGAACACCTCCTAGCCTCTCCCTTATAGGTGTGACATGCTTCACACCTATAAAAGAGACTCTACTTAGTGCGGCTTTCAAACACCCTAGGACTCTTGAACCCGATGCTATGATACCAAGTTTGTCACGCCCCGAGGCTACCCGCTAGACACAAGATAAGGCTTAGTGTTATAAGTGATCCCAAGCCATCCCGTGACACGACATATCTATAGAATTTCAATTAAAACATGCACTCTGTGGAAGCTAAAAACTATTTAGTATCTAAAATGGGGAAAAATCCAATATGTCTAAATATATAAAATATATCAAGAGTATAGTGATGCTGAAAACATTATTAACAACTCACGCTGAATCTACACTTGTCTGAAAGCCTCTAACTAATATGAGTTGCTGGGACATGCCCCCAGCTAACTCTAACAAGACAGAAACTAATAAGTGAATACTAAAAATTAAAACATGTCTATCATCCTGAAACTATGAGGACTCACCACTGAAGGTGCTGAGTACGGACTGAAAGTTGAGCTAAATGCAGTCTGGATGCTGAACGCCTTAACCTACATCATACAAAGATGTAGCACAAAAGTATGCGTCAATACTTTGAATGTACTAATCATGCAGGATATATGCTAAGCTGAACAATATAAACTTAACAAGGAAATAGATATACTGAAGCATAACTGAAAGTTGAGCTAGATGTAATGCCCAAGTACAAACCATGAAAATATAACATGTTGAACTGAATACTAAAATAAATACTGAATACATGGTCAATGCAACATGAATCACTAAGACTGATGCCCAATAGAGGGGACTTATAAACCTATGGGGGCACGTAGTTCTGGGACCTTAGACTCGCTAAACCCTAGTCTAGCTCAGTGTTAAGTTTACTCCCAATTTGCAAATAAAGTTAAGAATGTAACTATAATAGTGAATAGCTCAAAATACTAAGAATGCTTCGTACATATATTAAAAGGTATGGCATTCAAAATTCGAAGCATGATTGTTTGGCTAATTTGCCTAGCAAGTATAATTCATGAAACACAAATAATGAACACAAGCTAGGGTTTCTGAGTTTTATAAATGGGACTACAATATTTCTCCAAGAAACATGTAATTAACATCATAGAAACTATAGCAGCTAATTTCCAATGGATCCATAAGATCTAGGAACCCTAAGACTAAACGGTTTATGGAGAAGTTGAAGAATTGACTGAATTCTAGGGACCTAATGGGTGAAATGAACGCTCTGCTTGTTCTTAAGAGAAATCTGTCGCTTTGTTCTCTTCTTTTGTTTCTAAGTTACATGATTTTAGTAGAATGAAGGTTTTAAGTAGTTTTTGACTAGATTACTAGGCTTAGACGAAGTAAAACAACTTAATTTAAGTACCAAACAATGTAGTTTAAGTACCAAACGCATAAGGGAAAAACCAATATGACCCTCACTTAAAACTAATGAGGTGGATTTGAAGAGAGGCTTCATGAGCTGCATAAGGCCTCGTGGCACATCTAGTGGGTCGTGATGTTGCCTTTCTTGACAGGGCTTCACAAAAATGGGCACAACTTTTTACTATAAACTAGAAATTAGGCAAACTTGGTGGCATTGGAAAGAGGACTGAAAGACTTTTATAATCATAGGTCATGGGCCACCTAATTCATTTTGTGCTAAAAGATTTGATCGTTTCAAGTTAACCGAAAACACGAGCCGTCAAAGATACCACGAGCCGTCTAAGGCACTACCTAGGTGGCTTCTTCCTAGGGGCAGTCCTGGATGGTCTCACAATGAACTTAATAGGTCGTGGACCCCTAAATGGTTCGTCTAGGGTGCTGTTAAGGGTCCTTAGTCTATTTTTGGTTCACGGACTAGCCCTTTTGTCCTTTCTAGCTCTCTCTCGAAGTCTGAGGTGTTACACTATATATATATATATACACAATTAATAAATTTATCTGCATTTCGCGTGATGAAAATGATTTTCATTAAATTTATGACATGAACTTTTTAAAATATTTGATCATTAAATAAAAATAGAAAAAAAGAATTTTTTTTAAAGAAACAAATATTAATAATCTAAAGGTAACATCTAACAATTATTAATAATCGAAAACACAAAAAATGAAATAATAATTAATGAAAAGTTGTAGTAAGCTACACAAATAAATAACGTATAAGTTCCATATTCACAAGCCTGGCATAAAGTCTGTACGCAGGCATTAGCCCTACCTTGCGAGATAAAAAGGATATTTCTGATCAACCCTCGACTCAAATAAAAAACGAAAACAACAATAGTAAAATACAAAAAAACAAACATATAAATGCTTACCATGCTCACAAGGCGACCATCAAAGGCCTCCTTCACAATGTTGTCTTTTGTCGCTAAATTGATACAACAACTTTCAAGTTGATTGAGAAAGCACAGTAGGGATTCGTGAGCATCCTCTGGTTGGTTCTCATCGAAGTAAGACGGAAAATCTATTATTTTCCCAAATTTAAGGAACACAAAAAAATATAAGTTACATAGTTGGCACAAAGGCACAAAGCAAAAGTTAACAAACAAACTATAATAAAGTAGCATTCATTTTACAATTTTGCTTGATGAGTTTTTCTAATTTACAATAGATCCTATTAGGCAAATTATATATAATGTACTTTATTGATTAGAATGTTATTTCAACCGTTGATGTAAAATTAAAGTAAACTACAAAAGGAAATAAATAAATGACTAGGGTACGTTAAATATAAGTGGTTTAGAGATAGGAGCATAGGTTCACGTGAACCCACTTGTTTCCATGTTTGTATGTGTAAGATATGTGATATCTCTTATGTTAAATCACAAACAAGATATGATAAAGCATACCTGTTGAAGTTTGCTTTTAGTTACTGTAGTAACTTTTAGCAAAATAAGTTATTTAGTTTGAATAAATTTGAAATTTGAATTTTAGTTAGGTTGTTTTAGTTGTTGAGATATTTTAGGATTTTTTAATTTTAAATTATGCAGATTATGTGTTTTATGTTGGCTATTTAAAGCCTCTTAATGCTTAATAAAATTATTGAAATTCATTTCAATCAATTGAGAGAAATTTTCAATCTTTTTGTGATGCCCCATTTTTAAAAAACACCAACAGTGGTATCAAGAGCTTCATTGATCTTAAGGATCTGTGAAATCTTCCAAAGAAATACCATACATTTTTAACCCATAAGGGCTACCTTTTTAACACATCAGGGCTACCCATTTTAACCCCTCAAGGCTACCTTTTCAACCGGTGCTTTTTTCAACGCACATGCTTTTCTAAATCATTTTAAACCAAAATAATGGTAAGCAACAGTCTCTCTTTGAATGCCCCACAAATTTTCACAGACGAAAACTATCAAATTTGGTCTGTGAGAATAAAACCATATTTTGAAACATATGTGATATGTGAGGTTGTGATGGAAAACAAACCCTTACAACCTCTCTCTACAAATCATACAAAAGTTCAGATTAAAGCACTTTCAAAAAAACTTCTACACAAGACAATGTCATTGCATATGTTTTTGAAGAACAAAATCAAAAGAAAAAAAAGAAAAAAGAAGAAATTTTGCAAGTTCAAAAACAATGAAAAAATCCAGCATAAACTACCAAAGCAAAAATTGAGGAGGATCATTTTTTTTAAATTGCAGTAACTAAAGCAAAGGAGGAGTGTTGAAGTTTGCTTTTAGTTATTGTAGTAACTTTTAGCAAAATAAGTTATTTAGTTTGAATAAATTTGAAATTTGAATTTTAGTTAGGTTGTTTTAGTTGTTGAGATATTTTAGGATTTTTTAATTTTAAATTATGCAGATTATGTGTTTTATGTTGGCTATTTAAAGCCTCTTAATGCTTAATAAAATTATTGAAAGCTATTGAAAGTCATTTCAATCCATTGAAAGAAATTTTCAATCTCTTTGTGCTGCCCCATTTTTAAAAAACACCAACAATACCTCTCAAGTGGCCAACAATTTTCTTTGGAAAGACATAATCAAACACAGCAGGCATAGAAAGCTCCACTAGATGTTGAATCTTACAAACCACACAGTCCATGTGAGCTCCAACAAGAAGTAACATAAATCAACTAAGGTATAAAAGTCATTCCAAATGGATCAAAATACAAGGAAATTCTAAGATGATACTTACGATTACATGGTGATACATGATCGATTGATGCATACAGTTGAAGCAACACTATGGCGTGAATGAAAGATTGCACAACCGCATTCAAAAATAATTTGTTGTCTTAAGTTATACATGCCAACTCCCTAAAAACAGATAATAACATAAGCACAAGAAACAACAATAGTTAATAGAACACACACAAGTAACACTTAATTTACCTTAAAAGACAAATTAATTAATATTAAATGTAACCTTCTTAATCATAGTAGAAAAAAGGGCTTTCCCATATGTATGACATCTCAATACAACAACAAAAATCTCACTATATGTAAAGATCTGATAGGTCATTTTTAGAAAGTTTTATGAATTTACTATTTTGGCCCTCCCGATCTCAACCACGAGTCTTTTTTTATTTCAGTTTTTAAAATTTGTTCCAAACTTTGAGTAAAAAGTTGAGAACTTGGGTGAGTTTGTGATGTCTGAAAGGCTAAGTTGCTGATTTAAGACCTCAGAAATTGGAACTTGGAATGGACTAGAGAAAAGGCTTCAGTTGAGTACAAGTGCATGTGTATGGAAGGTTGTATGGTTAACAAGGTGTCATGGGCCATACAACAAGCCATGGGGAAAGTTAAACTTAAATATATTTTTACAAATGGTTTCACAGCCATGAACAGGTTCACAACTCGTCACCCGACCCATGAAACTTAATTCCAAAACTCAAGAAGGTTCACAGACATTTAGACGTCCATGAAGCTTTGTACAGGCAGTGAAGTCGTCCGTGAAAGGAACCCATGTGCTTTTAATTTTTGGGTCAAATTCGAATGATCATATCTCTCACTACATAATGAATTACGTGGCCCATAACCTATCACATTAAAGGACGCTAAGTCCTCTTTCCAACGCCACCTAGTTTGCCTTATTTTGAGTTTGAAGTAAAGCATTATGCTTATTATAGTGAAGCCCTATCAGAGAGTCAAAGTTTTAGGGACGACTATATGACCAAAGATGTGTTTTACGGACTGTGGAGCCCTAAACGGTTTATGAAACATCCCTTTTCAAGCAACTCAACAAGTTTCTTAGTTGGGGTCGTATTGGTCTTTCCCATATGCATTTGGTACTCAAACTATGTCATTTTAACCCCTATTCTAACCCTAAACCATGAAGTTTTAAAGATAATTAAGGGCTTATAAATTATTAATTAGTTCTTTTACGTTCATTAACACTTCAAGTCATTAGAACAAGATTCCAAGAGGAGAAAATCTAGGGTTCAAGCGTTCTTTGAGTTTCATCAATTTCAGTAAAGATCTTCGTTCTTCCTAGTATGTAAGGCTATCATTGTGTTGGACTAGGTCTTCCTCATGCCCTACATCTACTTTCAAATCACCAAAATAGTAATCTTGGGTTCTATCCTTAGATTTGAGTATTCTTGAGATGAGTTGATAATGAGTTCTTGAGTTGCTGATCATAGAATATTTATTTCTTATTATTGGATTATCATACATTGTGTATTGCGATTATTGTGTTAATTATTCATGTTTATTATTCAACATGAACTTTATTCTTGAGTATTCATTAAATTCTTATTGAGAGACTTTTAAACAAAACATTATTATTTAAACTATGTTTTGAGGAAGTAAAGAGAAGTTTGAGGAAGAGTATAAGGGAACTACGTATTTCCCAAATGTTTCATTTTTACATATAAGTAAAAAGAGTAGACTTTATTTTGAGAAAAGTTAAAAGAGTTTTTAGAAAGATAAGGTAAAGAGCAGTTACCTCTTAATGGGGCCACTTTTGAGTAAATATCTCAACCCAGAATGTATATTTACAGTGAGTAAAGAGAAAGCTTGTTTTCTTAATGAGTTATGAGTCTTAGAGATATTTCAGATCAGTTACCTCTTTTAAGAAGATAGTTTGATCAGTTATCTCAAACTAGAGAAAGAATATATTTTCATACATTTTAGCAAGAGTATATATTAGTGGGAGTACTATTGAGCATCAATATAGGGGAGAGTTCAGATAACTCACAGCCCCACAAACTATGTCTTGCAAACATGGGTACAAGATCATAATTTTAGATGATTCCTTAGTGCCTTCGGACAAAGCTTAGTGGATCCACTTAGTTGAGAGATTCTATATCCCGGCATGATATAGGATAGTTCTGGCAGTGTGGACAAAATGTTGTATTATAACATAGCTCATACTGATGGTTGTCGGTTAGATAATCTCCTAATAGAGTTAAAGTATATTTTAACTATATCACTTATTATGTTGAAGTTCAGAGATGAGAAAGTATTTTGTAATGTTAAATGATTTCATTCCTTTAATTCTTTACATTTAGTTAAGTTTATGTTATATCTATTGCTTTCCTTTCATTCAGTTATGTCGCCTCAACTATATTACATACTCATGCATTCAGTGTAGTGATCTCATTTGACATACATCTTTTATGTTCTGATACAGGTGTTCGGGATCATCAACGTTCATTTATTTGAGATCACTTTGTGCTTCAGACAACTTTGGTGAGCCTCCTTGATTTCTAGAGGATTTTATATTTATTTTCCTATTATTGTTGAATTGAGTTTTCATGGGTCTTGTCCCGACATGTATCCTACTATTAGAAGCTTCATATATAGTTAGAGTTGAGGAGTCTCTCAGTATTTCCCTTTTATTTGGAGATGTTTTGCAAACTATTTATTTATAACATTGAGTACTTTCAGTTTTTGTGTTGGGTCTATTTTGGATATAATATTCATATATAGCTTCTTGCTACTTGAGTGAGTCTTCCTCTAAATAGTCAGCCATGCCAAGGCTACGCTTAGGGATCAGAAATGGTTCTCGAGTGCCTGCCACGTCTAGGGTGTAGGCTTAAGGCATAACAAACTGTGTATCAGAGAACATAGTTCAAGAGTCCTAGGGTGTCTATGAAGATGTGTCTAGTAGAGTTCTTATAGGTGTGGAGCACACCACATCTATAATTGGGATGATATGACATTGAGGAACATTCACTTTCTTCTTACTCATATTCGTGTGATAGAGTTAAACTCTATAAAAAGTTCTTCTAACTCGTATTGATGCGTGTCTTTTAAGATCTTTCCTCTAGGAAGATATATTTGAGGATGTCCTACTGTGAGTAATTGTAATTCTCAATTTCAAGAGGCTCCCAATGCACTAGAAGTGCAACCCCCTTAGGGAGAAGTCACCAATGATAAGTTCAGGAATACTATTTAGATGGTAACTCAAGTTGTGGCAAACTAAGTTGGTTAACTAGGAACGGGTTGTCAAGATGTAACTGATACATCTACAATCTGTGAATTCTTGAGAATGAATCCCTCGGAGTTCACTGGATCAAAAACCTTAGTAAAGAACTAAATGAGTGCTAAAAGTATCCTTTGATTCATTATCCTCAATATTGTTGAGTTCATATTTCAAAGATGTTTCATCTGAACAATCATTGAATTCACCAACATCAGAAGGATGAATATTTTTAATGCACGAAGAAGTTGTGGGGATAATTAAATTTACAATGGGTTTTTGAATTTGAATATATTTGGAAAACAACGTAGTTCTTCTCTTTGTATAAAACATAATATATGTCTTCTAGGTCAAGACAAGATCTCCGTGAACCCAAAAAACCTACAAAAAAATTAAACAAGATATCAAGTTAGTTGTCGTAAATACACAAATATTTCTAACAAAATAAGGAAATTCTGCTATTCTACATACCTTCTGGTCATCAAATTTGTACCATTCATTTGGAGCACAACGAATAAAGTTGTATTAGTGTCCTGGAGAGATTGAAAATCCGGAATACACTATAATTGGGTAGAGATCGTATTTAATTTCTTCCTGTTGAGAAAAGGACAATTTTTAAACAATATCATGTAACTTCCAACAAAATAAAAAATGTACGTAAAATTCTAAATGAAGATACTCACATTATTGATTTCATTGGTATAAAGAATCATGTCCAATTCCTTCACAATGTTGTCTTTCGTCTCTAAATTGTTACAACAACTTTGAAGTTTATTGAAAAGCTCTATAGGAATTCGTGTGCATCTTCTTGTTAGTTTCCTTTGAAGTAAGACGAAAAATCTAATGTTTTTACAAATTTAAGGATTACAAAGAAATATAAGGTACATAGTTGGCATAGAGGCAGAAAGCACAAGTGTACGAGCAACTACAAAAAGTAGCATTCATTTTATAATTGACCTCGATGAGTTTTTCTACTTTATAAATGATCATATTAGGCAAATTATTTTTTATGCACTTCATTGATGAGAATGTTATTTCAACCCTTTATGTAAATTAAAGTAAACTACAAAAGGAAATAAATAGATTACTAGGGTAAGTTAATTATAAGTGGGTTAGATATGTTAGCATAGATTCACGTGAACCCACCCATTTCCATGTATGTTTGTGTGTAAGATTGGGGATATCTCTCATGTTAAATCACAAACAATATAGGATAAATCATACCTATCAAATGGCTAAAAATTTTCTTTTGCAAGACTTACTCAAAGGAACTAGACATAGAAAGGTAAACTAGATATCAAATCATGCAAACTATACAGAGTCTGTCCATGTAAGCAACAAGAAAAAATGACATTCATTAGCTAAGGTAAAAAGCCATTCAAAATGGATCAAACTAAATGGAAATTCTATGTTGATACTTACTATCACATGGAGATACACGATCGATTGATGCAATTAGCCAAAGCAACACTAGGGTGTGCATGGAAGATTGCAAAATCGCATTCGAAAAATATGTGTTGCCTAAGTTATACATGCTAAATCCTTAAAAAACAGTCAATTACATAAGCACAAGAAATAACTAGAGTCAATAGAATACACACAAGAAACACTTCCTTTACCTTAAACTACAAATCATTTAGTATTGAAATGTAACATTCTTAGTTTAAAGTAGAAAAATAAGCTTTATTATATGTATGGCATCTCAATTCAACAACAACAACAACAACAATATTAAGAAGAAGAAGAACAACAAACTTAGTCTAATCCCACAGAGACAGTGTGTACGACACACCTTACTCCTACCTCTTTTGACAGAAGAGAGATTTTTTTAGTGATGTATGGCATCTCAATGTCTACCTAATATTTCTTAGCCCTGCACCTAAAAGTACCTATTTTTGTAAATTTGAATTTTTTATTAAAACAGTGGCTAGCTATATTTTAAATTACCGAGCTGAAAAGTTTTTAGGCCCAATCTTATATATTTAACTTAGTTGATTGATTAAGATGTCGTAAATATAAGGCTCAAATTTTATAACCTCAACGAACTTAAAAATGGCAAGCCCTGGTTAATTTACTACAATAGTTGGTTGATTAAGGTGCAATAAATATAGGCTAAAAGTATAAATTGTATCACTTGAAATAGTTAAGAGTGGTTAGCCCATGCTATTTCACTATAAATTATATCACTTGAAAAAATCTTAAAAGAGTTTAGGTAAAAGTGGTTAACCCTTCTCTTTAAAGTGGCTATTTTGTAAATTGAATTTTTTATTATGAAACTAACTAGTTATATTTTCAATTACCAAGCTGAAAAGTACTTAGGCCCCACCCTATCTATTTAACGTAGTTGATTGATTAAGATGTAATAAAAACAGAGCTAAAATTGTATCACCATAAAGAACTTAAAAGAGTCTAGGTGATAATGCTCAAATGTCTTCCTTAAGACCAATTAAAAAGGACACCAGTCGTAGTAGATAAAAAATACAACTAAGAGTCGAGGTCGAATCACACAAAGAATGGTATATCGTGGAGAATTCGCATTAAGAGATTCAGATTTTAAGATCTCTCTTTTGCAACAGTAAGAAGAAAAAGGTTGATACTTCCACCAATTGAATAAAATGCTTTGGTTATCAACATCGCAAACGAACTAAAATTTTGAAGAATTCAAGAGTTAACAAGCAATCTAGGGGTGCAGGGATTGAAAGTTGATGTCACGTGGGGGTAATTGTTGTGTTCTATAGTGATGAACATTCATGAATATCTATGTCATTTTCATTAACGCTAATTATCTTTCGATCTCAAAGAATCTATACATACAATCGCATTTTGGTCTAATCTAAATGACAACCTAAACAACCCAATAACCTTAATCTATTTTCTCTCTCTCAAGAATAGGGAAGATGGATCAAACCCATAACCTCTATTTTCAAGCAATTTACAGATATCAAAACCTAAAATGGTAGTATCGAACTAGTAACCACTCCAATCAATCTCTTTCAAGCATCAACCAGAGATTGGAATTAGCAATTGAGTTTGCAACCTTATGTAACAACTTGGTAACTGAAAGAGCTAAAAATAGAAAGAACTAAATTGGAAATAGGAAAATATGAAATTTTGCAAGTTATACATGACTTATGAGTTTTGGATCAACTTCAAACAACCATAACTTTTAGTACATGATGAGTTAGGTGGCCCAAAATATATCATATGAATTGTCTTGGAATCCCCTTTCCAATGTCATTGAGTTTTCTAATTTTCGAGCTCGTATGAGGGAGATATACCCGTCTAAAGTTAGGCTATCTAAATAAGGAGAGTTACCCAAAAATTTGAGGGGTATTTTGGTCTTTTCCTTACCCTTTCAGATTTAAGCATTTTTAGTATATAATTAGGGGCTAAACAGATTTGGTTCAGTTTCCCAAAGTCAATTTAAGCTTAGGGTTTTGAGAGGAGTTTAAGAAGAGGAGAAAAGAGAAAAGTCAAGGCGTTCATCAAGTTTTCTTGCGAATCGAAGGTTGTTTCACCAAGGGTTTAATCCTTAAGAGGTATGTGAGTTCTCATAGTCTTGGGTTCATTCACCCACACGCCAATCATGTTTTTTTAATGGAATTTCTTTCTCGAAGTTGAAGGATTTGAGTTCTTGATAAGTTTTCTTGAAGTTTCATTTGTAATCTTGATTGTTGAGGCTTTGATGAGTTCTTGAGTTAGAAGTTAGTGATTTGAGGGTTGTTTTGAGTAGATTATCATGTACATAAGTTCAGTATTAGATTATAACTGATTGGGGAAGAAACATTTCAATTTTAGGCTAATTAGGGTCAGAAAATGAAGAACAAAATTCATCGGGTTTTCTAGGGAGGGGGCTAGCGCACCGCGCCATGTGCCAGAGAAGAGGTTCTGTAGTTCAAGAGCTGGTGCCCACCGTTCTCCATCGTTCCCTATCGATTGTAACTACGCTAAACTACTAGTAAATATCTAGAAATCATTCATGACATGATTCACAAACCTTGAATCCATAATTCAAATTCAAGGGAAGAGTTAAGAGTCAAGTCTTGAGAGTTCTTCGTGTCATTTTAAGAAGTCTATTACATTTTTTTTTAAAATTGTTTTAAATGACTTGAGAACTGAGTTGAGGAAGAGTAGATCTTAGTTCATTTTCTTTAAAATGATATATGGGAACTAAGTATTCCTAAGAGTAAATGTTTTTACATTTAAGATGAGAGGAAACACTGATTTCCAAAGAGTTCATCAACAATATTTAGTACTATCTCTTTTAAGGGAAATCGTTTATTTAATAATATCAAAGTTGATGAAGAGGAAATGTTTTATTCAAAACATAATCAGCTAAGTTATATTTTGGGAGTAGTATTGAGCACCGATATTGGGGAGAGTTCTAAAAACTCACAGCCCCCATAAACCCTGTAGCCAACGTGGGTAGAAAAGGGTCATACTTTTTAGATGATTCCTATATTTATTTTAAGCATACACTAGTTGATTCACTTAGTTAAGAAGTTCTATACCCTGACAAATTATAGGACTGTTCTAATAATGTGGGATAGACGAAGTATCATCACATAACTCATAGTGATGGTTCTCGGTTACATAATCTCCCAAGCAGAATTTACTTTGTATTTTTGCATACAAACATAGTTTATATTGTTTTTTCTAATTCATTGAGTTGTTATCCACTGTTTTAAAAGATTTTCTTTATACTGCATTACTTCTATTGCTTTATATTGAAATGAGGTTGAGTTGAGTTGAAATGAGGTAAGTGTTTCTTCAGTTCTAGTTCAATTTTATGTCATGTTTAGATTTCCCCTCACATGCTCATACATTTCAGGTACTGACGCCATTTGGCTTGCATCTTTTAAGATGCAAATACATGTAACCAGGATCAACATCCAGTGCTTCGTTGATCTAGTTGAGCTTCAAAGTAGTTGGTGAGCCTCCTTGCTTCTGGAGGATCCCTTGTTTACTTTCAACCATTTCATTTTGTTATTTGGATATTGTGGGTCTTATCCCAACGTCCATCCCAGTTAGTAGAGGCTCCATAGATGGATAACCGTTAGTTTATGAGTATTGTTCCTTTCACTTGTTATGTTCTAGACTTGAGTTTCCCTTGAGGCCAGTTTGAATGTTTATTTCAAGATATACTAAGTTTGATTTTGAGGCATTGAGTAAAGTTGTACTTTTGAGTTCATACTAATCATGAGTAAGTCTTCCGCTAAGAGTTAAGCCAGGACAGGGGTTCGCTAGGGGCCATCAATGGTTCTCGAGTGCCAACCACGCCCAATGTGTTGCCTCGGGGAGTGACAAACTTGGTATCAGAGCACATAATTCAAGAGTCCTAGGGTGTCTATGAAGTCGTGTTTGTAGAGTCCTAGTTATCGGTGTGAAGTGTGTCATATCTATAATTAGGAGGCTGCAACATTTAGGAATTATCTCACTTATTTCATACAATTTTTGTGTGATAGAGTTCATATCTATAAAAGTTTCTTTCTAATTCCTGTTTGCACGTATCTCTCAGATCATGCCTCCACGACGAGCTGTTTGAGGTCGTCCTGATAGGAGGAAAGTTGAGGTTCAAGGGGTACCTAATGAACCGGAAGTGCAACCTCAAGGAGAGGTCACTAATGCTGAGTTTCAGGATACTTTCCCGATATTGAGCCAAGTGGTGACCAACCAAGCTGGACAACATAGAGGGAATTGCCAGGATGTGGCTGATACAACCAGGATTTGTGAGTTCTTAAGGATGAATCCTCCAGATTTAACTGGTTCAAGTGTCACTGAGTATCCAAAAAACTTTGTGGAGGAACTGCAGAAAGTACTTGAGGTGATATATGTTGCTAATGTTGAGCGAGTGGAACTAGTTTCATACCAACTGAAGAGTATTGCTAGAGTGTGGTTCGATCAATGGAAGAAGACTAGAGGTGAGGGTGCACCATTTGTGAGCTGGGATATGTTCGAGGGTGCCTTCTTAGGGGGTTTCTTTCCCTGTGAGCTAAGAGAGGCAAAGGTAAGAGAATTCCTCACTCTTAAGTAGGAATCTATGAGTGTGCATAAGTACAACCTCACGTTCACCCAACTTTCCCATTATGCTCCGGAGATGGTTGTTGATATGAAGAGTAGGATGAGTTTGTTTATTTTTGGGTTGTCTCATTTGTCAAGAAAAAAGGGTAAGATAGCTAAGCTGATAGGACACATGGACATAGCAAGACTTATAATCCATGTGCAGCAGGTTGAGGAAGATAAGCTGAGAGATAGAGAAGAGTTCAAAAATAAGAAAGTTAAGACAACTGGGAACGAGACCGGACAACAGAAGAGTAATGTGAACCGTTTTTCTTTCCAACAAAAGAAAAATGAACCTTCTCCATCATCTGCTAGTGCATATGCACCAAGGAACATAGGTGAGCTCAAGAATAATAATTCGCAGAATTTCAGAGCTAGTTCTGCACAGTCTCAAGGTAGTGTGGCACAAAGAGGAAATGGAACTCCTGCATGTGCTAAGTGTGGAAGGACCCACTCAAGAGTGTGTCGTGATGGCTCCGCTGGTTGCTTCAAGTGCAGTCAGAATGGTCACTTTATGAGAGAGTGCCCTAAGAACAGGCAAGGTAGTGGTAATGGGGGTAATAGAGCACAATCATCTTCAGTTGCTCTACCAAACAGAGGTGCACCTAGAGGAACTACTTCAAGAATAGGTGGAGGAGCAAACCGTCTGTATGTTATCACTTGTCGTCAAGAGCAAGAGAATTCACCAGATATTGTTACTGGTATGATCAAAGTCTTTTCTCTTGATATATATGCGTTGCTAGATCCAGTAGCGAGTCTATATTTTTTGACCCCTTATATTGCCATGAAATTTGATATTCTTCCTGAGCAACTTCTTGAGCCCTACAGTGTTTCTACACTTGTCGGTGAGTCTATTCTAGTTGAGAGAGTTTATCGTGGTTCTACCATTTCCGTCAATCAGAAGGACAACATGGCTCATTTAGTCGAGTTAGACATGGTAGATACTTATGTAATTATAGGTATGGACCGACTTCATATGTTATGCCTCAGTTGATTATAGAACTCGAGTAGTTAAGTTCCAGTTTCCTAATGAGTCAGTTATTGAGTGGAGGAGTAGTTCAACAGTACTTAAGGGTCGTTTTATTTTGTACCTTAAGGTGAGAAAGTTCGTTTCCAAGGGGTGCATATATCACTTATTTCGAGTTAACGACTCTAGTGTTGAGACACCACCTATTCAGTCAATTCCAGTTGTGAGTAAGTTTCTAAAGGTCCTTCCAGATGATCTTCCCCGAGTCCCTCATGAGAGAGAAATAGACTTCGGTGTAGATATTCTTCCTTATACTCGTCATATCTCTATTCCGCCATATAGAATTGTTCAAGCTGAGTTAAAAGAGTTAAAAGAGTTGTTGAAAGACCTTCTTTAGAAATGTTTCATTTGATTAAATGTCTCACCTTGGGGTAATCCGGTCTTAATTGTGAGGAAGAAAGATGGTTCTCTTAGAATTTGTATTGATTATTGTCAGTTGAACAAAGTTAGTATCAAGAATAAGTATCCACTTCCGAGGATTGATGATCTTTTCGATCAACTTCAGGGTGCCACTTGTTTTTTTTAAGATAGACCTCAGATCTGGCTATTATCAGTTGAGTGTAAGAGAAAGTGACTTCGCTAAGACAACTTGCAGGACCCACTATGGTCATTATGAGTTTTTGGTTATGCCTTTTGGCCTAACTAATGCTCCTGCACCGTTTATGGACCTTATGAACATAGTGTTTAAACATTATCTTGATATGTTTTTTATAATTTTCATTGATGACATTCTAATCTATTCAATGAATGAGGAAGATCATGCTAGTCATCTCAGAGTAGTTCTTCAAACTCTCAAGGATAGAGAGTTGTATGCTAAATTTTCTAAGTGTGCATTTTGGCTTGGGTTTGTGGCATTCATAGGTCACATTGTTTCTAGTGATGGGATACGAGTTGACACACATAAAATTGAGGCAATGCAGAACTGGCCTAGACCCATATCTCCAATAGATATTAGGAGTTTCTTGGGATTGGCGGGTTATTATAGGAGGTTTGTCATGGGGTTTTCACCTAATTTATCCCCGTTGACTAAGTTGACTCAGAAAATAGTTAAGTTTCAATGGTTAGAAGCTCATGAGAAAGGCTTTGAGGAATTGGAAACTGGGTTGATTACTCCATCAGTGTTGACCTTACCAAGGGTACTGAAGGTTTTGTGGTATATTGTGATGCGTTCAAAGTTGGATTTGGTTGTGTATTGATGCAGAATGGTAAGGTTGTAGCTTATGCCTCTAGACAACTTAAGATTCACGAGAGGAATTACCCAACCCATGATCTAGAGTTAGCTGATGTAGTATTCACTTTAAAATTATGAAGTCACTATCTTGATGGTGTTCATATAGATGTATTCACCGACCAAAAGAGTCTTCGGTATGTATTCAATCACAAAGAGCTTAATCTTATACAGAGGAGGTGGTTGGAGTTACTCAAGGATTATGATATGAGTATTCTCTATCACCAAGGTAAGACTAATGTTATTGTTGATTCTTTGAGCTGATTGTCTATGGGTAGTACCGCCCATGTTGAGGAAGAAAAGAAATAGTTAGCCAAAGATGTGCACATACTTGCACGATTGGGAGTCCGGTTAATGGATTCCAATGAAGGAGGAGTAGTGGTGATGAATGGGGATGAATCATTATTAGTGTATGAAGTGAAAAAGAAACAAAATCAAGATCTTATTTCTCTTGAGTTAAATGCAAATTTTCTTAACAAAAAAGTGATTGCTTTTGAACAAGGGTGAGATGGTGTATTGAGGTACCAAGGTAGATTGTGTGTACCAAAGGTGGATGAACTTCAAGAGAGGATCATGGAGGAAGCCTATAGCTCCAGATATTCTATCTATCCAGGTTCCACAAAGATGTATCATGACTTGAGAGAAGTCTATCGGTGGTGTAGTATGAAGAGAGGCATTGTAGAGTTCGTTACTAAGTGCCCAAATTTCCAACAAGTTGAGAAAGAGCACCAGAGGCCCGGTGGTATGACTCAAAATATAGATCTTCCAGAATGAAAGTGGGAGATGATCAATATGGATTTCATTATTGACTTACCACGGTCTCGCAGGCAACATGATTCGATTTATGTGATTGTAGATTAGATGACTAAATCATCCCATTTCTTACTGGTAAAGACTACATTTTAAGCAGAGGACTATGCTATGTTATATATTCAAGAGATAGTCAGACTTCATGGAGTTTCGATCTCCATTATTTCAAATAGAGGTGTGCAATCCACCGCATAATTTTGGAAGTCTTTCCCTTTCTCGGGTTCCAAGGTAAATTTGAGTACTACTTTTCATCCTCAGACTGATGGCAAGTAGAGCGTACGATTCAGACTTTATAGGATATGTTGAGGGCGTATGTGATCGATTTCAAGGGCAATCGGGATGATCACTTACCTCTCATTGAGTTTGCTTACAACAACAGTTATCAGTCTAGCATCAAAATGGCTCCCTATGAGGCTCTTTATGGGAGAAGATGTAGATCTCCTATTAGATGGTTTGAGGTTGGTGAAGCTGGGTTGATAGGACCAGACTTGGTTCATTAAGTTATGGAGAAAGTAAAGACTATTCAGGAAAGGTTGAAAACAACGCAGAGTTGACAGAAATCCTATAGTGATGTTAGGAGAAGAGACTTAGAGTTTGAGGTAGACGATTAGGTTTACTTGAATGTTTCACCCATGAAGAGTGGTACCCAGTATATTGGTCCTTACAGGATATCCATGCGAATTGGCAATGTAGATAATGAGTTGGATCTACCGTCAGAGTTAGCAACGATCCATCCAGCATTCCACATTTTAATGTTGAAGAAGTGTATGGGGATCCTTCACTTATTATACCAACTAAATACATTGGTATTAATGATAGCTTATCTTATGAGGAGATTCCCTTTCAGATTCTTGATCGTCAAGTTCACAAGTTGATAAATAAGGAGGTAGCATCAGTCAAGGTCTTATAGAGGAATCACTTTGTTGGGGAAGCTACTTGGGAGTGTGAGGAGGATATGAAGAAGAGATACACACATCTCTTTGAGTTCAGAGAAATTCCAAATTGAGGTACTAATCCTTTTCTTGGCATTTACTTTAGTTGAAATGTTGTGTTACATTGCATATTGAGTGTTTGAGTTGGGTGTTAGATGTTACAACCCTTAGTCTACTTAGAGTAATCTCATTCGAGGATGAATATTCCCAAGGGGGAGATATTGTACCAACTCGGTAATTGAAAGAGCTAAAAATAGAAATAACTAAATTGGAAATCACAAAATCTGAAAATTTTGCAAGTTATACATGAGTTTTGAGTTTTGGGTCAACTTCAAACGACCAAAACTTTCAGGTACATGATGTTTTAGGTGGCCCATAAGATATCAAATGAAACGTCTTTGAATCCTTTTTCCAACGCTGCCAAGTTTGCTAATATTTGAGTTTGTACGAGGGAGATATGCTCGTCTGAGGTCAGGCTGTTAAAATAAGGAAATTTAGCCGAAAATATGAGGGGTATTTTGGTATTTTCCTTATCCTTTCAGATTTAAGCATTTTTAGTAAATAATTCGGGGGTCTAAACTGATTTGGTTCAATTTTCCCAAATCAATTTACGTTAAGGGTTTTGAGAGGAGTTCAATTAGAAGAGGAGAAAAGAGAAAAGTCAAGGCGTTCATTAAGTTTTCTTGCGAATCGAAGGTTGTTTCGCCAAGTGTTTAATATCTACAGGGTATGTGAGTTTTCATAGTGTTGGGTTCTTTCACCCATACACCAATCATGTTATTTTTAGTGCAATTTCATTCTTGAAGTTGAAGGATTTCAGTTCTTGATGAGTTTTCTTGAAATTTCATTTGTAATCTCGATTATTGAGGCTTTGATCAGTTCTTGAGTTAGAAGTTAGAGATTTGAGAGTTGTTTTCAGTAGATTATCGTGTACATATATTGAGTATTCAATTATAACTGATTAGGGAAGAAATTATTCGATTTCAAGCGAATTAAGGTCAGAAAATAAAGAACAAAATTTGTTGGGTTTTCTTGGCAGGGGGCTGGCGAACTGCGCCAGTAGTGCGCCAGAGAAGAGGTTATGTAGTTCAAGGGCTGGCGTCCTATGCCGCTCAGTACGCTAGGGTCATCTGACCCACCGTTCTCTATTGTTTAAGTTGTCTAAGTTCTTTAAAAGGATTCCTTTCATCCCTATCGATTCTAACTACTCTAAACTACTTCTAAACATCTAGAAATCATTCATAACATGAATCACAAACCTTGAATCCATAATTCAAATTCAAGGGAAGAGTTAAGAGTCAAGTCTTGAGAGTTTTTTGAGTCATTTTAAAAAGCCTTTTACAAATTGTTTTAAATTACTTGAGCACTGAGTTGAGATAAAGTAGAGCTGAGCTCATTTTCTATAAAATGATATATGGGAACTAAGTTTACCCAAGAGAAAATGTTTTTACATTGAAGATGAGAGGAAACACTAATTTCCAATGAGTTCATGAGTTGTTTTCAGTACTATCTCTTTTAAGAGAAAACCTTCTGAGTAATAATCTCACAGTTGAGGAAGAGTAAATGTTTTCTTTAAAACATAATGAGCTAAGTTATATTTTAGGAGTAGTATTCAGCACCGATATGGGGGAGAGTTCTAACAACTTACAACCCCCATAAACTATGTAGCCAACATGGGTAGAAAAGGGTTGTACTTTTTAGATTATTCCTTTATTACTTTTTAGCATAGATTAGTGGATCCACTTAGATAAGGAATTCTATACCCCGGCAATGTATATGACAATTCTAGTAGCGTGGGCTAGGCGTTACATAACCACATGGCTCATAGTGATGGTTGTAGACTAGAGAATCTCCCAAACATAGTTTATTTTGTATTTTTGCATACAAACAGAGTTTATATTCCATTATATAATACAATGAGTATTGTTATCTACTGTTTTAAAATCTTTTCTTTATATTGCATTATTTTTATTCCATTATATTGAAATGAGGTTGAATTGAGTTGAGACGAGGTAAGTGTTTCTTCAGTTCCAGTTCAATCTTATGTCATGTTTATATTTCCTTTCACATGATCTTACAGCCCATGTAATGATGACATTTGGCCTGCATCTTTTATGATGCAGATACAGGTAACCAGGATCAACATCCAGCGCTTCGTTGATCCAGTTGGGCTTCAGAGTCGTGAGCTTTCTTGATTTCGGAGGATCCCTTGTTTACTTTCAGTCATTTCATTTTGTAATTTGGATGTCATGGGTCTTGTCTCTATGTCCATCTTATTTAGTAGAGGCTTCATAGATAGATTGACGTTATTTCATGAGTCTTGTTCATTTCAGTTGTTATGTTCTAGAGTTGAGTTGACCTTGAGGCCATTTTGACTGATTATTTCTAGATATTCTAAGTTTGCTTTTGAGACATTGAGTAAAGTTGTGATTTGGAGTTCATACTAATTATGAGTAAGAGTTTTTCTAACAGTTAAGATAGGTCAAGGGTTCGCTTGGGGCCATCAATAGTTCTCGAGTGCCGGGTGTTAAAGGTTCTCTTGGGGCCAACAATGGTTCTCGAGTGCTGGCCACACCAAGGGTGTAGGCTCGGGGTGTGACATCTTATCCCATAAATTAACCTCATGCTAATTAGACCAAATTCATGTATGCGTAGCATCAAAACAGAGCATAGCACAATACCCAGTACATTAAATTAACCCTTATGTAACATCCCAAAAATTTCTAAGTTAAAACTCGAACCATTCTTCATTTGTAAAGAGATTGTACTGAAGGATTCTTAATCTTCCTTAGGTGGTTAGGTCAGTTATTTAGTGTGAGAATGAATTTAGATATGAATTAAGGTAACTATAATCCCTTAACACAAAGCTGAGCTGAAAACTATCATACAGATTAAGTTTTGATGTAAGATTCTACTTGTGTCAACTTTAAACGATCATATCTCTTAGATTATAAAGAGTTAAGCGACCCATAATCTATTAAACTAAAAATATTTTAATCATCTTTCCAACTACATCATTTTTGCGTCAATCTAAGTTTTGAGTAGAAAGTTATGACCAGTTTAGTAACATGATATAGTGTAGTGATAATTAGCCGATGGGAAAATATTAAAAAGGGTCGTTTCTTTCTTTTTGCCTCTAAGAAAACTCTAAATGAATTTCTTTACGAAATAAAGGCCCACACAAATCCGATTTTCATCTCTTAATCCAACATTCTCTTTTCTCTCAAATCCTAAGGCCAAACCCTAAGGAAAAATCAAAGAGTAGGACTTGCGTTCAAGATTCTTCTTCAAGGTAAGTCCTTCTCCAAAAATATGAATCATTATTGAAAATTATAATTCATGGCCATAGAGAATTCAAGAAACTAATTCAAAAATCTCAAGAAAGGTTTTATTGATTGTTCTCCTTCATGCTAGCGTTTCAAGGCTCCTAATCAAGTTATTCTTCAAGATTCTTCAAGATCCTTGTTCTTTCAAGTATGTAAGGCTATCATTGTGTTGGACTAGTTCATCCTCATGCCCTACATATACTTTCAAATCAGTAAAAGCCTAAATCTAGGGTTCTATCCTTAGATTTAAGAATTTTTTAGATGAGTTTGCTATTGAGCTTTGAGTTTTATTCCTAATGGTTGAGTTGTTATATGTTATGCATTGATATTCTTGAGTTGATTCATTCATGTCTATATTTCACCATGCACCCTATTAATTGAGTATTCTTGAGATGTGTAGTGTTATTGAGTTCTGAGTATTGAGTTTTTTAATATTGTTATTGAGATCCTTGAGTGGAGTTGTGCATGGAAATATTTCATCATAAACCCTATTTTCAGTTTTAAATTTTGTGAATCTTTTCAATCCAACATTTGTGTTTTAAACTGAGTTTTTGAAGAAGTAAAGAGGAGTTTGAGAAAGAGTATAACGGAACTAATTGTCAAATATTTCATTTTTACATGATGAAAGAGAATATTATTTTGAGAAAAGAGAAACTTTAATTTCTAAATGAGTTTATGAGTTCAGAGCTATTTCAGAGCAGTTACCTCTTTTAAGAGGATAGTTTGAGTAATTATCTCAAACTAGAGAATGAATATGTTTATACATTTGAAGATAAATATATATTTTATTAGGAGTAGAATTGATCACCGATATGGAGATTAGTTCAGTCAATTCAAAATCCTCATAAACCATGTCTAGCCAACATGGGTAAAAGATTATACTTATTAGATGAATTCTTATTGCTTAGTGGATCAACTTAGTTTAGGTGTCCTATATCCCAACACGATATAAGACAATTTTGGAAGTGTGGGCGAGACGCTTTATCATCACGTAGCTTATAGTGATGGTTTTCGGTTAAATAATTTCCCAAAATAGAGTTAAAATCATATTTTTATTATATCATTTAATATGTTGAGTTTAGAGATGAATAAGTATTTTGAAAAGTCTTAATGGTTTCACTCCTTTATTTTCTTACATTCATTTGAGTATATATCAATATCTATTGCAGTCCTTTCATTTAGTTATATTTTATTCAACTATGTTACATACTCGTACATTCAATGTACTGATGGCATTCAACCTAGATCTTTTAATGAGGCAAATACATGTTCTTAGGATCCTCTACAAGAGTCTGTTGAGATCACTTCATCCGCTCGTCACCTTTGATTAAGACTTTCTTGCTTCCAGAGGACTCTAGTTTTATGAGTTATTAGTAGTAGTTCTCTTGAAAGATCATGGGTCTTGTCCCGACTCTCATCTTTGTACAATAGAGGCATCATAGATAGACAGTTTTGGAGAGTCTTATCAAGTTTAGAGGTTTTCTTTAAAACTTATGTTTACTACTCAGTATATGCAGAGTTTGAGATTTAATACACTATGGATCTAACATTTCTTTTACTTTGATGTTTATGTATGCTTGAGTTACTCTTCCACTTGTAGTCAGCCATGATGAGGGTTTGTTCTGGGACCAACAATGGTTCTCAAGTGCCGGCCACATCGAGGTTGTAGGCTCGGGTTATGAAAAACTTGGTATCAAAGAAGAGAGTTTAAATGTCCTAGGTGATACGCTCAAATTACACCTCCTTTCAGAAGCATAAGCGATCGTTATCAAGTAAAGAACCCAACTTGTAGGTTGGGATCGATCCCACGAGGAAAATGGTTTAGACTTTACTTTTAACCAACAATTATATTCAATTAGTCAAATTATTTCCAGAAACAGGTAATAAAAAGGGGGGTTGTGCTTGTGTGAAACGAATAGCAAGACTTAATATTGTAATCAGTAATTAGATTCAACTTTGGTTGTTATCAAGATAAGAGAAATAACTAGGGTACACGTGTTCCCCATAATCTCATAACGCAGTAATCCTAGTAATAGCAATCCTTTTCTAGTGTATTACATGCAAAGTGATAAGTTAGGTATCTCTAAATCCTTGGTCTGGCATCTAGAGAATTTCACCCCGCACCTTGGTCCGGCTACGTGTGTATAATTTACTAACCCTTACCTTTACCTCATATTAGACATCATAATCGATGTTTGGCTTAGTTATTACTTCGCACCAATCGACACTAGCCTATTAGATAGTATCACACTAAATCTATGTTGATAATTCTTTTCGTGTTAATTACCTCCTTGGTCCGGCAAGTAGTAACAAGGCGAGTTCTAACGTTGGCCACCGTTAAAAAGACTTCTAAACGAAAGAATTATCAATGCATGCAAAATACTAGTCAAGAATTGCTTATTTACTATTCATACTTTGTTAATCGATCATGGTTCCCACAACCCTAGTTGTGGATTTAGTTACTTATATTAGCAAGAACACAATTCATAATTGTAGATGGAGAAATCATGAACTTACGTAAAGAGAATAATAAACCTAGAGAATTAACTTGAATTGCAAAGCCAAAATCTTCAAAAACGAACTTGGGAAATCAATAATTGCTAGGGTTGCAAAATAATCTCCAAAGTTACAAAGCAAAAATAGAATAATAGTATCTAACCCCCAAAAACGAGGTTTACATGTCCTATTTATAGAAAACAAATCCTAAATAAAAAAGGAAACAAATTAAGGAAAGTTTTGTTGAGGTACGCGTCTTCGATCCACGAGACTGACTTACGGACCGTCGATTGATCTACGGTCCGTAAGTCCCTTCCGTCACTCGGGACTTAGAAATATTTCAGCATCCAAAAATTAGCTTCTCTGAAGCAAACGACGGACCAGCAGAACGGACCGTAGATCGACCTACAGTCCGTCAATTCCTTCCGTAGCTCCATACTTAGCATCTTCAAAAATCAGGTACTGGAACCCTCGCAGTCTCACTTTACGGATCAACAGTACGGTCCGTAGATTAATCTACGGACCGTCAATGGGCACCGTGGTTCCACACTTGGTCAGATTTCCCTGATTTGTCCTCAACACATTCCTGCTGATCTACGGTTATCACCTACGGACCGTGAATGGACCTACGGTCCGTAGATGACCTCCGTGGATGCCTTTTTCTGCATTTCCTTCAGCTGTCTCTAAACTTCCGCGCCTGAGCACCTTTCCTGCAAAACATGATAAAATACATAAAAACCAATATAAAAAGGCCCTAGACACACACAACTTGTAAGTGAAATGTATTAGAAATACCGTAAACTCACGGTATATCACTAGGGTGTCTATGAAACCATGTTAGTAGTATCTTCTTTATGGATGTGAGGGCCCCTCTTATATAAACGAGGGACTACATACATTTAAGAAAAAATTTCGTTCTTTCATACTTGAAATCTTATAATAGAATTGTGTCTTAAGGAACTTATTCATACTCGTGCGTTTCTCAAAATCCATTTGACTACCCCTCAAATTAAAGGTGGTTGAAATATCAAAGCCCGAATCATTTTCGATGAGTTATTCTCAGTAAATATCTTCAAAAAATCATGAGACTATAGAGGGGCTTGAGAGAAGCCTGTGAGTGGGCTTAAGTGTTTAGATTCTAAAGAATACATTGTTATTCATATGAATCACGCGTTCGAGCTAAAAGTGAGATGTTCTCCTACACTCTCTTATCTAAAAGCTTGTTTTAGGTGATACCTTTAAGAGGAGTGTATGTTTTAGGATGCTTGGATAGTTTTTTTCATCAAAAAGATAGTGTGAGTTGCAATAGTATGAGTCAATGGTAGTAGAAGTCACTAGATTTAGAAGTATGCATTTAGGAGTGTGGTAACCTTAGAAATGGAGATAGCTATTGAGTATAGAATGAAAGTTGTAGCCATCTACCTAGTAAGTCATTGATGATGAGTTTTTTTTCCTTATGTGTAGACTAAGAAGTGAAGAGTTTGTGTAGATTTCATGATAGAAGCTAGAGTAAGAGCTACTAGTATTGATGGATTCGAGTATACTTTAACAAGAAAAGAGTTTATGTCAATGTAATAATGTGTTAGTACCGACCACGTATATGTGTTGAATACAATAGTAGGAGTATTAATGAGGTGAGATATCTACGATAGGCATATAATTTTGAAGGGAGAGCCTCATATTATTCAAAGAGTTATAGAGCTAATTCGGTAATAATGTATAGTGAAAGCGTAAATAATACTTAAGTTGTAAAAGAGAATGTGATGGTAATTTGTAAATTGGTAAACTTAAAATAAATATTGTCTTCTTATCATGAGGTCCTAGTGGGCGGGTGTTTTTTAATTTTATCTAGTAGTGATAAGTTAGTATAGTATGCGAGCAATTATATTGATATCTGTGTTCAATACTAAACACTAAGCTTGAATTTGAGACGATTCTCGTGATAAAAAGGTTGGCAATATGAGGGTGATTATGTTAGTTTTGAGATTTGATCTAGTAGGTTTGACATGTACTAGGTGAGGAATCAAGGTGCTACTTTTTGATAAATATGTGATACTAGTGTGGTATTATTACTCTTAGATGAGAGAAATAAAGTGTGGCTAAGTCATTATATTATCAAGAGCATAAAGAGGTGTACCCAAGATTGTATGTAGTAAGACGAGGTTTCAATTAAATTTATGATTTTCTATGTGTGTTGGCTGATGCAAGCATTATTTATTTCCCTTAAGTTTTTGTAGGAGAGATCATATATAGTAGATTATGAGCCTCTTAAATATAGTTCAAGTTTCCTCTAATGAGGTGGATATGAACTTGGAAGGAAGGTATTAGTGGGCTAAGAAGGAGAAGTCAAACAATTATATTAAGCGACATTATAAGTCAATGTGGGTAACAATTATAGAAGATCTTTTATAGAAGTCGAAAGAAGTTGGAAGAATCATCTAAGAAAGAAGACTTAGAAGAAATCTTAGTACATGTGCATGGAGAGTTCAGTAGCCATATTATTAGTATGTTCCAAGTAGGTAAATCAAATATAGACTAATATAAAGATAATGGAATAGATCCATAGCTTCAAGTATCATCTTTAGACATAAAGGTGATATGATAAGATGAAAAACCAAGTCAAGTGTTTAGAATCAGATAATGATGTGTTTCGAATGAGTTATGGTGATATATCAATTCATTAATCATTTAGAGTATTCCTCAAAGTTCAGTCATTACAACATATTGTTATGTGCTAACATTTCGCGATGGTTCCTTCTCTCTCAGCGTAGGTTATTAACGTACGTTGTCCATGCAGAAGAGAGCTCGTGCTCCATCGCAGAAGGCATTAATGGGGAAGTAAGCAACAACACACGGTCATCAGGTGAGGAGGAAAAAGGCACAACAACTTGAAATTCATGAAGAAATTGATATCGGATCTAAATCTAATATAATAAGAGCCCAAAATACGGAGATAAGAAACTAACACATTTAGTTGCGCAAAAAGCTAAGGAAGTTGAGAAGGAAAAGCATGAGATAGCACAAAAACATTGGGCATAAATTGCTCCTTTGCAACCTTCGAGACAACTCTCTCCCTCTGGGAGTGGTATGAAATCATGGGCAGAGCAAGTAGAAGAGGTATAGATGTAGAGGCCTAAGGAATAATCATTTTGGGACACTATTGATATTAATAAGCTATCTAATGTTGGATTTAAGTTGGACTACGTTGCTCTAGAGAAACATGGTGAGACTTTAATAATCGCGATTAATTTGGAAAATATTGAATCAGGAATCAGCTACTGGAACTCAACTGTTGTATCTATGTATTGGGATCACACCCTCTGTTCACGGTAATTAATGGGTATATTTAGAGAATTTGGGAAAAGTACGATTTGAACAAGGTGGCGATGCTAAATAATGGAATTCACAAATGAGGAATTGAATTCACTTCCTATTCAGAATAAGTTACGTGGGTTGGACTTCAAGTATATGAGTCCATTAGGCTTAAGCATGATATGGAGTTTGGGGGGGAAATCTTTGATGGCGGATCAGAACACGGAGAAGAAACAAGGCCTTAATTTTGCTAGAATTCTAATGGTGGTCGAGATGGGGGTAAAACTTGTTGACTCAGTGTTCTTCAAGAACGCAAATGGAGAAGTGATAGAACAAAATGTGGTATACTCCTTGAAACCAACTCATTGTAGTTTCTATGATAAATACAAGCACTCCAATGCTGAATGCTGGAGGGAGAATCTTGCTAAGAAAGGGGAAGCTAAGAAGAATGAGAAACATGAAATGCTACCAACGTAAATAAGTGACAGGCAGTGACTACATGGGGAAAACAAGTTGATCCAAAAAGTAAGGAACAAGTAAAGTCATTTCAAAATAAAGGACATCAACAGGTGGAGCAAGGCGGATCATCTTCTGCTGGATGGGTAACACCATACAAGATAGGAAAGAGTCAGAGCCAACACCAATTACAAGTTGTGAGTAATAATTCCTTTTAGATTCTGAGCAAATCAACAGAGGCAAATGAATTAGCTCAAAAAATAGGGCAGATAGTGGGTGGACAAACCATGTCCCCATTAGGTAAAGCTGAATATGTTTTGTTGGAATGTGAGAGGGCTTAATGCCCAAAATAAGCAGAAGGAGGTGTTACTCCTCTTCAATAAGGAAAATTCCTAACTAGTATGTCTGGTTGAAACGAAGGTGAAAAGTAGAAACATGGAAAAGGTGGTGAATAAAATGTTTGGAGGCTGGGAATATCTAACGAACTTAGAATCACATTATAATGGAAGAATATTGCTGGTTTGGAGACCAAATTACTACAAAGTGGAGTTCCTGGAGGGATCAACTCAAATGCTAACGTGTAAGGTCTTCTACAGTCCTATGCAACTAACATTTAGGGTGACAGTTGTATATGAATATAATTCTAGAGAGGAAAGAAGATACTTATGGGGTAAATAATAAACCAAAGCTCTACTTGTGGAGAGTTGTGGTTATTGATGGGTAATTTTAACTCTGTACTACATTTTGATGATCGGTTGGGAGGTAATCCTATCACATGGCCTGAAATTGCTAATTTTCAGGACCTGATTGAAGTGAGTGGGTTGATAGAGCTACCACATCAAGGACAGAAGTATACATAGAATGATAGGAGTAAAGGAAGCAAAATATATTCAAGAATAGAGTGGATATTTATTAATTGAGCTTGGTTGAACACTATGCCATCATGTGGAGCTTCGTATCTACCTGAAGGTATAAGTGACCATTGCCCTGCTAAGATTTATTTGCAGAATCAGACTATTAAAACAAGGAGAGCTTTTCAATACTGTATTGTTTGGTCTCAACACTCACTATTTAAAGATATAGTCCAAGGTATTTGGAAAATTCATGTAGAGGGTTGCAGAATGTGGAAAGTAGTGAGAAGAATGAAGTTACTGAAACTGTGTCTCAAGAAATTGGACACTCAGTATATCAGGAACATAGTTACTAAAGCAAGTGAATATAGGGAAGAATTGAAAGTTGTTCAGGAGAAACTTCAGACTGACCCATTAAATCATTACAAGAGGAGGAGAAGGTCAAATATGAAAAGTATAGGCATACTTCTTATATTGCAGTCTTTTCTCCAGCAACAGAGTAAGGCAACATAGCTTAAAATGGGGATGATTGTACCAGATACTTCTTTGCAGTAATAAAACATAAAAAACTCCAGCATGCAGTAGCACAAGTAAAAGATGATGAGGGTGAATGACAATATGATCAGAATGCTATTGCAACCATATTTGTGAATTTCTATAAGGAGTTACTAGGAAAGGAATTGTCTACTAACAAGATTGCTTACACAAAATTCCTTACCAATGGTCCTCTCCTCACTACAGAACAACAACTAGCATTAATGCAAGATTTCACAAGTAGGGGTGTGAAGGAAACTATGTTTAAGATAGATTGCAATAAAAGCCCAGGACCAGATAGTTATGGTAGTTGGTTTTTCAGATCAGCTTGGGAAGTGATTGGAAAGGATATTACAGAAGCAATTCTAAAGTTCTTTGGTAATGGTAAGCTTTGGAAACAACTTAATGATACTAATATAGGCTTAATTACTAAGGTTCATATACCAGTATTTACCAGCCAGTACAAACCTATATCTTGCTGTAATGTATTGTGTAAGTGTATCACAAAATGATTTTTATGAGGCCTAAAGCGGTTGAAACTTACATTGTGGTAGATAACCAATCAACATTTGTTCAGGGAAGGTCTATGTTACATAATGTATTAATATGTCATGATATATTAAGACAATATAATCGGAAGACCTCTCCTAGATGCTTGGTGAAAATTGATTTAAGGAAAGCATATGATATGGTCAATTCGGAATTTGTACATGAAGATTTGAAGGGTTATGGATTTCCAACCAGATTTATAGACCTTGTTATGACCTGCATCACAACTCCTATGTTCACAGTTAAAGCAAATGGAGAACTAAACGAATTTTTTTCTAGAAGAAGAGGGTTAAGGCAGGGGACCCAATGTCGCCTCTTTTGTTTGTAATTGTGTTGGACTATTTGTCCAGGACGTTGAAGTGTATGAGTGACCTGTCTGATTTCCAATTTCATCCAATGTGCAAGAAAGTCAAGCTGACAAACTTGGTATTTGTAGATGATTTGATGATATTTTGCAAATGAGATGTTGCATCAGTTAATAGTGTAATGGAGGCATTGCAACACTTCATCAGTATTAATGGTTTAGTTGCAAATATGGATTCGTCACATATATTCATGGCATAGGTGAATGAGTACACTAAGAATCAACTATTTTCAAGAACAAGGTTTGCGCAGGGCTCTTTCCCCATAAGGTACCTAGGGCTACCATTATCTTCAAAGAAATTGAGCAAAATGGAATGCCACTAATTGACTGAGAAGACTACTAACAGAATCACAACAATCTACTCCAAACAATTGTCATATGTAGGGAGGTTGCAAGTGATTATCTCAGTTATGTTCTCTATTCATAGTTTTTAGGGATCTAGTTTTATACTTCCCAAAAACGTGATAAAATTAGTTGACAAAAAATGTAGGGTGTACCTGTGGGGTAGCTCTGAGGGTAAGAAGAAGTTTGCGATAGTAGTGTGGGACAAAGTATGTGTGCCTAAAACGTTTTGTGGTCTGAATATCAAAGGTAGAAAATTGTGGAATGTGGCATTAGTGGGTAAATTGTTGTGGCATTTAATAGTAAAAAATATGTATTATGGGTCCCATGGGTACATGGGGTGCATATGAAAGAGAACTAGGACATCTGGGAGCATAAAACTTCACAAGATAGTAATTGGTATTGGAAAGGTTGAATGCAATAAACAAAGACATGGTGGAGTGGTATGCATAAGGTGCATATGTCCTAACACCAAATGGGAAATATTCAATAGGAGTAAGCTATGAATCATTATTAGGGTATAGAGGAAGATGAGAATTTATGAATTCATCTGGAACAAAATCTCTCAACCAAGACATCGATTCATAGTTTGTTTAGTTGTGCATGAGAGATTGCTGACTAAAGACAGACTACTAAGGATAAATATATCATTGGATAACACATCACGCAATTTATGTGTTGAAAATTTGTAGAGACACAAAGCATCTATTCTCTAATTGTCTTCGGACCAAAGGAATCATTACAGAGATGGTGCAATGGTCTGGGATGCTGATCCAGCAGGAGATGTGAAACAACTGCTGGAAAAAATTAGAAGGAAGAACTGGAAGCAACTAGAAAAGGAGATAATTGCAGCACTTTGGGCCTCAATAGTATATCATATATGATAGGCTAGGAATTGTAAGTTCTATAGAGGATCAAAGGTGACTATAGATACAACAATTACATAGACAAAGCAAAGCTTCAAGGCTAGATTAGACATAGTTAGAAATACAAGGAGAGGCCAATAAGATGTGGCTATTTGACTCAGCAATTTATCATGTAATTAGATTGTTTGAGGCTTAACTTACATAGCACCTTCTACGAAAGGTCGTTGTTATGTAGTCAAGTGCTCTTTAGTAGTTTTGGTTTGATGGTTAATGGTAATATTTACATTTGTTACCCAAAACAACATAATGTTGATAATTTTATTATCCCAATTGTGTCCATGTCCTATTCTCATACACTTCATATATATTTATATTTATGCTCAGTTAAAAGAATGAGGGGCAGAGACTTTAGCCTATTGATTTCAATCTTACTTCATAAAGTTATGGATATCAGTCTCATGATATGGATCTATTTATACAAGCATTCATGTATCATATTATGCTCAGTCTCATTATGTTACAACCCGAGGGATGTAACACGGGATTTAGGATCACGATGGTCTAAAGCTAACCCTGAATCTGACATATCATGAACATACTGAAAAAAGCTAAGAAAATTGAAATAAGCGGAAGCTAAATCAACTGATATCTGAAGAGGAACAAGCCCAACTAGACTTAATAATAATATAACATACTATAAGGGTTTTAGTGAAGACTGGAATAATCACTTAACAACTCAAGCTGATTCTACTACTATGCCCCCAACGAACTCTAACAAAACTGACTACTGAAAGTAAATACTAAATGGAAAGCATGTCTATTGTCCTCGAAGTATGAGAACTCGCCACTGAATGCTAAAGTCGAACCGAGAGTCGATCTAAGGTTATCTAGATGTTGAGTGTCTGAACCTACATCATGAAAGGATGTAGCGCAAAGTATGCATCAATACTTGGAATTTATTGAACATGCACGATATAGATACTAAGCTGAACAATAGATATATAAGCTGAACAATCCATCACTAAGAAATAATATAATCTGAACAGGGTTATGGATATGTACTAAAGTATAACAAAAAATTGAACTAAATGCAATGACCAAGTACAAATCATGAAGATTACATATTGAACTTTATTCTTAAGTAACTATTGAAAACCTGGTAAATGCACTAAGAGTCTAAACAAGGACCCACCTATGGAACGTGTTTCAGACCATGGACCGTCGATGGCTTTCGTTGGTTCTTGAACCAGATCCATGAAAGCTGTAATTTTTCTTTCTTCTCGAATCTGAGGTGTTACAATAACTCCCCATTGGGAACATTCATCCTCAAATAAAGTCTAAATAAGCTCATTATTGAGGGAAGGAGCTGCAATCCCTACCACTAAGTACCATAAACTGATATCTAACTGAGTTGAGTTCCATGAACATGCAATTATGCTGAAATGAAAGAAATACTGAAGGACCAAGAAACTTAGACTGAATTACAAAAGAGTAAACTGAGAGACTCAAGAGGAACTAGTACCTCAAGCTGAAACGCAATCAAAAGGAACGAGGTGAGGATACTTCGCCATCATGGCTACTTCTGCTTCCCAAGTACCTCCCTCTACAGAATAACTCTTCTAACCTTCACTGATCCAACTTCCATATTTCTTAACCTACGAACATGACGGACAAGAATCTCAATGAGCACCTCTTCATAAGTGAGACTATCCTTCACAACCACACTCTCTAATGGTACTATCGATGCCGGATCACCCACCTATTTCTTCAACAAGGAAATGTGAAAGACTAGATGAACCGCTGTTAGTTCTATTGGCAACTCTAACTGATAAGCCACATTACCAACCCTTTTCAGGATTTTGTAAGGGCTTACATATCTGGGACTGAGCTTCCCTTTCGTGCCAAATCTCATCACCCCTTTCATAGGTGACACCTTCAGGAAAACTGAATCATCAATTTCAAACTCTAAGTCCCTTCTCCTCACATCAACATAGGACTTCTTATGACTCTGTGTCGTCTTTAGTCTATCTATGATAGGCTGAACTTTCTCCATATCCTCATGAACCGAATTTGGCCCAATCAAGGTTTCTTCACCTACTTCAAATAGAACAATCGGGGATCTGCATCTACGCCCATATAATACCTCATAAGGGGCCATCTAATACTGCAATGGTAGCTATTACTATAGGCGAACTCTATAAGAGGTAGGTGATCATCCCAACTACCCTTGAAATTTATCACACAAGCTCTCAACATGTCCTTTAAAGTCTGGAAAGTACGTTCTATTTTACCATCCATATATGGATGAAATGTTGTACTGACATATACCTGAATACCAAGACCTTTCTGGAACAATTTGCAAAAATGAGATGTAAACTGAGGACCTTTATTTGAGATGATAGACAAGGGAACCCCATGTAACCTTACAATATAATTGATGTAGAGTTTTGCGTAGTCCTTCGCTGAATCTATAGTCTTGACAGCCAACAAGTGAGTGAACTTAGTGACTCTATCTACTATCACCCAAATGGAGTCATGTTGTTTGCGAGTACGAGGTAAACTCGTGATGAAGTCCGTATTTATCACTTTCCACTTCCATGTAGGAATATTAATCTCTTGAGTCATACCGACTAGTTTATGATGTTGTACCTTAACTTGTTGACAGTTAGGACACTTAACCATAAAGTCTACTATGTCCCGCTTCATCTCGTTCCACCGAAAGACTTCTCGTAGATCACGGTACATCTTAGTGGCACCTGGATGAATGGAATACCTGGAGTTATGATCTTTTGTAAGGATCTGCTGCCTCAACTCACCCACATTAGGAACACATAAGCGACCCTAGTAACGAATCACACCATCTCTCCCTTAGGAGAAAACCTCAACTCTCTATGAATGAACTTGATCTTTCAACTGAAGTAATATAAGATCACTTTCCTATTTTTCCTTAACCTTCATTATCTATGAAGATTTTGATCCATTCTGATCAAAATGTGTCTGTAAGGCAAACTCCTAAGCGAGTAAGCTAATGAACAACTTTGGCTAACTCTTTCTTTTTGTTCTTCAAAATTTGCTACATTACCCATAGACAGTCAGTTGAGAGCATCAGCCACTACATTGGCCTTACCCGTATGGTAAAGCACTTTCATGTCATAGTCTTTGAGGAATTCAAGTCATCTCCTCTGACGAAGATTCAACTCTTTCTGGGTAAACACATACTAGAGGATCTTATGATCTGTGAACACATCAATATGAACACAACTGAAGTAGTGTCTCCAAATCTTTAGGCAAATACTACAACTGCAGGTTCAAGGTCATTAGTCGGGTAATTCTTCTCCTGGACCTTAAGTTGTCTAGAAGCATAAGCTATGACCGAGGCTAATCTTGGATGCATCACAATAAATCACATAACCATCTGTACCATGTTGTAGAGTCAAGACAGGATCTTAGTCAACCTAG
Organism: Solanum verrucosum; assembly: GCF_900185275.1. Taxonomy (NCBI): domain Eukaryota; kingdom Viridiplantae; phylum Streptophyta; class Magnoliopsida; order Solanales; family Solanaceae; genus Solanum; species Solanum verrucosum. The sequence goes on along the minus strand of NW_026020352.1, from coordinate 1,600,567 downwards.
TCTTCAGTTATGAGAAGCTTTTCTCACACTCATCTAACCACTGAAATTTGAACTTCTTCTAGGTCAACTTGTTCAATAGGGAAGCTATGGATGAAAATCCTTCAACAAACATCTTGTAATTACTGGCCAAACCTAAGAAACTTCTGATATCTGTTGGAGAGGTGGGTTCTCGGCTAGTGTTTTGCTACCTCAATTTTCTTTGAACCTAATTTGATCCCTTCGTTGGATTCCACATGACTAAGGAAAGCGACCGACTCTAACCAAAATTCACATTTGTTGAAATTAGCGATTAACTTAGGATATTTTAAGGTTTGCAGGACAACTCTTACATGAGTTGCATGTTTTTTCTCACTTCGAGAATAAATAAGGATATAATCAATAAAGACAATGACGAACAAGTCCAAATACTGTTTGAATACACTGTTCATTAAGTCCATGAAAGTTGCAGGAGCATTTGTTAGTCTAAAAGACATAATTACAAATGCGTAGCGACCTTACCGAGTCTTAAAGGTTGTCTTCAGGATGTCACTATCTCCGACTTTTAGTTGATGGTTCCTGGATCTGAGGTCTATCTTCGAAAACCAACTAGCACCCTAAAGTTGGTCAAAAATGTCATCAATCCTAGGGATAACATAATTGTTCTTGATTGTAACTTTGTTCAACTACCGATAGTTAATGCACATTCTGAGAGAATTGTCATTCTTTCACACGAACAACACTAAGAACCCCATGGAGAGATGTTGTGTTTGATGAAGCCTTTATCTTGAAGGTCTTTCAAATGTTCTTTCACTTCCTTAAGCTCGGCTGGAGATTGTGTAAGGAGGAGTTGAAATAGGCTGGACATGTGGAAGGAGATCTATTCTGAAGTCAATTTCCCTTTAAGGAGGAACTCTAGGAAGATCTTATGGAAACTCATTTACTACTGGAACTGACTCAAGACATGGGGTTTCAGAGTTTGAATTCGTAACCCGAACAAGATGATAGATATACCCTTTAGAGATCATCTTCCTAGCCTTAAGAAAAAAGATAAATCGACCTATATGCACTGAGTTACGATCCTTCCACTATAAGAAAGACTAGTTTGTAAAATGAAACGGAACAATCCTAGTTCTACAATCGACCGAGGCATAGAAAAAATGTAACCAATCTATGCTTAGAATGATATCAAAATCTACCATTTCTAGCTCTACAAGGTCTACTGAGGTGACTTTTTGAGAAACTATGACAGGGCAATTTATGTATACCTGTCTAGCTATAAATGGGTCATCAACTAGAGTACAGACTGTAAGGGTTCTGAGAGAGTTTCTAAACTGACACTGAAGTTTACTGCTATATAGGGAGTTACAAAAGACAGTGTAGCCCTTAAATCTAATAATTCATAAACATCTAAATGAGAGACTCATAAATTACCAGTGACCACATTAGGAGAATCTTCCTGGCCCTGGTGAGCCTGAAGAGCATACAACCTATTTTGGCGGTGACCGCCACCTGTACCAGACAAGTGACCGTACTGAGTGGGGCGACGTACTGGCACTGCTGAAGTAGTAGACTGAGTCTTATTACCTCTTTATCTTTGCATAGTAGAAGGGCAATCCTTCAACCTATGACGAGACTAACCACACCCAAAGCACCCTTGTCTGCCTGCAAGACCCTCTCCCGAATGATTCTTACCACACTTTGGACAAGTTTGAAAAATCCAGTTACCTAAAGCACTCCCATGTGCTTAGAGCCTAATGCCCTACCTTTATAATCCTGTCAAAACCTGGGGGATGGAGCACTAGCTGATGAAGGTGCTGGGGCTATAGACCTCCATTGAAACTATGAGCGATTTTCATTGCCTGATGTTTCCTAGGAGGACTTATAATTCCCTGTTCTAGCCTTCTTATTGTCCTTAGACATTTCCCTAAGAATATCTCCCTCAAACTACTGAGCATGAGTCAGTAATCTTGAGATATCTATATCCCCTAGAATCATAGCATTCCTGCACTCAGTCTTCACCAGATCAGATGCTCCAAACAAGAACTTACTCATTTGTCCCCTTGAATCGACAACCATGTGTGGAGCATAACCTGGAGAGCTGAGTGATCTTCAGCCCGTAATCTTTGACCGACATTGAACCCTACTTCAAATTCATAAACTATAATGCCTTAGTTTCTCTCAACTCCCTTAGGAAGAACTTGTCCAGAAAAGCTCCAGCAAAAACAATCCTAAGTGACAAGAATTGCATTCGCACCCCTGTTATCTTTCAACTGAGTGAACCAGATATTAGCCACATCCTTAAGTTGATAGGATACTAGCTCAACACTCACAGTTCCATTCACTTGAATTACACCAAGAATCTTCTTAACCTCATCAATGGAGTTCTGTGGGTCCTCACCAACATTTGCCCCTAGAAATTCTGGTGGATTCATACGAACAAAGTGTCGAACCCTAGTTTTAGTTGATCCACTATTTGTGTTTGCAGGAACTGGGGCCTACTGATTGTTCTGATTGGCTACACTCTGAGCCAAGAGCTGGGTCACATTTCAAAATTCTGCGTTCGTAACTTCATGGTTTGGGACTGCAGGAACTACGTTAGTATTGCGTGCATTAGCATTCTATGTGTTAGCTCTATGAGGAGGCATGATCTGCAATGCATAGAGATGGATTAGAAGGGAGAAGTTGAATCATACCTCACAAACGATAAGAATAGTAATGATACTGCAGTTTTTATTAAAACACTTTGTAGCCTCCCCCTGATAGGTGTGGCACGCTTCACACTCATTAAAGGGACTCTACTTAGTGCCGATTTCATACACCCTAGGAATCTTGAACCAGATGTAGTGATACAAAGTTTGTCATGACCTGAGGCTACCCCATTGACGTAGCACGGGACCTATGATCACGAGTGACCCCAAGCTAACCCTGAATGTGGCATATCATGAACTTACTGAAAATAGCTAAGTAAAATAAACCAAGCGGAAGCTAAATCAATTGATATCTGAAAAGGAACAAGCCCAACTAGTCTGAATAATAATTTAACATAACATAAGGGTTTGAGTGAAGTCTTAAATAACAACTTAACAACTCAAAGTTGATTCTAATACTATGTTTGAAAAGCCTCTAACTTAGTTGAGTTACTGGAACATGCCCCCAGCTAACTCTGACAGAACTGACAATTGAAAGTCAAGACAAATGAAAATCATGTCTTTTGTTCTCGAAGTATGAGGACTCACCTTTGAAGCTGATGAAGTCAAACCAATAGTCAATCTAAGCGTGATCTAGATGTTGAGTGGCTGATCCTACATCATGAAAAGATGTAGCGCAGAGTATGCGTTAGTACTTGGACTGTACTGAGCATGCATGATATGGATATTAAGCTGAACAATAGATATATAAGCTTAACAATGCATAACAGAGCAATAATATAATCTGAACAGGGATATAGATATGTACTGAAGTATAACGGAAAACATAACTTAATGAAATAACAAAGTACAAATCATGAAGATAACATATTGAACTCTATATTGAAGTAACTACTGAAAATCTGGTCAATGCACTAAGAGTCTGACTGTAGGAGCTACTATTAACCGACATAAATCACGTGAGCTAAATGTGGTGTCTTATGTATACGCCACATCGAGAGGACCCATTACACATTGCAGCGGTATAAAGGCATGGCATTGGCGTAATCACTAAAACTAATACCTGACATAGGAGACTTATAATCCTACGCATGCACGTAGTTCTAGGACTATGAGGGTACGCTGAACCCTAGTCTAACTCGGTGATAAATCTACTCCCAATTGAATACATATGAAGCTAAAATGAACTAAATACTAAATATCTTAAAATAATGACATGCCAACTGAGTATGCAACATTTATATACTGAGAATGTGACATTCGAAATATGGAGCATGATTTTCTGTTTAACTGACCTAGAAAGTATAATTCATAAACTAAGAAAATTTACACAAACTAGGGTTTTGAGTTTTATAGAAGGAATTAAGCAACTTTTCCAAGAAAACATGTTATTTAGACTATGGATACTATAGTAGCTGAAATCACCACAATTCCCAAGACTTTACAAACCCTAGGTCTAAACAAGTGATGTGGAATCATGGAACTGACTGAATTCTAGGGACTTAGTGGATGAAAGGAACCAAATAGGGAAATCCCACATACCTGGGGACGAAATCTACGGAGAAATCTGATGGATTCCAAGGCTGAACTTCGAAGAATGCTTCTGCTTGTTCTCGAGAGGACTGGTAGACTTTTTCCTCTTCTTTTTGCTCCAAGTTGGGTGATTTTTTTAGAATGAGGGTTCTAGGTATGTTGGACTAGGTTATTAGTCTTAGACTAAGTATAACGACATAGTTTAGACACCAAATGACATAGTTTATGTGCCCCAACGAATAGGGAAAGGACAAAAAGGACCCTAACTTAAAGTTGACAATGTGCCACTCATGAGTGTACTGATGGGCCGTCATTTGAACCACTTCCCGTCAAATGGGTCATGATTCACGGCCTGCCTGGAAGTGCTTCACTAAAGCGAGCATAACATTTTACATTGAGCTTGGATTTTAGCAAACTTGGTTTCATTGGAATGAGAATTCAATTATCTTTAATTTGTTATGTCATGGGCGACCTATTTAATTTTTTGTTAAAAGATATGACCATTTGAAGTTGACCCAAGAATAATATTGCTCTAAATAGTTGTTGACCCTCACCTACGGCTAGAACTACGATCTGTAGGTCCAACCACGAACCGTACTGGTCGGTTGTGGGTAAGATCAGAGACCATTGAATCTTGGATTTCAATGATAGGACACCACCTACAGGTCGTGGGTCCATAACTGGACTGTAGACCACGATCGTAGGTCTCATCTTTTGATCCTGAAATTCCTTCAAGCCTGGGACTGATTAGTCGGGGATTTTGACTTATTTAGGGCTTAATATTCAGATATTTTGTGTCCTCAGTGCCTATTTTATGCTCTAAACTGATATTTAAAAGCTAATTTGCAGAAATAAAGGCAAAAGAGCAAGGCAATGACATTACTGGGTAAAAATGAGCGAAGAGGCTGAAAAAGATAGAGAAAAGCAAGGCTGATGCTTGCCAAAGCCACTAGACGAATCGCCGAGTGGCTCTTCAGCTCGCCAAAAGTTACAGCAGGCAAGCCTATGGACAAAGCCAACTCAGCGAGGAAATATCAGTTTGGCAACGCGTCGACTAGATCAACGATGTTGATTGAGACCGCCTAAAGTTACATAGTAATTTGTTAAAAGGCAAGCCAAAAAGGCGAGAAGAAAGAGTACTTGGCTCATCGCCGAACAGGCCGGCGAGCCCAACCTCGATTGGCTAAAGTTCCATCAAAGAAAGGGTTAAAATTCAAGTCAAGAAAGCGATGAAAGGAGCACTGAATGCATCGCCAACCTGGTCGGCGATGCCCAACTTATTTCGCTGAATAGCTCCGAAGTTGAAAATCTGGGAATGTATTTATGTGATTTAAAAAATGTAGAAAGGGGAGTTATGAAGTTTTGGAGTGTTCCCACATTGTCTAGTTTTTGGGTTTTTTATCCCTAACACTGTTCATTGACTTTTTGAGTAGAGATGTAGGTTTTATTTGATTTGGAATTCAATTTGTGTTTTTTGAACACTTGTAGATTGTTACCCAAGCTGATGGAAAACATAGTTGATTATTGTTTCTTGCTCTTTATTATGTGTGGCTAAAACCCCCATTCTTGGGGGTGTGATTATGTGATTGAATGCTTGAATTAGCTTATGAGTGTTAGTATTTACTAATTTTAATGTTGATTTGAAGTGGGTTCAATTGATAGTTGAGTTTTAATTGATGAATTGTAGTTGCAAATGCAATATTTCTAGCCTGGTATTCAAAGCTTGCTTGAGAAAGAGGTTTTTGAGTTAAAAATATTTAATTGATGATTGTAGTGATTGGGTTATTGTAGACTTAGCTTGAGAAAGTGGGTCTAAATTCAATCTTACCAGTCTAGCTTGAAAAAGTAGATTAATTGTATTAGGTTGTTTGTATTTGTTATGCTTGTTGAAGTTCGAGAGAAATTTGCTTGATTCATGATATTTGATTGAGAAATGGTGATTGCACCTAAAGCCTAGCCTACCTACTAAGATTCAACGCTTTATAGTAAATAGTAAACACCTATTTATTGAAATTGGCATTCAATTGATCACACTCCCAAGGATCCCTCTCTAGTTGTTTAGTCCGGATTGTTCGTAGTTGTTAATTGTTCACTATAATCCCCTCATTTGACATTAATTGTCAACCCCTTTCTATTCACCTTATTGTTTTGAAAATATCAACTTCTACAAACGATTCGAACACTATTTCACTTCGTAATTAAATTCTTTACCATATCACTCCCTGCAATACTTTAAAAAATTAACCAAAAACAAAATCATACTAACAGTAACATCACAACTTCTCAGAAACACATACAAGTTCAAGTTCAAGAAAAGAAAAGATTGACTAACAATAATAAAATAACACTAAATAAAAAGAGATAATTAAATCCTAATATGCTAAGAATAGAAAACCATATATTAGTAAGTAACAAGAGAAATTGAACAATAACATGAAAATTGAAACGAAAAGGCAATAACAACACAATTCATCGAAAAATAAAATAAAGTAAAATAAAACTTGATAATATATCACCTGAAAAAGTCTAAAATTTCAATCCAGGTGAGCACGAAAAAAGTTCATCGGAGAAGAACGTAAGAAAAACAAAGATTTGTGAGAGTTGAACCAAAAGTCATCAACGTTGAGCTGGAGCTTGTCGACATTACATCGGAATACCTAAAAATAGAAGAAAACCATAAAAGGGGAAGAGGGAAAGGGGAAAACCATTGGTTCCCGGAACTTCATGGTTGCTGCTTCGCGGAGCTTAAAGCTCACAACGGTTTTGGTTGTTGTTGTTGTTTGCCGGTTCAATGGCATATGACTCTCTTTGAGGACGCCAAAGATGGGATCTTGGATCTCGCTATTACCAGTAGTGGATGGAAGTTGTTTCAGGTGGTGATATGGTGAAGGAGAAGAGTGAGGTTTAGGTGGTTGTTTTGTCTTGTTTTACTATAAAGGAGCAACTGTTGTAAGGGGAAGTGGTCAGAGTTCATGGAGTTACTGAAAAAAGAGTAAAGTAGGTGTTTGGAGGTGTTGGTCGTTTTGTGTGTATGGGTGAGCTACTAGTTTCTGGAGAAGAATGGGTTGTGATGATGTTTTCTGGAAGAAACAGAGGTGGGTCTGATGGAGTTGGTGAGATTTGAAGATTTTTAGTGATTGTTTCAGTAGGTTTCAGGTGGTTTCCCATCGTAAGAGACAGGGAGGTCTGGTGGGTGTTGGAAAGAGGAGAAAATGAATGGGGTTTTGGTGGTGGACTCGCCGGAATCCGGCGAAGTTCCGGTGAACTTGTCATTGGAAAATAATGAACAATAAATAATCTGAAAAATAGCCCTAAAATCTTATCCACCACCCCTTAACTTAATGAGTAAGCTATTCTTTAAATATAAAATTGAAAGCAACCAATAGTAGAATACCACTATCTTAAAACCGTGGGCCAAAACCACCGGTTAATAAAATATTTGTGCATGAAATCTTATCCCTATCAAAATAAATTTCTGGACTGTGAATAATATCTAAATAAATATTAACAAATGTAACAGATAAAATGAATATGAAAAATGTAATGAACGTAACGAATGACATGAAAAAATGCAATTAACAGAAATAATAATTTTATAAAAAATTAACAAATATTTGAACGTATTCAACTGGCTCTGAGAAAATAATATAAACAAAATTAACCGATAAAGATCCTAATAATTTGAGAATAAGGATAATTATCAACAAAACCTATTAAAATGACAAAACATGTATTTTGAATTATTTGAAAAATATTAACTTTAGAAATATCAAACCAAAATTTGGTGTTAACAACTAGCCCCTTTGTTTGATTAGGATCGATGATAGAGATCCTGGTCAAACAAAGTTGACGAATCCAAATTTGGTTTGATAAACTTTGAACAAAACAATATGATATGTCAGTAGAGATTTTGAAGAATGCTCTATATCCGTCAATGGGGGTTGAAAATAATAAAGAAAAGGCAATGATTGATTGTAAGTTGAAAAACATTCACATACCTCTTATGTTACTTTAGAATTGCACAGTGAATGTGGTGTACCTCTTTGAAAGGAGGACGATGTGAATAACATGTCACTTTAAGAGAGGTGACGACTTAACTTGGCTTTTGAAAGGAAGACGAACCAACTTGAACTTAACATGCCACTTAGAGGGAAGTGACAACCAAACAGGTCTCTTGAAAGGCAAACAATCCAATTTGAATATAACATGTAACTTGAAGGGAGGTGACAACCCAACTTTAATGTAACATGTTACTTTGAACGAGATGACAACTAGCATGTCTCATTGAAAGGCGGACAACCCATTTGAATATAACATGTCACTTGAATGGAGGTGACAACCCAACTTGAATGTAACATGTCACTTTGAACGAGGTGACAACCCAACGTGTCTCTTTGAAAGGTGGACGACCCAATTTGAATATAAATATTACTTTGAACGAGGTGACAACCCAACGTGTCTCTTTGAAAGGCGGACGACCCACCTAACTTGAACTTAACGTATCACTTGAAAGGAGATGACGACCCAATCTTGAACTTGATATGTCACTTGCAGGAACGTGACGACCCAACATGTCTCTTTGAAAGGCGGACAACCCAATTTGTATATAACACGTCACTTTGAACGAGGTGACAACCCAACGTGTCTCTTTGAAAAGAGAACGACCAAATTTGAATATAACGTGTCACTTTGAACGAGGTGACAACCCAATCTTGAATATAACATGTCACTTTGAACGAGGTGACAACCTAATCTGTCTCTTTGAAAGGCGGACAACCTAACTTTAACTTAACGTTCCATTTGGAAGGAAATAACAACCTAATCTTGAAATTAATATGAATGGTGTATCACAAAATCTGAAATAACAATGTTAGTAACAAAGCAACATAAAATATGCAAACATGGTCTCATACGAACAAGGTAATTAACTTATGGGACAAGTTGAACTTAATAACATCATGAATAAAAAAAAAAGTCAATTTGAAATGAAATAACAAAATACAAAGCCTCATATTGAACAACATGACAAACCAATTTGAAAAAGAATCATTTTATTTGAGATAAAAAGTTATTTTTTTAAAAGTTGTCATTTTGAAAGGTATGACGATCTAAATTTAAAAAGATGACATTTTTAAGGGTACGACTAGCTAAATTAAAAAAAATGTCATTTTGAAGGGTATGATGACCCAAAAAATACAATTTTAACTATGAAACAGTCCACAAACTTACTTTGGAAAAGTATCAACGATGAAACGGTCCACAAAGTTGGTTTGGACAAATATCAACAATGAAACGGTCCACAAAGTTGTGATGGACAAGTATCAACAATGAAACGAACCACAAAGTTGGTTTGGACGAAATATCAACAATGAAACGGTCCACAAAGTTGGTATGGACAAATATTTAAAAGTGGATTTCAACCCGTTTTTATTTTATGAACTATGAAACATATTTTAACTTGGTTAGCGCCAACAATAGTAGTGTACAAATGTTTCTCACAATTCTTTCTCTTTCTACGAGGTAATTCCTATGGATTCAAGTGGTACCTCAAATGTATTCAAGTAATTACAACATTTGTCTATCTTGCTACAAAAAAGGCTTTGAACTAGACCTAAAATCATGTTTCAAGTGCCCTCACTACAAAGAAAGTCCCAATTTGCACACATTTAAAATATTTTGATTCGGAAACATTTGGAAAAGCACACTCACACTCAGAAAAAATGTTCAACATATGCAATTGTGATACCATAGGCTTGGCCTTCATGTAAATCTCCACTAATGTGAAAACATTTGAACTGAAATCATGTAGTGCTTGTTAATAGCTTGTAATGTAAACTTAGGGACGGGTAGGATAGTCATTTGAGATAAAAGTGACTTAATCCTTTCTTGAGGATTGCACTGAATTTGTGTTGTCAATATTTGGTACGCTTTTAGAGTTTGATCCTCTTTGTTGTCCCTTCTCTTTTGTACTTTTTGACTTCTTTTGGAGTTTTTCTTATATGAGCTTTTCCCAATCTCGTCATCTTTTGAATTTTCTCCTGATTGTTTGGAGTAATCTTCTACTTTTGTTGAAACTTAAAAAGTATTTTTTTGAACAACAAATGAATTTTTTGAAAGAAAAATAAACGAAAAAAAGAACCAATGAGCTACATTGAAGGGAGGGCAACCCAAATTTAATAAAAATATTTTGTTAATATTTAAAGAAAATTTAATGAGAATGAAGAAATCAGTGAGTCACATTGAAGGGCGGACCACCCAAATTTAACAAAAAATATTTTTTATTATTTAAAGAAAAAGTAACAAAAATAAAAAATTAATGAGTCACATTGAAGGACAGACAACCCAACTTTAAAAAAATGTTAAACAATTTTATTTTGATTTTTGAAAGGGATTAATCGATATGAATAATGAATGAATCATATTGGAGGGAGGACAACCCAAGCTTTACAAATGTCAAATAAAAGAATATTTTTAATGGAATGTAAGATAAATAAAATCAAAGATATGGATATACAATAAATATAACATCATGTACAAAAAGTTAATACAAAAGGTACAAACAAACTCGGAGTGATGCCTCATAAATCTGGTGTCAGAGTACTACCCTGGTGAACTTATTAAGGGTATTCCTTAAAAAAATTGCCCATGTTTCAGCTTTAGCAACCTCCAGTATTCAATCTTGTGACAACTATCTCCTTTGCAAAAATTTTGGAGACCTTCTCAAATAATTTGCCCCAATTTCCGTTTTGAAATAATGGAAAGCTTACGGGGAACATGGTCGAGCCATTGTGGCCCATACGTATCCCGTTGAAGCAGGAATTAGGTCAAATGTAGTTCCAACAAATTGTGACTTGGAGTGGATGTTGAACTCAGATAATGAATGCTCTACCGCTAGGTGTTAAGAGTGGGATTTATTTGAAAGTGGAATGGTGACCCAAGCGAACTACATAGGGTTAGGAAGATAGCGACTGTTGACCATCCAGTGACCAACTATATTCGCCAAGGTACCTTGATAAATAATTTGGATAACGAACGGCTGCGGCCCGCATAATCATCCTTTACGTGATAAATAAAATATGTCAAATGAAGGAAATTATGCCATGAATGCAATGGCTATGTACAACAAATAATGAATAAATAATGAGTACAATATGCAAATAATCAGCAAAATATATAAGATATAATGAATAAAACAATATAAGAATATTCTCCTCAATTTGAAAAAATGAACACATAATGGTTAAAACTTTTATATCCCTAGCAGAGTAGTCATTCTGTTGACATCCTTTGGGAGGATGCAACATCGCGGTGACTCACCAAAATATAATAATTCAATTTTAAAAAGAGTTAAAAGGGGGTAAAAGGGATTAAAGGCTAAAAAGGAGTCGCCACTTAATTTTAGGAAAACTAGAAAACCAATTAATGAATTAATAAAAAATGTTTATGAAACCAATAGATTCTAGGTAAGGGGGTTCAAGTTATTCCGAAGGGAAGGTGTTAGGCATCCTTAAAAATCCACAATTGTGGGTCCCGACTGAATTCATTTTTTTCAAATTGAGGAGGAGATAAGAACAATATACAAGTATAATAAATATGTAGTATACACAAGTAATGAAATAAAACAATAATGTATGAAATGGCCTAAGGTTTGCCTAACATTGATATATAAAAGATAATGAATAAAGAATAGAATTCGAACTTCATTCGAATAGCGTCAATGGAAAAAAACTCCGGTACCTATAAAGACACTTAGTAAAAGTGTTAGTAATAAAAAAATATAAATAAATCAAATAATAACTAAAAAATAAAAACCCATCTTATTAACATGGGAGGCCTTGAAATAGACGGTAATTTCTTCATCGGTCAATTTTATCAAGCAAAATATATGACCTTAATCTAAATTTCCGTCTTTTAACATTGGGAAGGTATCCAAAATCAACGGAGAGATTTTCTCATTAGCCAATTTTAACTCGATCCACCAAGTAAAATATAAAATCAAAAGAATAGATAACACAAAGGGAAGTAACTAAAACAAATAAGAAATAACCAATAGTGGGGAAACGACCCAATAGAAATAACAATAAATAAGAAATTTTAGCAAAACAAACTGAGTAAATAAATAAAATATGCCATAACTACAACAATATTAAGCTAACTGAAATAAAATCCTAACAAAATAATTAAAAGCTAGCACCTAAATGCAACAAAACAATCCTAATGTCACGCCTCAAATCCCATTAAGACGGACAGGCACTCGATGCCCTAAAGGCCCGAGAGAACCAACATGTGACCTGTGCTTACTATGCATGTAACTATGAAAGTTTTGTGACAAGTTCTCCAGGTACGCAGTGATACGAACCGACATAAGTAGACCCAAAACTTATATACAAGACTTGGCCATTGAGGCCACAACTTGTTAAGATGCAACTGAACCATATACATAAGTCTACAAAGCCTCTAAAAGATAGAAACCCTTAGAGTAGGTCGGGACAGACCCCGTCTTACCCCTAACGACAATACAATACCAAAATGAATCTATCAAGGGCTCAGTAAAGCTCTGAAGCAACCTGGAGCTCACCAAAAGTAGCTGAGTGTCGTATGCTCCTACTGAGGAGGTCTACTAGCGGGAGTACCTATGCTTGCAGCATGAAACGCAGCGTCCCCCGAGGGACGTCAGTACGAAAAGTGTACTGAATATGTAAGGCAACTACATATATAAAATAAGAGCTCAAACGAAACCAGATATCAACGTATAAGTGCATAAATCAGAATAAGAGGCCGCCTCTGTTAACTCTTCTGGGTCATGTATATTACATTTTTTTTATCTTTACCTTTATGTGTGTTATGATCTTTATAAGGCATGTGATACGAATGACCAGCTGATCAGTGGTAGAAGAGGATGACCCATTCTAGGCATTTTAACCTCTGTGATGCGGTCCTCAACATTGCACAAATCGAGATCGGCCCATGCTAGGCTTTCACCCCTGAGCTGGCACCCTTCTATACCCATTGGGATCGGCCCATGCTAGTCTTTCGCCCCTGAGCTGCCACCCATAGTTATACAAATTGCTTCACTTAGATTCTTTAATCTTTGAGATTGTTGTTTTGGTGGTCACAATCATTTTTGAGATTTGGAAATACGGAACAGTAGTAGGAGACATGAAAATAATACTTTAGGACAGTAGCTACAATATAAGGAGCTATGTAACATTAATGCATTACTTGAGAGCTTGAATGACACAATTGACTTCAATTGACTATAGAGTACTGAACGTGTAACTAAGTAATTATGTACACTTAGGAGGGGGGATATTGTTAGCTATTTGGATATCGTACGTTGCCACTATGTTTCCTTTACTAGGAATAGAACTTAGGAAATTCACTTATTGACAGTAATCGCAAGTATCAGATTTCATGCCAAGGAATATGGAATCGAATCACCCTACATACCTTATTTTCTGACCAATACCACTGTCACAATTCAGCTTAGTCACAATTAAGCTAATGTCAGCAGCTAATCACATTAAGGCCCTAAAAACAGTAGCTAACACTTGACGGAAAGTAGGCCCATACAACCCTTGCACCAATGGTGAACCACCACACCCTTCTTCTATACATTAATACAACTTTATAAATCCTTTTCCAAGATACCCAAACAGCCCCCAACAACAATATACATAAGGCAGTCACTATCAATCCCTAAAAATCTTTCAGCATAATAGGAGAATATTGACTCAAGGATTTATCACCATCCATTAGTTCTTGATAAATATATACAAAATTCTCCACCCCAAATCTGTATTTAAAGAGAGGCAAAAATGGGCAGTAGTCTTACCTTAGTTTCTAGGAATTTATCCTCTAAACTTGTACTCCAAGAACTGAAACTCTCCTTCAAACTTTTACTTCAAAATGGGGCAATACTCAAGGACCCAAGGTTTTCTAGGGCTGCTGATTGAAGCCAAGAGAGACCAAGGGAGAAACTTAAGAAATCTAAAAAATTTGCAAGTTAAAAATGAAGCAAAATATCTGATCTTTATCCCTTTAAAAAGGAGGTGTAATGGCCGAATTTCTTGACTAATTTTGGCCATATATTGTCAAGTAGGTGACCCACCTACTTGGCCCCACCTACTTGGCCTTTTAACTTGGGCTTTTGGGAACTTCAACACTTGTTGGGCCTTACTCCAAATTATCCCTCTATCCATGTCAATTTGGGCCATAATTAATGCAAGTAGGTGGTCCACCTATTTTGACTTTTCACTTGGGCCTTTTTGGACTTAAGACTATTGGCCTTGGCTGCCCATTTTTCCCTTATCCTTCTACTCAACTTGGGCCAAATTAATGCAAGTAGGTGGTAGTGCATTTGGCCAATTTACCACTTTACTACCTCTAGTTTAAATACTTCCGTCGGAGCTAACTTGTAGTACACATGCTGAAACGTGCAAGGTGTTACATCACCTTGCGAGCTAGTTTAAACCAACACTAATCATATAAGAAGCACGGTCCCTCACCTATACTATAAGGCTATGTCAAGTATCATGTGAATAGAACTAGCATACGCATAATACATGTTGTTACACCTAAAGTCAACTATAAAGCAATAACTAAAGTTATAGACAACTACAATAATAAAAAAAATTAACCAAAAACAAAATCATAAAGCCTATTCATAATAACAGTAACATCACAACTTCCCTTAAAATCATAAAGCCTGGTTGTTGTTTTTATTTGCCGGTTCGATGGGATATGACTCTCTTTGAGGATGCCAAAGTTGGCATCGTGGATCTCGCTATTACCAGCAGTGGATGGAGGTTTTTTCAGGTGGTGAGCTGGTAAAGGAGAAGAGTGATGTTTAGGTGGTTGTTTCGTCTTGTTTTACTGGAAAGGAGCGACTGTTGTAAGGGGCGGTGGTCGGAGTTCATGGAGTTGCCAAAAAAAAAGAGTAAAATAGGTGTTTGGAGTTGTCGGTGGTTTTGTGTCTATGGGTGAGCTATTGGTTGTTGGAGAAGAAAGGGGTTGTGATGGAGGTCTGATGATGTTTTATGGAAGAAACAGAGGTGGGTCTGATGGAGTTGGTGAGATTTGAAGGTTTTTGGTGGTTGTTTCAATAGGTTTCAGGTGGTTTCCCGTCGTGAGAGAGGGAAGTCTGGTAGGTGCCGGAAAAAGGAGAAAATGAATGGGGTTTTAGTGGTGGACTCGTCGGAATCCGGCGGAGCTCTGGTGAAATTGTCACCGGAAAATAATGACCAATAAAAAATCTGAAAAAAATACCCCTTATCTTAATGAGGAAGCTATTATTTAAATAGGGAATTGAAAGCAACCAATAGTACAATACCACCATCTTAAAACCGTGGGTCAAAACCACTGGTTCATAAAATATTTGGGCATGAAATCTTATCCATATCAAAATGAATTTCTGGACTGTATAAAATATTGAAATGCATATTAATAAATGTAACAGAGAAAATGAATATGAAAAATGTAATGAATGTAACCAATGACATGTAAAAATGCAATTAACAAAAATAATGATTTTATAAAAAATGAACAAATATTTGAACGTATTATACCGGGTGTGATAAAATAATAAAAACATAATTAATCGATAAAGATCCTAATACTTTGAGAATAAGGATAATTATCAATAAATTGCATTAAAATTACAAATCATGTATTTTGAACTATTTTTAAAATAAATACTTGAAAAATATTAACTTTAGAAATATCAGACCAAAATTTGGTGTCAACAGTTCTAAACCTCTCTCTAATGAGTTTAACTTTCTCAATAATCTCATGAACTAGCTCGGGTCCGATCAAGGAAAATTCACCCACTTCAAACAACCCAAGAGGAGATCTACACCTCCTACCATAAAGAGCTTGAATGGGGTCATATCAATATTAGAATGGTAGCTATTATTATAAGCAAATTCTATCAATGGCAAGTGATCATCCCAACTTCCCTTAAAATCAATGACACATGCCCTCTATATATCCTCTAAGGTTTGGATTGTTAGCTCTGCGTTCCCATCAGTTTGTGGTGAAAAGTCGTGTTAATCTTTATCTTTGTGCCAAGACCCTTTTGGAATGACTTCCAAAACTGAGTACCTCTATCGGAGATAATGGACAATGGCACACCATGTAAACTTACCATTTCACTAAAATATAACTTGGCATAGTCCTCCGCCAAATAGAAAACCTTGACGGGGAGGAAATGAGCCAATTTTGTCATCTGATCTAATATTACCCAAATAGAGTCATGTTGTCGCTGGGTGCGAGGCAAACCAACAATAAAGTCCATATTCAAGTCTTCCCACTTCCAAGTGGGAATGCTAATATCTTGGGGTAAACCTCCCAATTTCTGGTGCTCAACCTTAACTTGTTGGTAATTTGGACATTTAGCCATGAATCCCGCAGTATTGCGGGATTTGTGGCTAAGTGTCTAATTTCCAACAAGTAAAGGTTGAGCATCAAAAACCGAGAGTTTTGTCCCAAGATATTAGTATCCCTACTTGGAAGTGAGAAGACTTCAATATGGACTTTATTGTTTGTTTTCCTCGTATCCAGCGACAACATGACTCTATTTGGATTATAGTTGATCGGATGATGAAATTGGCTCATTTCCTTCCCGTTAAAGTTTCCTATTCGGAAAAGGACTATGACAAATTATACTTGAGAGAAATAGTAAAGTTTCATGGAGTTCCCTTATCCATTATTTCCGACCGCGGTACCCAATTCACTTCTCAATTTTGGAAGTCATTCCCAAAGGGTCTTGGCACTAAGGTTAAGCTTAGAATGACTTTTCATCCCCAAACTGATGGGAAAGAGTAGCGTACTATTCAAAATTTGGAAGATATGTAAAGGGCTTGTGTGATTGATTTTAAAGGTAATTGGGATGACCATTTTCCATTGATTGAGTTTGCCTATAATAATAACTATCACTCGAGTATTGAAATGGCTCCATTTGACGCTCTATATGGCAGGAGGTGTACATCTCCCATAGGTTGGTTTGAGCTGGGTGAAGTTTCCTTAATAGGTACCAAATTAGTACATGAGGCCATTAAGAAAGCTCGAATCATTAGGGAGAGGTTGAGAACGGCTCAAAGTCGGAAAAAGTCTTATGCTGATTTGAGGAGAAGGGAACTAGAGTTTGATGTTAACGATTGGGTTTACTTGAAATCTCACCCATGAATGGTGTAATGAGGTTTTGTAAGAAGGGGAATCTTAGTCCTCGGTATGATGGCCCATATCAAATTTTGAGACGTTTTGGTAAGGTAGCTTATGAGTTGGATTTGCCAAGTGAGTTGGCATTGGTGCATCCGGTATACCATGTCTCTATGTTAAAGAAATGTGTTGATGATTTGACATACATAGTTTCCCTAGAAGGGTTGGGAGTTGATGAAAGTCTTTCTTATGAGGAAGTTCCAGTAGAGATTCTAGACCGGCAAGTTAAGAAGTTGTGAGACAAGGAAGTAGCTTCCGTAAAGGTATTGTGGAGGAATCAATTAGTTGAGGATACTACTTAGGAGGCTGCAGCCGATATGATGTCCCGATATCCTCAAATTTTTCCATCTACTCCTACTCTTGCTTGAGGTAATGAGCTTCTCTTGGTTTGTCCTTATTTTGGGAGTCATGCGTTTTTATGTGTTTCCATGGTTTCTTTATTTGATGCATGTTCATGAAAACTTGTGTATTGAAAGAAAATGAGTTTATATGATTGATTTTCCTCATGTTGTTGTGCATTGAGTATGAGTTGCCAATAGACTTCATGAGATATATTGATGAACATTCTTTAGATATGCTTTTTGAGAGTGAATTGAATCTAGGCTCCATGAGATTGTATTTAGTATGCTTTTAGCTTGAAGAAGGTAGTTCCTCCTTTAACATGAGAAATGTTGAAATTTCATGCATAATGAGTTGCTAGATGTAGTTCCTACTTCCTTGTGATGCATTGAGTAAGTTTAGCTTGGAGATGAAGTTCTTCCTTGGTTGTGTGCATTTAAATGAGTTGCATGCATGCTGGGCTACTAGTATTGAGTATTTATGTCCGTAAGGTGTCTAGAAATGTCATTGGAGGATGAATGTTCCCAAGGGGGAGATAATGTAACACCGCGGAATCTAGTATACTAAACTAGGCCTAAGTAAGAGGGCTAGGGTTAAGGAAGAGGGCTAAGGCCAAGGCAGAGGGCTAGGACAGCCCACTTTTTCCTTTGACACTGCCCCACCTTCCACAACCACCACCACGGCAAGTAATGAGGACCATGGCTCATGGTGTGGCTCGTGGTAGTGTAGGTTGTAGCTACCTCAAGGCTTCCCAAAACAGCCCCCTCCATACGAGCCACTTCACGGCTCGTGAAGGTTCTCACTGGCCATGGGAAGGCTTGTGGTGGTGCCATAGTTTTTGGGGAATTGAAGGGTAGTTGCCCAGCTACTGGATTAGGACCACGAGATGTGTTGACCACTGCTCATGGAGTCCCTCGTGAAAGGTGAGGGTTAAATGGTCTTTTCTGGTTTTAATTAGATTAATACCATGTCATTTTGCTTATGCCTAGGAACCCTATATAAGTCATTATAGCCCCAAAACTCACCACTTCAAGTCATTATTTCCAAAACCCAAAAGAAAAATCAAAGATCTTCCTCTCCAAAATATTTCTCTGTCTAGAAACTTAAAGAAGAAGAAAGGATTCAATTTAGGATCAAGGTCAGGCCTAAATTCCTCCATTGAAGTTAACCTTTGGGCTTTGAGGTATGATAGTTTTCATCCATGGAGTTCCCAAGTTCCTCAATTTCAAAGATTAGAATTCCCCAATTGAGTTAGGGTTTTCTTCAATTATCACGGGTTCCCTAAATTTTTTATTGAAATGATTAAATTATGATCGTCTATGCATTCATTGATGAATTGCAATGCTTTTATGATGAATTTCCCTATAAATCCATGTGATCCCTATGTTTTCAAGTTATGAACTATATGTTGTGGGTTTGGATCTTCAAGGAAGAGTTTTATGAAATTGAGCATGTATTACTAGTTCTACATGTATTTATGATGAAATCCATATCTAACCCATGTTTTCTAAGAGTTTATGATTGAAACTAGTTTTTGACCACAAGAGGTAAATTGTGGGCTTATGCACTGCTTATGAAATCTATGCAAATGTTTTAAGGATTCTTAAAGTGCCAATGAAGATGTTGTTGTTGTGTTGTTGAAATGACATTCTCATAAACACATAACTAACATGATGTGAAAGGTTTTCTCACATAGAAATGATTCTTAGGTTAAAAAGCTTTCTCACCTAATTGAATCAAAGACAAGGAGCTATCTTTATGAAGTCAAGTAAGAAATGACTATTCCGTTGGAATTTATGCTTAGCACCAAGTGGATATTAAATACGAGATGGAAGCTCTCACGTAGTAGTGTTCGGGTTTCTAATGTAATCTCATGAAATGGAAGCCTTCATGTAGTAGAGTCCGGGTTTCTAGTAGCAATCTACTTATCCCATAACTATGTGCCCACATAGGTTGATTAGCTAGTGGATCCACTTAAGCTAGATGTTTATTCTACCTTAGGCAAGTAGAACAAACCTTTTTGGTGTGGGAGACACTGGGGATCATGTTATAACTCACATGGTCTCTTGTCATTTAAGGCTATTTCCCCACAAGTAAGAATGAACTATGGTTACTCAAGGAGTATCACATATGAGGTTCAAAGCTTTATAAAGAAGAAGTTAGCTTGCATTGACCATGATTTATGACTTATGCTTTATAGCTCTTTCATATGATGTTTAAGTTGGTCAATAGCATGTCATGAAATGAAATATTCCTTTTAGCATGTTTTTAAATGTTTGATGCATTGCTATCATACTTAGGACATTGTTTTGTACTAACACATAGTCTTGCCTACATTTTCCCCAAATGTAGGGTACGATAGTCAGGGTGCTCGATTTTGCGTCTAGTTGGTGATTTGATTGATTCTCGAGCTTTGGTAAGTCCTCATGCTTCGAGGACGGACTCTTATTGTTTAGTTTCTTTGATGTATTTCTCTTTTGGACTGTATGTATGGGCTAGGCCCAATTTTATTCTATTGTATTAGATGGATATAATGAGACAAGTGTATTAGACTTCCGCTTTGCTTTTATAAAATGTTTGGACTTGGACTATTTTTACTCTTATTGTTCTATTTCTTATGTTATGAGGACTAAGTGACTTGTATGGAGTTCTTCGGGGTTCTTTACGCCATATTACATCTAGGGGGTACCCCTTGGTCATGACATAGACCTTCCACGAGTTGCGGTACATCTTGGTGGCTCCATGGTGAATAGAATACCGAGAATTGTGAACTTATGTAAAAATCTGATTTCTCAACTCATCAATATTTTGAACAAATAAACGACCTCGATATGAAAGAACACCATCTCCCCCTTGGGGGGAAACCTCAATGGCTTTTTAAGAAACCAACTTCTTTAAATCCACCATATCTTGAACAATATTTCTCTTTATCTTTCACATATAATACAAGAGATTATTGCAAAAATTTTGAACAATGGCTCCACCTTTATTTTAATCAACCAAACGAACACCTAACCCCACCAATATATGAACATCACAAGCCAACTCCTTCTTAAAGTCCTCAACATGAGAATAACTGCCCATCGTAAGCTGATTAAGAGCATCCACCACCACATGCATTTTACCTATATGATTGAGAACATTCATGTGATAATCCTTCAATATCTCAAGACATCTCCTTCGATGAAGATTCAAATCCTTTTGAGTGAAAACATATTTCAATTGCTTGTGGTTGATAAACATATCTACATGAAAACCATATAAGTAATGCCTCCAAATATTTAGAGCAAGCGCTATCGTCGCGAATTCTAAATGATGAGTCGGATAATTATTTTCTTGCACCTTCAATTGCCTTGAAGCATAAGCAGTAATCTTTTCACGTTGCATCAAAACATAATCAAGACCAATCCGTGAAGCATCACAATACACTACAAAACCATGTAATCCTTCTGGTAACATCAAAATAGGGGTTGAATTGAGTTTATCTCTCATCTATTTTAAACTCTTCTCACAAGCTTCCAACCATAGGAATTTGACATTATTTTTAGTCTACGCCATCAAAAGCAAAGAAATAGAGGAAAACCCTTCCACAAATCTTTTATAGTAACAAGTCAACCTTTAGAAACTCCGTATATTTTATGTAGACAAAGATCTTGGCCAAATCTTAACCACCTCAATTTTCTTAGGATCAACTTGAATACCTTCACATGAGAGAATATGACAAAGGAAATAAATATACCTCAACTAAAATTCAAATCTGCTAAACTTAGCATACAATTTCCGATCCTTGAGAATTTGCAACACAATCCTCAAATTCTCATGTTCATCCTCACTCCGAGAGTAAATCAAAATATCATCAATAAATATAATTAAAAACATATAAAGATATTTCTTGAGGACCCTATTCATCAAATCCATAAATATCGTCGGGGCATTATTCAACACAAAATACATCATTAAACAATCATAATGACCATACCAGGTTCAAAAGCAATCTTTGAAATGTCATTTTCCTTCAACCTTAATTGGTGACAACCCTACTGAAGGTCAATCTTAAAGAAGTAACTCACTCCTTGGAGTTGATCAAACAAATCATCAATCATTGGAATATGATAATTATTCTTAATGGTAATATTATTCAATTTCTGATATCCAATGAACATTCGGAGGGAACAATCATTCTTTTGAACAAACAATACCGAAGCACCCTCTGATCAGATACTTGGTCTAATAAATCCTTTATCCAATAAGACTTTCAAGTGATCCTTTAACTCCTTAAGTTCCGGGAAATCCACTTGGTAAGGATTAATAAAGATAGGTTGCGTATCTGGGAGAACGTCAATACCAAAGTTTATTTCCTTTTCAGGAGGAATATATCACGATCTAAAGTATAGCCTAGGATTAACATGGCATATAGGACCGTGAGAAGCCCTAGACAATCCGCTTAGAATTAATCATTCAAGATAAAAATAATTTAATTAATACAAGAGACAAGCGTATATCATAAAGAGTTCGACAAAATTGGAAGAGTAACATTGTAACACCGTGGAATCGAGTAGACTAAACTAGGGCTAAGTGTGTGAGGTCTAGGGTCAAGGAAGAGGGCAAATGCCAAGGGTGAAGGCTAGGGCAGCCTAAAATATTTCTTGGCACTGCCACAGCTAACACGACCACCACCACAACCAGTGGTGAGGACCACGGCCATTGGTATGTCCCGTGGTGGGCTAGGTAGTAGCCTCCTCAAAGCTGCCCAAAATAGCCCATTCTTTACAAGCCACTTCACGGCTCATGGTGATGACCACGGCTCGTGGGAAGGTTCGTGGAGATGACTTAGTTTTTATAGGTTAAGGAGAAGGTTTCCTAGATACTGGATCATGACCACAAGAGGCACCATGGCTCATGGAGCCTCACGAGAAGGTTTTTTAATTAGACTTACAACTTTAAACGATCATATCGTTCAGTTCAAAACGAGTTAGGTGGGACATGACCTATCAAATTAAAGGTCCTTGAGTCCTCTTTTTAAAGCCATCGAGTTTTCCCAATTCCCATCTCGGAGTAAAAGGTTATGCCCAAAATAGTGAAGCACTGCCAGACTGAAATTCTTCACGACCCATATGACGGGCCGTGGTGATGATGACGACGACCCATTTTTGCCTCCATCATGCCATTTCAGCAGTTTCTAGTCAGGGGACTTTTTGGATCTATTCCCAATTGTTTTAACTCAAAGCTATGTCATTTTTACCAAGCCTAGGATCCCTATATAAGTCATTTTAACCCCAAGTCTCACCCATTCAAGTCATTATTTCCAAAACCCAAAAGATTTCCCCATATTTCTCCCTCTAAAATATTTTTCTCTCTAGAAACTAGAAGAAAATGGAAGTTCCAGCTATGATCAAGGTCAAGGCTCAATTCATCCATTGAAGCTTAGCATTGGGCTGTGTTGTTAAGGTATGATAGCTTTCATCCATTGATATCTTTCATCCATGGAGTTCCTTCAAAATCTCAATTTCAAAAGAGATAGAAATCCCCAATTGAGGGAGACAATGTTGATCAAGGAGCTCCTCCTCAAGATCCTCAAGTTCTGGTTGATCCTTTGACCAATCAAGTGACTAATGTGGAGTATAGGCCTGCTTTTCAAGTGGTGACTCAGGCTGGGATAAATCCCCTAGAATTTTATGGGTCAAAGATTGGGGAAGATCCTCAAGAGTTCATAGATGAGGTCTATAAAGTGTTCGATTATGGGAGAGATTCTGGTAAAGGGGGCAGAATTGGTCGTTTGCTTACTCAAGAGGGTTGCCTAGATTTGGTTCAACCAATGGAAAGAAGCAAGGACGATAGAAGCAAGTTCCATAGAGTGGGAAAGGTTTAAGAATGCTTTTCTTTATATGTTTTTCCCTCTAGAGATGAGAGAGGCTATGGTACTTGAATTTATTAACCTTTGGCAAGGTAACCTGAGTCTTAAGGAATATGCTTGGATGTTCACTCGGTTGTCGAGATATGTTCCATTTATAATGGCCTGCCGTAGGTTGAGAATGAGCAAGTTTTTGTCGGGTGTGTCCGACTTGGTAGTGAAAGAATGTCGTAAGACTATGCGTGATCATGACATAGATAATTCTCTTCTTATGATTTTATGTCCAACAGATTGAATAAGAGAAACTTAAACAGAGGTTTAGAGAAACAAAGAGTTCTAGAATTGAACATGATAATTCTTCTCAAGAAAGGTCGGATGGACAAAGTCATCCTAGGTATAGACAAAGGATTTTTGGACAAGGTCCTTCTAAGGTTTCCCCAAGGTTTAACAAAGAGAGGGTGTTTAACCCTAAGTCCCTATTTCCTACTTTTGCTAGGTGTGGAAAAAGGCACGAGGGTAAGTTTCTAGCCAGCATAGAGAGTTTCTACGGTTGTGGTGAAAGTTGTCACAAAATGAGGAATTACCCAATACTTACGGCTAGAAGAAGCGAGGGCAAGTAAGCTCCTCCAAGGGGTTCGGGTACTAGTGCTCCAAAGCAAGATAGATTATATGCTCCCCAGGTTAGAGGTGAACAAAAGTATCCTCAAGATATGGCTACCGGTATATTGAAAGTTTTCGATTAGATTGTTTATGTTATGAGATTCCGGTTCTACTTCGTGTTTGTGACGCCATATGTGGCAATGAGATTAGATGTGCTCCATGATGTGTTGTTAGAACCTTTTTATGTCTCTACTCTTTTCGGTGATTCTGTGTTTCCTATGAGGTAGAAGATGTCTCGTTTCCCTATCCCATAGAGCTACCCTTGTTGATTTGGTAGAGCTTGATATGTTCGATTTCAATGTTATTCTTGGTATGGATTGGCTGCACTCTCGCTATGCTTCTGTTGATTGTAGAACTCGTGTAGTCAATTTTTAGTTCCCAAATGAGCCTACCTGAGAGTGGAAGGAGGGAAAATCTATGCCAAAATTTGGGTTATTTCTTGTCTTAAGGCTAAGAAGATGACTTCTAAAGGTTGCTTTTACAACCTAGTTAGGGTGAGGGATATAGATTTTTGTATTGACCAACTTCAAGGGGCAAGTTACTTCTCAAAAATTGACCTTAGGTCGGGTTATCACCAATTAGGGTGAGAGGTGATGATATTCCAAAGATGGGTTTTAGGACTCGGTATGGTCATTATGAGTTTATGGTAATGTTGTTTGGGTTGACTAATACTCAGGCGACGTTTATGGATATAATGAATAGGGTGTTTAGACAATACCTTGAAATGTTTGTGATTGTGTTCATTGAAGTTATTTTGATCTATCCAAGGAGTTAGAATGAGCATGTGGATCATTTGAGGATTGTGTTTCAAATTCTTAAGGACCAACAACTTTTTGCAAAGTTCAGCAAGTGTGAATTTTTTAAGGTCTGTTGCTTTCCTTGGTCATATTGTGGCTAATAAGGGTATTGAGGTAGATCCTAAGAAGACAGATGCGGCCAAGAGTTGGCCTGGACCTCTAACTCCTTCGGATATTAGAAGTTTCTTGGGTTGGCCGGTTATTATAGAAGGTTGTTGATGGATTTTATTCCATTGTCTCTCCGTTGACGGCTTTGACTCAAAAGAAGGGTAAGTTTATTTGGTCGGAATCTTGTGAGAAAAGTTTCCAAGAGTTGAAAAATAGACTTACTTCCGCTCTAGTGTTGACCTTACCGGAATGTACAGATGGTTTAGTGGTGTATTGTGATGCCTGTAGAGTTGGGTTAAGATGTGTGCCTATGCAAAATGGTAAAGTGATTTCCTATGCTTCAAGGAAACTTGAAGTCCATGAGAAGAACTATCCTACCCATGACCTTGAGTTAGGGGCGGTTGTTTTTGCTTTAAAAGATTAGGAGGCATTATTTGCATGGGTTAATGTTGATGTTTTCCCCGATTATAAGAGGTTACAATATATGGGTAGTCAAAAGAAATTGAATCTTACCCAAGAAAGCGGCTAGAGTTATTGAGAGATCTATACATGCGTGTTCTTTATCACCCCGGTAGAGGTAATGGGGTAGTAGATTCTCTTAGTTGATTGTTTATTGGTAGTTGACTCATATAAGTAAAGAAAAAAAATAATTGGTTTGAGATGTTGATAGGTTGGCCCGATTAGGTGTTCAATTAGTGGATTCCACCAAGGGATGGTGTTATGGTTTACAATGGGTCCGAATCGCCTTTTGTGGTGGAGGTGAAAGCTAAGCAAGGTCTTGATCCAATTTTGGTTGACCTGAAATGAGCAGTGCTTAAGGAATTCAAAGAGGCTTTCTCCCAAGGGGGAGATGTTGTGCTTAAATAGCAAGGTTTTTGAGTTTGATGTTCATGATTGGGTTTTTCTTGGAAATTCTACCTATGAAAGGTGTGATGAGATTTGGCAAGTGAGGGAAGCTTAGTCCCTGTTTTGTAGACCCATAGGAAATCTTCAGACATGTTGGTAAGGATACTTATAAGCCTAAATTGCCTAATGAGTTGGCATCGGTGCATCCGGTTTTCCATGTCTCTATGTTGAAAAAGTGGGTTGAAAATCCGACATTCGTAGTCCCTTAGAAGGTTTCAGAGTTGATAAAGTCTTTCTTATGAGGAAGTTCCGGTTGAGATTTTATACCGGCAATTTATGAAGTTAAGAACAAGGAAGTTGCTTCCGTAAAAATTTTGTGGATGAATCATTTAGTTGAGGGTGATACTTGGGAGGCCGAGGCCAATATGATGACCCGTTATCCTCATCTTTTTCCTTTTACTCCTATTCTAGCCTGAGATGATGACTCCCTCTTGAGTTTTTCCTTGTTTTGGGAGTCATGTGTGTTACATGTGTTTTCCATGATTTCCCTATGTTATGCATGTTCATGAGAACCTTATGTTTGGAAAGAAAATGAATTGTGTGATTGATTTTCCTCATCTTGTTGTGCATTGAGAATGAGTTATCTCTATGCTTCGTAAGATGAATTGTTGAACATGCTTTAGATATGCTTTTTTAGAGTAGATTGCATAAAGGCTCGATAAAATGGTGTTGAACATGAGAAGGTAATTCCTCCTAAGAACATGAGAAATGTTGAAGCTTCATGCATAAAAGGTTGTTAGATGTAGTTCTTACTTCTTGTGATGCATTGAGTATGTTTGAGTTGGAGTTGATGTTTCCTCCTTGATTATGTGGATTTAATGTGTTGCATGCATGATGGCCTGCTAGTCTTGAGTCTTTACTTTCGTAAGGTGTCTAGAGCGTCATTCGAGGATGAATGTTCCCAAGGGGGAGATAATGTAACACCCCAGAATCTAGTAAACTAAACTAGGGCTAAGTGTGTGAGGGCTAAGGTCAAGGAAGAGGGCAAAGGCTAAGGGTGAAGGCTAGGGCACCCTAAAAATTTTCTAGGAACTACCCCAGCTAGCACAACCACCACCATGGCCAGTGGTGAGGACCACAATCCTTGGTGTGTCCCGTGGTGGGCTAGGCAGTACCCTCCTCAAAGCTGCCCAAAACAGCCCCTTCTTCACGAGCCACTTCACGGCTCGTGGTGATGACCACGGATCGTGATAAGGCTCATGGAGATGACTTAGTTTTTAGGGGTTAAGGGGTTGGTTTCCTAGTTACTGTATCAAGACCACGAGAGGCACCACGGCTTGTCGAACCTCACGTGAAGGGCTTTTCATAAGACTTAGAGTTTAGGGTCAACTGCAAACGATCATATCTTTTTGCTCAGAACGAATTAGGTTGGCCATGACCTATTAAATTAAAGGTCTCTGAGTCCTCTTTCCAATGCCTCCGAGTTTGACTTATGCCCAAAATAGTGAAGATATGTCAGACTGAAATTCTTCACGACCCATTTGACGGGCCGTGGTGATGATAACGACCCATTTTGGCCTCCATCATGCCATTTCGGCAGTTTCCCGTCAGGGGACTTATTGGGTCTTCTACCAATTATTTCAACTCATTCCTATGTCATTTTTCCCATTCCTAGGACCCTATATAAGTAATTTTAACCCCAAAACTTACCCATTCAAGTCATTATTTCCAAAACCCAAAAGATTTACCCAAAGAAGAAGAAGAAGAAGAAGAAGAAGAAAAAGAAGAAGAACAACAAAAAGAGGAAGAGGAAGAGGAAAAAGTTCAAGCTAGGATCAAGGTCAAGCTACAATTCCTCAATTGAAGCTTAACATTGGGCTTTGTTCTTAAGGTATGATAGCTTTCATCCATGGACATCTTCCATCCATGGAGTTCCTTCAAAATCTCAATTTCAAAAGAGATAGAAATCTCAGTTGTTAGGTTTTGATTCATCAATCATGGGTTCCTTTCAGACTTGATTCTAATGGTTGAATTATATTAAGCATGAATTGATGATTTCCTAGGGTTTTTATGATGTATCCCCAAGAATCCATGTAATTCTCATATTTCTCAATTGTGATTTTATGATATGGGCCTTAGTTGATGAAAGAGGAATGTTATGAATTTATGCATGAAGTGATAGAATGACATGAATTATAATAAAAACCCATGTCTAATGCTTGAATTCTAGATGTGTTAATTTAAAGTAGGCTTTGAACCTTGAAAGGGAAAAGTATGAAATTATGCATGTTTTTATGAAGACTATGTGAATGCTTTAAGAACACTTTGATAGTGAAGTGTTCTACCTCGCACGAGGTAGTGGCAAGGTCTGCGTACACTCTACCCTCCCCAGACCCCACCTAGTGGGATTTCACTGGGTATGTTGTTGTTGTTGTTGTTGTTTTGATAGTAAAGTGTCAATGATTAAGATATTGTTGTTGTGTTGATTGAAAGGCTATTCTCATGAACACATATGAACATGATGTGGAAGGTTTTCTCACATAATGAAGATTCTAAGGTTGAAAGGCTTTCTCACCTAATTGAATTTAAGATTTACATGTAGACATGGACGGTGAACGGTTTTCTCACGCATGATCTAAGTGCTATCCTAATGAACTAAGTTTGATTGATTGTCAAGGAAATCCTTCCATGAAACATGAGTTAAGTCAAGACTTAATAAGTACTCCATGGGATTAATGCTTAGCACTGAGTGGATATTGATTTGAGATGGGAGCCCTCACGTTAGTTGAGTTCGGGTTTCTAGAAGCAATCTCTTGAGATGGAAGCCCTTACGTCAGTCGAGGCCGGGTTTCTAGTAACAATCTCCTTATCCCATAAACTATGTACCCCCGTAGGATATTTAGCTAGTGGATCCACCAAAGCTATCGAATCATGGTTTGACCTTAGGCTAGTAGGACAGCCCTTTTCGGTGTGGGGAACACCGGGTGGTCATGTTATAGCTCACATGGTCTCATGTTGGTTAAGGCTTATCCCCACAAAAAGAACATGAATAATGAACTATGGTTACTCAAGAAACTTTGTATATGAGTTCAAAGATTTTAAAGAAGATAATGACTTATATTGCTTACGTTTTATGACTTATGATTTCTAACCTTTTATATCATGTTTAACTTGGTAAATTGCATGCTTTAAAATGAAATGTCCCTTTTTAGCATGTTTTAAATGTTTTCATGCATAGTTATCATACTTAGTGCATTATTGTACTGATGCATACTCTTGCTTACATTTTTCTCAAATGTAGGGTCCGACAATCAGGGTCAGTTTCGTGGCTAAATGTTGATCTTCAGATTTTGAGCTTTGGTGAGTCCTCATGCTTCGAGCACGGAGTTTTATTGCTTTAGTTTCTATTTCATTGTATTTCCCTTTTTGACATTATGTATGGGCTAGGCCCAATTTCATTCAATATTGTAGTAGATGTCTATGATGAGACAAAGTGTCTAGACTTCCGCTTTCTTTGTAGAAATACTTTTAGACTGGAAATATTGATTTACTCTTATTGTTCTATTTCTTATGTTATGATGACTAAGTGGCTTGTATGGAGTCCTCGGAATTCTATACACCATGTTACATCTAGGGGGTACCCTTGGGTCATGACAAATATAAGTCTCAAAGCCATCTAATACATCATAAGGAAATTTATTGTGACATAACCCATACATAACATACAAAGTCTAGAAGCTGAAATATAGAAAGCAATAAAAGAGTCTTGGTCCTCGGAACATGAGGATTCACCAATCTTCACAATCCCAAAGGGATCAACTAGCAAAAAGTATGGGAGGTAGGAGTGTCAAAACCTACATTAGTGAAACAATGTAGGCACAAGTATGCATTAGTACATGAAAGTATGATATCAATGCATAGGAGTTATGAAATCATGCTAAAAGGACTTAACATGATGCAATGTCAAAGATAAATCATAAGATAACATGTTAGAAAACATAAATACCTTAGAAAGTAACGTTAGTTCATTATTTTGAGAGGTTTGCCATTAACTGACATACACCATTTGAGCTATAACATGGAATCCAGTGTCTATCTCAAACCGAAAAGAGATGTTCTTACTTGCCAGCGTAAGAACCATTAACTTGAGCTAAAATGGATCCACTAGCTAATTTCTATCTAAGACAACCTATGGTGGCACATAGCTAGAGGATAGAGATAGTGTAACTAGAAACATGACCTCTAGTAACAAGAGCGTTACCATCTCAATATCCTTTTGGTGCTAAGCATAACACCCACTGAATATTCATTAATCATATTCATCTTGTTTTCCATTGAAAGACACAGTTAAGTAACAAATCCAGGTTAGAGTTCATTTAGAATAGCTCCTAAATCTTGATTCAACTTAGGTGAGAAAACTTTTCAAACCTATGAATCCTTTATGTGAGGATAATCTTCTCAAAAACAACAACAACAACAACATCAATGCTTTACTTTCAAACCAACCCTAAATAATTTATATCAATTCCATTAAAATAACATGCATATCTTTATAAATTCATCTTTCATAGTTCATAAGCTTAATCATGTGTTCGTAGTCTAAAATTCATGGGTCATGCATGGGTTCATATGATTTCAATTTTAAAACATACAATTACTTCAATTCATGCATAAATAGATAGAAACAATCATTTGATCAACATTTAAAAAAACCCATGAATATTGAATAAAGCCCTAACTTGAGTTGAGAATCTGTATTTACAAAATTGGAGATTTTAAGAACCCTATGGAAGAAAGGAATTACTAGGTGAATACTAACATTCCTTGATGTTAAAAGCCCCAAAATAATGGAGCATTGGAGACTTGAAATTGAATCATAGCGTCTTCTTGTTCCTTAGGTTGAGAGGAATTAAAGAAGTGAATTTTGTTAGGTTTAGGGAATTTAGTAGAATGGGGTTAAAGTGGGTGAATTTAGGATCCAAAGGCTTTATAGGGCTTAGAGTAGGAGGCAAAATGACATAGTTTTGATTTAAAATGAATAGGGAAAAGACTTCAAATCCCCTTAAAATAACTACCAAACTGCTCTACGGGTATACCTATAGAATGTAGAGCTTTCTACGGTTCGTACTTTTCAATCGTAGACCAAGTACTAGGACCTTAAAATTTATCCAACATTGATGGAACCCTTCTATGGTATGTACGACTTCTTACGGTCCATAGACGATAACTGTATAGCTAAACTTGGACTTCAAAATTTCAGTAAGTCTCAATTGTTTCTCGGACCATATCTCTGACTCGTAGATTGATTGACAAAAAATCATAGGAACCGTAGAAAATGTACTGGGACTTGATTTTGGAAAATTTATTTTCCCCCTTCCTACGGTTGCAATCTATGGCCCGTAGAAGCTTCTACGGTCCGTCGATGGGAACCAAAGTCACAACTAGAAACCTTAAAATATTTATTTTCCATCTTTTCCAAATCTAATGTATTATAATATGTTCACCTTGGAAATATTCATCCTAGAATGGGACTCAAGGCAACAATAGGAGGGGTAGGGGAGAAGACATAAAAACCCAACAATAATACAACTTCATCAACAACACATAACCAAGGAGGAATATCAACTCCAAGCTAAAACATGTTCGAAATATCATTTCATAAGGCATACATGAAACTCATACTCTAATGCACATAAACATGGAGAAATCAATCAACTTAACTAATTTTCTCAAAAATCAAGTATTCATGAGTATGCATGCATGAAGAAACATAACAACAATTAAGACACATTAAACCAAAAAGTAGGAACCATAAGGATCTAAATACCTTAAGCTAGAGTAGGATTGGAAGGAAAGAGATGGGGATAATGTGACATCATATTGTCCTCGGCGTGCCAAGTAGCACCCTCAAGCCTTTGATTCCTCCGCAACACTTTTATGGAAGCAACTTTCTTATTTCTCATGTTTTAAATATGTCGGTCCAAAATCTCAACCGTAACTTCTTCATAAGAAATGCTTTCCCTTATACCAAAACCCTCCAATGGTACAATTGATAGCGGATTACCAACACATTTCTTCAATAAGGAGACATGGAAAACTTGATGCACCGAAGCTAATTAGGCAAATAAAGTTCCTAAGAAACTTTACAAATACGCCTCAAAATCTGATATGGGCCCACATAATGGGGACTAAGCTTCCCCTTCTTTAAAAATCTCACTACACCCTTCATGGGTGAAATTATCATGTAGACCCAATAATTTATAACAAACTTAAGATCTAGCATTCTAACATTGACATAAGCATTTGGTTGACTTTGATCTGTTTTCAACCTTTCTCGAATAAGCCAAACTTTCTGTAAAGCCTCATGTATCGATTTGGGACCTACCAAAGAAATCTCACCAACTTCAAACAAACCAATAGTATATCTACACATCCTACCATATAGAGCCTCAAATCGAACCATATCGATGCTTGAATGATAGTTATTATTATAAGCAAACTCAATCGAAGGCAAATG
Source organism: Solanum verrucosum (assembly GCF_900185275.1). NCBI lineage: Eukaryota > Viridiplantae > Streptophyta > Magnoliopsida > Solanales > Solanaceae > Solanum > Solanum verrucosum. The sequence goes on along the minus strand of NW_026020352.1, from coordinate 1,568,071 downwards.
ATCATTCCAATTACCCTTTAAGTCAAACACATAAGCTCTCAACATATCTCTCGAAGTTAGAATAGTATGATCTACATTCCCATCGTTGGAGGATGAAAGGTCGTACTAATCTTAACACTATTGCCAAGATTCTTTTGGATGATTTTGAAAATTGAGAAGTGAAATACGTACAACGATCGAAGATAATGGATAGGGGGGCACTCCATGCAACCTAACTATTTCCCTCAAATAAAACTTAGCATAGTCCTCTGCCGAATAAACAATCTTTATGGGAATGTAATGAGAAAACATCTTCATGCGATCTACAATAAACTAAATTGAGTCTTGTTGCCGCCAGGTGCAGGGTAAACCAAAATTTTCCTACTTAAAAGTTAGAATAATTATATCTTGGGATGAACCTCCCAGCTTTTGATGCTCGACTTTCACTTACTGACAATTTGACAAAATCCATATTATCCTTCTTTATTTGATTCCAACAATAGACCTCCCGCAAGTCACGGTACATCTTGGTAGCTCCCGGGTGAATGGAATATCAAGAACTATGGGCTTCTAATAAGATCTGATCTCGCAAATCATCAACATTGGGAACACACAACTACTTTGATATCGAAGCACACCATCTTCACCTTGGGAGGTTCATGGGAACAACAACTTCTCTATTATCTCGGGCCATCATATATGTATCTGACACTTGGAAAGTGGCTTAAAACTCGGTATGAGTCACTTGCTTGGCCAAAGGATCAACCAGAATTTGAGTAAACCTTGGCTCCACATTATCACCCACATTCTTTCTCGCAAAATCTCTTCGGGGATTCATATCCTAAAAATCATTGAATAAGAGTTAGTAGAAGGACCTTTATAGAGATGAACTCTATGGAACGACTTTAGAGTAGAGAAATAACGAGACTCTACTCAACGTGGCTTGCTAGTTATACTAGGACACTTTTTAAGACCTCATGTTCTTAATACCAAGTTTGTCACAATCCAAAGTACACCTTTGACATAACATGGCGTATAGGACCCCAAGAGGTCCCAAAAGTCCACTTGACATACATACAACATAATTTAATAGACACAAGTAGAATTAATGGAAAAAGTCTCATATGATGGAATAGTTTGACAAAAAAAAGCGAAAGTTTAACCATAGTATGGACAAGCCAATCTAATACATCAAAAGAGTAGTTGGGACCTAACTCATAAATAATGTACAACATCTAAAAAACTAAAGACATAAGAAATCATAGTAAAGGTGACACGGTCTTTGGAACATAAGGACTTACCAAGTCATCACAATCAAATAATTAACTACACACAAGAGAGAGGAGGAGAAGGGCAGACCCTACATTATTAAACCATGTAGGCTCAAATATGCATTAGTGCATGTAAAGTAATAAGTATGGAGAAATTCATATAGCATTAAATCAGAACATATGAGAAAACATGATGTGCATAACCATGCTAAATCATAGTAAAACCTTTGAAAAAATCATAAGTCATAAACATGGTCAATGTATCTTAAAACATTACTAAACCTTCCTAAAAAATTTGAAGTAACATAGTTCATTTTGTGGGATATTTACTATTAACTAATGTAGATCACATGAGCTATAATATGGAATTCGTTGGCTTGCTCCCACATCGAAAAGAGATGTCCTTACTTTCCTAGACAATGACCATAAACTTCTAGCTTAGGTTGATCCATTAGTTATGTCACTTAATACAAATCCTACCGGGGAATGTAGTTAGGAAAAATGAGATTGCTACTACAAACCCGATCTCTACTAATGAGGGAGCCTCAATCGCAAACCTCCTCTCGGTGCTAAGTAAAATCCCAATGAAATAGTCATTTCCACAAACATATCATCATACTTGTAAAAGCATAATTAAGTTACCAATCCAATCTTAAATCATCATGGAGTAGCTCCTTAAATCATGAATCACGCATGAGTGAGAAAACCTTTCCCCAATCATGATTTTTTAATATGTGAGAAAACCCTTTCATAATTTCATTGATTCTTATCTTAAAAGAAACCTTAGATCATAAGCATATTTATCATAAAACATACATAAGCTTACATAAATCATATTCTTAACTTCATAAGCTTTCTTCATAGATTCATTGTCGAAATCACGAATAATGCATGGGTGAGTATGAACTCAATGGAATGGTATGTAATTGAATCTAAACATGCATAGGAAGATTGAAATTGAATAATTAACTCAAAATAAAATAAGACCCATGAAGATTGCATGAACCCTAGTCAAAATTAGGTGAAATCAAATTGGGTCTTGGAGATCTTTTGGGACCCAATGAATTAATGGAATTCATTGGTGAATCCCCACATACCTTGATAAACAAAGATCAAGAGCAATGGAGAAAAGGGAGATTTTAAACATGAAACCCTAGCTTTCTTCCTTAAGGTTGAGAGAAAATTAGAGAGGACAAACTTGGATGGGAATTGCATATTTGAGAGAATAAGAGGGTTTGGTTAGAATTAGGAATTAAAGGGGGTCATATGTCTTAAAATTAGGGTCAAAATGGCATAGTATATGTATGAAATGCAGAGGAAAAGACCCAAATACCCTTAAAAATTAACTATCGGAAATGACATATGGTTGGGACCTATAGTCTGTACTAGTCAACCATAGAACCATTTTTAGAAACCCAAACTTCATCTAACTTCCCACAAAACCATCCTATGATCTATCGTTTCTTGTAAGGTATGTAGACTCCATCCTTAGAACACAAATAATGTCCAAAAAATCTACTAAGTCTAGATACCTTCTACAGGTGCTTTGTACGACTCGTGAAACCATATATGATGAGTAAAATCCTTCCATAGGCCTGGGGTCTTAAATCAAATCTTGTAATCAACTCTACTGGTGGTCAGTCCTATGACCCGCCAAACTTCCAACGGCTCGTCCTGTCTAGTCGTAGGTCAAACTTCAGAAACATGAATTTTCCAAAATCATCTCAACTACATCGACTCACCTTCTACAATCGTAGTCCCTCCTACGATCCATAGAAGGGACTCATCAATCACAGTACCAATGCCAAAAACTAAACTTTCACTTTTCAATTCAACTTTCCAATTTTTGTGGTGTTACAACTAACTAAGGAATAAATACAACAACATACCCAGTGAAATCCCACTAAGTGGGGTCTAGAGAGGATAGAGTGTGCGCAGATCCTACCATTACCTCATGGAGAAAGAGAGGTTTTTTTTCAAAAGACTCTCGACTCAAGTGTATCAAATCCAAGTAGAGGAAGAATAAAATAATAAAGAAAGTATAGTCATTAATAAGTAATGTAGTGCAAAGTCTACAAGAAAGGATTACTCAAAGACATCTTAATAGTGTAATAATTAAGAACACAATAAACCATAAATGGCAAGATCTACAATGGTACAACTAGTACAATGACTACTATCCCTCTACCCTTATACCCGACATCCCCTCCTTTCTATCTAGAGCCATATCCTCAGTAATATGAAGTTACACTATGTCATGTCTAATAACCTATCCCCTATACTTCTTTCGCTTACTTCTACCCCTCTACGTGCCCTCTACCACTAGTTTCCTTACTGAGGTATCAACACACCTCACTATACATGCCCAAACTATATTAATCTCGCTTCCCTCATCTTGTCTGCCATAAAAGACGCTCCCACGTTCTCTCGGATAATCTTATTCCTAATATTATTGCTCCTAGTATGCTCACACATCCATCTCAACATCCGTATCTAAACAACATGCATCTTTTGCACATGTGAGTTCTTTACTGGACAATACTCCAATCCATACAACAAGGATGGTCTAACGAACACTCTATAAAACTTCCCTTTACATTTAGGTAGTACCCTCTTATCATACAAGACTCCAGAGGCAATCCTTTATTTCATCCATTCAGTCTCAATGTGAGTGTGACATCATCATCATTGTCCCCACTACTCTGGATTATAGACCAAAGATACTTCAAACTTACTCTGTTGGGTATAATCTCTTTGGAAAACCTTACTTCCACGCCTCCTTCATGTGAGGCAACATTGAATTTCAAAGCTAAATATTTTATCAGGTCCTAATCAATTTGAACCCTTTGGACTCTAAATTCTATCTTCAAACCTATAACCTAGAACTAACTTTGTCCTCGTGTTTCATTAATAATAATAATGTCGTATTGAAATTGCATACACCATAGAACCACTTCCTAAATAGATCGTGCCAAATCATCCATCACATAGTCAAGTAGAAATTGGCTAAGAACTGATCCATGATGTAGCCTCATTTCAACTAGGAAGTGCTCTGAGTGTCTTTCTACCATTCTTACCCAAGTCTTGTCTCGATTATACATGTCCTTATTACCCTAATATATACCAATGTTACACCTTTCACCTCCAAACACCTCTAGGGGATATCCCTCGAGACTTCAACATATGCCTTTTCAAGATCAATGAATGAAGGATGATATTTCCTGGTACCCTATAAGATCTCTATCAGAAGTGTTGCACGCTTCACACCAATAATGAAGACTCTACTAGATGTGACTTCATAAATATCCTTCAAATTTTGAAATTAATTCTCTAAAACTATATTTCTCATGCCCTACGTTTTCACCCTAGGAAAGACAAGAACCCAATGTCATTACTGTCTCGAGTGTACACTTAGTCATAATACTATTACGTGTACTTAAAGATAAGTAGAAGCACTGAAGTGTAAGTTAAGAACTTTAAACTATTGAAATAAAGTAGAAAAATATACTTTTTTAAAATACAAATGATTAAATTCATACTCAACTAACTAAATATTTGTGAAGCCTCTAAAACTCAATAAGAAGTACAGTCGATTAGGACACGACCTCCGATCTACCTTTCGGTAATGAACCAACTACTAACTATGGAGATGAAATAAATATGACTAAATCTTAATAGCAGAGAGGACTCACCAAAGCTGAGGGTACTGGAGTTAACAAAATGTCTTGCATTGTGTCTGAATCCTAGACTCTATATCATAAAGTGATACAAATCTGACTGACGTCATTTCATGAAATGTATGATATATAAAATAGATTAATTAAAATTGTACTATAACATATAAATATGCACAAAAGAACATGAATATGATAGACATTAAGATCATGAAATATCCTAATATTGAAATCTATGAAGCATTATGATTATCGAAATTAATTTGTGCCACTAAAGAACTTAAGTTGAACTTCTAAAACTAAGCAACTGATAACTAAACTTAATGTTTGCTAATTAAAGATATATAAGCAATGCATTTTCTTCAAAACTCTTCATCACCGTTGGCCTTAGGCCATGAGTCATACATTAAATAAAATATTGTATTTTTTTGATTTGGGGAGTTTCTTATAATCGACATACCACCATATGAGCACATCATCACTATCATCGCCTCGCTTGGAGACCATCATATATCTTGCAATAATATATTAAACAACTGAATTATGGATTCATGTTGAGCCTTTTGGACTGAAAGAGGGATAGTCTGACATACCAATATATATGTCCCTACGCTGGCTACATAGTTTTAGGAATATGTGTGATATGAACCCATATGCCTTATCTATGCTAAATAATCCTCCCAAAACATACTATTTGCTCATAATAATTATCAAACTTGATCTAAAAGTAATTTCATGTTGAGGATCTTTGTGCTAAAAAATGTTGATAGAACTATTCATGATTAAAAAGTTTGGTTTTCTACATCATAAAAATATAATAAACATAGATTTCTAATCAAAATACTAGCTTCTTCATAATTTTGTTCAAAATTCATTGAAGATTTGTGATAAATCATGAAATAAGAACTTTCTTTTATATCTCATTTGGATATGATAATGTTTTAAAACATGTGAAGTAATTATGCATTATGCCCTCAAAAACGAACACCACTCTATTGTGTCTTATCTCCAAGTGTTGTATTGATAACATGCTAATTTTTTTTAGATCTAATGGTATCTGCAACACTGCTTATAAACTGGTCACAAAAGTCATTTTCAATAGAATCAAGCTCTCCCTTCAAAAGATCATTGGCCCCCGTCAATCTATCCTTCACACAAATTGGAGTCTTTAATGATTCTATCATTATCAAAGAGTACATCTCCCACATCAGGAAAATGAAAATGAAAGGGAAAATCACCAATATGATTATCAAATTGACCTAGAAAAAAGATTTGATAGACTCAAATGGTTATACATCATGGACACTCTAGCCTTCATTAACTTCCATTGAAACCTCTCAAAGCTCATCATGTTATGTGTTAGTACTAGATCCATTACCTATTACTTCAAACCTTTCATAGATGATAGCTAGAGATATCCCATTTCCCATACCTATTCATCATGAAGAGATTTTCCAAATCAATAAATAATGAGGTTAGAACAAAAATTGAACTTCTATTGGTAACTATCTGTTTGGCCCCAAACTTTCTTAACTCTTATTTGTTGATGAAATCAACCTTATACCTAGGTCCAATGACAAAAACTTCTCCACTCTTAGAGAGTTTAACAACAAATCTAGCCAAAACTTGATTTTTCCAAATTAAAAACCATCTTATCAGCCAACTATTCAGAAGATGATAGTACCGCCTTGTCAACTAGTCTTATCGTTCGATCTATGATACTCCTTTGACAATTATATTGGCTTATTTATTTTCCAAAAAAGACTTGCAATAATGAATCATGAACTATGACCTTAATTGGAAAGAGTTGGGTGAATTTTTTATCTGCAATAGAAAGGTGCATTAATTTGATTAACAGGCCATCTAGGAGGGGTGGGGGCACCACAAACCTCATTATGTCTCTCTAGCCCTGCCTTATTGTCCCCATCGTTTGAATTCAACTTTTTGACCTTTGGTGATAGGTGCAGTTCACTCAACAATGCAATACTCAGTAAAATGAGAATAACAACTTGCTCAAACATCAAATTTAGAAACATTTTTTTGCACTGGAAACTAGGCTAAAAAATCTTTAATATGATAGGTTATGGTCCACATAATTATTCATATTGAATTTAACCCATATATGAACTTACATGAACACTTAATGGTTAGGGAAACTTTCAACTCAACTTTGTCATAAAGGTTACTTATCACCTTATTTCACATCCAATACACTTCTAACACTAAAAAAAAACCCTCACATTTTATAACAATAAAAGTTTAACCCAGTTTGGTCAGACTACATCCAGAGAAATGTTCAAAGAATAGCCTAAGTTTTGATTTGTCACAGTCTTTTTCCAGAATATGAAGATTGAACTTATCAATAAGTATGACTCCCTCCTCAAATTTGATCAAGATTTATGGAAAATCAAGTTTCAAATAAATTGTGTCAATGAGGGTGACTTCAACACCAAATTATTTCATACCACGGTTCTTAACAGAAGGAGGAGGAGGAGGAGGAGGAGGAGGAGGATGAGAATGAGGAAGAGGAAGAATAGAGGAAGAGGAAAAGGAAGAAGATGAAGACGAAATATGATCCTTCCTATCAAATATATGGTTGGATATAGGAAAAATGATAAAAGTAAGCACAGTGGGGACATTGACAAGGATATCACACACCATAATTGTGTGGCATGGATGAAGTGGAGGCTGTCCTCTGGAGTCTTTTGTGATATATAGTACCACAAAAACTCAATTTCTATAGAGTGGTGGTTAGACCGACTTTTTTGTATCAGACTGGGTGGCAGACTTAGTGTTTGATAATCAAGAAATTCAATGTTTAGAAGATGCATATTAAGGAGATGAGGTGGATACTTGGTCATTCTAGGAGAGATATGATAAAAAAAATGATGATATTTGAGATTTGGTTGGTCTAGCCTCTTTGGCCGACAATATGACAGAACTGACATTAAGATGATTTGGACATGGGAGGAGGAGAGGTATGGACACACTAGTAAGATGGTGTGAGAGGTTTATTATCAAAGGTACGAGGAGGGATTGAAGTAGGTCGAAGAAGTATTAGGGAGAGGTGATAAGATAGGATATGACACAAATTTGGGTTACTAATGACATGACCCTGGGATTTGTTGCACTTGAGCTGAGGGAATTTCAATAACAGCCTCTCTACCTCAATAAGGTTGTGGTAAGGTATGCGTAAATTCTATCCTCCCCAGATCTCACTTATGGAATTTCACTAGGTATGTTATTGTTGTTGTTGATTACATTTCTTATTTTTCAACACACTCTATACCACTGAACACTCATCATTCCCCACTATTAATATTTCCCCTGCTAATAGACCTAACACCCTTCATATTTCTTTATCCTTACTTTATATGCCTCTTTGGGGACTTCAAAGATACTTGCAATCCTCAAATTCCTTAAACCTCTTATGGATCCAGACCTTAATGTTATCCACCCCTTCTATTTCCATAAATATAAGGCTAGTATAATGCATTAATCTATCCCTTTCTATAGGCATATCTTTGAATCATGCGCTATACCTTTATAGATGAACATCACTTTGTTGAGTCTTATCAATAAGTGCAGCAATTCTATTAAGCTAGAAAACATCAGATCTACTTATATGTGTAACACTACTTACAAACTGGTCAGAAAAATCATTTTCAACAAAATCAAGCTTCTCATTCCAATGATCATTAGTACCTGTCTGGCTAGCTTTCAGAAAAATACGAGAGCCTATGCTAATTATATCATCATCCATGAGTATACATCACACTTAAAGAAAATAAAAATAAAAAAGGAAACCACCGACATGATCTGAAAAGTAGACCTAGATAAAGAATTGAATTTACATACATCATGGACACTTTGACCTTCTTTAACACCCCTCAATACCTCTCCAAGCTCCTCATGTATTATTCTAGTACTAGCTTATTTTTCATTCTTTAAAATTGGGAAAGATCTAATTACTTCAACCCTTCTAATATGTGCGTTAGAGAGATCCCATTTTTCTTACCACTTTATCATGTGTAAAAAGAGACTTATCCAGATCTATGGAGAGTGAGTTAGACCAAAACTTAAACTCATATTGGTATCTATCCATCAGAATATAAACTTTATTACCTCTTCTTTGTTGATGACATAACCCTTCTCTCTAGGACCAATAACTAGAACTTCTCCACAATCACCCACACTCATATAGATTCAACAAAAGATCTGGCCGAATCTAAAATCATCTTCTCAACCAACAATTTATAGGATGATAGTACTTTCTTCTAAACTACTCTCAACATTTGAACTAGACCCTACTTTGACGGATATCTTGGCCTTTTATATTCCTTAAAAGAAATGTCATTAATGAATCATGCACTATACTTTTAGTTCGATGAACTTGGATGAATTTTGCATCTATAATAGTGCGGGGAGGGGGGGTCATAACATAGACCCAATCATGACTCCCCTTGTTTGACTTGAAGTCCCCATCACACCTGAGGGTTATTCTTTCATCCTTCTAATATTCCGTGACAAATGTGGCGCTATCAATATTGTGATGCCCAGTAAAATAGGCATCATATCTTGCCTAAATATCGGATTAACAAGCAATTTATTGTATTTGAAACAAGACTCAAATACCTTTAATTCAAAAGGTTATGAGTTATATAGATATTCATATTCTAGGATATATGTTTTTTGAAGTGGACCCTTGTTTGAACTTACACAAAAAGTTAATCATTAATGAAGTTTTCAACTCGACTTTGTGTTAGATATTATTTATGACCTCAACTCACATCCAATATATTTTCCATACTTAAGAGTTAACCTTTACAGCTAATAACAATAAAAAGTTCACCCAATTTAGCCTAACTGCATAAATAGAATGGTTAAAGTCGTAGTTGAACATTTGAGGTGTTACCGTCATCCTCCAAATTTTTGAGATTAACTTCTCAATAAATATGACTATCTACTAGTATTTGAGTAAGATTTCTGGAAAAACAAATCCATCCCAATGAGGGTGACTCTGTGCTAGATTTCTTCGTACCTTCACTAATACTAGAAAATGAAGAAATAGGATCATTTCTATTAAAAATGAGTTTGGTAACTGGATCAATGATCAAAATGATATTAAGGATTACACTTTTACTTCTTTCCATACCTTCAACATCACTGAACATTCCTCATCCCCATAATTAGTACCTTTCCTCACAATAAACTCAACAATCTTGATAATGCCTCATTCTAGGAATTGGATGCCCCTCTAAGGACTTTAAAGATCCTTACAGCTCTTAAGTTCCTTAAAATCCTTTAAGTCTCCAGGTCTTGATAGAATCTCTTCCTTCTTATGCCATAAGTATAGGGACAATGTAGGGGATAAAGATATCACTTTCTACTAGGATGTATTTGATTCGTGCACTATCCTCTTACAAATAAACAACACTTTGTTGAGTCTTATTCCATTGAGCAACAATACTAACATGCTAAAAACATCAGATCTATTGGTGTAACACCCCATATCCTAGATAGACCAGATTGCATATTTCAGATTTGCAGGTGCAATGCACGGTTGCCACCCACGGACCGTAGGATGACCCATGGTCTGTTCTGGTGGTCCGTGGTTCACCATCAGCAACCCTCCCCAGAAAGGCCAAAAAAAAAATCTAAGTCCTGACCCACGCTAGGATCTACAGATTGTAAGTCAGACCACGGTCTGTGGTCCAAGGCCGTAGGTCAGACCCTCAAATTTCAACCCCAGACGCCAATCGACGATTGACCAGCACAGACCATTGATGATTGCATAATCAATGACACAACTTCCGATGCAAGTGTCTACTATCGTGCAATAGTATAATAACCCAACCAAGGGTTGGAGTCGAGTCCCAAGGGAGTGGTTTCGAGAATTAATAGAAAAATAAAATTCAGTTCTAACTAGTCGTAGCTAAAGACATTAACGATTAAAAACATTGTAAGTTAAAGGGGGACACAAAAGTGTCAAATATCTATTTGGTGGTTTTGTCACAAGTCTAGCAAAAATAGTAGAAATAACAAAGAAATCTATGAATGAGAGTGGATTCTTGGGATGTGACCGGAATACGGGTTAATCTAAATTGATGGGTACATGCTTTCGATAAAATATATGTAGGGTAATAGTGACTAGGTTAAGTTATATGTGGGAATAAATTCTCTCTCTAGCAACTTACCCCATTTGAAATGGGTTCCTCTCGGACACCCACTTGCCGCATGAAGGCTATCATATGCCTTACCCCACTCACTCTCTCGAGCTGAGCGTTAGGATATGGACTAAGGCTCACCCTATCGGGTTGAACCTCATGTCCACCCACTCCTTAGGCCATCAGTCTAGCGGTCTTGGTTTCGCGACCTCTCTCTCGAGCAAACCAAAAACACATGGGTGATTTTGTATTTGCAACTACAAACCCATTAAATTAAACCACAACCACTAGGTGAAATCACCATTAAAATACATTTAACCTATTAGCAAGCAAGACCCAACAACAATCTTAACCCATATTCACTAAATCACACCCCAAGAGTTGGGGGTTTTAGCCACACATCAGGAGATAGAAATTTATACCTAAATGAGCTTGCATTCAAATGGGTATGAAGATTTAAGTCTTGTTACAGACCAAGAATGAAGAATCCAAGAGACCCAAGTCCAAATCCTTGGAGATGAAACCCTCTTCTTCTTCAAGTTTTCAAAACCTTCTCAAACTCAGAGAAAAAATAAAAAGTACTAAAAGTTATATTAATTGTTTCACACTAAAAATCTCTTACTAAAAATCTAATGATACTCAAAATATGATGCTAAGCTAAAACTCTCTATGAGTATTTATAGTTTTAAAGAAATCTGTGTTGCAGCGAACATTAGTCAGAATCATCGATCAACTCGGCGATTCGGCCTTTGGTGTAGTTCATCGCCGTCTTGCCCCATCCTTCGGCTTCGTCATGCTCTGGTCATTGGGAGACATAGTACTACTTCGCGAAACTTCTCGGTGATGCATCGACTGCTCCCTTTTTCCGCCAATTTGATCCTTTCCTTCAAGCTCAGCACACTGAAACAAAAGGCAAAGTGAGACCCTTCGGCGACTCGCGAAGTGGACTCGACGATCCTCAGGCCTTCATTTTCTCATTCTTTTCTGCCTTTTTGTTCCTTTTTGCGCCTAAGTGTCCATGCTTCCACTAAAACGTCAAATACCTAAAACTTAAGTGTTTTCATCAGATATTTAGACTAAATAAGAATCTGAGGACACTATTTCTATTAAAATAAAGCCCTAATTGAGTCCAATTTGTGGACTCATCAACCATCGGTCCTGCCACGGTCCATCGGTCCAGTCCATCAAAGGCCTCGACAATAGTTAAGTCAAGGGTCGTTTGGTCTTTTCCTTATGCGTTGGACCCCTAAATTGGGTAGCTTTAATTAGTTTAAGCCTAGTAAACTAAGTAGAACCTACCCTAGTCTCATCATTCTCAAAATAATCAATCAAACAAGAAAAATAGAGGAGAAGAAGTCGACCATCCTTAGTTAAAGAGCGCAACAAATTTTCATCGATTCCAGCACCAAAATTGAAAGATGTCTCCATGGAATTCGTCACCAGGTGTGTGGGATTTCATTGGTGGATTCCTTTCATCCATTAGGTCCCTAGAATTCACTCAGATTCTTGATTCATATAATATCAACTAGACCAAGGGTTTCTAGTCTCTCAACATATCAATATGAATTAGTTAGTTTAATGTTCCTAATTAGATTATCATGATGTTAGTATGGTTTTTGAGTATATTCTTTCATAAATTCAGAACCCTAGCTATGTAGTTCTTTTTGTTCATTAATTACACATGCTAGGTCAGATATTTCAGATAAACATGCGTCAGATTTGAATGTATCATTATCAGTACATTAATGTTGCATTTTGAGTTAGCATATCAGTATTTTTAGCTATCTAGAATGATAGCCTTTCAGTCATAAATTGCTAATATATATATTCTAACTGGGAGAAGCTTAATACCGAGTAGATTAGGGTCAGTCACCTGCAAGTTCGAGAACTACGTGCCCCATAGTTTGTAAGTCCCCTCTATGGACAACATTTTAGTGATCATTCAAGTCATACCTCTATACCTCTGGCAAAGTTTATTGGGTCCTCTCGATGGGGCGTATACATCGGTCTCCACATTTAGCTCATGTGGTTTTATGTTGGTTATTAGTAGCTCCCATAGTTCATGCTGATTTTATTGCATTGACCATGTTATCAGTACAGTTCATGATTCAGTCTCAGCATGTTATAAAGTTGGTCATTGCATTCAGTTAGCTCATGTACAGTATCTTCAGCATCCTTATCATGTTCATATTATATCATTGCTTTATTGCTTGTTCAGTTATGTTATTGTTCAACTTTACTCTATCATGCGTGCTCAGTACCTTCCAAGTAATGAGGCATACTCTGCACTACAACTTCTCATGATGTAGGTTCAGGTTCTCATCTTCCAGATCACTCATAGATCGGTTCCCAATCTTCAGTTCAGCATCATCACTGGTGAGTCCTCATTCTTCGAGGACGAGTGACATGATTATGTTCCTTTGCTTTTAGTCTTTAGTTTCAGTATTTTCTAGATCTAGCTGGGGCATGTCCCAGCATTTCTAGTTAGTATAGGCTTTATTTCAAACATAGTTAGAATCAACTTTAGTGTTTGAATTTAACTTTTCAGTTGTTGTTAAACTCTCAGTTATCATATATTCAGATATTATATGGGTATTGCCCATCATTTTAGTTTATCTCATGTTTTAGCTTCCGCATTAGTTATATATTTCAATATTTGTAAAGTATGCTTATGATATGCCAGCTCAGCGATAGCTTGGGGTCGCTTGTGATCCTAGGTCCCGTGTTCGCTTCCTTGGGGGTAGCTTAGGGTGTGACAAACTTGGTATCATAGCATTAGGTTTAGGAGTTCTATGATGTCTGAAAAGCTACACTAAGTAGAGTCTCTTTCATGGGTGTGAAGTGCACCACATCTAATGAGAGGGAAGCTACGATGTGTTTTAGGAAAACTTTACTCTCTTTGTTACTCTTATCGTGCGTAAGGTATGATCGAATTCCTCATTCTAATCTGTCATTATGCACTTAACACCATGCCTTCTCGTAGAGCTTACGGAAGGAGTGCTAATGCATGCAATGATAATGCAAATCCTCTAGTCCCAGACCATGAGGTTTCAAACTCAAATTTTTGGAATATGATTCCACTTTTGGCTCAATGTATGACCAACCAGAACAATCAATGGGTTCCAGTTCCTACTAATAAAAATGGTGGATCAGTGGCAGCTAGAGTTTGAGATTTTGTTAGGATGAATCCGCCTAAGTTTTTAGGGTCACAAGTTGATGAGGACCCACATAACTTCATTGATGAGGTTAAGAAAATCTTTGTAGTGATGGAAGTGACTGGTAGTGATAGAGTGGAATTGGTATCCTACCAACTTAATGATGTGGCTCATATATGGTTCACTCAGTGGAAAGATAACAGGGGCTACATTATCTTTTGTAACTCCTTATATAGTAGTAAACTTCGGTGTTAGTCCAGAAACTCTCTCAGAATCCTTCTCAGTCTCTACTCCAATTGGTGACCTAGTTATAGCTAGACGGGTATACAGAAATTGCCCTGTCACAGTCTCTCAGAAAGTCAACTCAGCAGATCTTGTAGAGTTAGAAATAGTAGACTTCGAGGTCATTCTAGGCATGGATTGGTTACATTCCTGTTATGCCTCAGCCGATTATAGAACTAGGATTATTCGTTTTTCATTTCTAGACTAACAATTATTAAAATGGAAGGGTAGTAGTTTAGCACGTGAGTTGATTAATTTCTTACCTTAAGGCCAGAAAAATGATCTCTAAGGGTTGTCTCTATCATCTAGTTTGGGTTAAGGATTTAAGCTCCGAAACCCCAACTCTTAAGTCAGTTCCCAGAAGTATTTCCAAAAGATCTTCCCGGACATTCTCCTGAAAAGGAAATCGACTTCGCAATTGATTTCCTTCCAGATACACAACCTATTTCTATTATTCATTACATAATGGCTCCAGTTGAGCTTAAGGAATTGAAATAGTGCATGAAAGGCCTTCTAGATAAGGGCTTCATCACACCCAGTATTTCCCCATGAGGTGCACCAATGTTGTTTGTAAAAAAGAAAGATGGTTCTCTTAGAATGTGCATTGACTATAGGCAGTTGAACAAGGTCATAATCAAGGATAGGTATCCTATCCCCAAGATTGATGACTTGTTTTACCAACTTCAGGGTGCTAGTTATTTCTGAAGGATAGACCTCAGATGTAGTTATCATCAACTCAGTGTCAGAGATAGTAATATTCCAAAAATAGACTTCAAAACTCGGTATGGTCACTATGAATTCGTAGTTATGTCATTTAGACTAACAAATGTTCCTGCAGCTTTCAAGCATTTGATGAACATAGTGTTCAATCGGTAATTGGACTCATTCATTATCGTCTTTATTGATGATATCCTCATTTACTCTAGAAATGAGGAAGAACATGCGAATCATTTGAGGGTTTTCCTTCAAACTCTCAAAAATCGTTATTTATTCGCTAAGTTTAGCAAATGTGAGTTTTCGTTGCAATCCGTTGCTTTTCTTGTGAATGTTTTGTCTACTAAAGGGATTCAAGTGGATTCCCAAAAAATTGAAGCAGCGAAACAATGGCCCAGACCTACCTCTCCAACAGATATCAGAAGCTTATTGGGTTTGGCTAGCTATTATAGAAGGTTCGTAGAAGGATTTTCATCCATAACCTCTCCATTGACTAAGTTAACTCAGAACAAGGTTAAGTTTCAGTGGTCAGATGATTATGAGAAAAGTTACGCAGAATTGAAAACTAGATTGACTACGTCTCCAATTTTAAATCTACCAGAGGGTTCAGACTGTTATGTTATCTATTGTGATGCATCTAGAGTCGGCCTTGGTTGTGTGTTGATGCAACGAGGTCAGGTTATAGCTTATGCTTCTAGAAAACTTAAGGTGCATGAGAAGAACTATCAAACTCATGACCTCGAGCTTGCAGCATTAGTGTTTGCACTTAAGATTTGGAGACATTACTTGTATGGTGTTTACATAGATGTGTTCACAGAACATAAGAGCCTTCAATATGTGTTCACCTAGAAATAGTTGAATCTTTGCCAGAGAAGATGTCTTGAGTTCCTCAAGGATTATGATATTAGTGTGCATTACCATCCTAGTAAGGCCAATGTAGTAGCAGATTCCCTTATCAGACTATCTATGGGTAGTGGAGCACATGTTGAGGAAGAAATAAAAAATCTAGCAAAGGATGTTCACAGGCTTGCTCGCTTAGGAGTTCGCCTTATGAGAAAATCAAAGGGTGTTGTAAAAGTTCAGAATGGCTCAAAATCTTCATTGGTAGCGGATGCTAATGAAAAACAAGACAATGATCCTATATTGCTTCAACTGAAGGGTGCAGTTCATCAATAAAGGGTTGAGGTTTTCTCCCAAGGGGGAGATGGTGTGCTTCGTTATTAGGGTCGACTATTTGTTCCTAAGGTGGGTGAGTTGAGACAACAGATTCTTGCAGAAGCCCATAATTCCAGATATTCTATTCATCTAGGCACCACTAAGATGTACCTCTATCTACGAGAAGTCTTTTGGTGGAATGGCATGAAAAGGGATATAGCAGATTTTGTGGCTAAGTGCCCTAATTGTCAGCAAGTAAAGGTAGAACATCAGAAACTAGGAAGTATGACTCAAGAGATCCATATTCCTACTTAGAAGTGGGAAGTGATCAACATGGACTTCATTACAGGTTTACCTCGTACTCGCAGACAACATGACTCTATTTGAGTGATTGTTGACACAGTTACTAACTCTGTACGCTTTTTGGCTATCAAGACTACAGATTCGGCAGAGGACTACGTCAAGCTTTACATTAATGAGATAATCAGGTTGCATGGGTTTCCTTTGTCTATCATCTCAGATAGAGGTCCTTAGTTTACATCTCATTTTTGGAAGTCAGTTCAGAAAGTTCTTGGTACTTAAGATAATCTTAGAACAACATTTCATGCACAGACGGATGGTCAGGCAGAGCGTACCATTCAGACCTTAGAGGACATGTTGAGAGGTTACGTGATCAATTTCAAGGGTAGTTGGGATGATCACCTTCCTCTTATAGAGTTCTCCTACAATAACAGTTACCAATCAATCATTCAGATGGCCCTTTATGAGGCATTATATGGGCATAGATGCAGATCTCCTGTTGGTTAGTTTGAAGTAGGTGAAGCAGCCTTGAGAGGACCAGATTAAGTTCATGAAGCTATGGAGAAAATGTATATCATTAGAGATAGGCTTAATACAACCCAGAGTCGTATGAAGTCCTATGCAGATGTAAGGAGAAGGGAATTAGAGTTTAAAGTTGATGATTGGGTTTTCCTAAAAGTGTCACCTATGAAGGAGGTGATGAGATTTGGCAAGAAAGGGAAACTCAGTCGTATATATGTAGTCCGTTACAAGATATTAAAAAGAGTTGGAAAAGTGGCTTATGAGTTAGAGTTACCTATAGAACTAGCAGCAGTACATCCAGTCTTTCATATTTCGCTGTTGAAGAAGTGTGTGGGTGATCTAGCAACCAAGTACCTTAAGAAAGTGTGGCTGTGAATTATAATCTCGCTTATAAGGATGTGCCAGTTGAGATTCTTTATCGTTAGATTTAAAGGTTGAGAAACAAGGAAGTCACTTCAGTTAAGGTTTTGTGGAGTAGTCAATCCATAGAGGGAGCTACTTGGGAAGCAGAAGCAGACATAAAGGCCAAGTATCCTCACCTCTTTCCTTCCGATTCCATTCCAGTTTGAGGTAATAGTTCCTCTTCAGTTTTCCAGTCATTCATGCGTATATCCAGTCTTAGTATCATGTTTTTTCAGTTTATATTTGCATTTTCAGCGTATTTACATGTTCTTGGAACTTAGTTCAGTCAGAAATCAGTTTCTAGAAATTTGTGGTAGGGTTTGCAGCTCTTTCCCTCCATCTTTAGCAAGTTTAGTCTTCATTCGAGGATGAAGGTTCCCAAGAGGGAGATAATGTAAAACCCCATGTCCTAGACAGACCTGATTGCAGATTTTAGAGTTCCAAGTGCAACCCACGGTTGCCACCCATGGACCGTAGGGTGACCCACAGTCCGTTCTGGTAGTCTGTGGTTCACCATCAGCAACCCTCCTCAGAAAAGCCCAGAAAAATATTATAAATCCTGACCCACGCCAGGACCTAAGTACCGTAGGTCAGACCACGGTCCGTGGTCCTAGGCTATAGGTTGAACCCTCAGATTTCAGCCCCAGATGCCAAACGACAGTTGACCAACACAGACCATCAATCATGCCACGGTCCATCAGTCTGGTCCGTCGATGGTCCCAGCAAAAGTAAGTCAGCGGTCATTTGGTCTTTTCCCTATGTGTTAGACCCTTAAATTACGTCATTTAACCCCTAAACTATGTAGTTTTGATTAGTTCAAGCCTAGTAAACTAATTAGAACCTAACCTAGTCTCTTTATTCTCAAAATAATCGATCAAACCAGAGAAATAAATGAGAAGAAGTCGACCAATCCTAGTTCAAGAGCACAATAAGTTTTCATCAGTTCCAACCCCAAAATAGAAAGATTTCTCTATGGAATTTGTCACCAGGTATGTGGGATTTTACTAGTGGATTCCTTTCATCCACTAGGTCCCTAAAATTCAGTCAGATTCTTGATTCCCTTAATATCAACTAGACCTAAGGTTTCTAGAATTTCAGTAGATCAATATGAATTAGTTACTTTAATATTCCTAATCAGATTATCATGATGTTAGTATGGTTTTTGACTAGATTCCTTCATAAATTAAGAACCCTAGCTATCTATTTCTTTTAGTTCTTGAATTAAACATGCTAGGTCAGATATTTCAGATATAGATGCCTCAAATTTGAATGTTTCATTATCAGTACATTAATGTTGCATTTTCAGTTAGCATGTCAGTATTTTGAGCTATCCAGAATTACAACATTTCAGAAATAAATTGCTAAATTATATATTATAATTGGGAGAAGCTTAATACCGAGTGGATAAGGGTCTGTCACCCGCAAGTCCTAGAACTACGTGCCCCATAGTTTGTAAGTCTCCTTTGTGGGCATCATTTTAGTGATTACACCACTCATGCCTCTATACCTCTGGCATGGTATATTGCGTCCTCTCAATTGGCTTATACATTGGACTCCACATTTAGCTCATGTGGTTTTATGTCGATTATTAGTAGCTCCCACAGCTCAGTCACATTCTATTAGATTGACCATGTTATCAGTACAGTTCAGGATTCAGTCTCAGCATGTTATAAACATGGTCATTGAATTCAGTTAGCTTATGTTCAGTATCTTCGGCATCCTTATCATGTTCAGATTATATCATTACTTTATTGCTTGTTCAGTTATGTTATTGTTCAGCTTTACTCTATCATGTATTCTCTGTACCTTTCAAGTAATGACGCATACTCTGTGCTACATCTTCTCATGATGTAGGTTCAGGTTCTCAACTTCCAGATCATGCATAGATCTGTTCCCGATGTTCAGTTCAGCAGCATCAGTGGTGAGTCCTTATTCTTCGAGGACGAGCGACATGATTATCTTCTTTCGCTTGTCTTTAGTTTCAATATTTGCTAGATCTAGTTGGGGCATGTCCAAGCATTTCTAGTCAGTAGACGTTTTATTTCAGACATAGTTAGAATCAACTTTAGTGTTTGAGTTTGACTTTTCACTTGTCGTTAATCTCTTAGTTATCATATATTCAGACGGTATATGGGTATTCCCCATCATTTCAGTTTAACTCATGATTTAGCTTCCATATTAGTTATATATTTTAGTATTTGTTAAGTAGGCTTATGATATACTAGCTCAGGGTTAGCTTGGGGTCACTTTTGATCATAGGTCCCGTGTCCATGTCCTGGGGGTAGCTTGGGGCGTGACAATTTGTATCTAGAACACTACTCACAAACAGGTCAGAAAATCATTTTCAATAAAATCAAGCTCTTCCTTCCAATGACCATTGGTCCTAACCAATGTAGCTTTCACACTATAAGGAGTGCCTTGATAATTCTATCATCATCCATGAGTATATCTCCCCCTTCAATAAAAGGAATGTAAAATGGAAAATCACCAACAAGATCTAAAAAATAGACTTAGGAAAAAAACATGATTGGTCATACATCATGAACATTCTAACCTTCTTTAAGTTCCCTTAAAACATTTCCAAGCTTATCTTGTTCTATGATAGTCCTA
This sequence comes from Solanum verrucosum, assembly GCF_900185275.1. Taxonomy (NCBI): domain Eukaryota; kingdom Viridiplantae; phylum Streptophyta; class Magnoliopsida; order Solanales; family Solanaceae; genus Solanum; species Solanum verrucosum. Next base: position 1,547,840 of record NW_026020352.1, on the reverse strand, counting down.
GCTCCATTTTGCAGTTTTTAAATGGGGAGAGAACTAGTTCCTTCAACCCTTCTAGATATGTTAGGTAGAGATACCCCATTTATTATACTATTTCATCATGTGTGTAAAGTGGCTTTCCAAATAAAAAGAGAGTAAAGTTAGAGCAAAAATTAAAATCCTATTGGTATCTATCCACCTGGCCCCATAGGGACATTAATAATACCCAACTAGTCATAATCTATAGGGGACCCTAGGTGTCTATTTACTGTACCATCGTGGTACCCTGTTCATCTTATAATCACTCATCTATAATATAACATCATACTCAAATCACTCTTCATAAGAACAAATATATATATATATATATATATATCCTGAATTCTCTCAATATGTCTCTACATGTTCTCTGTCCAGTTATCGCTCATGATAATAACAAGCACATACTAATATCACAAGTGCATATCAAAATTAAAGGTTATTTAAATACATGGTTTAAAAATTAACAATTTATTCATACAAACATTGTAAAGCCAATAAATATCAACCATAAACTATGTTTAAGGACTAGTCAGACATGTTATATTGAATCCTAATATATACAAGCAACTAATCAAAGTTAAACTCCAAATAAAACATAACTACACTAACCAAAAAATTTGAACAAGCATGATATTTCATGTTAGACGTTCCTTTCCTCAATGCCTTAGAATGATCAATGTATAAAATAATCAAGTACAAGAGTAATTCAATCATCTACTCCTTAGACAATATCTTTGGGAATTGAAACTGATAAGATGTTGATGTATCTACTTATCTAGACCTTAAGCTTACACTTTTGTTCTTATTTGTGAAAAAAATATAATGTATTACAATGTTTTATCTTACGAGTGTCACGCCCCGAGCTACCCCCGAGACGCGGACACGGGACCTAGGACCACAAGTGATCCTAAGCTAACCCTGCTGGCATGATCATGAGCATACTAAAGATAATAAACTGATGCGGAAGCTAAATCATAAATAAACTGAAGAGATAGGGAATACCCACATACTATAACTGAGATATATGAAAACTGATGAGTTTAATACAAAGAAGCTATTAACTCAATACTAAGTTGAATCTATCTATGTCTGAATTAAGCCTCTAAACTGACTAGAAATGTTGGGACATGCCCCAACTAGATCTAGAAAAACTGAAACTAAAGACTAAAAGCGATAAAGATAAACATGTCACTAGTCCTCGAAGAATGAGGACTCACCACTGATGCTGCTTAACTGAAGATCGGGAACCGATCTAAGCGTGATCTGGATGCTGAGAACCTGAACCACCATCACGAGAAGATGTAGCGCACGTATGCGTCAGTACTTGAAAGGTACTGAGCATGCAGGATAGAGTAAAGCTGAAATAACATATAACTAAACAAAGCAATAAAGCAATGAAATCATCTGAACATGATATAGATACTGAAATACTGAATACTGAGCTGACTGATGCAATGACCAAATTTATAACATGCTGAGACTGAATACTGACCGTACTGAAATATGGTCAATGCAATAGAGTCTGACTGAACTGTGGGAGCTACTAATAACCGACATAAAACCACATGAGCTAAATGTGGAGTCCGATGTATACGCCTCATCGAGAGGACCCAATATACCCTGCCAGAGGTATAGAGGCATGCTGGTGTGATCACTAAACTGATGTTGCCCACAGAGGGGACTTACACCTACGTGGCTCGTAGTTCTGGGACTATATGGGTACGCTGAAACCCTAGTCCAACTCGGTATTATGCTACTCCCAATAGATTAAGTGGTTAACACATTATGACTGAGTTTCTGTAAATACTGGATAGCTCGAAACTGAACATGCAAACTGAGAATGCAACAATTAATTTGATAATGGTGCATCCATAAACTGAGGCATGTAAAACTGAATACTGAAATATCTGACCTAGCATGTGTAATTCAAGAACTAAAGAAATACATAACTAAGGTTCTGAAATTCATGCGATAAACTGAGCAATAACATGATAATCTGATTTGGAACATTTAAATAACTAATTCATGATGATCTGTTGTAATTCTAGAAACCCTAGGTCTGTTCATAATCATGGAATCAAGAATCTGACTGAATTCTAGGGACCTAATGGGCGAAAGGAACCCACTAGTGAAATCCCACATACCTGGTGGCGAATTCCACGGAGAAATCCTTTGATTTCGGGGCTGGAACTGATGGAACCTTGCTACGTTCTTGAACTAGGGTTCTTGACCTTTTTCCCCTCTCTTGATTCTAATTTTCTAAGATTTTGATTAATAAATTGACATGGATAAATTCAAGTTATGTTTCTAGGCTTAAACTGATTAAAACCTCATGATTTAGGGTTTAAACGACGTATCTAAGGGGTTAAATGAAATAGGATAAGACCAAAAGACCCCTGAATTAACTGCTGTCAGAGTGACTGACGGACGGGACTGACGGTCCGTCAATCAATCGACGGTCCGTCGATTAGGTCCGTAGGTCGAGTTTACCCGACAGGGTTTCACTAAAACGGGCATAACGTTTTACTCGGAGGTCAGAATTTAGCAAACTTAGTGGCGTTGGAAATATAATTCAATTATCTATCTAAACATAGGTCATGGGATACATAATTCGTTTTGTGCTAAAATTTATGACCATCTGAAGTTGACCCATCAATATTTTTCATCTAACTAGCTGCTAACCTCATCTACAGTCAGACCTACGGACCGTGGATCGAATGACGGTCCGTGATGGTCGACCGTAGTTTGTGTCAGAGGATGGTTAGGGAAGTCTCGATCCACGGACACAGACCACGAACCGTGGTCTGATCTATGGACCGTGGGTCTGTCCGTGAGTCGGGACTTAGCCAATTTTCTCAGCTGGTTTGGGGAGGGGTTGCAGTGGTGAATCACGGACCACCAGCACGAGCCGTGGTCTGACCTACGGTCCGTGGATGGTGACCGTAAGTTGCACCTGCAATTTCTCATAATCTGCATTTTTGTCTGTTTAGAATACGGGGTGTTACAACAAGAATATGCTATCATGATTTTTGAGTGATTAGTTTAAAACTAAGAGAAAATTATCTAATGATATATTTGTAGTGCTGAAAAGAGAAAGGTTGCCAAAATGGATGTTGACAAGGATGATATGATGCAGTTGCAAGTCTACATGTGACACTGCATCATATAATTCATTGATCACAATAAGAAGGCAGAATAGGTACAAGAAAAGCTTCATATATACTGCACTAATGCAATTGAAACTCAAGATTTGATAATTCATTGATGAGTGGTAGATTTATACTTATTTGAGACCTTTTTAGGTCAATAACTAGTGCCTTCAATGCCTCATTGTATCCTTTTTTGATGATATTTTGTTGTTTTGAAGCTCTGAAGGATAAGGGACAAGGTAAGGATGAATACATGAAAAAGAGGCCAAAAATATTGAAAGGAGTATAAACTCCCAACTAGTAGTCGCCTAACCAAAAGAACGGATCGCCCAAGTAGTCTGAACTGGGCCAAAGTGACAGTACTCACAATTGAAGATATTCGAGGTAGGTCGGCAAACTGAAAAATGAAATGATGACTTTTTGAAGTTGAAAATATGAACTAGATGAACATCGCCGAAGGTGATAAAATTTTGAGAAAAAGTGAAGGCATAAAAGGCGAACAAAGGTGTTAATCGGAAATCCGCCAAATCTGAAAGACATACTCGATCGAGTCCACCAACTAAGGTTCAAACATCTGAAGCTTGAAGAAAATGATGGGCGAGCTAAGGAATAAATATTATTCGATGAACTTATTTTGTGAGCTCAACTAATGTCGTCGAGTTGGTCATGAATTGAATTTTGGGCAAAATTTTGGAAAACTATAAATAGCACAAAGGAGAGACAAAATGGAGGATATTTTTCATCATAATTTTGTATGAGTTTGGTATTTTTTGGGAGATGTTAATTCTTACCTTGAAAACATCCTTTTGTTTTGGGGAATACAATCCTAAAGTTGACAATTGAGAGTTCAAATTGAAGTAGGTGTTGGTTATATTTGCTTAATTTCAACACACTCATTGTTGCTATTAGGAGAAGCAGAATTTCTTTACTTTTTATGATGTGTGGATAAAACTCCAATTCTAAGGGTGCAATTATTGTGTTGGGTGTTGATTTAATGTAGTAGGATTTTAGTTTTCTCTATTTTACTAATGTGCATTCATGGATTTAATCTAATTAGCATTGGGTTAACTCTTGGGTTAAGGTCGCAAACTTAATCCCCTTCTCGATCTTCAATTGATGCTCGAAAGAGATCAATTGGAGTAGTTAATTGGTTTAATGTATACAATTTAGGTTTGATTTCAATGGTTTTATCGAAAAAGATATTATGGTTCATATCTAGTTACCCTAAATCTTCTCGAAAGAGAGATTCCTATAAGGTAGTGGGTAGATTTGTGATTCACATATATGAGACCGAAATGAGATTCTATGATATGGTCCTATGAGATTGAAAGAAAAATACTCTCATTGAATATTACCCAAACTATCCATGATTGTTTAGAACTATTTATTAACCCAATAACCCCTAATCGACATCAATACCAGTCCTTGCACCCATAGATTATTTCTTACTTGTTGTGAATTCCTAATTTTAGTTCAATTCTAATTTTTGATACTTAAAAACCATTTAAGTAAATTTGGTGGAATCATCCACCCAATTTTTCTAAAGTACTAAAATGAACAAGTCCACATTCTTAATTTTTTAGTTCAATTCTTATCCTGAAATAATTCCTAGTGGAATTCCACCCCAACTCTTTGTTGGATATTTTTATTGACAACGACTGCTTACTCTTCTAATTGTTTTGAGGGTAATCTGAACATTATTAGAATCCCAGTTAGGTCTCATTGAATTTCATATTCGTCATATTGCAAAGTTCCATGATGTTGTAGAGCAGATGCAATCATACATCCCCATTTGATTACATAGAGCATGCATGAGCTCTATTTTTCTTTGATTTCTGCTATTTATGTTTTGAAACTACAAATTGTTATTTGAAAATATTAGTTAAGGAGTTTATTTTTGAGTTCTTCAGTTGTTACGCTATAGAAAATAACACTGCTTTTGTTACAAAATTGTGAACAAGATATTGACTGTTTATGTCACACCCCGAGGCTACCCCCTTGACGTAAACATGGGACCTAGGATCACGAATGACCCCAATCTAACCATGAGCTGACATATCATAAGCAGACTGAATATATCTATAAAAGTTAAACTGATGCGGAAGCTAAATCATAATATACTAATAGTTGGGGATACCCAATACAAGTCTGAATAAATATAAAATTCTAAGAGTTTAGTGATACTGAACAATCACTCAAAAACTAACGTTGAATCTAAACTATGTTTGAAGAAGCCTCTAATTGACTAGAGTTGATCCTAGAAAAACTAAAACTTAAATGAAAGACTAAATCTAAAAACATGTTTATTGTTCTTGAAGAATGAGGACTCACCACTGAAGCTACTGAACTGGAGATCGGGAACCGATCTATGTGTGATCTGGATGCTAAGGACTTGAACCTACATCATGAGAAGATGTAGCGTAGAGTATGCATCAGTACTTCAAAGGTACTGGGTATGCATGATAGAATAAAGTTGAAAATTATATACATAACTGAATAAAGCATACTGATCAATGATATAAGATGAACATGAAGAATATACTGAACATGAACTAAACTGAATGCAATGACAAATGGACTCCTTGAAAGAAAGGATAATCAAGGATCAAGGGTCACCATACCTTAGACTTGATGAATTACACGAAAAATTGATGAAGAAAGCTTGAAATCTAAAAACCCTAGGTTCTACTTCTTCTTCTTCCTTGAGCTTGAGAGAAATATAAAGAGCAAGACTTCGGGATTTAATTTGGGAAAAGAGAGTAAATGACTTGCTAAAAGACTTAAAACCTTATGTATTTATCATATAAACCATTTAAAATCAACCCCACATAATAAACAATTAAAACAAAATTACTTAAAAACTCCTCACTTGGGCAGCCCCGCCAGGGACCACGCCCACTTAGACGGGTCATAAAGGGCACCACGGCTCGTGGTGGTACCCGTGGTCCCTTGACCAGTGGGACTCTCCACCATGTCAAGCCCTCAATGGCCCAAGGCATCTTCACAGAGGCTCCCACGATCCGTGGTGCACACCACGAGTCGTGGTGGAGCTCGTGAAGATGAGGCAGCACCTAGGCAAAGTTGCCTTGCCTCCCTTGAGACCAAGTGATCTTCACGCCTAATAATACGGACCGTCTAGGGCACCACTGGTTGTGGTGGTGCCCGTGGTCTTTGGGGCAGTGAGCAGCCAACTTGGGATAGCCTTGGCTTTTTGGCTAAGGCTTGCCCCTTTTGGCTTAGCTCTTTGTCTAGCACCCTCAACCAACCTAGAGTAGATCTTATAGCATAGAGTCTAACACATGTCTTGACGTTGACTCCTTAAATCCCTTTTGACACAAGACTAGGGCAACATTACACCACTAAAACGCATTAGCTCAAAAGACTAGCCTCTGAACGTCATGGTCGTCCCTTGACGTTCGACCTCAAAACTCTTCAAACTAAACCTTAAAAGCCAAAACTCTTCATTTTAACAAATTACCAACTTCCAAAATACATGCGAAGCTCTAGTTCATCCTATTTCATTTTAGGGGTATCACAAAATAATGGGTTGGCATTGAAGCACTAACTTTTTGAACTGCAACCAAGTTTCGTGCAAAGGTTTTCCTTCTAGACACTTAAAGCTTTGAATGCTATCCCGAAGAGTCATCATCTTCGAGGGAGGGAAAAATCACACTAGAAATGCGGTCACCAATTCCTCCCAGGATGTGATGGATTCACGCGGCAACTTGGCCAGACATTTGCACGCCTCTCCCGTCAACGAGAAAGGGAATAACCTTAATCGGACTGACTCCTGAGAGATGTTTTTGAACGACAATGGTCCGCACACATCCACGAAGTTTCGAAGATGCTCATGAGGATTCTCGTGAGCCAACCCGCTGAAAAGTTCCTTTAGTTGCAAGAGTTGCAACATAGTGCTCGTTATGTGTAACACTGCATTTCCCTCGGCTGGAGGTAAACAGATGGCTCCAATACCTCCCATGAGATGGGGGCCATTGATGTTGGGCTCTAGGACATCGTTGAGATTGCGGATGTCATCTTGGTGGCACCTGGATACCGTTGCTGTCATTAACACTCATGATTCCTGAAATATTCACACAAGTATATAAAACAAAACTAAAAATTAAGTAAATAGAACTACAACTAAGAAGAACAAAAAATTTACTTAACTACAAATTCTCAAATAACACCACTCCCCGGCAGCGGCGCAATTTTGATGTATAAGGACGTAATCAACTCACACTAGTTCGGTTCAAGTACCATACGATCACGTGTAGTGATATAACCCAACCAAGGGTTGGGATCATTCCCACGGGGAGTGATTTTGAGAATTAATAGAAAAATAAAATTTAGTTCTAATTAGTCATAGCTATAAATATTAACGAATAAAAACATACTAAATCTAAGGAGTGATGCAAGTGTTAATTACCGATGGGGGTTTGTATTAATTAACAACTAAAAAAAGAGTAATAATATAAGGAAACGAGATATGGAGACAGGATTCTTGGGATGTGATAGGAATACGGGTTAAACTAAACTATTGGGTACATGCTTTTGATAGTAAATTGTTGAGCATTTGTGACTAGGCTAGACTATAGTCGGGGTAAATTCTCTCTTGTCCAACTTACTCCGAATCAACTTGGTTTCTCTCGAACACCGAGTTGCCACCTTAAGCACAACCTCCGCCTTAGCCCATTCACTCTCTCGAGCTGAATATGTGGGAGAAGGACTAGGATTCACTCTCTCGTGCTGAACCCATGTCGACCCACTGCCATCTGCTATCAATTTAGTAGTCTTAGTTTTACGACCTCTCTCTCGAGCAATCCAAAAACACTAAGATGAAATCGTATTTACAACTACAATCCCATTAAGTTCATACACAACTACTAAAAGAAATCACATTTAAACAACAAATAAACCATCAACAAGCAAGACCCAAGGGATAATTCAACCTATATTTACAAAATTACACCCCAAGAATTGGGGTTTTAGCTAGACATATAAAAGAGATAAAAATTTATACCAATATCAGTTTCCATCAACTGGATATGAAGAATTAAGTCTTAAAACACTTCAAGAGTGAAGAATCTTCAAGACCCAAGTCCAATTTCTTGGAGTTGAAATCCTTTGAATCTTCAAGGTCTTAGAACAAAGTCTCCAAAACCCTCTAAAACTTAGACTCTCTCAAAAATTGTAAAACGTTCTAATAATAATAGTGATATGATATTAAGCTAGAAATTTAAACAAGTATTTATAGTGTTTGAAAATTTGTGCTGCAACGAATCACTCGGTGCAGTTAGTCGGGATCGTCGATACACTCGGCGATCCGCCTTTTGGTCGATTTCATCGCCTTCTTGCTTTAACCTTCAGCCTCTTCACGCTTTAAGTCGTTGGGTGATATGGTACTGCTTCGCGAAACTACTCAGTGACACGCCGACTGCTTCATTTCATCGCCAACTTGATCTTTCCCTTCAGGGCTCAGTACACTAGAACAAAAGGCGATCTCCAGGCCGATCGGTGACTCGCCAACTGGGCTTAGCGATCCTCAGGCCTTCATTTCTTCATTTCTTCATTTTTTTCAACCGCTTTGTTCCTTCTTGCCAAGTAGTGTCCATGCTTTGCCTCAAACAACAAATACCCGAAACTTAAGGGTTTTCATCAGATATTGAGACAAAATATGCATTTGACGACACTAATTCTAACAAAATATAGCCCTAAATGAGTCCAATTTGTGGACTCATCAATGACCAATGAGAAGATACTCCAAAAGTTCATTGCTGAAATAGGACAAAAAAATATGCTAGGATAGATAAGCAGGATGATAACATCAGAAACCTCCAAATGTCCCAAATGAGTTTAGAGAAACAAGTTGCGCAAGTAGCTAATTCTCTGAACTTGCGTCCCCAAGTTGGGCTACCCGGCGACACTGAACCCAACCCAAAGCAACTAAATGTTGTGAGTAATAGAAGTGGGCTACAAATAGAGAAACTAGCTCCAAAGAAGAGAGATATTGAGGCTGGTACTAAAGAAAAGAAAGTGGAAGAGGTAGTAAAAAGCTCCAATGTTGAGACGCCCATTTCTCAAAAGAAACTACCCCCTCCATTTCCACAAAGGCTCAGAAAGCAGAATGAGGATGAATGCTTTGGTAAGTTTCTCTCTCTCTCCTTAAATAGGTTCACATTAACCTACCTTTGGTAGACATTTTGCAGAGAATCCCGAAGTATGCTAAATACGTGAAGGAGATAATGGCTAACAAGAGAAGGCTCACCGAGTATGAAACTGTAGCACTTACTGAGGAGTGCAGCTCTAGAATTCAAAATACACTACCCAAAAAGTTAAAAGATTGGGTAGTTTTACTGTGCAGATTACAATTGGGCAAAGTGTTCATGCCCGGGGGTTGTGTGATTTGGGGGCAAGTATAAATCTGATGCCCTTGTCATTGTATCAAAAGCTTAGGTTGGGTAGTCCAAAACGAACCACCATCATTGTCCAACTCGCTAATAGATCCATTTCTAGGCGAGAGGGGATCGTAGAGGTTGTGTTAGTCCAAGTAGGTTCCTTAATATTTTTGGTGGATTTTGTGGTTCTAGACTTTGAACCCGATTCTCAAGTCCCATTCATTTTGGGACGTCCGTTCTTGGCCACAGGTAGGACATTGATTGATACAGCAACTGGGCAATTAACTATGAGGGCACATGATAATGTTGAGGTATTTGATGTTTACCGCACTTTAAAATTGCCTTCTATCTATGAAGAATTGTCTATTATTACGGTGGTTGATCACATAGTAGAATCGCAGTTAGTTGTGCTTGAAGATCTCTTAGAAAGAGTACTAGTACGCCATGAGGTGGAGGGAGATACTAAGGCTCAAAAGATAGAAACATGTTTGAATCTGGCACTTGTGGAGACTCATAAGCGTCGAATGGATCCATTAGATCGCGATTTAGGGACTCCAGCAAAGCCATCAATAGAAGAAGCTCCCAAGCTAGAGTTAAAACATCTGCCTACTCACCTAAGGTATGCATTTTTGGGTGCTAATGACACTTTTCCCGTTATACTTTCTGCAGAGTTGTCTGAAATACAGGTTGATGCGGCATTGTGGATCCTAAAGCGGACAAGGAAAGCGATTGGATGGCAGATGGATGATATTCATGGGATTAGTTCGGCGTTATGTATGCACAGAATCTATATGGAAGATGATCACAAACCAAATGCACAGCATCAACTTACGCTAAACCCTGTGATGAAAGAAGTGGTGAGAAAGGAGGTAATAAAGTGGCTAGATGCTGGAATTGTGTACCCGATTTCTGATAGTAAGTGGGTAAGTCCGGTGCAATGTGTTCCCAAGAAAGGAGGTATCACAATGGTAACGAACGAAAAGAATGAGTTGATTCCTACTAGAACAATGACCGGTTGGAGAATTTGCATGGATTACCATAAATTTAACGATGCCACCCGTAAAGATCACTACTCGGTTCCCTTCATTGATCAGATGTTTGACCGACTAGCAGGACAAGAGTACTATTATTTCTTAGATAGATATTCCATATACACCTAGATCTTAATTTCCCCCGATGATCAGGAAAAGACCACGTTCACTTGTATTTATGGTACCTATGCTTTCAAACGCATGACATTCGGACTTTGCAATGTACCAGCGACATTTCAAAGATGTATGATGGCCATTTTTCATGATATGGTGGAAGACTTTGTAGAGGTGTTCATGGATGATTTCTTCGTCTTTGGGAAGTCTTTTTAGGTATGTCTCTAGAATCTTGATAAAGTAATTGCTAGATGTGAGGACACTAACTTAGTGTTAAATTGGGAGAAGTGTCATTTATTGGCTAAAGAGGGGATAGTGTTGGGTCACAAGGTGTCTAAGTCGGGTTTAGAGGTTAATAAAGCAAAGGTAGAAGTTAATGAGAAATTTCCCCCTCTCATTTCTGTCAAAGGGGTGCGTAGGTTTATTAGTCATATAGGTTTTTACCGGCAATTCATCATGGATTTCACCAAGATTGCAAGACCTTTGTGCAGTCTTTTGGAGAAGGAGGTGAAGTTTGACTTTGATGAGATGTTCTTGAAAGCTTTTCAGATGTTGAAAAGGAACGTAATTGAGTCTCCCATCTTAATTGCTCCTGATTGTGAATTACCATTTAAACTCATGTATTATGCAAGCGACGTAGCAATGGGTGCAGTGTTGGGACAAAGAAAAGGAAAGGTGTTCTACTCGATCTATTATGCAAGCAAGACCCTGGACTCCACACAAGCTAATTACAAAGTGACTGAGAAGGAGATGCTAGCTCTAGTGTTCACCTTCGAGAAGTTCAGATCATATTTGGTAAAAGTTATTGTTTTTACTGACCATGTAACTATTAGGTACTATTCAATAGGAAGGATGTTAAACCAAGGCTGATTCGATGGATAATGCTTCTCCAAGAATTTGACCTTGAGATTAAAGATATGAAAGGTACTGAGAATCAAATAGCTGATCATTTGTCGAGGTTAGAGGATTTTTCCCATGTAAATAAAGGTGAGAAAATTAGGAAAGAGTTTCCGGATGAACAATTGATGGCATTAGATGTCTCTTAAGTGCCTTGGTATGCGAACATTGTGAATCTGATAGTAAGTGGAGACTACCCTCCGGGTGCAACCACCCAACAAAAGAAAAAGCTTAATCATGATGCTAAGTTCTATATCTGGGATGAACCATTCTTGTTCAAACAAGGTGTGGTTCGGGTGGTGAAAAGATGCATTCCGAAATATGAGGTTCAAAAAGTTCTTGAAATTTTTCATGCTAGCCCATATGGTGGACACCATGGATGAGAGCGCACGGCGCATAAGGTACTACAATTTGTTTCTTTTAGCCCTCATTATTTAAAGATTCTATTGATTTTGTGAAGGGTTGTGATAAATGCCAAAGGTTGGGTACTATTTCAAGAAGACATGAGATGCCGCTAAGTAACATTTTGGAGGTGAAAATTTTTTATGTGTGGGGTATTGACTTCATGGGTCCCTTCCTACCATCTAGTGGAAACCAATACATTTTTGTGGCTGTGGATTATGTGAGTAAATGGGTTGAGGATGTCGCTCTTCCTTCGAATGATGCAAGGGTGGTGATTAAGTTCATCAAGAAGCACATCTTCACTCGCTTTGGCACTCAAAGGGCAATCATAAGTGATGGAGGTGAGTATTTCATTAACCATCTAGTTAAAAATCATCTTGCTAAGTATGGTATTCGTCATAAGGTTACTAAAGCTTACCATCCCCAAATGAGTCGCCAAGTGGAGGTTTTGAATAGAGAGGTGAAGGAAATTTTGTAGAAAACGGTGAATGCCCAGAGGAAAGATTGGTCTGAGATGTTATATGATGTGTTGTGGGCATATAGGACTGCGTATAAGACACCCATATGGACTTCTCCTTGTCACATAGTATTTTGTAAAGCATGTCATCTTCCGGCATAATTAGAACATCAAGTTTATTGGGTGATTAAGAGGTTGAACTTGGACCTCAAGCTGGATGGTAGAAAGAGAGTGAATCAATTGCATGAACTTGAGGATTTTAGGCTCCACGCGTATGAGAATGCCAATCTTTACAAAGAAAAGACGAAAAGGTCGCATGACAAGCACATAGTTACTCATAGTTTCACTCCGGGAGAAAAGGTACTACTATTTAACTCTAGATTGAGGTTATTCCCCGGAAAACTAAGGTCTAAATGGAGTGGTCCTTTCGAAGTGGTAAGAATGACACAACATGGGGTTGTTGAACTTAAAGGTAAGATTGGACCTACGTTCTTGGTAAATGGGCAAAGGGTGAAACACTACTTTGGTGTAGATTCGGATCGTGATCGGGAGTCTCTTGAGCTAAATGATGAATAATCCAAGTTGAGTCGTGTTGTGACATTAAATCAAGCGCTACATGGGAGGCAACCCGTGAATAATATGTTACAAGTAGTATTTTGGATTAATTTTGAAATTTAAGCTTAGTTTCAAATTTTTAGGTGTACATTTTTTATTTTTTAGTTTGTTATTTAGATAGGACTTTAAAAGTTATAAAGAAAAAAAATCAAAAAGATGAGTTGTGCCACGACCAAAACTAAGGCGTTGGGTGGGAGACAACCCACCATTATTATGTCACATTGTTTGGCTGATGCGCAAGTCATAGAAGGAGAAACCACCCGAAAATAGAAGAAATACATTGAAAAATGTAATTTGGGCGCAATTTGGGCACGCCATGCCAAGGCTAAATGACTGGGGCCTCTTTTTGGCGCATTGGCAGCGCAACGCGCCAGTCCCCCCAGAGAACGCCGATGGCAGGCACAGCCTGGGCACGCCGCGCCACACCTGTGGGCGTAGACAGGGCACCTCGAGCCAGAAAAAGTTTGACTAGGGGCGGTTTCTGGCGCACTGGCAGCGCGCCGCCTCCTATCGCCCCAAATAGCTGAAATTCTTTTTTGGGAATTTTGTGGGACCCACTTAAATTCCAACCTTTTAACTCCTCCACTTACCCAAAATACACCCCACTTCCCCAAATTCTTTCTCTCTCTAAACCGATCCCCTCCTCCAAATTCTCTCTAAATCCATAATTTTTCTTCCTCTCCAAAATCCTCCATTAATCCTTACTAAAACCTTCTTCCCTTCTCTTTTCCTCAACTCTCACCTCCTAAATTCCACTCTAATCCATCAAACTTTCAAAAACCACCAACCCCACCCGACCCCCCCCCCCCTCCTCTTTTTTCCCAAAAAAAATAATTCTTCTTTTCTTAGCATTACACCAGAATAGACTTTTAGTGGCAATTAATTAAATGCCACTAATTTATATTCAGAAGTCACCTATTGTGGCAATTAAACTTTTGTTGGTAAAAGATTAGTAATTTCATGTGGCTTTTAAGTGCAAATCCTTTTAGGAATAAATTAAATTATTTACTCTTCATCAGATGCTCTCTGCTTCTCTCTCTCAATCAAATTAGGTCCCCCCAAATCCATGCCCTATATATTTTCAATTCTCAATTTCCTTCAATTCGTGTCTGTAAGTGAAGTGTAATTAGGGTTATGTGCGAAGAATCGAGTGTGGGGGTCACTGGAGCACACTATTACACTGGATCGGGTGACAGGTGGAGACAAATACAAAGTGGTCAAAACAGAATAGGCTTAACGACAACACTTTTGATGATTTCACTAGCCGGCAAGAGGTGTTTTGTCTTTCTCTCCCTTATCACTTTTGATGGCTTCAAATTTTTGTAGTTTTCCAATTTTTCCATGTCTTCTATCTTTGAACATTTGTGAATATGCATTTTGTTAGATGTTTGATAAATTGTTTCACTGAAATTTTTTCTTTCAAAGTGTCATGAGTGCTTTACATCAGTATGGATGAATTTAAGTGTTAAGGAGTGTGTTGGGCATACATATGTTGCATTTTCGTGTCAAATTGTAACTTAGCATCGCATTGCTGTTGCATATAGAAAAATGTGTTTTCTGGACAACATAAGTTTTAGGCATGGTGCAATGAAGTTTTATTAACAATGTTGCGGCAATTTGTTATTTGATTGCTTTCCTCACATTTATCTTTACAGATATATGGGCATAAAAATAGTAGGAAAACTACTTAGCTCTCAATGTTTTTGCACAATTACAAGTGTAGTATGTATTTAATTTATTCTACCCATTGATGATTGTGGTGCTCTTACTATAGTTTGTATTGTTAACAACTTTTTAGCTATCATAATCGTAGGCTAAATGTGTAGATTGGGTGTTGTAGATCTCATTTGTATTGATTCAGTATCAGCCCTTATACCACGATTTGAAATTGAGGTAAGCCAACATTTTAATTTTTGTGAAAGGAGAAATTGAGACGCAAAAACTAGGTAAACAAACGGGTCTGGTGAGTCAAGCTCCTGTCAAAACAAGTAATATGAAGTTAACAGTTGAAAAGAAATTGATGTTTTGGTATTTGGGGATGGGGGGAGGGGGGGGATGATTAAAATCCATTATGCATTTCTATTGCTTGTCTATATGTAAAGACTGAGTATAAGTTAAAAGACAAAGACTCCTAAATGAACTGAAGTAATGAAACCTAACTAGACAATAACTGCTGGAAAAAAATACTAATTCACTGTTCTAAATAAACGGCTAAAACTTATTACGACTATATAACTAAAGGGTGCCTCTGTGTGCTCTTCACTGCTCCAAAAACTTGTAGTCGTGCTCGTGAAAATGGGGAAAGTAAAAGAGATGTGAAGGCAAAAAATGAAAATGAATGAGTTTTTCAAATTTGCACTGTCGATTTGTTATGTTCCTCAAATTCTCCAAAAACGAGGACACACTTATGTCAGATCCTTAAAAAATCCACTAGTTTTATATATTAAGAAGTAGGAGATCGACAACTCTCCTAAGTGCACCGATATCTTTGGGTGTTCGGATGGAAATTAATCTTGATATTAACTTTGTTCTTTCTGTTGTTTTGCAGGATCCGTTTCGATTGTTGTCAATCTCACCTGCTGATAGCATTTTACAATCTAGCAAAATGGGAATCATACCTGAAGGTACTGACTAGAACAGACATTGATTTTTTAACACATACACCCCAGTCAAGAGGTTTCATTTTTCCCCTCTTGTTTTTCTTCTCTAACATCAGATTCATTTAATTAAATTAGAGTGCAGCCAATTTTGAAATTAGCATGTAGGTGTAACATAACAGTTTATGTACATAGATTTTACTTGGTCTTTGAGTTGAATGCTTCAGAACTACATGGCAATTTATGATGATTTAATTTGCATAGTTGTATTCATGATTTAGAGTTGAGAGGATGGTGTATTATTTGTATTGTTTCAGTCATAATTTCAGATAATAAGGTATCTTCACACAACTTTTTGATTCTTTTTTGTGTTGTGTTTTATTTCATTTATTTATTTTCGATAGCGATGTTGTCTGGATTAACTTGCACACCCTTCCGTGAATAGCTACTTATGATTGCTTTGGGTTACATTTAAGAGATGCCAAATATTTGAGATGATGTTAACAGAGTGACCCGAGGGTCTTTTTGTAACAACTTATTTACCACCTTCACTAGGGGATAAGCTATGCGTACACACCACCCTTCTCCAGACCCCACTTGTAGGATTACACTGGGTATGTTGTTATAAATAGAGTGAGTTGGTGAGACCAGAAAAGATTTTATTTTTTGAAGTTCCTGTAACTTTCCTAAATAGTACTAATTTAATGGGGTATCAAAAAGATATCCAAGTCA
Source organism: Solanum verrucosum (assembly GCF_900185275.1). Lineage (NCBI taxonomy): Eukaryota > Viridiplantae > Streptophyta > Magnoliopsida > Solanales > Solanaceae > Solanum > Solanum verrucosum. The sequence continues at coordinate 1,531,433 of NW_026020352.1, read as the reverse complement.
TGCATCCCAATCTTGTCTTATATTCAAGTATGTAATTTTACATCATAATGACATGACAAATGACAAATGTATCATGTCTAATGAATGATATTGTCATTTATAACTTGTAGGATGCTCTTCCCCAAGACATTAATCCCTTTGTGTTTGCAAAAGAGTACAACATTCATCCTGATATTCTTAGCACCTCGTAAGTTTTTACCATTAGTTTGAACTACAAAGCTTAAATTCTGGTACAAGCTATAAATTAGTGAATAAATTGCAGTGAAGAAGCTATATGGATCAATTTGTTGATGCCCCTTAAGGCTTGCTGCATGACATTTACTATATAATGTTTGTGCTCTCAAGCTTTTGTTACACCCTTCTTTCTTTATTGAAGATCATGTTGCAGCTAGAGTTTCTTCTTCAATCAATCGTGTTAATTTGACTCGGAATTGTTGTAGCTTGGTTCTTGTCCAACAATGCACCTTTCAACTACAAAGGATTCAACTTGATTTGTGCAGTTTTTGCTTTGGTAATCTCTGTAGACGCATTTTATATGTGATATTGTTGAAGTATTATGAACCCTTTATGATTCTCCTCTACAAGCCACTCAATGGACATTGATATTACTAGTTTTTCAGTAATGTACACATCTGCAATCACTACCCTCTGACATTTTCTTTGTTCTGTCAGCTATCTATTCCCTCCAATTAACTTATTTAAAGTTCAATTTTTAGGCTGACATTTTATATGAAATGCCAATATCTTGGAATTTTGAGCTTTTCCAACGCTTTTCATGTTTGATTGAGTGTTTCTTCTTGATATTTGTTGGCAGGAAATGAATACTGTGAAATGGGATGAGCACAAAACTTGTTCTGTATTTCAAGAATAGGCTCAACCAACATAGTGCTACAACTTCAAATAATGCCTCAAATTGGTCTGGAACATACTGTATCCCACCCCTAAATTAGGCATTTCTTGCAGATGCCTATCTAGAAAGATTCTAGACAACTGCTTGTTTCTCAATCATCTTGTTACACTCAAAATAAGATTAGCTTTTGAAATTAAATGGTGTAATTTTTCTTTTATGTTGTTGACATTAAGATAATGAATTACTAGTTTTTGTTTATTGTGATTTTAATGAAGTAAGATATTTCTTACTATTAATATTTGCCAATTTGTGGATAATGTTACTGCTAATAAGGTATATCATTAATGGCAATGTAAGATGTAAATTCTAGGTGGTATTAGTGGCAATTGTTATTGCCGTCAAATAAATGCCACTAAAGTTAAACCTTTTAGCGGCAATAATTTGTAGGTTTACGACACTCTTTGTAATTGCCGCTAAAGCCTTTAGTGACACTGGATCCAATGGCAATTAACTAAATGCCGGTAAAAGCTTTAGTGGCAATTTGTATTGCCGCTAAAGTGTATATTAATTGCCGCTAAAAGTCTTTATTATTGTAGTGTAGTTTCTTCCATTGGTTGGGTGTAACAATGGCTCCTAAGGGTAAGAATGTTGCTAGTGGTTCGGGTACCAAGAAGAGTAGGAAATGAGCGGCTGCCGGAAGTTCTAGTCGGGAAACCACCAATTTGCCGCCTAAAAAATTTGGCAATCAAGCTTTAATGCACTATGGAGAGGATTGGTACGAATGTCAACAACAATCCAAGTACCTAGGTGATGAGTATGTAGATGAGGGGCGATTGCGACAAGAATTTCTCCACATTCACACCCAAATCCATGCTTTGGGACTCTAATATGTCTTCGTGGATCAAGATGAGTGCAATCTAAGCTTAGTCCGTGAATTTTATGTGAATTGGAGTACTCATCGTGTTGAGTTAAAACAAGGGTTAATTAGGGATAGTCGGGTAAGATTTATTGTGGAAGCACTGAATGAATTTTTGGGTACACCAAATTGTGACAATTTTGAATTTCTGGCAATGATTGAAAGACCCCTTATCGTGATATTAGGCATATTGTGTGGGGTGAATTCTGTTGCGCGGTGGGATAGGATTAGAGACACGAAACGTCATTTGACTCTTAACTATGGTCACTTTAATTTGGAGGCTCGCACTTGGTTAAAAATTGTGTGTAGCACCTTACTACCGTGTAAGCATACGACTGATGTCACTAGGGAGAGAGTGGTTCTAGTATACCATTTGATGAAGGGTTTGCCGGTGAATGTTGGGGCTATTTTAAAGCAAAACATGATTAAGTTTAGGACAAATAAGAGATGGTGTTTCTATTATGGGAGCATCATTACTAGGTACCTTCGGGATTTACGAATTGAGGAGAAAGTGCATGATGTGTGCCGCTTGGTTGATGTCACGAGAACTAAAGCGCACGATCCATCGCAAGGGCCCGTGTTGACTGCTATTGATAGGCAAGTTTGTAATGATAGTTGGATGGAGAATTTGTTTGGAATGGCTGAGCTACAATTGCGGATAGGTGGCCGTCCAGTGACTGAGGATGAAATGGCGACACTAGCGGAGCATTACCCTTTGACGGATTGCGCGATGTACTTGTGTCGAATAGGCTCGGCTTTCCAAGAACCCATTGATGATGATGATGACACTGCTGATGAGGAGAATGGCTCAGATGAGGATGCATAGGATGATACTGGCCCCGGAGATAGTGATACTGATGCGAGCGATGGAGATGGTGTTGCAGTCTCGATGTCTATGGATTTTGCCACCAATATGGCAACTTGTTGATTGGCAACACGTGGCCTAGAGGCCGAAAAGGAGTTCTCTTTTACCTTTTCACTTTGTTTTACTTTGCACGCTGAGGACAATGGTTTCTTTAAGTGTGGGGTGGAAGCTGAACTTCATTGTACATAGTTTATTGCTTTATCGAGTCTAGTTAGTTAAGTTAGTTTTTAGTTTATGCTTAATTTTTTTTTGGGTTCCTCAGCGTTTGTTTTCGGTACTTTTTTACCAAGGATAGTCCCTTTAAACCGACTAGAACTAGTTTTATTGCTTTATTGAGTCTTAGAGTCGTCGTAGGAGTGACAGTTCCCAATGATGGATGGATGACGACCGTCTTAAGGGAAAATTAATCACATAGAGGAGTAAGATTGAGAAACCAACCTTGGTCTTTTGATACTATGTCCGAAAAAGTTAGCTAAACGTCATGGGTAGTCATAATTAGAATGATGTAAAAGATTGATAACCTTGAAACAAGCATGTGTTCTTAGTTTTGACTCAAAAGAAAAATAAATAGGCACTAGCTTTCCTAACTTCTATAAATAGTCCTCAAGGGCTAATTTGTGGGGGTTCGACATTATTTTGGTGTGCAAGAGCAAGTTTCATCGTTTGTAATAGGTTTCGATCTTCTAACTCTTCTATTTTCCGAAAATCTCATGAACAATTATATTTTGTGGTTTTCTAATAGCATGAGTGGCTAAACGTCTTAATTCTGGGGATGTAGCTATAGATTGAATGTTGATTATTTAAGGTTTATCAATTAATTCTTGGTTGTCATTATAAGTTACTTCTATATTCTTGTTTTAGTATTTTATGTTTGCGCACCATAAGATAAATCTATTGTCTAATCTTAAAATTGAGAGAGGGGAGATTAGATAAACCAGAGAATAGAGAGAGCTCGATCGACCCATTTGATTGAGGTGATTTGTGTTAAGGAGTGACGCCCGACGAACAACTTGCTTGGTTATGAAACAGGATGAAATATAAATGCTCGCCAGTTTGTCTGTTTATCCTAGCTCAACGATGTAGTTAGATAGCTAACTGGAGTAGGCGACTAGAGGTGTGTAACCCGACTCATACAATTAACCTTGTAAACCAGTAACTTGACAACTAAAATTAGTTCTGAGCCGATAATATGATACATGAGATTCAATGCATGCTGCAGCCCTGGAATTGTCTTTTACTTGCTTGAAACATCATCTTAACGTCGTACACAATTAGTTACTTTTAGTTATTGCATAATTCGTAGTAGTAGTAAACAACCATCACCAACTCTTGAAAAGGTTACTTTTATTTTATTTATAGAATTGAGTGTTAGATATAAATCGATCATAAGTCCCTTGGGAACGATAACTCGCTTCATTAAAGAATCTATATTACTTGCCCGACCAGGTATACTTGCTTGTGTAATTGGGAGCAACAGATCGTAAGAAGACGGATGCGATGAAGAGTTGGCCTAGACCTCTAACTTCTTCATATATTAGAAGTTTCTTGGGTTTAGCCGGCTACTATAGAAGGTTTTTTGATGAATTTTCTTCAATTGCCTCTCATTTGACGGCTTTGCCTCAAAAGAAGGATAAGTTCATATGGTCCGAAGGGTGTGAGAGAGTTTCCAAGAGTTGAAAGATAGACTTACTTCCTCTCTGGTGTTGACTTTACCGGAAGGGACTAATGGCTTTGTGGTTTATTTGTATGGAATCCATATAGATATGTTTACCGACCACAAGAGTTTACAATACGTGTTTAATCAAAAAGATCTAAATCTTCGCCAAAGAAGGTGGGCTTGAATTATTGAAAGATTAGGACATGAGTGTTCTTTATCACCCCAATAAAGCTAATGTGGTAGCGGATGCTCTTAGTCGGTTGTTTATGGGTCGTGTGGCTCATATTGAACAAGAAAAGAAAGAGTTGGTTCGAGATGTTCATAGATTGTCCTGATTAGGTGTTCAACTGGTGGACTCCACCAATGGTGGTGTTATGATTCACAATGGTTCCAAATCGTCTCAAGTGGCAGATGTGAAAGCTAAGCAAAGTTTTAATCCAATTTCGGTCAACCTAAAGGAAGCGGTGCTTAAGAAATCCGTTGAGGCTTTCTCCCAAGGGGGATGGGTAATTAGATATCAAGGTCATTTGTGTGTTCCAAATGTTGACGAATTAAGGGACAAAATCTTATTAGAAGCCCATAATTTGCGGTATTCCATTCACCTGGGATCAACCAAGATGTACCGTGATTTACGGAAAGTCTATTGGTGGAATGGGATGAAGAAGGATATTGCGGAATTGTGACTAAATGTCATAATTGTCAACAAGTGAAGGTTGAGTAGTAGAAATCGGGAGGTCTGTCCCAAGATATTAGCATTCCTACTTGGAAGTGGGAAGATTTGAACATGGACTTTATTGTTGGTTTGCCTCGCACCCGTCGACAACATGATTCGATTTGGGTGATAGAAGATCGGATGAAGAAATCGTCTCATTTCCTTCCCGTCAAAGTTTCTTATACAGAGGAGGACTATGCCGAGATGTACTTGAGAGAAATGGTAAAGTTGCATAGAGTGCCTTTTTCCATTATTTCCAATCGTGGTACCCAATTCACTTCTCAATTTTGGAAGTCATTCCAAATAGGTCTTGGCACTAAAGTCAAGCCTAGCACAGCCTTTCATCCCCAAACCAATGGGCAAGCGGAGTGTACTATCCAAACTTTGGAAGACATGTTGAGAGCTTGCGTGATTGATTTAAAGGTTAATTGGGATGACCATTTGCCATTAATTGAGTTTGCATATAACAATAGATATCACTCGAGTATTGATATGGCTCCATTTGAGGCTCTTTATGGTAGGAGGTGTAGATCTCATATAGGTTGGTTTAAGTTGGGTGAAGTTGCCCTAATAGGTCCCGAATTGGTACATGAGGCCATAAAGAAAGTTCGACTTATTAGAGAAAGGTTGAAAACTGCTCAAAGTCGGCAAAAGTGGCATGTCGATGTGAGAAGAAGATATCATGAGTTTGATGTTCATAATTGAGTTTACTTGAAAACTTCACCCATGAAGGATGTAATAAGGTTTGGTAAGAAAGGGAAGCTTAGTCTGTCACGCCTCGAGCTACCCCCGAGACGCGGACACGGGACCTAGGACCACAAGTGATCCCAAGCTAACCCTGCTGGCATGATCATGAGCATACTAAAGATAATAAACTGATGCGGAAGCTAATTTATAAATAAATCTGAAAAGATGGGGAATACCCATATACTATAGCTGAATATATCAAATCTGAGAGTTTAATACAAAAGAAATATCAAACTCAAAACACTAAGCTGAATCTAACTATGTCTGAAATAAGCCTCTAAACTGACTAGAAATGTTGGGATATGCCCCAACTAGATCTAGCAAAACTGAAACTAAAGACTAAGAATACTGAAAAGAAACTCATGACTATTGTCCTCGGAGAATGAGGACTCACCACTGATTCTGCTGAACTGGAGATCGGGAACCGATCTAAGCGTGATCTGGATGCTGAGAACCTGAACCTACATCACGAAAAGATGTAGCGCACGTATGCGTCAGTACTTGAAAGGTACTGAGCATGCAGGATAGAGTAAAGCTGAAATAACATATAACTGAACAAAGCAATAAAGCAATGAAATAATCTGAACATGATATAGATACTGAAAATACCGAATACTGAGCTAACTGAATGCAATGACCAAATTTATAACATGCTGATACTGAATACTGACTGTACTGAAATATGGTCAATGCAATAGAGTCTGACTGAACTGTGGGAGCTACTAATAACCGACATAAAACCACATGAGCTAAATGTGGAGTCCGACGTATACGCCCCATCGAGAAGACCCAATATACCCTGCCAGAGGTATAGAGGCATGCTGTCGTGATCACTAAACTGATGTTGCCCACAGAGGGGACTTACACCTACGTGGCTCGTAGTTCTGGGACTATATGGGTACGCTGAAACCCTAGTCTAACTCGGTACTATGCTACTCCCAATGAATTAAGTGGTTAACTGGTTATGACTGAATTTCTGTAAATACTGGATTGCTCGAAACTGAACATGCAAACTGAGAATGCAACAATTAATCTGATAATGATGCATTCATAAACTGAGGCATGTATAACTGAATATATTATGACTGAGATACTGAATAGCTTAAAATACTGACATGTAAATACTCATACTTGAAAACTCCTTTTTAGAAAACAATACTCTGATCATTGATGACTTGGGAAGTCATACTGCATAAACATTGATGGTATATCTAGATACCATACTATTCATACATTGATGACCTACTCAATTATCATACTAATCATGTTTTAGGAGCTCTTTCTCAAAACTCATCTTAACTTTCTCAAAAACTCAGTTTAAAACTCAAGTGTTGTCTTAAACAAAAGCTTCTCATGATTCATAACTCAAAATAAGGTTTATGCTGAAATATATTGATAATGTGGCATAAAACTGGAGCATGTATATCTGAATAACTGAAATATCTGACCTAGCATGTGTAATTCAAGAACTAATGAAATACATAGCTAGGGTTCTGAAATTTATGTAAGAAACTGAGCAATAACATGATAATCTGATTTGGAACATTTAAATAACTAATTCATGATGATCTGTTGAAATTCTAGAAACCCTAGGTCTGTTCATAATCATGGAATCAAGAATCTGACTGAATTCTAGGGACCTAATGGGCGAAAGGAACCCACTAGTGAAATCTCACATACCTGGTGACGAATTCCACGGAGAAATCTTTCGATTTCGAGGCTGGAACTGAAGAAACCTCGCTGCGTTCTTGAATTAGGGTTCTTGACCTTTTTCTCCTCTCTTGCTTCTAATTCTTCTAAGTTTGATTAATGATTTTGACTAAGGTAAGTTATAGTTATGTTTCTAGGCTTAAACTGATTAAAATCTCATGATTTAGGGTCTAAACGACGTATCTTAGGGGTTAAACGAAATAGGAAAAGACCAAAAGACCCTTGAATTAGCTGCTATCGGAGTGACTGACGGACCTGACTGACGGTCCGTCAATCAATCGACGGTCCGTCAATTGGGTCCGTAGGTCGAGTCTGCCCGACAGGGCTTCACTAAAACGGGCATAAATTTTTACTCGGAGGTTGGAATTTAGCAAACTCGGTGGCGTTGGAAAGATAATTCAATTATCTATCTAACCATAGGTCATGGGACACATAATTCATTTTGTGCTAAGAGTTATGACCATCTGAAGTTGACCCATCAGAATTTTCAGCTAACTGGCTGCTAACCTTCGATCTACGGTCAGACCTACGGACCGTGGATCGAACGACGGTCCGTGCTGGTCAACCGTAGTTCATGTCAGAGGCTGGGTAAAGGAGGTCTTGATCCACGAACACAGACCACGGACCGTGGTCTGATCTACGGACCGTGGGTCTGTCCGTGAGTCGAGACTTAACCAATTTTCTGAGCTGGCTTGTTGGTAAGGTTGCTTATGAGCTAGATTTGCCGAATGAGTTGGCATCTGTGCATACGGTTTTCCATGTCTCTATGTTGAAGAAATGTATTGGTGATCCAACATCTATTGTTTCCTTAGAGGGTTTGGGAGTTGATGAAAATCTTTCTTATGAGGAAGTTCCGGTTGAGATTTTACACCGGCAAGTCAAGAAGTTGAGTAAAGAAGTTGCTTCCGTGAAAGTATTGTGGAGGAATCATTTAGTTGAGGGTGATACTTGGGAGGCCGAGGCCAATATGATGTCCCGATATCCTCATTTATTTCCTTCTACTCCTACTCTAGCTTGAGATAATAGGGTTCCTCTTGGTTTGTCCTTTGTTTTGGAGTCATGTGTTTTATGTGTTTTCATGATTTCCTTGTGTTATCCATGTTCATGAAAACTTTGTTTTGAAAGAAAATGAGTTTGCATGATTTGATTTTCCCATGTTGTTGTGCATTGAGTATGAGTTGCCTATAGGCTTCATGAGATGGATTGATGAACATGCTTTAGCTATGCTTTTTGAGAACGAATTGCATATGGGCTCCATGAGATTGTATTGAGCATGCTTTTAGCTTGGAGAAGGTAGTTCCTCCTTGAACATAAGTAATTTTTAAAATTCATGCATATTGGGTTGCTAGATGTAGTTCCTGCTTCCTTATGATGCATTGAGTATGTTTAGCTTAGAGTGGATGTTTCCTCCTTGTGTATGGGCATTGCATGCATGATGGGCTATTAGACTTAGTTTCACCCCTCTTGTGATGTTTTGAAAACGTCCTAGCTTGGAGTCGATAGTTCCTCCTTAGTTATGTGCATTTAGAAAAAGTTGCATTTTAGGTTGGGTTGTTAGTTCCTCTCCTATACCTTTAGAACCAGTTTCAATCTCATTCGAGGATGAATGGTCCCAAGGAAAAGATATTGTAACACCCCGTATTTGAAAAAGGGAAATGAAACAAATTTCCAGAAGTTGCAGGTGCAACCCACCCGGCCACCCACGGCCCGTGGAAGGGACCACGGACCGTAGGTGTGGTCCGTGGATGGGCTCCCCTTGACAAACCAGAAAGGCCAGAGCCACGGCCTGACCAACGCACCGTTGGTCAGACCACAGTCCATGGTTAGGGCCTGTGGTTCGATGGGCCATATCCCAAGTTTCTGATGACCAACGATGGTCCACCCGGATGGGCCGTAGGTCAGACCACAATCTGTCGACTGGGTCCGTTGGTGGGCAGCTGATAGTTATTTTCAGGGGCAGTTGGGTCTTTTCCTAATTAATTAGTTCCTATACTAAGCTATTTCACTCTTAGCCCAGCATACCCACTGATATTTAGCTATTTATTAGTAATTTCAATTACCCATTTAGCGAAGTTTGCCTATAATTGATCACATCCGAGAATTCCTCTCTATATTGTTATTTCAGTTTTGTGTGACAGCGTTGTAGATGATAATTGCAAACCAAATCCCCCTATCTGACTCTTACATGTCTTTTTCGATAATTTCTATTCCTATAGCTGATTAGACCACGTTTGTACTTCCTAATTGAATCTGAACACGTACCGTTCCCTGTGGGTTTGACCTCAACTTTTCGTTGGGTTTTATACTGCTTAACGATCATTTTCACCTAGAATCGGGAGAGGTGTGCTTGAAACATTAATCAATATACCTACTCTTAGGAAAATTTCCTTTCTGGAGTTCTGGCGAGTTCTTAGAGTTATGAGGAAGAAACTCAAAATAACAAACTTAAAATGCCTATTCTTTCTCAGGTCGTTCGCCGTAGCGGACCCTCTATTGTGATCAAGGGACTCGTTATGGAGAGTCTTGATGAAATTAATAACATTCACTAACATCGCTATAGTTGAAAGCCCATTGTTGTGGTGGTGCCTCTTAATTAAAATCTTAGTGAAAACTGAACTATGCCCCATTTTACAATACAAATCGCAACTATAAGACATCACGACACAGACCATATGCTGCAACTACTGTGAATACCTCCTACATTCTCACTTGTAGTCTTAGAATTCCCTATGGAGGTCTAGATAATTAGGTCATCTCCTAAGGGAATAGAATACAACACGACTGCCATAATTCTTAAGATTACCCAGAGTTTTCTGTTCTTAAAGCTCCCCATCTTTGATTTCTTGTTAACTCAATTTTACCACGGAGACTCTAACTAGAGTACTATGGCCTTAACCACCCCATAACGATTGAACGTGTCGTTACATAAACTTTCTTATTTGCTCTTTGTTGATGACCTTACCCTTCTCTCTAAGGCCAATAACAAGAACTTATTTACCATCACCCACTCTTTGAGAGAGTTCAACAACAAATCTGGGTAAAAAGTCAATATTCAAAAACCATCTTCTCATGTCAACTATTCAGAGAATGATAATCTCTCCTTCTCAACTAGTCTTAGCGTTTGACCTAGACCCTCCTTTGACAAATATCTTGACTTCTTTATCTTCCATAAAAGATGTGTCAACAATGATTTTCTATACATCATTGACAATATAAATACCAGAAACTTTGGTTAGAATACTAAGTTTCTCAACATGATTAACTGCACTATTCTTACTCAAACAACTCTTAGGGTGTGTTTGGTATGAAGGAAAACATTTTCCGGAAAATGTTTTCCACTTTTCTCATATTTGGTTGGGTTAAATGTTTTGGAAAATGTTTTCCAAATCAACTCATTTTCCTCAAATTTAAGGAAAATGACTTCCCTTCAAAACTTAAGGAAAACATTTTCCAAAACTCTCTTCCAACTTTCAATTTAAAAAAAAAAAATTGTTGAAAAAATCAATTTATTTTGTCCCTACCCTCAAACCAGCCCCCCAACCAACCAACTCCCCCCCCCCCCAAAAAAAATAAATAAATTTAAAGCTTGTTTTTAAATTCAATTTTTTTACCCACCCTCACGCACCTCCTACCCAGCCCCCCACCCACCCCACCCCTACCACCCCGCCCCCAAAAAAAAATTTTAAGTTTGTTTTTAAAAAATATTTTCAACTTCAAAATTTCATTTTTTCACGCTACCCTTGACCCCCCCCCCCCTCACCCACCTCTTACCCAACCCCCACCCCCAAAAAAAAAAATTTAAGTTTGTTTTTAAAAATATTTTCGATTTCAAAATTTCATTTTTTCACCCCTACTCTCGACCCTCCACCCACCCACTCCCTACCACACCCCCCCCCCCAAAAAAAAAAAAAAATTTAAGTTTGTTTTTAAAAAATATTTTCAACTTCAAAATTTCATTTTTTCACCCTACCCTTGACCCCCCCCCCACCCACCTCCTACCCACGCCCCACTCCCAAAAAAATAAAAAATTAAGTTTGTTTTTAAAAATATTTTCAATTTCAAATTTTCATTTTTACACCCCTACCCTCGACCCCCCACCCACCCACGCCCTACCAGCCCCCCCCCAAAAAAAATTAAGTTTGTTTTTTAAAAATATTTTCAATTTCAAAATTTCATTTTTTCACCCCTACCCTCAACCCCCCCACCACCCTACCAGCCCCCCCACCACCACCACCACAAAAATAATTTTAAGTTTGTTTTTCAAAAATATTTTCAATTTCAAAATTTCATTTTTTTCACCCCACCCCACCCCACCCACCCCCTACCAGCACCCTCCCCCCCCTACCCCCAAAAAAAGTTTTAAGTTTGTTTTTAAAAAATATTTTCAACTTCAAAATTTTATTGTTTCACCCCAACCCTCGAGCCCCCACCCACCCCCTACCAGCCCCCCAACCCCCTACCACCCCCTACCAGCCCCCATCCCCCCAAAAAAAATTTAAGTTTGTTTTTTAAAAATATTTTCAACTTCAAAAATTCATTTTTTCACCCCTACCCTCAACCCACCCCCAAAAAAATTTAAGTTATGTTTTTAAAAAATATTTTCAATTTCAAAAATTATTTTCTATCCTAGTAAAAATAAAAGATATTTTTCAAAAAAAAAAAATCATTCATAAATCAAACACTAAAAATCTTTTCTGAAAAATATTTTCTACTCACCAACCAAACATGAGAAAATAAGTCAAAAATCAACTTGTTTTCCAAGAAAACATTTTCCTTCATACCAAACACACCCTTAGTATCATCCCTAACCATATAATGTAATACATCAAACTTACTACCAAAGTCACAAATTCCATCAATAGTATCTAAAGGAAATATTTTGGGGGTACTACTACTGAAAAGAAGAAGATGCATCTTGTAGGTTGGTACACTATCACTTGCCCCACAAAGAAAAAGAGAGATTGGCCTTTAGAAAGTAAGAATAAGAACAAAGCTCTTGATGCAAGATTAAATCAGAGAATATAATGTACAACAACCCTTACAACCTTTTGGCTCAAACTCTAATTAGAAAAAACTATTGTACAAATCATGCCAAAATAAAACACAAGTTTAGAACTTGGCAATGCATGCTCAATGGCTAGTTTGTAAGTATGAAATTTTCTAGATTGACAATTCGTAAAGGGAACATTGTTAATATTAGTATGGATGGATGAATTTCTAAGTTTGATTCCATTAGAAGTATCATCTAAGGGCCTCTTTCTTTTGGAGAGGATCTCCTCAAAATCGGTGATATTCATTCCAATGACACATGGAATCTGGACAAGGTCCTCTTCGACCTTTCAGATAACCTAGACCTCATTATTAGGAACTAGTTTATCACTTTTATGAGTCATGAGTAGAACAAGCTCATCTGGAGCAAGTCTGCCTACCTCCTCATTGCCAATGATATAACCAAAACTTTACCTCTGAGACTAGAAATTTTAGGTGAATCTGGAAACTTCATACCCTCAACAAAATCGATATCTTCTTATGACTTCTATATCATGGTAGGCTCTCTACTAGCCACCATCTCCATAATATTTTTGGCCTAAACATCAAAACCAATATATGTATGTAAATTTTTTGGCTTTCATGGTGAAGACATTGATCGCATCTTCTTCACATGCATCAATGCCGAAAGATTCTGACATAATATTGCTCTCACAAGTAGCAATGATATCACCACCAATAGTTTTCTCACTATTAGGCTTAACTATGCTGGAATATGGGACACTCTTAAAGGAAAATAATTCAACATCCTCTCTGAGACAATCTCATTATGTTTTCGGAGCATCTGACTTTGCACAAATGATAACCTCTTTTACATCCATAACAACCAAGCGTCTGTTGCTAACACTATTTCAAAGGCAACTAAATATCACATGGGCTGATAATCCCTCACACAACTCAATCTCAAGCCTTCACTATCCATCTGTCACTACAACAAATGTGATTATCAAGGACAAATAATTTTGTCATTAATAAATCATATTTCGTCACTAAAAAGCCTATGTGACGAAAAAAAATTCGTCACGCAGTCGTCCCTAAATGTGCGTCTCTAAAATTATTCAAATACTATTTAGTGCTTCGTCCCTAAAAGTATTATATTAACTACAAAAATAAGAATCGTCGCCAAATGAATAATTATTTGTAACAAATTTATTTGTCATAAAAAGTATAATTTGTTTGTGGTTAATAGTATCTTTTGTCACTAAAAAGATTATTATTACCAACAAAATTTAACTAATTTTAGGACAAACATGGTTTGTCACTGATGTGTCAATATATTTTTTGTGACAAAAAATTTTCGTATTCAAAATTTCCCTAAATTAGGGACAAAAAATGATTTGTCACTAATTGAGAATATCATTAATGACAAAATAATGTGTCACTGGTGACTTCAAATTCGTGGCTAATAGTACTCAACAAATGGCGCCAATTTACTTTTTGGTGGGAAACTCAATTGGACAAAACTTCGCCATGAATTTTTGTGTTTCGTCACTAATAATATAAGCCTCATGTATTTAACCACAAAATATAATTTTTGTCACTAAAAGTGAATAATTAGTGACAAATTTCATGCCGTAGCTAAAAATTTCGTAGCTATATATCACATTTGTTGTAGTGTGTAGTGGGAAATCCCGTCTCAAGATGAATGCAAACTTCACATTGATGGTTCAGCCTTAGGCAATTCTGAGCTGAGGGAGTCATTAGAAATAGCAAAGCTTATTTGGTGATCATATCTATGAAGACGTTCCTCACACCACCAGTAATCTTGCAAAACCTCTCACTCTATTATAGACTCTTCAAATTGTTGTAAATCAAAACCTCTACCTTCTTGATATTCAACATCAATACTATCATTCATGGACATTTGTCACATAACAACATTATCTTGAGTGCTGATATTTAATCCAGAAGACACACCTACAAAAGGAGTATAATAGACTAGTTGATCTACTGACCAAAGAGGTGGTGAAGTCTAAGATTTTTGGTAACATGAATATTTGGCAGTTCCTCTAGTATTTGCTTGTGAAGAAGTGTTAGACAGACATTTTAGGAACTATTTTCTCTAGAAAAACTTTATGTAATAGTAACTCAATATGACAAATATCAGTTCATTCTCCTGCTACCCCTTTATGCCACAAACTAAACAATGTGTTTCGCCAACTGTTTAATTTATATAATCAACTTGTTGACAAAAAAATCATTCAAGTATGAATATTCTTTGCAAAAAAAATTATAATCAAACACAATTTCATTTTACTCCTACTTCATAAATTTCAAATAAGATAAAAATAAAATACTTATAATCTATGGCCAAAAGCCTACTTCATAATAGTTATATATCCATAACCCCTATATTTTAGAATATAATGGGTTAGCACATGACGGTGTCTCACTATTCTTTTATATACATAAATTTGATTGTGTTTGTATTAGAGAAGTGTTTGCTTAGACGGGTCATCATGCACTTTTGCCTATTTAGATTATAAATCTTTTAGGATGTTTCACCGAGAAATTTGGCAAGAGCCAAAAATACGAAGGATTGCACATTCATAGTAAGTAGTGAAATATAATTATGTGCTTTTGTACTGAAATAACATATACAATTTCATCTTAATCTTTATCTTTTAAATTATCTTTGTTCTTAGATGGCAACATGACATAGATTGAATTGGGTTAAAGAGTAAAATAAATTGATGTGGGGTTCATTCTGTTGTTGGGCAGCGACCCTAATTATTTTCAGGTCAGCGATTATAAATGTGTTTAAAATAGAAATAAATAAATCAGTATTATAGATGCGATGCATTTCAAGTGTGCACAACAGTCCAGAATCTAACATGATATCCTCCTCAAGCAAAGGTATGCACTTGTTAGTGCAGAATCATAAAATGCAAATGAGGATAAATTCTTCAATTACACAAAAAAAAAACACAATCTTGCTGAGTTTGGAACCTGTGCGCTAAACTGAAGTCAGACCAGAAGCAAACAAGGAATTGCTCTCGTAGAAAAAAGGAATTAAGAAGCATAATAGAGTAAGATGTAAGTAAGCCTGTAGCAGAGAAGAGCATGCATGCTTCCTTTGGGACTCCAGAGGCTGCTTCCATCATCAATTGCCTGAATCAATTATGGTTAGACAAATTAAAGCCTTATCAGGTTGGTTAGCAGTAAAAACAAGTTTTGGGAAACTAACTTCTACTCATTATGTGGATATAAGTATGAATTTTAACAATGATGCACAAGAAATTGGTTTTGACATGTGTACTTTACACTAGAATTACAACATCATATTTAGCGTAATCTCATAAATAAAATTTGGAAAGGCTTGTGTGTACATAGACTTTACCCCTATCTTGAGAGATAAAGTGGTTATTTCTAGTAGAGGGGGTAGTGATATAGTTAGACATGTTATTGGTAGCGGATTCAAAATGTGTACACTTTTGCATAATATAGCCAAAACAATGAATTCATGAGTTGGACTCGCCCTAGATTGTAGCTTTAGTTACTCAGCAATAGAAACGTAAGCAAAGTCAACAAAAGATTAATCTTGACACATAACTTTAAATTTAATTTATAGTATCAAAACTGAAACATAACATTCTTTTTTTAGTTTTTTCTCACAGAGAATGCTATTACTGGACCCATGAGATGTGCTAGAACAATATGCCTCTGGACAGCTTAGTTAAGTAATGACACAAAAAGTTCATTGACTAATTAATCAATATCTCAATTAGGCAAAAAAGGATATATAACAAGGTAAAACGACCTTGGCAGATGTAGTCTAAAACTATTATATTAACTCTTTGGAGGGAAAAACCTTTAACAATATTAGTATATCAAATGGTTAATTAGGTGGTAGTTGAGAGTCAAGAAGTCTCAGGTTCAAACTCCAATAGAGATAAAAACATTAGGTGATTCTTTCCATCTATCTAGTTAGTACTTGTCGATGGTGGGAGGTGACAAGTATCCCATAAAATTAGTTAAAAGTGCGCAAAATCTGATGAAAAAAAAAGAAAAAAAAAACCTTAAAACTGCCTTAAGCCTTGACATCTAGGCACTAATGTTAGGTTATATCCTCTGCCTCGCTTTAAAATTCGACGCACATTCAATATTTAAATTGAAAGCTTCATTAAATATATAAGAAATATGTACGGGAAACCAATAACAAAGTATCTAACATTTTCATGCCCCTATTTAGAAACTTTATTGTCGTAATACACATCTTAAAATTCCTGACTTCAGTGTACCACAATTAGCCACTATGATAAGTGTGTGACTCTTTCATTTAAGAATTTAATCTGTCGAAGAAATCACACTTTTATTTAGAGTACTTAATTATATTCTCAATAGACATGATCATAAAATATCAAGCTAGCATGGATGGGAACAAGATCAAACTCACTAGAGGTTTTCTTATTCAATGGTCTTCTTATCCTAAGAGTTAACTTGTCTATAACTTGTAATATATATAAACAAAATTCCCCAAGGTTTGTTCTTCTTTGTACTAAGATATTAAATACTACTCTATGTTGTCTTACTTTTCTTTGTAAGTTTGGTTCAAGATGAATTTCATTTTTCTACTTTGATAACTCTTTAATTCTGATTTACTACATGATATGTTTCTACAAATTAAATGATATTTTGATATATTTTACATAATTTTTAGCTTAAGACCAAAAAATTAGAACAACTATTTATTTTCCTAAATTTTGTATCAAATTAAAACTAAACAAATAAAGTAAAATAAAGCGATTAGTAAAGTAAGTTATATCACAAGGATTTGACCAAAAGCACTTACATACCTAGATGACAGTGTCGTTTGGTAGGGTGCATTAACAAAAATAATGATTGCATTAGCTTTATGTATTAGTAGTACCTTGTTTGGTACCTTTTTTCATGCTATATATAACGAATGCAAACATTAGTTATACACTCTATTGTGTATTGGGGAGTGCATTACTAATACCATGGATTTCTAGGTATTAGTAATGCAAAGTGATTTAATGCATGATTAGCATTTTAAAGACACAAATACCCTCAAAAGAACTTTTACATCTTTTTCACCATAATTGTGGAGGATATTTTTGTATTACTATTTTTGTACAACACATTATTTTTAATGTACCAAACAAAACAATGCATAAGAAATAATCTATGTACAACTAATGCAAGCATACTAATACAAGCAATACTAATGCAAGTGTTGTTAATACACTCTATTTAACATTATTTTTATACACTCTACCAAACGACCCTTAATGATCAAAGTTATTGCTCAAGTGTTTATGCCTTACCTACTAAACATTAACCCATATGCTACGTGAATCAAATTAGTCGGAGTTCAAGATAAATATTATAACAATGCTTCACTAGTTAGTTTAAGTAAATCTGATTGGAAATTTTACTATGCCCTCAGTTTTAAACAAGTGAGTTTGTATATGAATCCTTACTAATCATATTTCATCATTTAAAATCATCTCAAACAAATATTATAAATAAATCATTGAAATTCTCCCTTCCCTTAATTAGTTTTCCTCTATTTGTGATCAATAAACCATTAAACTATTTATACTTTAATACTCAAAGCCTGACTTGTTTTATGCTGCCGTTTACAATTAATTCACATATTTACTGTGACGTTGGAATGTTTATTTGTTTCAATATATATGAAAAATCTTTATATTTTGGTTTGATATTTATTTGTTTCAATATATATGAAAAATCTTTATATTTTGGTTTGTTAACAACACTTTTAAGCTTTTCATGAAGCCATATAATATTATGGCCAAGTCCTAAAAATACGAGTTAATATGTCAGATGGTCACTCAACTTTCAATAGTTCTCTTAGAAAGTCACTCAACTTTAGAGTAGTTTACTTGAAAAGTCACTCAACTTTGTTTTATAACTCAAAAGTCACTTAATTATAAGTATTTCATCAAGAAAGTCACTCAACTATTGATATTTTACGTAGAAAGTCACTCAACTAATTTCAATGTTTTCAAATTAAATTTTGTTAAAATACAATTTTTGTTTTAAACTTATTTTTAAAAATTAATAAGATGCTCATTTTAATCATTTTATTAAATTTTTTCAAATATATTTTTTGTTTTGAACTATTTTTAAAAAAAATAATAAGATTGCTACAGTTTTTTTTTTTTTTTGGATTACTCCTTAACTTCTTGATTTCAACCTTTTTTTAAAAAAAAAAATCATTTTTCAGCATTAGTTCCAGTTAGACAATTGCTGGAATAGAAAAGATAATTTTTTTTTTGTCAATCGCTACGGTATGTTTTTCAGAAGAAAAATATAATTAAATAATTGACTTAAGTCATATACGGCTCCTTAAAGTTATCCGCATAATTCAATTAGACACTTGAACTGAGGTTTGTACCTATTGAACACCTCTACCCCTTTAAATTTGAACCATTTGAATTTTTTTTAACAATAAACTAAAAGTATAAAGTGTGTGAAACACACTCGCGATGACATGGCAAGTTGATGAATTAAATAATGTCATCTGGTATTTTTAGTCCAAAAAATTATTTTAAAATGTATTATAAAGTAAAAGAAAAAGGAAATTATTTTTAAGTTGAAAATAAACATTTTAAAAAGAAATCTCTAACTTACCCACCACTTATACCAGCGGAGCCCAAAAGTCCTCTCCCTCTACGATGCCCCACCCCCCAACACGGCAACCCACCCGTAAATATGTTATTATAGAACTTTTTTGGCTCATCTAAGAGAAAATTCAAAGTAAAATAAGTTGCGGAGGAGTTGATGATAAATTTCTCCAAGTCATTAGTTCTTGGCGATCTCTTTACGTTGAATAGGAAATTTATTTATTTTCACTTTCTTCTTCATTCAATTTTTTGTATGAAAAGATGAATTTCATCGAAAAATTAACCACCTACTATGACATTATTGGAAAAATTGAGTTATGTCAGATTTATTTTTGAGTTCTATAGTTGATTAGTTAAACAAAATCACACAAATCTACATTAATTTAACCCCAAAATATTATATTAATAGCAAAAGAATAATTCAAACTTCAAGCCCTCTACAAATTAACATGATAAAAATGACGATTATGATGACTGTCATGGCGGTGGCAATGGCGATGCTGCCAATCCTACCATGAATGTCAATTGAGAAAAACAAAACAGATGGAAGTAGAAGAACTAAAATATCGGAGGAAAAAAGAGGAAGAAGAAGGATGTATGATGGCGCCGTGAACTGGTGCGGTGGAGGAAGTGATGGCAAACAGGTGAGGAAGAAGGAAGAACATCTTTTTCCAAAAAAAAACGCAAAACTAAATACATTTCACGCGCCTATTTGAGGTGAATCACAAACAACGTGCCATGTAGGCAAAAAATGTTCAAATGGTTCAAATTCAGGAGGGTAGAGGTGTTCAATAGGTACGAGTCTTAGTAGAGGTGTCTAAATGAATTATGCGGACAACTTTAAGGTGTCGTAGATGACTTAGACCTAAATAATTAGAGTGGTTCGATAAGATAATTAAAATAGATATTTTATTTTAACAAAATTTAATGAAAAAAACATTTAAGTTGATTGAGTGACTATACAAATGAAATATTAATAGTTAAGTGACTTTCTAAGTGAAATATCAATAGTTAAGTGACTTATGAGTTATAAAACAAAGTTAAGTGACTTTCTAAGTGAACAAGCCTAAATTGAGTGACTTTCTAAATGAAGTATTCAAAATTGAGTGATCATATAAGATATTACCTCCTAAAAATACTTTGCACAAAAGTCATTAATTACTTTATGTTCAGTCTAGCACTAAAAAGGCTATTCCTAGACCCTAGTAGAAGTGGTAGAATTATTTCAAATACTTCAACTGGAACACTATGTAAATTTTGTTTTTCAATTCACTTATTGTGATATGAAATATCTATTTTTGTGTACTTTTGATATGAAATATCTATTTTTGTGTACTTTTGATATGAAATATTCTCTCCGTTTAAAAAAGAATGACCTAGTTTTCTTTTTAGTTTGTTTAAAAAAGAACGATCTGTTTTTTTTGGCAACACTTTCACTTCAACTTTTCATGTGATATATTTAAGGCTACAAGATTAAAGACATTTTAGTACATTTGACATAACTTTAATTTAGAATCACAAGATTAAAAAGTCTTATTTTTTCTTAAACTTCGTTCCAAATCAAACTAAATCATATTTTTTTAAATGAAGAGAGTATATATTAAACTTATGTGTCATAAATTCTTTATCAAATACCATTGTATGAAAAAACAGCCTATTTATGTTTTCGAGGTAGTAGTAAGGTATTCTAATCCTACTTATGGCAGTACATTAGATTTGTTGTGGTTGTTGTATCATCTCAAGAAAATAATGTGAATACGAATGTTTAGAGTTAATACGAGAAAAAACAACCTACTTACCTGCTAGCATAGTACTCCCTCCGTCCCTATTTACTTGTCCATATTTCCTTTTTTAGTTGTCCCTATTTAGTTGTCCATTTTGACAAATCAAGAAAGAACAACAATTTTTTTCCTATTATACCCTTATTTACACTTCTTGAAAATTGTAAAAGTGTATGTTGTTTCCCTCCAATTTATTTCACTTGAATTCAAATAAGTGGTTGTAATTTTGAAGTGAAAAGTTGTCATAAGGGTAAAATTGTAACTTCACTGTGCTAATCATTGTTGCCTTAATCTGTGTGTCATTTCTAAAGTGGACAACTAAAAAGGGACGGAGGGAGTATTACTTTTTTCATCCATTTTTATTTGTCCACTTTAATTTATTCTTTGAAAAATTTAAAAGTAATTTATCATCATATACTCATTTCAGTATTAATGAGTAAGGTAACTTTATACTAGTAATTTGAAGCTGCTGATATAGTCAAATTATTAATCAATGTATTTATTGATTTAAAAAAAATATGTCTAGACAAACATAGACAAGAGTGGGAGTATAGTGTTGTGTGCAAAAGGCTGGCATTAACATACATAATACTCCCTCCGTTCCTTTTTAGTTGTCCACTTTAGAAATGGCACACAGATTAAGGCAACAATGATTAGCACAGTGAAGTTACAATTTTACCCTTATGACAACTTTTCACTTCAAAATTACAACCACTTATTTGAATTCAAGTGAAATAAATTGGAGGGAAACAACATACACTTTTACAATTTTCAAGAAGTGTAAATAAGGGTATAATAGAAAAAAATTTGTTGTCCTTTCTTGATTTGTCAAAATGGACAACTAAATAGGGACAACTAAAAAAGGAAATATAGACAAGTAAATAGGGACGGAGGGAGTATAGGGTTAGGAGTGTAAGTTTTGTTTGACCTAGCTAAGCAACAGCAAGACCTAACAAAGCGCCGTTTAACTGACTCTATATATGCCCTTAAATGTGACTTATGACATATTGATGGGACACCAAACCAATGAGGACAAAGAAATAAGTATGGATATTTATTGTATTTTTAAAAAATCTACTCTTGTCTAAAACTTCCACCATTGTTTAAGTGCCCTGCTATTAACACCTGTCTATGGCTACAGACATGCTAAGCAACAAGGAAACCAAACAAACAGCCGATCCCCATTCCCAGGGAACACATGCCCCAATAACTTTTTATGAAACCAACAAATCTTTAATCCATTTTTCATGCTACTAAACACACATTAATTCATCTAAAATGAGGAGTAATATGAATTGAAAACTTACCAGATGGAACTTGAAGTTACTTCTTTCCTTTTCCTTTCTGATCTGAATGCCGGTTGTCATATTCAGTTGTGGAACCAAGATATGATCCGTACCTCTGGTATTGTGGCAAAGTAGAGGAAGAATTGGACTGAAGGGTCCCCCTATTGAAACCAGATGATGAAGAAATGCTGAAGTTCAAATTGTACTCGTTATTAGTACTTGTCACAACTGGGACTAGGTCGCCGCCGAATGGGAAATGCTGCATCTCGGGTCGATGATCACCTGTAATACTAAACATTGGTGAAGACACCGGTCTTAATGGATTTCCCAAATAAATTTGGTTGTCCGTAAAATACTCCAAGGGATTTGTAGACCATTGTCTCGGTGTGTTTTGATCATCATTAACACTACTCTTGTTGTTGTTATCGCTCATACCACCAGTCAATAGTTCCGTAAAAGAAGAGCTAGGGTGCATATTTTGGCGATGATTAGCAACAGTGTTTACTTTCTCTGTAGCCCTTTCCCTTGCTCGCTCCCGTGCCTTGACCCGGCTATCAGATCTGGAAAGTGACAATCCAGAACCTTTGCTTGTCTCAGAATTACTACAACAAGGTTGTTGTTGTTGTTGCTGCTGATTATAATTAAGATCATCATCCATTTCAACATCAGCTGAATCAAAACGCGGCTCTCTTGACCTTTTCTCATCGCTGAGCTGCAGTGTATCTTGAAATGCCTCAAGAGGTGGAAGCTCAGCGATTGAAGGAGCGGCTGCTTTTAACAACCACTCTACAACCTTGCTGGGCTGATCACAGCCGAGGCGGTCTTGCAAATCATAGAACTGTATAGCAGTATTGACAGAGAGGCGGACACGTCTGTCTCTTAATCCCTTTGAAGTCAATACTTTGCTATGCCTATCTTTCCCTCCAGATGCACGAGAAACTCTAACAATTCTTGATGTAGGCCACCCATATAATTTCCCAATCCCACCACCTAGGTCACTACTCTTTTTGACTTCTCCAACATCGTATTGGTGGTACTGCTCATCCTCCTTGTTACTCATTCTTGGAAATTTGCACTCCTCAGTTCGAATCTCCTACATCTCCATACTAGCACCACTTTCATACCTTTCTCAAACAAAAAATCAAGTTTATTTCTTTATCCAAATCAAAACAACAAAAAGGGGTTTTTTCTATTTGGATTTGGGACTTGATCAATTAGGGTTCATAGATGCAGAAAAAATAAATAGAAGGAGGTGTATGTAGACAGATGTGTATTCCATTGATCATGATTACACACTAGTTTTGGCTTTTATAATGATATATATAATAGTGAGTAGAGACACATAAATTTGTGTATAAAGGCATTTTTTGCGGTTTGATATATCACGTTCACCTACAGATATAGATAGGGCTTTGTTTAAATGTCAGAAGGCTTCTTGTTTGCAGTGCTAACAAAACAAAGGCCTGTGTTTTTGTTCAGAACTCAGCACCATACCCCTGTTACACTCTAAGAAAAACACTCATAAACTATAGCCACAAAAAAAAAATTAAAAAAAATCAAAAGCACCCAAATAACTAGTAATATTTTTACTAAAAAATATTAATGAAAAAACTAGTAAGTATTATTTTTTCTTGCTTTCTTTAAAGACTGACCTTCCTTTCCTAGCTTTCTTTAAGATTAAAGGGGTTGATGAGAAAAAGCTAAACAAAGAGGAGTAGCTATTTCCTAATCTAAAAAGAACAAGTCTATGGAGGTGAGTGGAGAGCCTTTTTCTTTCTGTAATTAAAGATATGCTAGCTGACCCAAAAAAGAGAAGATAAACTACACACTACTATAAATAAAAGAATATAAACAATTAAATAATAACATTTTTTGTTAAATAATAAACAATAACTACTGCCTAGTGGGACTATATATATATATATATTTATGTTTGTGTCTGTTAATTAAAAACAACAACAATATATTTATATACATTCATGTACCATTTTGTTGTCTCTTGAATGGATGCAGATAAATTACAAAATGCAAATCCACATCTGTTGGATCTGAGAGTTTTGTGCTCTTTAAAAGGCTTTGCTACTCAGTAGATCAGTTCCTGGTTTCACACAAATCAAATTCAAATTATGCCAATGCACAAAAACAAAAATTTACAAGAAAACAATTTTGAGCACAAAAATTACATTATCAAAACTCAAAAATGTACATTTTTTATAACTAAAAATGTGAAAAAAAAAACGAAGAAGAAGCTAAGTTGTAGAATATTACCAGAATTTTCTGTAACTCTGCTTCCTTAGATCACAACTTTTAAAACTCCAAAGCCATAATCAGTTTTCTTTACACAAGAAAAAAGAAGAAGATAATTTATGTTAATAAAATATGGTCACAAGATTTGTAGTACTAACTATTTTCAACCCTCATTGTTAGACCTTAAAAATATTTTAGGAAAAAAGTTATAAGTCCCCATGATTTTATTTTATTTTTGGTGAAAATGGGAAATCTTTCTTTCCCTTCTTGTTTTTTTTTCAAGATTTTTGGGTGGCAATTTAAATAGAACTTAAGAGTAGAATTAAAACCCTAAGGTTGTATGTACATAAATAGCCCATTTTTCTGATTTCCTCTTCTTTCTTTTAATGCCATGCCAAGATATATTTTTCCCTTTTTGCTGCCCCACTATATTTTTCTATTTCATTTTAAATTTTATTATTTCCTTTGGTCTCAATTAAATTTTGTTAAAAACAAATTTTATGATAATATTCCTTTTGATTTATTTTGTGAAGTTTGACTAAGCATAATTTTTCATTTTTTATTTTTAGAAAAAAAGACTTTTGAACTTTGATCCTAAACATGTCATAATATAGTGTGATTATAAATTTTAAATTGTCTTATCTTAAATATATCATAATATAATGTAATTTTAAGATTCTTAAAACTTTGTGATATTAAAACTGATAACATTTGTGTAAGTATAAAAAACTTTTCATCAAGACAAATGAAAATTTTAGGTTATTTATTTCTAAATTTAAAGAAAAATATGTTTTTCTGTAACACATTTAAAAAGGGATAATGTGAATTTTCTATATATAAAAATAAATAAAATTATCATGCTATTTCTTTAGTTGTTGACATTGTATGCTTATGTAAAAGTATACGGTCAATATGCATCAATTTTTGTATTGTATTAAAGCGTGTCATTGTTTTCTACAACGAATCCGAAATTTTAGTTACAATTCGACTGTTATGTCATATTCCCTCCGTCCCTAATTACTTGTCCACTTTTGAATTAACACACCTATTAAGAAATCAATAATTGACATAGTGAGTTTACATTTTACCTCTATTAATTATGAAGTTGATGAATTAAAAACTTAATATCTTCAAAAAGTTCTACCTTTTTCAATGAAATTAATTGAGGGTATAACAGGTAAAAAAAATATTTTTTTTTGATTTGTCGAAATGAATAAATAATTAGGGGCAACTAAAAAGTGGACAAGTAATTAGGGATATAGGGAGTACCATTTCTTTTTTAGTCTGCACCAAAAAGAATGTTATCTTGATATAAATAGAAACAATTTAATTTTAAAATCCCCCTATTACCACTAATGAAATGATTATTACCCATACATTTATCTAAAGATTATTTTAAAACACAAATTTTTAAAATGTTTTTTTCTTAAACAACGTGTTAAGACATAAAATGGGATGGAGCAGATTAGGGATGTACAAAACCAAACCAAACCGCAAATCGAGTCAACCCAAAAAAAAACCCGACTAGTGATTTAGTTTGACTTGGTTTGGTTTTGAAAAAAAAAACCCGACTATATTTGGGTTGGTTTGGTTTTAACTAAAAAAAATCAACCCGAGACCAAACCAACCCGACATTATATATATAATTTTAAAATTTTATTTTATACATAAAAATATTTACTTTGATATAATTTTTAAATATTTTTTATACTTTTTCATAGTTTTTATCTTTTAATATATTATTTCGAGTTTGAAACTTAGAATTATGAATGAGCCAATAAAGATTATAGTCCACAAATGTTGGTAATTATATTAAAGCTTACATCAAAATCAAATTAATATTAATGCAAAAAGAAAATCAATTCAACACTAAGAATGACAATAATATTGAATATTTGTTCTTTAGTTTTATATTGGTTTAGACAATTAAAATACATAATCTAATTTTAATTTCCTTTAATATTTAGTCATGTAACTAATACTTATTAAACTTAATTTTAGCATGATTTAGTACTTTTAAATTATGATCATTTTCATTAAGACTTGTTAATTTGCAATACTTGTTTTACGCGATTTCATTATTGTTATTTTTGTTTGATATTTTAGTATCATTAATCATATCATATTGTGTTATATTTTTAAGAAACATCTTAGATAGTTGTATTTTGGTAGGACTAAAGAAATATTTGAAGTCCTAGTAAATTATATGTTTGTATGAATACTTTATCGAAAAAACCCGAAATAACCCGAAAAACCGAAAAACCCGAAAAAATCCAAAAAAACCCGAGGTTGAAAAACCCGAGGTTTATTAGTTTGGTTTGGTTTATAAATTTAAAAATCCGACACCAATGATTTGATTTGATATTTGAAAAAACCCGAACCAACCCGACCATGTACACCCCTAGAGCAGATGATAGATGTAATTCATGAATCCACTTGCTTCATTTTTCAGAAAAGGATATTATATTAACCTCGAGATGGATAGGCTTTTGATGTAAAAAATAACATTTTTTTATGCATCGATGGTGTGAAATCTATCATGTTGTAGTATGTAAGTTACTATTCTTACCAAATTACCAATATGTATATATACCAAAAAATTTAGGGAGAATAACAAATTTCTGTTCTTTCAATTATTTGTAAATTTCAACATATTTAACTTTCCATTAATTTAAATGTATGTTTCTAATCCCTTTTTATAGAAATATGTAAGTTCGGAGCCAAAAGGACCACACTATGAAGCTAACATATTAAAAGGGATAATCATTTTTTGAATTGACCAAAAAGGAACAAAACATGAGACTCTCGACAAACAAATTTCATTGTTTGACCATTTTTCGTGCATAAACACAGGACTTGTTACTTTTGATTTCCTTCCAAGTCGTGATGAACGAACTCATTTGATCATAGTTAAGCTAAAGATACAAATTATAATTTTTGAAGAAGCCAATGACAAGCCTAGACCAAACTCCATTGACGGTTTTTCAAATTCAATAATTTCATCATGTTATGTACTTTTCAATAAGTAGCAAGGTGTGCTACTTTACTACTAATACGTTTCGTTTAGTCATTCAAACTTCTTATTACAATTCTTGTCTTTATTATTTGAAATTTTCAAAATATCATTCGAAAAATTATACTAGGAGAAAATGAGTGTATGTTATAAAATAACTAACTTAACAAACTAAATTAAATAGGAAGAACAATGAGAACAAAACTTAAAGTAGCACTTAAAGTAAATAAGTAAAAGAGCCAAAGAGTGAATTCTATTCACTTGGATATCTATCCTTTATTTTACAACACTCCCCCCTAGATGTACATGTAAAAGAATAGTCTTAGTAAAAGAACAAATATATATATAGTCATTTCTAATACGCATTGTTTGCTGCCTCATTAAAAACTTTACCAGGAAAAAATAGTGGGATAAAACCTTAGTTAAGGAAAAAAAAAGTACAACACGTATTTTACTTCCCATGATAAGGATCATGGATTTAGTCTTCACATTCCAATCTTGTGCACCAGCTTCTTAAGAGTTAAAGTTGGTAAGGATTTGGTGAATAAATCTGCTGGATTATCTCTTGAACAAATTTGTTGTACATCACCATTCTTCTGGAGATTATGTGTGAAGAATAATTTTGGTGAAATGTTTTCCGTTCTATCTCCTTTTATAAAGCCTCCTCTTAATTGAGTTATGCATGCATCATTGTCTTCAAAGAGGATTGTGGGTAACTTGACATCACACTGCAAACCACATCTTTCTTTGATGAAATGTATTACTAACTCAACCATAAGCATCCTCTACTTGCTTTATGAATAACTATTATCTCAGCATGATTTGAAGAAGCAGCGACAATTGACTGCTTAGTAGATCGCCATGATATAGTAGTACCTCCGTATGTGAACAACTAGTCTGTTTGAGATCGAGCTTTACGTGGGTCAGATAAATAACCTGCATCTACATAACCAACAAGATTTGCACTATCTTTGTTAGTATAAAACAGACCCATATCACTGGTCCCCTTTAGATATAGCAATATGTTTACCTTCGTTTCAATGTCTTCGAGTAGGGGAAAAACTATATTATGCTAACAAATTAACAAAAAATATTATGTCAGGTCTCGTAGCATTAGATAGATACATAAGTGCACCAATTGAACTAAGATACTGGACCAAGAGGTTCCTTATTCTCTACTTGAGGTCGAAAAAGATCTTACTCAAATCAAGTAACGTACAACCATTGGACTACTTAATGGATGTGACTTGTCCATGTAAAATCGTTTCAAAATTTTCTCAATATAGGCAAATTGATGGATGAAGACTATTGCGCCCAGATGCAAACACAAATGTATGTGGTTGCACAAGTAGTATAATTCTTTTTTGATTACTAGTGGCATTAGTCGGACACTCTCCAAATTGAAGATGTGCTTTAATATCATGAAACTAATGTTTACCGTCAAATTCTTCCTCAACCATGTTGCAATAATCATGTTGATCACGAATTTGTATGTACAAAGGGTCGATATGAGCTTCGTCGGAATGTTGGAGCATCAAAGATAAAGATGCCAATGCATCAACAATATCATTATGAACTCTAGGAATGCGTCTAAACTTTGTTGACACAAACCATCAACAAAGATTGTAACGACCTGAGAGCACCCCCTAGCCGTTAACTGCGTATTTGACCTCTTGGAGGTCTTATACAAGCCCTTAGCATTCGTCATAACATTTATCATAGAAAAATAGTGGAAAATTTAAAACTTTCCCATAATATAACACAAGACTTAAATGTCACATCATTTAAACCTTTAATACAAAATTGGAGTACTATGTCTCAAGGTAGCCATCTTAAAACACGACTACAACATAAGAGGGATACAACCCTTACAATACAAAAGAAACTACTATCTAGTACATTGAACTTAAGGAAACTTTTTAACATAAAGGTCCTTGAATCTTTAAGGACACACCCGAACTTGGGAACAGTAAGCCAAGCTCATCACTTCTAGGAAATGCCCTTTAGACACCACCACCTACACTTGGTGTAAAAAGATGAAGAAGAATGGTGTTGGTACAAGAATGCACTAAGTATGATAACCATGCAAAACATGCTTTTAAAAGGACATTTAGTTGGAAACCATGCATCATGCTTTTTTAGAGAAACTTCAAGAACATTTAGTACAATAGGAACAATATAAACCACATACATCATCATACACGTGGAAACCATTCATAATAGCACATAGAGCCACTTATAACATTTTAGGCACATTCAATGCATACAATACATTACCTTCCTCTTTATCTTAACTCCTTTCCTCAAGCAACCCTTAGGGAATGCTTGGTGCAATGTATCACCTTAAGGTTACCAAGGGTGAACTTACATATAGCCTTCATCAATCCAACCACATATATTCATAGAGTCATAAGCACACCATAAGACATAGTCTTCACATAGGAACCATCACCTAAGACAACCCCCAAGTCACACTAGTGCAATTTGCAAGTAGCATCCCATAATACTACTCCCACCAAGTGTTCCTAGGAAGCCACCATAGACTAGGCACATCATATTCAACAAGTCATAACATCTTCATTTAACATTAGACATAAGACCAACATACTTCATAATATCATATAAGGACTCATTCCTTTACTACATCATTAGTCATAACCCATTTAGTTCATATCATAGGTAAACTACCCTCACAAACCCTTCACAAGCTCACTTGTGCAATGTATACATGGAGTCCCATACCCCCACATATACTAAGCAAACCCATTAAGAAGTCATAAGTGTAATTCACATGCATAATCATATTTCATGTCTTGACATAAGTAAAGTCAACCTTAACATGCTTTCATATTAACATACATAGACCATAGTCTTCATTACATAAAAAGCCTAGTCATAACCTCCCTTAGAGTACACTTGTGCAATTTATAAGTAGGGTCCATAGTCCAACCTACACTAAGTAACTCTTCAAGAAATCATAACTAGAGTTCATATTCTTATCTTAGTTCATTTCTTAACTTTCGGGAGACATTGCCATAACCGACATAGACCATGTGAGCTACATTGAATCCGGTGTTCTACTCCCACACCGAAAAGAGAGGGTACTACTTGCCAAAGTAGAACCTACATACATAATAGCTATCTAGTGGATCCACTAAGCTAAGACCTACGGGGGCACGTAGTTATGGAACAATGAGATTGCTACTAGAAAACCTTGACTTACTAAGCGTGGAGGTTTTTATCTCATGAAACAACATCTATGTTGGGAACCCGAACTTGCTAAACGTGAAGGTTCTCTTGTGGGAAGCCGGACTTGCTAAACGTGAAGCCCCCACTCTCATTTTTCATGTTCAGTCGGTGCTAAGCTCCAACTCCCTTTTTGAACATCTTTAAGCCTTTATTTAACATTAGTTCATAAAATAGGCTTTAGGGACTTAATCCCTCATATATCATATAGCTCAAAGGTTTCTAAGATGAGAATGACCTTTCATCATAGATCCTACATTATGTGAGAATGACCTTTCACATAATCATACCATATTCATAACATAGTGTAGTTTAGAGTAGAATTGAGGAAACCTTTCAAGAGACTCACTTTCACTAGATTATCATAAACCTTATTCATTCATTCATGTGTGTGTACATATGTGAGAAAGTGTTTCACATAAACACCTTTATACAACACATATTCATATCTTGCTAATCATACACTTTGCATGCGTAATAAGATGTAAGGGTGCATATAAGAGTTAACCTTTCAATAGACACCATAACACTTCATATTCATAGGTATGCATGTAGAGTGTGTGTGTACATATTGGTCCTCATAGTGACATAATAGCAACAACATTGACATTGAGTGTTCTTCCCTTAAAGGGATCACAACACATTCACCATATCCCCAATTCATGAGCAATTCTCATATAGAGCCTTTAGGGATTCTAGACCACACACCCACACTTCATCATAGGAGACAAGGACACATTTAACATTGAATAGGTACTCGTAACATGTATATGATCAAACATTCATGTAGGGGTCATTCCATAATAGTACCTAACATAATCAATCATGTAGACCACACCTTATCCCTAACATTATCATTCACATTATACTCCTCATCATCAACACACTTTAAACATCATGCTAGCATTGAGGATTTCATACATAACCTTCATAGCATAACTTCGTAAACATATGCATCATAATCATCAATTCACTTCACATCTATTGCCTTCAAGACCATGATCTCAACATGCATAGATATACAAGAAGTGAACACCTCCACCATAAGTGGATCAAACCACACAACATCAATTCTCATACTATAGACTAGAAGTTAGGTTAATTTACCAAATCTCCAAGCCATGATCACCATGGATCAATCCTCAACAATTCATAATCAATTGTCATAGGTAGCAATATGAATCAACAATGTAATTCACTAACATAAACATAATCTATGTACAATTCTATAAACAAAGGGATCAACCCATAACTTTGCCCATAAGACCATAATCCTCAACTCATCAATATACCAACAATTCAACATGAATAAGTATAGATAAGCATAGGAAACATCAATACAATCTAATCTAAACATAATTTCATCAATAGAGATCATATTCACAAAGAACCACATCATAGGCCAATTTTGAGAATTTGGGGATCATGGGTTCTTTAAAAGTTCCTTTGAAAATTATCTTAAAAACCTTAATTCCACATCAATTCATCAATAGAATGATTTAGAAAATCGTTTGACAAGAAACCCATGTTTAGATTGAAAATTGGTAATTTTGGTCTTTGAATCACTTTTGAAAATCTTTGATAGAACTTCTTGAATGAGAGGTTATTCTAGAATCAAGAGCCACCATACCTTAATTATTGAAGACCCATGAAATTGAAGAAGAAATCAGTGGAAAACCCATCTTCTAGCTTGAGCTTCATCAAAGTCTTCAATGGAGTTTTTGAGAGAATCTATTTTGATAGGGAAGGGTCAATTTGAAGAATGGGGTCTAATTTTAGGTTTAGGGGTTTTAACCAACTTAAAATACCCTAAAATAGGTAGAATAACCGTTTATAATAATTCCCCAAAGTAACCAAACTATCCCTCACTTAGTTGGAACTTTTGAAACAAGTTAAACTTGTGTTTTATTTTCGCAGATTTCGTCGGGAAACAAGTTCACGACACGGAGGTGTTTCCACAAGTTTATGGAAATCAAATTATGAGACAGTAGAGTCCGCGGACCAAACGTTTTGGCCTTGGCAGCTTGCTTGGCCAAGGTTGGGGTCTTCCTCGGGGGCCCTCCGGGTAGCCCCCGGGGTGTCGTATCCGAACGTTTTAACCCTAAAAACATTTATTAAGATACTAGGGTCACCTCCACTGATTTTAGACTCCAAACAATACATAAAAACATGAACAATATACTAGAACACACCAACACGTAAAAGACTAGTTTTCGAACGTCTTGGTCGTCCCTTGACGTTTGACTTCCAAACTCTTTAAAACTGATTTAAAAGGCTATTCTTCATTATTTGTCAAGTTATTAATGCATAAAACCCATGTGAGGCTCTACTTTATCCTACTTTATTTTGAGGGTTGTTACAATATCCCCCACTTAGGAACATTCGTTCTCGAATGACACTTAAAACACTTCTGAGGACTCAATGACCCAACTAGCAGTTCACAATACACAACATACAACATCAACTTAAGAGCACACATCAATGAGGAACATCAAGTCCACATAAAAGGCTCAAAACAACTTTGTGCAATTCAAGAAAGTAGCAACACCTCTACCAACTCCTTATGCATCAAATTCATTATTTCCCATTTCATTGGAGGAACTTCCTTCTCCGAATCATCACTATGCTTAAAACTATTTACTTCTCACAAGTATAGGAGGAACTACCTTCTCCATATTCAATGAGCATCAACATATATATTAAGCAATCAACAAGACAACATCAAGCATGCTCATTACAACTCTCATGAAGTCAACATCACACAACATCTATGGGTGCAATTTCAACCATGAGAAATAAAGTTCGTGAAAACTCAAAATACAACTTAAACATGAATTTTCACAAAAACATGCTCATACATGGAAATCATGTCATAATCATCATTCTCATTTCAAACACCAAAGAAACACAACATGCAACTATCTCATTAAAGCACATTATGCAACTTTATCATAAGAAATCATTTAAGCATGCACTTCAAATCAACTCATTCACTACCAACAAGTTGAAACTTTATTCACCGACTCATAATGCATCAACCACATAAGCCTTTCTCATGTTCATAGGAGGAACTACATTCTCCTAAGCATGACATGAAATTTAACCCTTTTATATCATCATAGGGTCCATTATGCAATGACTTTCAAGTGCACACATTGACATGATCAACATTTCCACTCATGAGGCAATTAAGCAATTCATACTAGTTGCACCCTAACATGAGGATTATAGATCATCTACTAGTCTTATCATTTAATCATTATACTATCAAGAACATACATGTCATTACCATGTTTAGTTATGTTCAAGGAGGGACTACCTTCTCCTAGTAACAACATACAAACATGGCATCATAAAACTCATAAGCAAGCATTACACAAAGGTCAATTCATTTAAGGAGAAATTCTCAACTTTTAACCTAAGCATGCTCATACTCTCTTCCTCATGAAGTCAAGAGTGCATTCACCATATAAAGATGCATATTGACATGAGAAACATATATTTTATTACTAAGATTCCATTTGTATGTAATAAGAATCCTTCAAAACATGCATAACATAGTGTCTTCTAGGACATGCATAACATACAGAGATCATGCAACTCATAATCATATGCAAGACTCCAAACATGAACAAGCTACTAGGAACTCTTTGGTCTCAAGCTTGAATAAGAATAGAAGGAAAAGATAAAGATATCAACAACCTTACTACTCACTCATCATCCCCCACTTAGAGTAAACCCATCTAAGAGCACATTAAAGTAACCAAGAGAACTATCGCTTACCAATTAAGCATAATGTCCCCCTCTTGGGATCAAGTTATGCAAACTCCTTTAATCATTACCTCCTTCATCTCTAAGGTAGGAACCATTCTCCACTAAATCTTCATTATACTCCCTTAGGTGAGGATTTCAAGAATCCAAAAAAACAATGAGTATCTATACCACTCCACTTCATATCTATCACTCAAAGTAGTTCTCAACATGGAGAACTCAAGGAAGTTCAATGTAGAAATATTAAGGGCACTCAAAACCTTACCATCTAGGCACAATTTCCCCCACTTGGGGTGGGCTTAAACAACTCTTTATCATATCATACCCTTATCATCACCTTTGGTGTAACTTTCCGCTCAACCATACCTAGGTATTATATAAACACCCTCTTGAATGACCATACTTAAGATCAACCTTACAAGACAACTATCCTCTTTAGAGTTGGTCAACCTATATTCTCTTGTCCTTCCTATGCACTAAGGGGTACATGCAACTCTCCAAGTAAACCTTAGAGCAAAACACTATCCCAACTCATGAAACAAAGCCCCTTTTTTCGCTTTTAGGGCAAGCCTACACAAGAACTCCGATTCACACAAGGACAACCTTGAAGCATCACTCATAAGAAAAAGGCAACTTTCAACTCACACTAGTTACCATATTCGTTCAAAACTCCTCAAATCTTCACTATGACTTTCTACTATCATTCCGATCACCATAAACTAACTCATCATGCTAAAAAGGGTTTCATTCTTACCATACGAGAAGTACACCACCATACGACATTTTCAATGTAATGCTCCCAACCTCATTGGTCACACATAGCCATGATTGGCATCACAATACGATTTCCAAATCTACCTTCATATATATACTCATATAGTCACCACATCATAATAAGCATTAAAACCCATAACTTTGCCCAGAATGCCATAATTCTCAACTCATCAATATACCAACAATTCAACATGAATAAGTATAGATAATCATATGAAACATCAATACTATCTAATCTAAACATAATTTCACCAATAGAGATCATATTCACAAAGACCCACATCATAGGCCAATTTTCAAGAATTTGGGGATCATGGGTTCTTCAAAAATTCCTTTGAAAATTATCTTAAAAACGTTAATTCCACATTAATTCATCAATAGAATGATTTAGAAAATCGTTTGACAGAGGACCCATGTTTAGATTGAAAATTGGGAATTTTTGTCTTTGAATCACTTTTGAAAATCTTTGATAGAACTCCCTGAATGAAAGGTTATTCAAGAATCAAGAGTTACCATACCTTAATTATCGAAGACCCATGAAAATGAAGAAGAAATCAGTTGAAAACCCATCTTCTAGCTTGAGCTTCATCAAGGTCTTCAATGAGGTGTTTGAGAGAATCTATTTTAAGAGGGAATGGTCAATTTGAAGAATGGGGTCTAATTCTAGGTTTTGGGTTTTAACCAACTTAAAATACCCTAAAATAGGTAGAATAACCATTTATAATAATTCCCCAAACTACCCCTCACTTAGTTGGACCTTTTAAACAATTCAAACTTGAGTTTTATTTTCGTAGATTTCGTTGGGAAACAAGTTTGCGATGCGGAGGTGTTCCCACAAGTTTCATAAATTAAATTTTGAGACAGTAGAGTCCGCGACATGTCCGCGATATGTACGCGACATGTCCATGACGTGGACCAAACTTTTGGCCCTTGGTGGAGCTAGTCCGCGACGCGGACATGCTCCATCCATGAGCAACTTCAAGCTACCTTGGCAGCTTGTTTGGCCAAGGGTTGGGGTCCTCCTCGGGGACCCTTAGGTTGGTCCAGGGGAATCATACCCAAACGTTGACCCTAAAAACATTTATTAAGACACTAGGGTCACCTCTACTGATTTTAGACTCCAAACAACACATAAGGACATGAACAACATACTAGAACACACCAACACGTAAAAGACTAGTTTTTGAACGTCTTGGTCATCCCTTGACGTTTGATTTCCAAACTATTTAAAACTGACTAAAAAGGCTATTCTTTATTATTTTAACAAATTATTAATGTATAAAACCCATGTGAAGCTCTACTTTTTCCTACTTCATTTTGACGGTTGTTACAAAGATCTTGTAAACAAAGTTGATATGGTATGAGCTTTGAGTTACGAGTTTCTCATTTTCCTTGAATTTGATGTACTAGTAAGTTCGAGTCTCCTAACACTAACAACTCTTGGATGCCCATGTCAGCAGATACTTCAAACCCAAGATGCAAGGTTCATACTCCGACATATTGTTGGTACAATAGAATCTAAGTTGGGCTGTAATAGGGAAATATTCCCCTAATTCAGACATAAGAACAACTCCTATCCCAACTGCTTTCTTGTTAGAGGCCCCATCAAAGAACAACTTCCATCCCTGATTATCATCGGGAATAACTTCATCCACACATAATATCTCCTCACCAAGAAAGTAGGTCTTAATAGGTTCATATTTTCAATCAATAGGGTTCTTAATAGTTTCATTGCGGCCCGTGTCACATAGATAATGTCAAACTCTGTGAGTAATATTTTCCATTTCGCAAGCCTGCTCATGGGCATGGGCTTTTGAAAAATATATTTTAATGGATCCATACGAGAAGTGAGATAAGTAGTATAAGACGAAAGATAATGTTTCAACTTTTGTGCTACCCAAGTGTACTTAGATTCATAAACAGTAAATTTCTTGTTGAGGTAATAAATGGCCTGCTCTTTCTTCCCAGTGCCATCATACTTACCCAATGCAAAACCAAAAGAATTATCCAGTACTGACATATATAATATCAAAGGTCTACCTAACTCTGGAGGAACTAACACAGGAGGATTCAATAAGTACCTCTTGATTCTTTCAAAAGCCTCTTGACATTCTTCGGTCCATTCGACCGTAGCATTCTTTTAAACAACTTAAAAATGGGGTCGCAAGTTGTTGTGAGTTGAGCAATGAACCTACTGATGTAGTTTAGCCTTCCTAGCAGACTCACCACCTCAGTTTTGTTCCTTGGCGGTGACAATTCTTGAATGACTTTTATTTTTGAAGGATCTAACTCAATACCTTGTCGACTAACTATAAATCCCAAAAGCTTTCCTGACGGTACTCCAAATACACACTTTGCGAGATTAAGCTTGATATTGTACCTCCAGAGCCTTTCGAAGAATTTTCTTAAATCTTGCACATGATTTGACTGCTTTTTTTATTTGATGATCACGTCATCCACATAAACTTCTATTTCTTTATGCATCATATCATGAAACATGGTTTTCATTGCCCTCATATAAGTTGCTCCCATATTTTTTAACCCAAATGGCATGACTCGATAACAATATGTACCCCATGATGTGATGAAAGGCATTTTTTCTATATCTTCATCATCCATAATAATCTGATGGTACCCCATGTAGCAATCCACAAAAGATGCAATTTCATATTTAGCACAATTATCCAATAAAATATGGATGTTGAGCAAGGGAAAGTTATATTTTGGACTTGCTTTGTTCAAATCACTATAATCAACACACATTCGAACTTTGCCATCTTTCTTTGGGATAAACACGATATTGGCTAACCAAGAAGGATATTGAGCGACTCGAATGACTTTGTCTTCAAGTTTCTTTGTGATCTCCTCCTTAATTATTACACTCATGTCAGTTTTAAGCTTTCTCAACTTTTGCTTGACCGATGGAAACTTAGGGTCAGTCGGCAACTTGTGAACCATCATGTTAGTACTTAAACCAGGCATATCATCATAAGACGATGCAAAAACATCTTTGTAATCAAATAGAGCCTGAATTATTTTATTTTTGTTGTCGAGCATGTACACTTATCTTAGTCTCCCTAATATTTTCATGATGTCCTAAATTTATTGTCTCAGTTTCACTCATGTTTGGGTTTGATTTATTCTCAAAATGTTTGAAATGCTTGCTTACTTGTTCAAATACTTAGTCTTCATCATATTCAACTTCTCGGCTTATTATTTCAGGATTAGGTTGAAGATTATATTGGATTTTAAGATCTGATGAAAAATTCTGCATGCATATCATATCAGTATAATCGGCATAGAAACAACTGTATAGAAAAAACAAATAAATATATTAGACTGAAATAAAAACACAATTACATCCTATTGAAAAAATAGATAGAGAGTTTTGAAATAAAACCATAAGATAAAATCCGAATTACAACCCTTGAATAAAGCGGATAACATAAAGGAAAACAAGACAGACAATCAAGACTCATTCTTAATGGGGAGAGGAGTGGCGTCCCAATTGTTCAGCTGGACATCAGGACTAATGAATTGCACCTCTCTATTACTAGAGCCTTTTTCAATTTCAACCATATCGGCCTCGATAAATAAATTCTAAAAATAATCGATCAATTCTTCGTTTGCCTCCAATACTGGCTTTGGGAGTGGTAACTCAAGAGAATCTTCTATGTAGGTTTTGATGAAGGATTTGTATATGGGTGGTATTGGCTTGGTAAGTGACCATACTTTTCTTTTATGCTTTTTTGCCTTCATTTTTCTTCGACTGTGGGCTTGTATCCTAAATCAAAAGTACCAAAGCTCTTACATGGATACACCGGATAAACTCTCCCTTGAAAGAAGATCCCAAGCCTTTACCTGGTTCAAACCCATGTTTCAACATTTCATTCACCATCATCACATATGTCATGGGCAATTGTTCTTTTGAAATGAGATTTCCCTCAAGGATATGCTCAACAACCACTACCTCGAAAGCTTCATAAACTAGTGTCTTAGTCTCATTATTCACCTTGATAAAAGGGAGGGAAGAGTCTTAATATATTGACAAGTCCCCCTCACTATGAACAATGACTTCTTGTCGGTCGTATTCAAACATCACCATTTGATGCAATGTAGATAGGACTATTCCAACCTTATGTACCTATCCCAACAATAGATTGTAGGGTGCATTGATATTCAACACTTGAAAATTCACGGTGAAATCGACAGGACCTATTGTTAGTACAAGCAATACCTCACCAATGGCATCTATTTTTGACCCGTCAAAAGCTTTAACACATACATTGTTGGGTCGTACCCTTTCAACACTAATATTCAATTTTTGTAGAGTTGACAGAGGAAAAACATTTTCCCTAGATCCTCCGTCAATTAGAACTCGAATAATGTAGGAAAGCTCACACTTTACAGTGATATGGAGGCCTTGGTTATGTACTGTGCCTTCCACCGGTAGCTCATCATCTAAAAAGGTGATTTGGTTTACCTAAAATATCCTCCCAGCAATATTCTCTAACTGACTTACTTTAACTTCATTAGGAACATATGCTTCCTTCAAAATCTTCATTATAGCTTTACGATGTTCATCTGAATGTATCAACAAAGACAACAGAGAGATTTGAGATGGAGTTTTCCTTAGTTGTTCCACATGGAATAGTCTGACAATGCCTCGGTAATGGATTTTGATTGATGTTTGGTCCATTCGGGCTTTCCACTATAATTCGATGAGTATCGATTAAATCTTGAATTGCCCTTTTCAAGCACTAGCATCTCTCTATGTTGTGCCCGGGGGCATCAGAAAGATATGTGCAACATTGAGAATATTCCAGATTTCCCGAGGGAGGATTCAATATTCTTCTTTCAATAGGACTTAAAACATTCAACATCCTTAATTTTTGGAATAACCTAGCATATGATTCTCCAATAGCAGTGAACTCATCCTTAACTACATTTCCCTTCTTGTATTCTGGTCTAGGATGAAAAGGAGTTCTAGTGGTATTTTGGTGAATTGGTGGGGGTGGTGGATGATTTTGAGGAGTTGGTGCACGCCATTGCAGATAAAAAGGGGGAGCAGTTGGCTGTGTGCTAAAAATGGGATATTGAAAGTATTGGATGGGATATTATGGAGCTAGGAAAGGAATATAGTGTTGAGGGTGATTATCTTTGACATAGGTTCGAGGCGCTGGTACAATGGTAGCTACATCTTCCTTTCTTTTCTTTCCTCCAAGATTTCCAGAACCATTTTGAAGAACTTGTGTTGTGGCTTTTAAGACAGCTTGGATTACAATCTTTCTAGACTTGATGCCATTTTCCACCATTTCCCCAACCTTAATAACTTTGGCGAATGTTTTTCCGACGGCAGAGAGCAAGTAATGAAAGTAGTCAGGTTCTTGTGCTAGGAGAAAGACATTGATCATCTCTGACTCCTTCATTGATGGCTTAACCCTAGCAGCTTGCTCCCTCTGTCTAACAACATATTCACTGTAATATCCCGTACATTTTCTCTATTCTTGCATAATATATGTGGCGTAGTTTGACATGGTTATATGAGGCATATATGACTTGGTAGCGTACATTGGAGACTAGGATTGCAAATGGGTGGCGAAATGAAGGAACTAAACTAAAGTTTTAGGCCAAAGGGACTCCTCAGACAAAGTTCTAGATTAAAGAAATGGCTCGGGTAGAACTTCGCCCGTTTGGAAGGTTAAATTATTTCATACCTTTGGGTAAGACTATGAGTTTCTAACATGTTAAGAATAGTGTGTTATGAGGTGTTATAATAGCACAAGCTTCTTATGTTAAGTTTTAAAGTCAAGAAAATTAGCGAAACTAAGGTTGGCAAAAGTTATCAAAGTTTCTCTAATAATATTTTCTTAATTTTGGGTCAAATGTCTTGGATGTTTTTTCCCAGTATATAAAGATTTAGAAGGGTGGTAACCTACCGAATCAAAGGCCTACAAGTCTAGTTTGCAACGCACAAAACCCCGTATCCAACTGACGTCGGAGTAAAGAGTTATGAGAGTTTTACCGCGGACTGCGGGGGCAAAATTCGGGTCGCGATCCGGGTTGGGTAAAAAATGTGGTATTTAGGCTTACTAAACGTTTTAAACCATGAAAACATTTCTTTTCACTCCCTAACCAGAAAGAAAGCTTAAGATAGGGTTCTAATGGAGTTTTTGCATGATGAAGGTTAGTTTTTGACAATTTCTACCATTAAAGGTTGCTCCCGTGCCTAGAGATGTGATCTCTACACGTGGAAATCGTTTTCCCCTTCTATTAGCAGTGTTTGGAGCTAGTTTTTGAAGATATAAATTTGTAGTTATTGGTGTTTCTTCAAGGTTTACACTTGGTTAACTAAGGTAATCATCTTCAAACTCTTTTATGATTGTTTTTATGAAGTTCTATGGACGTTTCGTCAAGTTGGGGCAATATTGCAAATCTGCCAATTTAAGATCAATTATGAACTGTTTATAGGTGCGTACCAGCTGTGTATATATATAGTGATTGTGAAGCTTAGTTCATAAGGAACAAATTTCGTGAAGAAACTATGGTCATTTGAGCATTCATTGGAAATGTATGTTAAGACTAAGTTACGTCCCTCATTTTAGCACCACTCCTGGGAAATTCCTAAAATGCCCATTATGATATTTTGCTATTCTCTTGCTAGAAAGAGCTTTAGTGAAAGGCATTGGGATCTTAGCTGAATTATTTCATGATTCTATTATTTTGATATTCCACTCGTTCAGATAAATAGAGAATTCGACATCTACATGTCATTTTTTCGGTTTCCTTTATTATATGTCTGCATGTATGAATTCTTATTCTTCTTTGGGTGATGTGACTTAAAATATCACGGGATACCCTTATTACTTGTGACCAGCCCTCTTTCCCCAATAATATTATTATGAAAATTCTTTAAAGTAACTCACGATCTTCAAAACTCTCTAATATAACTTAAATGTTTAAACTATTAGAACACTTGGATTTTGAAATACTTCTTTTATAAATAATCTAGGAACCAAGTTAGGAACTAAGTAAATCACCTTAAACTTGTTATGAATATCTGCAAGGTTAGGTTATCTTTCTAAAATTCAAGTTAACTTTTCAAGTTTATTTGGAAGAACATATGAGGTTCCATGAGATGGTTACATGTTATACTAAAATGATTATAGGGTTATGAGAACAAGACTACAAACGGGCCAAGATTGGCAACATGACAACAATAACATATAGGTGTTATAAATTCACGACATGACATGCTATGCATTCTACTCCCGATATATAATCGAGAGATATGGGGCCTATTGCCTGTATTTATACGTATGAGACACAGATGGCCACAAGTTGGCAAATATGATGCCGATTCACTACCGGAAGGCACTACCATTGCTAGCATTTGGTTGGG
The DNA here is from genome assembly GCF_900185275.1 of Solanum verrucosum. Classification (NCBI taxonomy): domain Eukaryota; kingdom Viridiplantae; phylum Streptophyta; class Magnoliopsida; order Solanales; family Solanaceae; genus Solanum; species Solanum verrucosum. The sequence goes on along the minus strand of NW_026020352.1, from coordinate 1,488,793 downwards.
TATGCCATGAATTTGCATCTATATATATGTATTCAAGACATACGATTATACGAGCATACCTTGCATATTTAAATAGTAGGGGGCCAAATGTCAGTCATGGAGATTATTTGAGTTTCAATTTCAGGTGGTATCTCTATTACCCTTTTGCAATAAATATTTATGATTCTACTTTCTGCTTTACATACCAGTACATTTTTATTCGTACTGACGTCCCTTTGCCTAGGGACGCTGCTTTTGTTTCGTGTGAGCAGGTATAGGCAGGGACTCTAATTGACCCACCCACTAGTATTCAGGTTTAGTTGTGAGTAGGTAAGCTCCATCTTATCCTGGGGCAATCATAAGATGTTTACTTTTGTTGTACAGTTTGGGTATAGTCAAGGCCTTGTCCCGACAATGCTTATATCACTCATAGAGGCTATTGTGGACACAATATTCTGGGTTTTCTTTTGTATGTTTCAATCTCCAACGCATAGTCTTGGCAGGTATATATATGTATGTGTAAGTAGGTATGTCCTTAGTTGTGACCTCGTCGGCTAGCTAGTACATCACTATTTTTTTTGGCTTGTCTACCATTATTTGTATGGTTTATTCTCATTCAGGTCATGACCTTCAGGGATCAGGCTTCACTTTTTAGAGGTTGTGCTGCCTAATCTTTTTGTCTCACAGTTTGGTTAGCTAGTATGTTTTAGTGGGTAACTCGATCTTATAGGGTATTGAGTGCCAATTACTCCCCCTATTTTGGGGTGTGACAAACTTGGTATCAGAGTAGGTCGTATCTCGGGGGGTCTACAAGACATGTCTAGTAGAGTCTTTTTTATGGGTGTGTTATGAACCACAATTATAATTAAGAGGCTACAGTGCATTTAGGAATAGTTACATTTCATTAAACTGATAGATCGTGCTATAGTTCTAAAGTATAAGAACATTTGAAATCTAAATCGTGCTTTATGTTTCTTATCTAAAAGGCTACACTTGCTCTGGATACGGCAGATCGAGAGATAGGTATGGATCCAAGGGAAGGTACTAGTCATTCCCCACCAGGTCAAAGGGATAGATTTTTCTCGAAGGTACAAGGTGAATCTCCAGTACCCCTAGTATCAGCCTCCCCGATACCTGTTGAAGGCCGAGGAGATGCAGTACCCCCAGCATCACAAGTTCCATTAGTACCTGAGGAAGCTAGGTACCTATTGTTCCTCCACCAAAGACTGGGGAGCAAGGGATGAGGGAGGCAGTTCCGTTGCTAACTACGATGGTTTATATTCATGAGCGACTACTGAAGTTAGGAGTAGATACTCGAAGAGACTGGTTAGAAAGTTTGAAGGTACAAGAGTTTCTTCATTTGGCCCATCCGTTATTTACAGGATCTAGTCCTACTAAAGATCCCCAGGACTTTATAGACCATATATATAGAGTATTGAGGGTGATGCATGCCTCTGTCATAGAGGCTGTGGAGTTGGCTTCTTTTCGACTACGTGATGTAGCCATCCTTTGGTATGAGGCCTGGGAGAGATCTAGAGGACCTATGTTCTGCCAGCAGAGTAAAAGGACTTCTCTGAGGCCTTCCTTGCCTACTCTTTGCCACGGGAAGTTTGAGAGACCCGTCTTGATCAGTTTATCCATCTGAAGCAAGGAACCATGAGTGTGAGGGATTATAGCCACAAGTTTAATTCTTTGGCAAGATATTCACTACATATTGTACGTACCATGAGAGCAGAGTTCATCATTATGTTGATGGTTTGGCAGATCATCTGATCAGAGATTGTAAAAAAAATTTAGACTCAAATCAAATACGCTAGCTAAGAAAAGAGCCTAATAGAGAGATATCTATATATTTTTTACTATCTTAAATATAAAAGTATCCTGCAAAATGTTTTCTATTAATTTTTATAAATGACGCAAATCGATCGAAAGATTATATATATATATATATATATATATATATATATATATATATATATATATATATATATATATATATATATATATTGTATGACAAATTCATTTTTTTTATGGATGGATCATTTCATCAAACCTTGCCCATGACTTCTGGGTCCGTTCACCTTTCAATAATTGCTTGAAGGTGAGGATACGATCCTGGGCCATCATTACCTCTAATGGAGAAAACTCTATTGGATCCCGAGTATATCTTGCCATGCTCACTTCCTCTGTTTGGATACAAATAAATTAACAAAACAAAGCTAAAGATTAAGTGAGTAAACTACAACTAATAAGAATAAAAAAATTTACTTAACTAAGAATTCCAAATTAACACCACTTCCCGGCAGCGGCGACATTTTGATGTTTGCGTAATCAAGGACACAACTTTCGATACAAGTGTCTATGATCGTGCAATAGTATAATAACCCAACTAAGGGTTGGGATCCTTCCAAAGAGAGTGGTTTTGAGAATTAATAGACAATAAAATTTAGTTCTAACTAGTCGTAGCTAAAAATATTAACGATTAAAAATATTGTAAATTAAAGGGGGACACAAGAGTGTCAATTAACAAAGGGGGTTTTGTCACTAGTAAGTAAAAACAGAAAAATTAACAAAGATTTGTAAGTAATGAGAGGGGATTCTTGGGATGTGATAGGATTATGGGATAGACTAAATCATTGGGTACATGCTTTTGATAGTAAATTCATTGAGTATTTGTGACTAGGCCAGACTTTAAAGGGGATAAGCTCTTTCTCGAGCAACTTACCCCGTTTCAAGCGGGTTCCTTTCGGACACCTACTTGCCGCATGAAGAGCAACCTTTGCTTTAACCCACTCACTCTCCTGAGCTGAGTGTGTTGAATGGGACTAAGGTTCACTTTCTCGAGCTGAACCTCATGTCGACCCACTCGCATTGACCTGATATTTAGTGGTCTTAGTTTTACGACCTCTCTCTCGAGCAAGCCGAAAACACATATATGAGATTATATTTGCAACTACAACCTCATTAAGTTCATCCACAATGACTAAACGAAATCACATTTAAGCTACGAATAGACTATCAACAAGCAAGACCCAACAACTAATCTAACCCATATTCACAAAATCACACCCCAAGAATTGGGGTTTTTAGCCACACATCAAGAGATAGAAATTTATACCTAAATCAGCTTGCATTCAAATGGGTATGAAGATTTAAGTCTTGTTACAGGCCAAGAATGAAGAATCCAAGAGACTCAAGTCCAAATCCTTGGAGATGAAACCCTCTTCTTTTTCTAGTTTTCAAAACTCTCTCAAACTCAGAGCAAAAATATCAAAAAGTACTATTCTATATGAAAATTATAATAATTGTTCCACTCTTAAAACTATAGCTCTAACTAGTATTTATAGTTTTCACAGATTTGTGCTGCAGTGGATCATTCGGTGTTGTTAGTCAGAATAGCCATTCGACTCGGCGATTTACCTTTTGGTGTAGTTCATTGCCGTCTTGCACCATCCTTCAGCATCGTCGTGCTATGGGTCATTGGACGACATGGTACTGCCTCGCAAAACTTCTGGGTGATGCACCGACTGCTCCCTTTTTGTGCCGACTTGATCCTTTTCTGCAGGGCTCAGCACACTGGAATAAAAGGCGAAGGAAGAACCTTCGACGACTCGCCATGTGGACTCGGCGATCCTCAGCCCTTCATTTTCTTCGTTCTTTTCAGCTTTTTCGTTCCTTTTTGCGAAGTAGTGTCCATGCTTTCCTTCAAACTTTAAATACCTGAAACTTAAGGGTTATCATCAGAGTTTGAGATAAAAGAAACATTTGAGGACACAATTTCTATTACAATATAGCGCTAAATGAGTACAATTTGTGGACTCATCAACACCCTCAACTTTAAATTTTGCTTGTCCTCAAGCAAACTCAACTTCAGTCGTTCAAAAAGGGTGTCTCGAACAGTGCTACACAAGACTCAATCATGAATGCACACAACAAGACTCAATTTACTTATGCAAAGATCAAATGTGCACTCAAAGATTCAAGTTGTGACTCACCAATATCAAAGAACCTCACGCTCACAATACTTTCTTCAAATGCAAGTTCAAGCTCAAGTAAAGTGTTAGAATGTCCTCATAGAAAGAATGATTCCATAATCACACAATGGTTCATGGTTTAAAGCTTTGGAATCAGATGCAACACTCACTCTCACAAAGAAGAACACCATACATGCTTTCACCTATAGGCTTGCCCGTATTTTCCAATCAACATTTGTTTCAGATTACTCAAGATCAAAAAGGTCTTTTCAAGGCTCGTAATGGGGCTGAGTGCAGAGGTAAGGTCATTTAGGCTTAGTGACTTTCATCCTCATGAAATGTGGTGCTCATAACACTTCCTTTCCTTTTCCTTCATCATTATATTTAGTGCTCATAAGTCATCCTATTATTCACTTTTCATGATTGTTTGGAAACCCCATCTCTTTGCACTTTATTCCACAACTTTCTTTTTCATTCTTTTTATTTTTCTTTATCTCTCTTTTTATTTATATGGAGGGGTTCCATTTTTCTTAAAACCATGGGTAAGAGAGGACTTTCTTGCACTTGTTGATTTTCCCTTGTCTTTTCACCACACCCCTAACTTATGCTTTTGGCCTAAGTTGGCTATTGAATTAACCACAATTCAAGAGGATTATAGGTAGTGATTAAAAAAGGTCTAGTTTTCATCAAGTTTCTTCCAAAGAAAGCTAAAGAGGTGTTCAAAAGTGGTTCACACACTCACAAGGTAGATCAGAAAAGAGGTTTATGTCAATTGGTTCACACTCTTAGAAGTTGCCTAAGATCATATCAAGAGATAGCATCACTTAGTTTACCGGACCAACGGGGCAAATTCTACGATCTATCATGCATGGTTCAAAGTAAGCTCATCACACTAGGTATTGACACTACAGTCAAACAAGACTCCACACTTTCTCTAGTGTGCAATGATCATCACAAGAGACTCAATTCGATACTAAGCTAGTCATAACTAGATGCAAAGAGTTCACATATTGTCTATGCAACTTCCTTTGGCCTCATTGTAGTCGTTCTTTCATGTTCGTTCGATTGAGAGCACTATTCAAGTCATCGATATTGATCGGAATTGAGACTTAAATTTTACAAAAGAACAGCCACATTCAACACACGAGAGGTGGCAAAAAATTTTGGACAGGTAAAAATCATTTTGCAGTAAAATAAATAAAAGGAGCCATAAGCTCAATCATCCACAAAAAGTAGTGTAAAAACAATTTAAGCACAAAGCCCAAATATAAGCAAAACACAAACATTAATAGCACACAAAGGTGGGCGTTACCCCACCATAAATAAAAGCAATTTGTCCCCAAATGCAATTAACACAGAATCCGAAATGTAAAATAAAGAAAGACAAAGAGGGAGGTAAAGAGGGGATCATGTCTAAGTAGTCGCTCCATCTATCTGGGCATCAGTTCTCGGAGTGACCCTAGAAGGACCAGCTTCACTGGGTCTAGCAGCAGGAGCCTTTGCCAAGGAAGCCTGCGCAACAACATCTATCATGATTTCTTCATTCTCGGCTATGTCGTCCGCTGCAGCTCCCTCAAACATCTCTTCGTCAGTCTCTGCTTCTGAGTCAAGATCGGCTATCTGCTTCGCTCTATCCCCATGTCCAGTGGTGGTATGAGGCATCTCAGGCACTTCTGGAATTTATATTTTCGCGTGCTATAGTCTACGACATTTCATGGTGACCCAAAATTCCGACGTCATTTTTGACAAAAACTTACATGGACCTCTGTTAAGACCTTAGCTATGGAGCCAGTTGGTCGCCACGGCTAAAACGACCCATTGACAAGGTTAAACGAGCCCCAGAGCAGGTAAACCCCCCATTTTGCCGATTTTCGTATGCTATAGTCCACAATATTTTATGGTGACTCAGAATTCCGACGTCATTTTTGCCAAAAACTTACATGGACCTCCGTTAAGACCTTAGTTATGGAATCAGTTGGTCGCCATGGCTAAAACGGTCGATTTACAAAGTCAAACGATCCCAGAGTAGGTAAATTCCCCATTTTGCTGATTTTCGTGTGCTATAGTCCACAACATTTTATGGTGATGCGGAATTTAGATGTCATTTTTGCCAAAATCTTACATGGACCTCCGTTAAGACCTTAGTTATGGAGTAGTTGGTCGCCACAACCAAAAAGACCCATTAACAAAGTCTAACGATCCCCAGAGCAGGTAAACCCCTCATTTTATTGATTTTCGTGTGCTATAGTCCACGACATTTTATGGTGTCCCAGAATTTCGACGTCATTTTTGCCAAAATCTTACATGGACCTTCGTTAAGACCTTAGCTATGGAGACAGTTGGTTGCCACAGCCAAAATGGGGGTCCATGTAAGTTTTTGGCAAAAATGACGTTTGAATTCCGGGTCACCATAAAATGTCTAGGACTATAACACACAAAAATCAGCAAAATGGGGGGTTTACCTGCTTTGGGGTTCGTTTGACCTTGTAAATGGACTGTTTTGGCAGTGGTGACCAACTAGCTCCATAGATAAGGTCTTAACAGAGGTACATGTAAGTTTTTGTCATAAATGACGTCGAAATTCCGGGTCACCATAATGGAGGAAACTCTATTGGTTCCGAGTATAACTTGCCTTGCTCACTTCCTTTATTTGGATACAAATAAATTAACAAAACAAAACTAAAGATTAATTGAGTAAACTACAATAAGAAGAATAAAAAATTTACTTAACTAAGAATTCCCAAATAACACCACTCCCCGGCAACGGTGCCATTTTGATGTTTGCGTAATCAAGGACACAACTTCCGATACGAGTGTCTACGATCGTGCAATAGTATAATAACTCAACCAAGGGTTGGGATCATTCCCTAGAGAGTGGTTTTGAGAATTAATAGAAAAATAAAATTTAGTTCTAACGAGTCGTAGCTAAAAACATTAACGATTAAAAACATTGTAAATTAAAGGGGGACACAAGAGTGTCAATTAACAAAGGGGTTTTTTTTCACTAGTAAGTAAAAACAACAAAATTAACAAAGTTTTCTATGCAATGAGAGGGGACTCTTGGGATATGATAGGAATACGGGATAGACTAAATCATTGTGTACATGTTTTTGATAGTAAATTCATTGAGTATTTGTGACTAGGCTAGACTTTAAAGGGGTTAAGCTCTCTCTAGAGTAACTTACGCTGTTTCAAGTGGGTTCCTCTCAGACACCTACTTGCCGCATGAAGAAAAGCCTTCGCCTTAATCCACTCACTCTCTCGAGCTGAGTGTGTAGACATGGGACTAGGGTTCACTCTCTCGAGCTGAACCTCAAGTCGACCCACTCACACTGGCCATCAATTTAGTGGTCTTAGTTTTACGAGCTCTCTCTCTCGCAAGCCGAAAGCACATATATGAGATTATATTTTCAACTACTACCTCATTAAGTTCATCAACAACGACTCAACAAAATCTCATTTAAACTACGAATAGACTATCAACAAGCAAGACCCAACAACTAATCTAACCCATATTCACAAAATCACACCCCAAGAATTGGGGTTTTTAGCCACACATCAAGAGATAGAAATTTATACCTAAATAATCTTGCATTCAAATGGGTATGAAGATTGAAGTCTTGTTACAGGCTAAGAATGAAGAATCCAAGAGACCCAAGTCCAAATCCTTGGAGATGAAACCCTCTTGTTCTTCAAGTTTTCAAAACCCTCTCAAACTTAGACCAAAAATATCAAAAAGTACTATTGTATATGAAAATTATAATAACTGTTCCACTCTTAAAACTACAACTCTAACTATTATTTATAGCTTTCACAGATTTTTGTTGCAGTGAATTATTCGGCGTCGTTAGTCGGAAACGCTGATCGACTCGGCGACTCGGCGATTCGCCTTTCGGTGTAGTTCATCGCCGTCTTGCACCATCATTCAACATCGTCGTGCTATGGGTCATTGGGCAACATGGTACTGCTTCGCGAAATTTCTCGGTGATGCGTCGACTGCTCCTTTTGTCCGCCGACTTGATCCTTTCTTTCAAGGCTTAGCACACTAGAATAAAAGGCAAAGGAAGTTCCTTCGACGATTCGCCAAGTGGACTCAGCGATCTTCAAGCCTTCATTTTCTTCATTCTTTTCAGCGTTTTCATTTCTTTTTGCGAAGTAGTGTTCATGCTTTCCTTCAAACTTTAAATAACTAAAACTTAAGGGTTTTCATCATATTTTGAGATAAAATAAGCATTTGAGGACACAATTTCTATTACAATATAGCCCTAAATGAGTCAAATTTGTGGACTCATCAACACCCCCTACTTAAAATTTTGTTTATCCTCAAGCAAACTCAAGTTCAGTCGTTCAAAAAGGGTGTCTCGAACAGTGCTACACAAGACACAATCATGAATGTACACAACAAGACTCAATTTACTTATGCAAAGATCAAATGTGCACTCAAAGATTCAAGTTGTGACTCACCAATATCAAAGAACCTCATGCTCATAATACTCGCTACAAGTGCAAGTTCAAGCTCAACAAAAGTGTTCGAATTCCTTCACAGAAAGAATGATTGCATAATCACACAATGGTTCACCGTTTAAAGCTTCGGAATCAGATGCAACGCTCACTCTCACAAAGAAGAACACCATGCATGCTTTCACCCATAGGTTTGCCCGTATTTTCCAATCAACATTTTTTCAGCTCACTCAAAATCAAAAAGGTCTTTTCAAGTCTCGTAATGGGGCTAAGTGCAGAGGTATGGTCGTTAGGCTTAGTAACTTTCATCCTCATGAAATGTGGTGCTCACAACACTTCCTTTCCTTTTCCTTCATCATTATCTTTAGTGCACATAAGCCATCGTATTATTCACTTTCCTTGGATTATTTTGGAACCCCATCTCTTTGCACTTTATTCCACAACTTTATTTTTCATTCTCACTTTTTTTATATGGAGGGGTTCCATTTCTCTTAAAACCATGGGTAAGGGGAGAGTTTCTTGCACTTCTTGATTTGCCCTTGTTGTTTCACCACACCCCAACTTAGGCTTTTGGCCTAAGTTGGCTATTCAATTAACCACAATTCAAGAGGATTATAGGTAGTGCATTTAAAAGGGTTTGGTTTTCATCAAATTTCTTCCAAAGAAGGATATGGCTCAAGGGGTGTTTAAAAGTGGTTTACACACTCACAAGGTAGGTCACAAAAGAGGTTTATGTCAATTGGTTCACACTCTTAGAAGTTGCCTAAGATCATATCAAGAGATAGCATTACTTAGTTGACCGGACCAACGGGGCAAATTCTATGATCTATCATGCATGGTTCAGATTAAGCTCATCATACTAGGCATTGACACTACAGTCAAACAAGACTCCACACTTTCGTTAGTGTGCAATGATCATCACAAGAGACATAATTTGATACTAGGCTAGTCATAGCGAGATGCAAAGAGCACATATTGTTTACGCAACTTCTTTTGGCCTCATTGTAGCCGTGCATTCATGTTCATTCGATTGAGAGGATTGTTCAAGTCATCGATATTGATCGAAACCAAGACTTAAATTTTGCAAAAGAACAACCACATTCAACACATGAGAGTTGGAATTTTTTTTTGGATGGGTAAAAATCATTTTGTAGTAAATTAAATAAAAGGAGACATAAGCTCAATCATCCATAAAAAGCTGTGTAAAAACAATTTAAGCACAAAGCCCAAATTTAAACAAAACACGAATATTAATAGCACACAAAGTTGCCCCACCGTAAATAAAAGCAATATGTCCCCAAATGAATTTAAATTGATGTTGCCTTCTTCCTTTCTGCTTGATCCTTAAGGTACTCATTCTGGGACGGCATAATTGTGATGCTGATAAAACTGAACCACAACCTTGCATCTATGTTCAGTTCTTTATTTTCGATCGAAACTTCTTCTGGCAACCACTTCGGAGTCTCATCTGAAATTAGTGAGGCTAACCACTTTTTCATCTCATCCAACTTCTTTATTCTATTCAAGTGCTGGCAGTGATCTTCAATATTCGTGGACATGCCCAAGACTACGTTGATTACCTCACTATCACGCGTCACCCTCCTGCCTCTTCTTTGAAGGTTACTGCTAGCTGTTTTTTCTCAGGTATTAGTGCACTGTATGCACTGTAGAACTCTCTTACCCAGTTTGGAATATAAAGGCCACGGGGTTTAGTGAAGATTTGGAACTTGTGATACCTCAGGCACTCAATTATCTCTGGTGCCTGTCTATAACCCCGTCTATGGACAAACGCTTTTCTTCCAGAATTGTCCCCACCTCCTCGGCCTTTACTCGATTCATTGACTTAGGCGTGGGACCTTGTACTGGAGGTGCCAATACTATTGCCTGCTCTGGAACTGGAGGAGTTGGAGTGGTTAATTGAGGATGTTTGATCCGAGATGGGTCGTTCAACTGTTTAGATCGTAACTCATTCCTCCGTGCCTCTATCATTTCATCTTGATCAGAACCCATACTCTGACTGTCATATGTTGTTAGGTCATTGGTGTAAAAACCAGCACTGTCGGAACTTGCATCTGATAGCTCAACGGTTTTGTCCTTACCCTTGTCTTTCCCACCAGTTGTGGAAAGCTTAGTGGCCTTGTTCCTGGATGCAGTTGCATCCTCATTGATTGTGATCCCTTTTTCTTTGCCTCGGGTGGTGTGTTGCTACCTGCTTTGTTAGGTTTAGTCATATCTGCAAAAGATTGGGAAAAGTTAGGGGACAAATCAAATAGAAGCACATGCAATCTACTACGGGAAGACTCGCCGAGTGGATCGGTGAGTCACCGAACCTCTTTAGTGAGCTAACTCGAGCTCGCCAAAAGGATTGGCTTCAAATTATAGCAAGTCGGCGATGGGAGGGTCCTTTCGGTGAAACACCGACTACTTTTGGCGAGCATGGGTCTGTCCACTGAAAGTTCTAGTGCATAGAGGGGTCATAATAGCATACAAAGGACAGAGGGGTCAGAATAGCATACAAAGGGCGATCAAGAGTACTTTTGGCGAGTCACCGAATGCTTTCAGCGACCCATGACTTCTCACCAAAATTTACAGACTCAAACATCTAACTTGGCATGATATTAAGGGCGAGATGGATACATTGGCCGAACCGCCAAACGATTCGGCGAGCTCGACCCAGCTTGCCAAATGGACCAACGTCCCCATTTTCAATCCATCTTCTCGAATTTAATCTTGCAACCCCCGAAAACAAAATCAAAATATGCACTAGATCAATTAAGCTTATAGTTTTCCCGGCCTTTGCCCAACTTAAACAGTATGCAGGGGCACCTCATAAAATTTCATTCATGCTAAATCATTAGATTTGCGAATCAAAAGAGGCACTTGAATAGTCTTAATTTATCAGAGAGGCACAGTGCACAACATAGGGTAAAATTACTTGCAATGAGAGTATAACTATCACAGTTAAATGTAGGGTTTGGAGAACCAACTTTTTAGAAAGATTAAGTCAAGACTGCGATGCTAGGCAACATAATAGTACAGATCCAACTACTACTAAATCAGCGAATATATTCATGAGATTCAAAATTTTTGAAAATACTAAGTAGGTGTGATTTTGCAAAAATCGAGAGTGAGAGAATATGAAAAAGGTTGAAAGTCAAAACCCATGGCTTTATAAAAACCATCCAGATCTCACCCATTCGGCGACATTAGTTGATTTCACTTCGCTACTCCGTGATCCGCCGAGTGTTTATCTACCTCGTAGAGATTTATAGGATCTTCAGTCAAAGTTAGGATCCAAAGGGCGGTCTTTGTCGAATTCGCCTATCTGATTGGCGGTTCGCCTATCTGGTCGGCGATTCGCCAATTGGACTTGTTTAATTCATCCTATACTTTTCACAAACTTTTCATGCCTAATCCTACAAAATCAAAACACCTTTATTTCAAAAATAACAAATTACAAACATTTAAGGGTTTTGGGTTGCCTCCCAAACAGCGCCTTAGTTAACGTCGTGGGATGATGCAAGTCAACACTCAAACTCCATTTTTGGGGTTAGCTGTAGTATCAGTAGGAAACCCCCTATTTTGTTGCGGGTGGAGATCGGGAGACGCATAACCCATGAGGTTCTCGAGCAGCTGGACAGCTCTGGAATGAGACTAAATCATCCGCTTCATTCCTTCAATGTCTTCCTTCATTCCTTTCAGCTCTCTATCTTGCTCAGTCACCTTATGGAGAATGATTGAGAGCATTCCCTCAAGGCGTTTAACCTCATTATCCTTGAGACTTCTTCTCTGATAGGGAGGGATGTATTTATCCTTCCTCTTACACTGGACTTCGATCTTCACCATCTTTTTGGCCAACTCATCCATCTGAGTCATTAGGGTGGCCAACATGAAGTCCTTTTCTACTTCTTGGTTTGTTTCAGCAATTTGATTAAGCAGTTGAGTTGCTATCACATATGGATGTTTCACAATTCATTCCGGAATTAGTTGGTCGACCAACCTCTTGTTTCCAGGGCCAAGACTTCTGTAGAACAATCAAGGAGAGCTATATCGGGAATATCATGATTTGGGCATTGATGGATCAGTTCATCAAACCTTGCCCGTGACTTGTGGATCCGTTCACCTTCCAATTGCTTAAAGGTGAGGATACGATCCCGAGACATCATTAACTCTAATGGAGGAAACACTATTGGCTCCCGAATATAGCTTGCCATGCTCACTTCCTCTGTTTGGATACAAACAAATTAACAAAACAAAACTAAAGATTAAGTGAGTAAACTACAACTAAGAAGAATCAAAATTTTTACTTAACTAAGAATTCCCAAATAACACCACTCCCCGGCAGCGGTGCCATTTTGATGTTTGCATAATTAAGGACACAACTTCCGATGCAAATGTCTACGATCGTGCAATAATATAATAACCCAACCAAGGGTTGGGATCGTTCCCAAGAGAGTGGTTTTGAGAATTAATAGAAAAATAAAATTTAGTTCTAACTAGTCGTAGCTAAAAATATTAACGATTAAAAACATTGTAAATTAAAGGGGGACACAAGAGTGTAAATTAACAAAGGGGGTTTTGTCACTAGTAAGTAAAAACAGCAAAATTAACAAAGATTTCTAAGAAATGGGAGGGGATTCTTGGGATGTAATAGGAATACGAGCTAGAGTAAATCATTGGGTACATTCTTTTGATAGTAAATTCATTGAGTATTTGTGACTAGGATAAACTTTAAAGCGGATAATCTCTCTCTCTAGCAACAGTCTCCTTAACCCACTCACTCTCTCGAGCTGAGTATCTGGACATAGGACTAGGGTTCATTCTCTCGAGCTAAACCTTATGTCGACCTACTCGCATTGGCCATCAATTTAGTGGTCTTAGTTTTACGACCTCATTTTCGAGCAAGCCGAAAACACATAGATGAGATTATATTTGCAACTACAACCTCATTAAGTTCATCCAAAACCACTAAATGAAATCACATTTAAACTATGAATAGACTATCATCAAGCAAGACCCAACAGCTAAGCTAACCCATATTCACAAAATCACACCCCAAGAATTGGGGATTTTAGCCACACATCAAGAGATAGAAATTTATACCTAAATGAGCTTGAATTCAAATGGGTATGAAGATTTAAGTCTTGTTATAGGCCAAGAATGAAGAATCCAAAAGACCCAAGTCCAAATCTTTGGAGATGAAACCCTCTTCTTCTTCAAGTTTTCAAAACCCTTTCAAACTCAGAACAAAAATATCAAAAAGTACTATTTTATATGAAAATTATAATAATTGTTCCACTCTTAAAATTAGAACTCTAACTAGTATTTATAACTTTCACAGATTTGTGCTGCAGCGAATAATTCGGCGTCGTTAGTCAGAATCACCGGTCGACTCGGCGATTCACCTTTTGGTGTAGTTCATCGCTGTCTTGCACCATCCTTCAGCATCGTCGTGCCCTAGGTCATTTGGTGACACGGTACTGCCTTGCAGAACTTCACGACGATGCATCGACTACTCCATTTCTCTGCCGACTTGATCCTTTCCTTCAGGGCGCAGCACACTGGAACAAAAGGCGAAGTAAGACCCTTAGGCGACTCGCCAAGTGGACTCGGCGATCCTCAGGCCTTCATTTTCTTCGTTCATTTCAGCCTTTTTGTTCCATTTTGCGAAGTAGTGTCCATGCTTTGCTTCAAACTTCAAATACCTGAAACTTAAGGGTTTTCATCAGATATTTAGATAAAATAAGCATTTGAGGACACAATTTCTATTAAAATATATCCCTTAATGAGTCCAATTTGTGGACTCATCACTAGTCCCTCTTTTCTATTTTCCATTAGGCATTTAAGGTACTTCTTTATTTATTACAAGGCAAGTCACAACACATGAATGAATTCTATTTTTCAATTTAAGGCTACCAAGGAATAGCACCCTAATAGGCTAGACCAAACTAGTCATCTTGATAACATAACTATGTTATGCTAAACTAACTAGCTTGGAAGGCATACTATCATGCAAGTCCAAGCTATTCTAGAAAGGGTACAGGTGCTCCATCCTAGATACTATGAAATAGTCTTAGACCAACTAAGTCATGCTACCCTTACAATCACACTAAGATGCTAATGTAAGCTACCCTTAAGAGAGTAGGATTCCTCAATCGTATGCTACCCTTATGAGAGTATGATCCCTCAATCCTAAGCTACCATGAAATGGTCTAGGCCAAACCAAGTCATGTTATCATGAAGGCATCCTAAAATGCTAGTTCAAGCTACCGTTAGTAGAGTATAGATCCTCAATACTATGCTACCACGAATATCCCTAACTCAAGCTACCATGAAATGTATCTTACAATGCTAAGTCAAGCTCCCTTTAGGAGAGTATGGATCCTCAATCCTAAGCTACCAATCTTGTTCTTGTCTTACCAAGTCAAGCTATACATGAAGGGATCATATATCACAACTTCAAGCTATTCTAGTCTAACAATGCTTTGATTCATTTTAGGTGATTAACTTTTCAACCTAGAATTATTTCATGTGAGAGACTTTGTATCTCCTAGCATATTCATGCCTAAGTGTGTAAGTGAGAATAGACTTCCAACCCTACACAACAAGATCACATTCTATTAGCTTTACTCTCAAGGCCCTAAAATTTATGACTACAAGCCTTACTCTCAAGGCCCTAAAATTTATGACTACAAGCCTTACTCTCAAAGCTTTACTTCTTACTATCATCATTTTATCTAAATTTCAAAGCATTCTAATCACATTCTTCATTAGTAGGTGATTCTAGTCATAATTGATCATAAGGGTTCAATTTCATTTTTACTAGTCATGATCAATCATATGAACTATAATATAATTCAATTCATGTCTATATGTTCCTAATCTAGAAAAATTACTACACATGACATTAATTTTAGAAGATCACCTATGAATCCTCAATTTCACCTCTCATGGCATAAACCCACATAATATCAAATTCATAAATCAGACTAGGGTTAACAATGGAAATCACAAAAATTCATCATAATATCATAATTCAATGCTAAATAAATCATAATTAAGTATTATCCACTTGATTGGAATCATACTTCACCACTACCCACAATGTAGGAAGAAACCCTAGCTAGAATTGGGTTTTGACTTCACAATTGGGGAAAATCTAGGGGGCTCAATGGGTGGAAGGACCTGTAGATGAATAAGCTAACATACCTTTATTCAAAGCCCTCACCAAGCTTGCATCAATGGAAGAAATCTGCCCTAGCTTCCTTTTCTTCTTCTTCTTCTTCTTCTTCTTCTTCTTCTTCTTCTTCTTCTTCTTCTTCTTCTTCTTCTTTCGAATTCTAGAAAGAGAATTATTTGGAGAGAATTTGGGGTCTTGGAAGAATGATTTTAATGACTTAGTTTAGGGGTCTATTAGGCTTATATAGGCGGTCTAATTCCTAATTAACCGACCTCACTTAACCCCCAAGCCCCTAACTTACAATAATTTTGCTACAAATCTGCCCCACCGACGAGACCACACCCACGGACCGTGGATGGGTCCACGGACCAAACTGGTCACTCGTGGGTGTGGGTCTGGGACTGAAAGTTACAGGGAAGGTCAGGCCTTGACCCATGACCCCTACCCACGGGGTGTGGGTCTATCCACGGCTCGTGGGTCCTCTTTGTGGGAAGGCTGATATTTTTATAGCTTTTGGGTTGTTTTTAGGGTCCTCCTCAAGGACCCTTTGGTTGGTCCTTGGGGGTCGTACCTTAACGCCCTAACCCTAAAACCCTCTTTCTAAGTATGGGAAATCATTTTGCGATTCTAACCCTCATATCAAACCCTAAAACCTCAATACAAGGCTCTAGAACTCTCTAGTGAGCTTACTTGTTTCCAGGTATAACACCAGCTCTTCAGGTCATCCAAAGTCTATGCATACTCTGGTACTCATGCTCAAAGCCTGAAGCCCTCTCAAACACAACATTAATATCATCGCTGTCGCATCTCACTGTCCTCCCTCGGACCATCACAGACTCCACCCGTCTGAAGGTACTGGCCTTCTTCTTCCCCTGGGGTACCAGGTCACTGTAAGCAGCATAAAACTCTTGGTCCCATGTAGGAATGTATGAGCCACGGGGTCTGGTGAAGACCTCGAACCTGTGGAACTGGATAGTGTCCCATAGTGTAGGATGTTTGTCCACTACACCATCCGTGGACAACCTTTTTTCTTCCAAGACGGTCCTCAATCCCTCAGTTTTTTAACCGATTGAGTAACGGGGGAGAAGGACCCTGAACTGGTGGTGCTAGAACCACCGTCTGTGCTGGAGTTGGCACTGAATCTGAAGCAGGAGGGGTCAGCTCCGGAATACAAGACGGATCATGACGAGCTTTGGAACAAATTTGGGCATGTAGTAACTGATCATCCTCAGGCTTAGAGAATGAAGCCTGAGAATCAAATAATTCCTTCACTGCCGGAGTTATGCTCCAGTGTCTCAGCTACGGATGCCTTGCCCTTGCCCTTGCCTCCCGTCAGAGGTAACTTTTTTCTCTTTGCTTTGGAAGCAGCTGCTCCCTCATTGATCACAATCCCTCGTGCCTTTTTCTTGGCGGCATGCCACTATCAACCAAATTTTTTCTAGCCATATCTGCAAAACACATCGAAAGGTGTTAGAAATAATTCAAGAAAAGTGCAAAATTAAAGTTGCAGAAAGACTCATCGAACCAGTCACCGAGTCACTTAGGCAAGCCATATCGGGCCCGCCAAAAGCACCAACTCAAAAAATTCTCAAAATCAATGCAGGTCATCAACACCAATCGGTGAGCTTGGAATAGCCCGCCAAAAATTACAGCGCTATTTTAAGGGTTGGGGCGCAGAAAAGGCGATCTAAAGAACCTTACAGCAAGTCACCGAGTGAACTCCACGAGCTCAAGCTTCCCGCCGAAAGTTACAAAACAACTTAGCCAAAAAATGAAATTAAGGGTGATTAAAGGGGAACTTTGGCGAATAGTCGAACCACTCGGCGAGCTCGACGAAGCTCGTCGAACAGCACAAATTGCTAGTTTTTTAACCCCATTTCCCAAAATCAAGCCCGCAGCCCCCAAAATCAAAATCAAACACAAAAATCATGCAATTAGAGGTAGACCCATATGACCTATGCCCTTGGGGTACTCAAACTTCACTCGATTTGCCCAAAATTGGCCATTTGACGACTTTTGCCCTTAAGAATGACGTCAAATGCTCAAGCATCGGGCAAATTATGTCATTTAGCACAACTCTGGGCTACTTAGACTTCACCTAACTAGACTCATTACAAAATTACCGCAACCTAACAATTTATAACTTATTTTAACGCACAAAACACGGGAATCGATCGATTTAAGCTTTTAGGCACAAGTTCACACCAATTACGGGTAATCCGACACAATACACACAATTGTGATTTCTCACTTTCCAAGTGTTTGAAACCTTGGATACTATCCCTAAGAGTCATCATCTTCGATGGGGAAAGAATCGCACTTGGAATGCAGTAGTAAGCTCATCCCAAGAGGTGATGGAATCTCTTGGCAACTCAGCCAACCACTTACTAGCTCGCCCATAAGATAAAATGGGAACAACATGAGACTGACTGATTCTTGTGATATGCTCTTAAATGAGAATGGACCACAAACGTCCATGGAGTTTCGAATATGCTCATAGGGATCCTCGTGAGCCAGCCCCCCAAAAAAACCTTTCAATTGTAGGAGCTGAAGCATTGTGCTAGTGAAGTGAAAAACAATGTTTCCTTCCATTTGAGGTAGACGAATTGCCCTAACACCTACCAATGGAATTGGGTCATTGACATTAGGGTCCTTTACATCATTGAGGTTTCCAACATCATCTTGGTGGCCCACTTGGCTACCATTACTTCCTTTAATGCTCATCTCCTCCTCAGTTTAACACAAGCAACACAAAACCAAAAACTAAAATAAGTAGATTCAACTATAACTAAAAAAATCACAATTCAACTTCACTAAAAGAATTTTAAACAACACCACTCCCTGGTAGCGGCGCTATTGTTTTAACATTTATCAAATACACTTCATCCAATTCTAAGTGCAAATGATCGTTAAGCAATATATAATCCAACAAATGAGTTGGGGTCGAACCCACATGGAGCGGTACATGTTCAAATTCAATCAAGATGTACAAATATGATCTAACTAGATATAGGAATAGAAATTATCGAAAAAAACATGAAACAAATTAAAAGGGGTGACACGAATATCATATGGGGGTGTGTTGGTTTGCAGTTCTCAACTACAATGCAGTTACAAACAATTTTGAAAAAACAATAAGGAGAGGAATTCTCGGGATGTGATTGATTATAGGAAAATTTTGATATATGGGTAATTGAAACTACTAGTAAACAACTAAAAATTAGTGGGTAGGCTAGACTATAAGGGAGATAGTTTTCTCTCGAACCACTATCCCAAATTAGGTGATTTCTTTCGAACATCAACAAGCATAGCAATGAAGAACAACCCACACCTTAATTCATCCACTCTCTCGAGCTAGATGGGTAGGATTGGGTTTAGGATTCACTCTCTCAAGATGAACCCAGCTCAACCCAATACCTATAAACCATTAATCAATAGTCTTAGTTCTAAAATCTCTCTTGAGCAAGCTAAGAACATAAGGTTAGAACTGCATTTGCAACTACAATTCATAAATTAAACCACAACTAGTGATTAAACCCACTTCAAGATAGCATTTCAACAAGTAGTTAACAATATCCATAAACTAATTCAACCCATAATCCCATGATCACACCCCAAGAATTAGGGTTTTAGCCAACCAACATAAAAAGGTAAAAATGGTTACCAAATTGATTAGCTATCAACTGGGTAAGAGTAATTAGACTTTTACAATTCTCAAAATCGAAGAAAATCAGTAACCCACCTTCAAAATCTCTGAATTGAATTTATAGTTGCCAAAAATTTGCCACGAAGGACATTAGGCGAGGTAAGTTGGGTTCACTAAGTGGTTCGATGAATCGCCCTTTTCTCTTTCTATCGCCTTCTTACATTGGCTCTTAGCATCCTTAAGTCCTGTAACTTTGGGAGATCACTCTTTGCATTGTGGAACTACTCGGTGATACGCCGACAACCCTGTCCTATCGCCGAATTGGTTTCTTCCCTTAGGGCTGGCACACTGGAACTTTAGACGGTCAAATTAGCCACTCGGCAATTCGCCAAGTTCTCTTGGCGATCATCAGGCTCGCCTTTCTTTACTTCTTCAGTTTGTTTTGTTCATTTTTGCCTGTTAGTGTCCTTGCTTTACTCCTCAATCCATATAACTGAAAAATCAAGGATTTAACATCAATTTATGGCACAAATTAAGCATTTGAGGACACTAAATCTATATAAACAAAGCCCCAAATGAGTCCAAATCTTAGACTCATCATAAGCTCAAGTATATGCAGGGGCAAGTCTAAGTCTGTTGCCCCGTACCACCGTATGGTCGTGAACTCCAATGAGGATGAGTAAGTACCTAAGCCCACCAAAGACTGTTCCACTGCCCCCTGGACTACAAGGAACCACGCTCGACAGTTACTTACTTCTAGTGACGAGATCAAGGTCACTAGCCCCCAGTATGAGAAGTGGGCCACACCAACAACAGAGTCGCAGTCTGACTTTGAGTCACAGTCTGACTCTAGTGCTAGCAGTTCTTCCACCTCTTCTTTCGAGGCCGATAGCATGAGGATGCCCAGGACCCCAGAGTGGAGCCGATTCTCAATGCCACCTAGCCAAATAGGTGGTGTGTTTAGGGTCAGTATCATATATATGATGATGGGAATGTGCTTAATGAACATAGAAAGATGGCTAGAATCATTACTGAGGAGCACCGGGTATTGATAGGGAGCTTTCATATTGTCCCCGCTATTGAGGAGTTGTTCAAGAGGCGCATATCTGAGTGGATGGCTCGGTGCTTGGGAAACTTTAGCGAGAAGATGACCCATGAGTTCTATGCCTCATACGCTCCACCGTCCGCAATGTTATTCCTAAAAAGGCTAAGCCACTTTGCCAGTCTCCACTTCAAGCCACACTAGTATGAAACTGCTTTGAGGCTACCATTCACCATTTTATTTATGGCCTAACCCATACTTTGTCAATTAGCAGAATACGACTACCAGATGGGTATTGTTCAGAGTAGGGCATTTTAGAGTGATGCCAAGCAGAGAGAGACATTGCTGAGGTAGATGGCCCATCACATAGCTGAGGATATAGAAGAGACTAAGTGGGTGAGGAACATGAGAATGCCTATCATAAAGGCAACCATGAGCTTCGCCGTAAAGTTCTTTTGGTATGTGGTTCATACTAGATTGTCCCCTACACAGGCGGACAATGTTATTACTTGGGACTCGGCTGTGATGATAGCAGTTATTATGGCAGGACATGAGCTTGACTTTGCCCAAATTTTGGTCGTCGAGATTCATGAAAGGGCCTTCAAGACCACCACTACTATGCCCTTCCTGTGTCTGATATTCCATCTCTGATGGGACGCTTCAGTGCCTATTTGGTATTCTGACAGGTTGTTTGAGGTGACCAAGACTGTAGACATCGGCCTCATTTAAGATAATGCCAACCTTGTTGCACCGCGGAGAAATCCCCAGGTTAGCCTACCCCCTTTAGGTGTTGACTTTGCCGATGATGTAGAGCGGATAAAGATTGCTGATACTTCTGCCGCTCCTACTATCACAAAAGCCCAGGTTCCCCCTTCCACTACCACCAATCAGGTTTCTAGCTCATCCCGAGCCACTCCCCCTTCAGGGCCCACTCTAGTCTCTTTGGCCCGAGTCTAGAAGTTGGAGACCCATATTGTTACACTACTACAACACATGAGTCCCTGGATGCTGCGAGTTGTGGAGGAGTCTGAGGCTAGAATGGAGCGAATGATTGATCCAAAGATTCACGCAGTCAATAAGCGCCTAGATGCATTCGAGCTGAGAGTGTTGGAGAGGCCTGCACCTACCATTGATGTCACCGCTTTCCACTCTGAGTTGGCTAGCCTCCCTATTGATGTATCTTCCCTTCTAGCTTCCGTTGAGACAGCATAGGAGGATGCACCTGAGGTTGTGGTGGATGAGATTGTGATGACTGTGCCTTTTGGAGATACTGTACCATCACCCGACCCCTCCCGCGCTACTGGGTGCCACAGCTCTTCAGAACACACTTCTGATGCTGATGAGGTCCGATGAGAATGAAAGAGAGAGCGATAGTAGTTTGAGGGGGCCTAGAGAAAGTCTATTATTGATAAGGAGATCTGGCAGCAGTGGTATTGATAAGGAGATGTGGTAGCAGTGGGCCCATGAGGTTGATGTTGGCCCATCTAGTCCGAGGAGAACTACTGATGGTGCTCCCATTGTTGGTGAGGGTGCTACTGATGATGTTCCTGTTGATCAAGCGGGTTATGGGAAACCGGACCCACCCATTTCTTGATGGGTCTTCGGCGCATATGCGCCATATGTTTGCTTTATCCTATGCTTTATTTTTTATTATCTGTGCGTTGAGGTAAATTGCACCATATTTTGTTGGGGTGGGGTAAATGGATTGTGAGTGATAAGGTGAATTCTAAGTAACCCAACTCTTAATCCTCCCTTGGGGTTTTCTTGCCTGTGTTCTTTTTCCCCAAGGGACTGATTTACTTTTATGTTGAACCAGCATGTTTTGGATTGTATGTGTAGAAATAAGTAGAAGAATGAAAGCATGATGGCATAAGAGTATGAAATTGATACCTGTCCAAAATTTTGAAATGTGATAGATCTATAGGTTTGATGAGTTGAATGTATTGGATCTCTATGTGACATTGTAAGGAACCAGTATGATAGCATGACTTAAGCTAAAAACTTGAACTGGGTAATTCAATAATCTAGTAATGAAACAATGTGCCAAGTGTGTGTGAGTAAATTTTGTATATTCATATTGGATGTGCCAATCTAGAACTTGCTTCGTTGGTCCTGTTAAGACAATCTAGGCTAGGAATTGGGAAATGATCATAGGTCCTTGTTCAAATGAGTCCACTTAACCTTAAAATAATTCAAACAAAAGAAATCAATGCTCCCTTTGATCCAAATGTTTGAGCCTAATATAGACCACTTCTTTCAATACACCTAACTCACCTTCACTAAAAGATTGTGTTGGTCGTGGTTCCTCCTTGGACATGTGCACCTTGACTTATGCCAAAAGCCTAAGTTGAGGGTGGGTAATTCAAAAAGTTACCTTAATCTTTGCCCTGGTTTGACATCGGATATTGTGCACCTCAACTCATGCAAAATACATAAGTTGAGGGTGGTTATGAAAAAGGAAACCAAAAGAAAAGGGTATAAAAAGAGTTGTGTGTGCAGTTAAAATGAGGGCAATCCTATGTTGTTGAGCACTAACTGTATTTGAACTCATTTCTGAGCATTAGTATTGAATGAATCCTTGAACTTAAAAATCAGATTTGTTGTGTGAATGAGGATTTCTTTGAAGTGAGGGCACTAGTTACATTGTTGGAGAGTTGGTACCTTGGTGATTGTTGAAAGGTGTATGTTGTGATGTCTATTGGTCTGTCTAAGTTTTGATCCACATGCGTTAGCTTGTTGAGTCTAAATGAAAAGATTTGCACTAGGTGATGGAATAAATTTAGAAAGCCATATGATTGGTTGAGTTTGTATGTTTTCTTCTACATAAGTGTCATTTAGAGTGTTAGTGTCACTTGAGGAAAAACAACAAGTTGAAGTTTAGGGTGTTGATATACCGTGAGTTTACGGTACTATCGATAAATTTGTTTTAGAGTTTGTGTGAGTCTTAGGCTCTTTTATTATTAGAATTGATGGTTTTGATGTAATCATTGCAGGAAATTGGTTCGGAAGCGGTTGAGAGATAAAAGAGCTGAAAAATGCAGAAGGAGCCATTGATGGAACCAACCACGGACCGTAGGTCTATTGATGGGCCATATGTGGACGATCGTAGGTCGTGGTCAGAAAGCTGATTTTCAGTACTCAAACCACGGAGTGACAGGACGGACCATAGTCTAATCCATGGACCGTAGGTGGAAATGTCGTCTGAAGGCCCTAAAATATTTCCTAAGTGTTGAACTACAGAGGGATACCACGGACCGTAGGTCGAAGAGTCGATCAAAACCGCGTCTGAGCAGTTATTTCCTTATTTTGTTTCCTACTTAGGTTGGGATTTGTTTTCTATAAATATTAGTTGTAATTTCCGTTTTTTGGAGTTAGACATATAGTAAGGTTTTAGTTTTGGTCTTTTGGAATTATTTTGCAAACACTTAGCAATTTAATTTCTGGAAGTTGGTTTATGCAAATTTAACTTTGAATTTCAATTCAAGATTTCGGTTTTCAGCTACTCTCATTGTAAGTTCATGAATTATTTTAACCTAATTTTGAATTGTGAACTATCAAGCATGAGTAGTTAAATCCATAACTAGGATTGTGGGAACCATGAGCAATTAACAATGTATGCATAATAACTAAGTAATTCTTGAATAGTGTTTATGCATATATTGTTAATCCTTTCGTTTAGAAGCCTTTTTAACGGTGGCCAACGTTAGAACTCTCTTTGTTCCTACTTGCCTTACCAAGGGGGTAACGAATGAGAAAAAGATTAAACAACAAAGATTTAGTTAAGGATTTGCTGCTATCTGATAGTTTGACTTTAATCAATCGAAGTGAGGGTGAAAATCCAACTAAATTGACATGATGACTAATATGGGGTGAAGGTAAGGGTTAGTAAAGCACATATATGTAGATTTACCAAGTCGCGACTGAAAGTCTCGGCTAAGATTACCAATTACGTAGGGATACATAACTTATCAGCCTTGCATGTCATATACTAGGAGAGGATTACTATTATTAGGATTAATGTATTAAAAGCTTGTGGGGAACACATATACCCTAGCTTCCATCTTATATTGATTTCTCAAACTGTTAATCTTGCTTACTTGTTACTTATTGATTCAAATCAACAATCTGTTACTCTAGTTCCAAAAAAAACCTTGTTTACTTTTTCGGAAATAGTTTAACTAAAAAGAGATAATTGTGAGTTAAGTTTAAGTCTAAACCATACTCCTCGTGGGATCGACTCCAACCTACAAGTTGGATTCTTTATTTGACAATGATCGTTGATGCTTCTTTAGGGAGGTGTAATTAGAGCGTATCATTTTCTCACATAGAAAGGATTCTTAGGTTGAAAGGCTTTTGCACCTAATTGAATCAAAGAGTAAGAGCTATCCTAATGAACTAGCTTGGTTTGGTTGTCCAAGGTCACTTTTCCATGATTAATGAAGTCAAGTAAGAAATGACTATTCCATGGGATTTATGCTTAGCACCTAGTGGATATTGATGATGAGATGGAAGCTCCCCCATTAGTACAGGCTGGGTTTCTAGAAGCAATCTCATGAGATGAAAGCTAACCCATTAGTAGAGGTCGGGATTCTAGTAGCAATCTCCTTATCCCATAACTATTTGCCACGATAGGATGTTGTCTTAGATAGACATTAGGTAGTAGATCCACAATAGGTAGAAGTTCATGGTCTTACCTTGGCAAGTAGGACACCTCTTTTCGGTATGGGGTAGACATCGGATTCCATGTTAATATCTCACATGGTCTTACATGTCGGTTAAGGCTAATTCCCCACAAGTAATAATGAACTAAGGTTACTTCAAGAAGTATCACATATGAGTTCAAAGGTTTTTAAGATGAAGTTAGCTTACGTTCACCATGATTTATAACTTATGTTTTATAACTCTCTTATATAATGTTTAGCTTCGTCAATAGCATGTCATGAAATGAAATGTCCCTTCTAGCATGATTTAAATGTTTTATGCATGACTATCATACTTGTTACATTTTTTTGTACTAGCGCATACTCTTGCCTTTATTTCCCCAAATGTAGGGTCCGACAGTCAGGTTTCAGGGTTTCGTGGTTAGGGGTTGAGTTCAAGATTTCCAAGCTTTGGTGAGTCCTCATGCTTCGAGGACAGAGTTTTATTTTTTCACTTTCTTTCATGTGTTTTCTCTTTTGGACATGATGTATGGGCTAGGACCAATTTTATTCTATTGTATTAGATAGCTATAATGAGACAAGTGTTTTAGACTTCCGCTTTGCTTTATACAATGTTTTGGACTTTGGACTATTGTTTTACTCTTATTATACTATTTCTTATGTTATGAGAGTTAAGTGGCTTATATGGGGTCCTTCGGGGTTCTATACACCATGTTACATCTAGGGGTACCCCTGGCTCATGACATTTCTGAGCCTTAAAATTCTAAAATAAATTCTACGGATTCGATCTACGATCCGTAGAAACTTCTACGACTTGCTATTTTGTGCGGTAGGAGACCAGATTGATGACTGTTACGGTTGTTGTCTGCAGGGTATGTGAGTAGTTTACACATGTAACATAAAATTTTAAGCCTTAAAATTCAATATAAATTTCACAGATGAGATCTAGGTCTATAGATTAACTATGAACCATAGATGGCCTCGTGAAAGGTTTTTGTCAGCTTTTCAAAAGGGTTAATTCTATATTTTTCCACCCCTTCAAAGCCTAAGACTTCAAGTTTCTACACCTAAATAAGGTTTTAAACAATATTAGTTGACCTTATTACTGTCATTAACACTTTCAAGTCTTAGAGCAAGGATCCAAGAAAAGAAAGGAGGGTTTTCAAGCATTCTCCCGATTTCGTCAAGAATTTTGTTCTTCCAAGTATGTAAGGCTATTTATAGTATTGGAATAGTTCTTTTTCATGCTCTACATTTAAATCCAGTCAGTAAGAGTTAAATACAATATTCTACTCAAAGATCCATTAAATTCTAAATTCAAATTGTATTGTTATTTCGAGTTCTGATTTCTTAATTATGATATTTTATGCATTGAGATTATTGAGTTGTGGTTCATGCTTTTATTTCACATGAACTCTAGTTGATGATATTTTGTTGAAAGTCTTCGTGCATTTATTTCCATACATTGGTTTTGGAATTTTAATGTGAGTTCATGAATATTTTAAAGTATCTTCTAAGAAGAGTTTAAGAGAATACAAATAGTTCCAAAAGTACTATTTTCACATTCAGAAAAGAATTACAATTCATGATTAGTATGATAGTCGGGTATGTCATCAATATTTAAGTAATATGACATCTTGATATTCCATTAATGTTTATGCAGTTTGACTTCTCGACTCATTAGTGATTTCATCGTAATATGATTTTAGATTATAATATGATTTCACATTTAGTTTTCATGATTACAACCTAAATACAAGTTATTTCAAGTGTTCCAAGGGAACTTAAATGATACCAAATATATTATTTTTACATTGAAAAAGAGAGTACTATTTTCAGAAAAAATAAAGAGTTTTCAGACATATTCAGTACTATTCAGTTAACTCTTAAAAAGGTATTCAGACTAATTATCTAAATCCAGTGAGTGTTTTACATGAGAATACAGTTATATTTTTTGGGAGTAGTATTGAGAACCAATCTGGGTGAGAGTTCAGATAACTCAAAACCTCATAAACCATGTAGCCAGTGTGGGATAGGATCGTACCGACATTCAGGAGACTCCTCACTACCTCTGAGAAGGCTTATTAGATGGATACATGAGCTAAAGTTGTGTTCCATACCCTGACAAGGTATTGAGAGGCTCTAGCAATGTGGCTAAGATGGCTATCATTGTTAGGATGATAGTGCTAGTTGTCGGTTAGAGAAAATCCTAACAAAGTAAAGTTTTCTACATTTATATGCTTATACTGCATACCTTATTGAAAAATACAAATAGTTTTCACTACTTGATTATACATTGTATGCTTGATCTGTATCTAGTAATCAGTTCGGCTATTATTCTACTCAGTCATATTACATACTTGTACATTCAATGTACTAATTTCATTCAACCTGCATCATAAAATGATGCACCCGACTCTTAGTTAGGTATTTTTATTGCCAATGACTGCTTACTTTTCGAATTTATTTTTGAGAGCAGTTTGAGCGTTATCACCTATATCCCATTTCGATTGAGGCTATTACTGCTAACTAGAAATCCATATCTATTTTAAACTGTCATAAAATTAAACACCTACATAGCCGGTAGTGTAGTGTGTTGGTATTTGACAGCACATTTGATGTTTTTAACTAGGAATAATTGTGTGTTCTTAAGTAACAACAATGTCTTTTAATAATTTTTACTATGTTGGTCGGGAAATCAGCCAAGACGAGAAAAAAAAAAGAAATAGAGCTAAGTCTCAGAAGGAGGACTTTGAAGACGGGATTAATGAACTGTTAGACATATGATGGGTCGTCAGGTGCACCGTCACACCTACAAAAAATTTGCAGGCTCTCAGAAGTTTTGTGATGAAGAACGTGGCAGACCATCAAACCTTTGATGGGTCGTCAGATTTTACGTTAGGCCAACAGGAATTTTACAATTCTCTATAGTTTTGTGACAGCCAAGAGGACTGACCGTCACGCTTGTGAAGGGTTATCAGACGCAACATCAGACGAGCCTCAAGATTTCTACTTAGATTTTAAATTTCAAATCTTTTGAAACTATAAATACTATTTGTATGGTTTTATTTTATTATCTCGATTTTCATCGAAAAATGATATCTTCTTGAACTGAGTTAGAACAAGAGTTTCATCGGCTTATTTGAAATCAAAGTGTTGATTGTCTTCAACTCTTGTAAGGGATTACTTGTTGAATGAATGTAATTACATTCCATTTTTAATTAAGTATGAGTGACTAAAGTCTACAACCAAGGGTTGTGGAATCCATGACGACTTGACCTAACATTTGGATTTTTACGGAATGAATCGTCTGTTGTACTTGTATATCTTATTATCTCTTTCATCTTAATTGACATCTGATAATTGCAAAAATTAGTACATACATAAAGTTTAGCTTGTTTGAGTAAAACAACTAAAACTTGGGAAAAGAGTTAATAATATTAATTCAAGGATCTGAACTCGTTTAATGGTTAATGTTGTAGAAAGATTAACCAACTTAGCTTGAGAATCTATTTATCGAAATGATGGTGAACACTTTTAGTTCGAGAGAATAGAAGTGATATACATTTAACTTGGTTGAGATATAGTTCAGTATAACATGAGTTGATAATATGATATACTAGCAACACAAGATGACGTTCTGTAATTAACCCAAAAAAATGGTCAAACAATCTTGGTGAACACAATCCTAGTTAATTCTCTTTAATTCATTCCAAATTAAGTGATATTGTCAATTGTTGCTCGATGAAAAGTGATTTCAAATCAAAACCCAAAACTTCTCATATTTCCCAGTCTGTTTTGAAGGAAGTAATTAATTAATAGTTAGATAACCGTCTTCGCATTATTCCTTGTGGGATTCAACTCCAACCTAGTTTAGTCCTATATTTGACAATGACCGCTTTATACTTCTTAATTGCTTCTTCATTGTAACGCATCCATTTGTACAATTAAAAGTTGAAACACCAAACATATATATGTATTTTGTATTTTTTTTTTATGGAATTGGTCTTTTGTGTTAAATATTTTAACAATTATGTTTTGTTGGTAAGAGAAATGAGGTTCTAGTAAGTGTTTATTTGTTGCAAAAGAGAAATGGGGTTCTAGTAAGTGTTTATTTGTTGCAAAGAGAAATGAGGTTCTAGTAAGTATTTATATGTTGCAAATTAAGCATTAAGCTAATAGTCATGGTAGTTGGAGTCTACATTTTATTTTACAAATGAGCTCCAGATGTTTGATAAAATGTTTTAGTTGTATTAAAGTGATTTTCCTTTCAAGAATCCATTGTACTTCCTCTATTCTAAGAATCCATTAAAATATGAGTTTTGGCTTTGATTTACAAGATAGAACTAGGGAGGGCAATATGTATGTAGACCTTACCTAGCTTTTTATGGTACATGGGCGGCACAATAGAATGATAATTAATTATAATTTAATAATTAATTTTTCTTTTTCAATTGACATTATAATATTTCTTGTAATATTTTGTAAGACATGAATAAATATATATAAATTATTGTACGTTACATAACAACATAAATGTTTAAATCACTTTTATGGATTATAGTTTTGAAAACATTTTCAATAGAGTTAATTATTATACAAACTATCAAAATTATTCTAAAAGTTTTTAAAAATAAAATTAAGGGTGTAATTAGTATGAATGGAAAATATTTTTCAATTCTCTCCTGTGTTTTGTTGGCTTAAATGTTTTCCAAATCAACTTATTTTCCTCTAATTTAAGGAAGATGACATACCTTTAAAAAATAATACATTTTTCAAATCTCTCCTTGAACCTCAAATTACATTTTTTTAAGCCAACCCCTCCCCCCTCCCCCCCCCCCCCACCCAAATTTAAAATTTTCTTTTTATATAGTTTCAAACTTTTTTACCCTACCCCTTACCCGACGCCCCTATCCTCGAACCTGAAGCCCCCCCCCCTCACAAAAAAAAATTAAAATTCTAAAAAAATTATTTTTCTAAAATATTTCAAAATTAAAAATTCTCATTTTTCACCCCTACCACCCTCTTAAAAAAATTAAAAATTATGTTTCAAAAGAATTTCAAATCTCGATTTGAATGTCAGGTCTCGTATCAGGTGTCAGGTGTCAGGGGTCAGGGGCAGGTTCTGGTCCAAAAGTGGGGATTGAGTGTCGGTGTAAGATTTTGGATTAATCGATCGTATGTAGGTTCAACTGTAGGGAGTCAGGGTTGGGTCTCGTGTTAAATGTCATGTTCAGGTCTCGGGTAGAAAATCAAGTCCCGAGTAAGGAGTCAGGTACTAGTTCAGGAATAGGGGCCAGGTTTTGGTTCGGGATTTAGGTCTTAGTTCGAAAGTTGGGTCCCAATTGGGGTCTTGGACTGGGTCGGATCTCGAGGCTCGGTTCGGAGTCGAGAATCTGAATCAACTTTTGGATTAATCATCGAGGTCGAATGTCGGTGTTGGTGTTAGGGTCAGGAGTCAAGGGTTAGGTCTCGGGTTGAATGTTGGGATCTAATTTTGGAATAGTCGTTGAGGCGTATCTTGGTTCGAGTGTTGGGATCGAGGTCAGGTCCCAATTCGATTGTTGCATCTTTGGTCAGAAGTCGGGGTTAGGTCTTGGGTCAGATTTCAAGATCAAAGTTTGGATCGGCTTTTGGGGTCGTGTCCTAGTTCGAGTGTCATGGTCGGGTCCTGGATTGATTATCGGGGTTGGTTTCTGAGTCAGAAACTATTTTTCTAAAAAGTAGTTTCTACTCATTAGCCAGAAATAAAGGATATTTTGTGGAAAATATTTTTCATTCATCAAAAAAACACTAGATATTTTTCAATTTTTTTTTTACTCACTAACCAAACGTGAGAAAATAAGATCGAAATCAACTAGTTTTCCAAGAAAATATTTTCCAAAAAAACATTTTTCCTTCAAACCAAACACAACCTAAGACTTCACTTGATTGAATATGCCAATTAGAATATCATTTTTACTTATATAATATTTTGTATTACTTTTAACTATAAAAATCAATATTACAGTGATTATTATCTTTAAAAAACATTCAAAGCTAAGACTATGTTTTTTAAAAAAAATTAATCATTTCATAATCTATTTAGTTTGAATTTGAAATGTTTAATAAACCATTTTCAAGAATTGAAGACAATCTTATAAAGCCAAAATTAAAACATGGTTAATTCAAATTGAAATTAATTAAATAAATTAAACAAAATAGAAAATAGCTATAAATTTAACTGTCTATAATTTTTAATTATAACGACATCATTATAAAATTTCAGAAACTGTGCATAATAATTAGTAAGAGAATACCAACAAACTATTCGAGAAAATTTTAATTAGTAGTAACAATAAATACATAATATTTTAGTATTCTACTTAGGCTATTTGTTTCTTCCAACTTCCAAGTGTGCTATTGGTTAATACAATTAACCCTTTTACATCGCCTTCATCAGAGATCCGGTTGTCTCTTTATATGTATGTATCTCCTTCATCTTTTGTCTGTCTCTTGGTATTTATTTTTTGTGCATCTTCAGATGTATATATATGTTTTCGTATTTGAGCTTCTTTTTTCGAACTGAATTTGGGGTTGCTTTTTGTTCTTTGGAGTTTGTAATTTTGATGCCTTTCAGTTGCTTTATGGTACCTCAATTGCAGGAATCAACTAAGATTCGAGGATTGAGAGAAGTAACTAATGAAGAACAGTTAAGAACAATGGAAAAATAGAGAAGAAGAGAAGAAGGAGAATGGTGATTTTAAGAGAGAAATGACTTGTATTGTATATTCATGACAAAATCTCCTTTACAATCCAATACTATATAGGATTTACAATTGAATTAGCTGAAAGGAAAATATCTACTAACTAGTTCAACGGAACAGTAACAATGTAACAGTACTCTAACAACTTTAACTAACTCGGTAGTAACTAACTAACTGTTGATGTGGCTCAACTAATTCCCTGAATTCATGTTATCCATCCTACTCCAAATATGTGTAACAATACTCCCTTTCCCAAATAGATTATTTTCCTCAAGGATCAAACTGAGGAAATTTGACCTTCAAGGCATTGTAAAACTCCCAAGTTGCATCATCCACTAGCAATCCTTCCCATTTAACTAGAACTTGGGCTACAACTTTATTGCCCTTCTTCACCATTCTTCTTTGTAAAACAGCCTTAGGCACAGGATAATAAGGGTTAGCAATATCAAGTACAAGAGGGTAGGAAATGCGATCAGGAACTTCATGGCATTTCTTCAATAGTGATACATGGATAGTAGGATGAATTTTCACTGAATCTGGGAATAGCAATGTGTTAGCCACTGGTCCGACTCTTTTGAGCACCTGAAATGGACTATAATACCTTGCAGCAAGTTTGTGAAATTGTTGAGCTGACATAGTTATCTGCTTATATGGCGTAATTTTGAAATACACCCTATCACTTCTATGAAAATATGCATGCTGCTTCATCTTAAGTTGTGCCCTCAACATATGGTGCGTAAGTAGTTGTCGCTTCAATTCCCTGTTAAGCAATGTATTATCTACCTCAACTGAATTTGACTCTCATGATAGGTAAGGTAAATGTAAACGGGGTGGCCTGCCATAGAGTGCCTCATAGGGAGTGGTCTGAATAGCAGAATGATAATAAGTGTTGTACAAATACTCTGCCATTGCTAAATAAGAAAACCAATTGGTAGCATCCTCATTACAGAAACACCTTAAGTAGGTCTCTAGGCACCTGTTCAACAGTTCAGTCTGGCCATCAGAATCAGGATGGTAGGCTGATGAAGTATTTAGTTGGACTCGTTGGAGAGTAAACAAGTCCTGCCAAAAAGAACTTAAGAACACAACATCCCTATCACTTGTGATTGCATCAGGTAGTCCATGTAGCCTTACAACAATATTCATGAATACCTCAGCTACAGATTTGGCAGTATAAGGATGTTTGAGAGGCATAAAATGAGCAAACTTGATTAATCTGTCCACCACGACCAAGATCACTTCCTAACCATTTGACTTGAGAAATACATCAATAAAATCCATATTGATTTGTGACCATACAACATCAGGAATTGAAAGAGGCATTAACAGACCCGAATATGCTACTAAGTCAGACTTGTTCCTTTGACAAGTATCACACTTCCGAACAAACTCCTGCACATCAGTTCTAATGCCTTTCCAATAGAAAAGTGTGAGCAACCTCTTCAAAGCAGCTTCCACTCCAGAATGGCCTCCTTAAGGAGAAAAGTTCCATAGATTCATGATCTGCTTCCTCAACTCGTGCACCTTACCAACAACTAGTCTTCATTTCCTTTTAAACTGGTTTTGTTGCCAAGCGAATTGTTTACACACTGTTGGATCAACCTTTAACTGCTCTATTAAAGTTTTAAGCTCAATGTCCATCACCGAACTATCCACAATAGCTTGTAGGATATCAAATTTGGTATTATAAATTACCAAAGCTAACAACCCAGCACCAGTGACTCTTGACAAGGCATCTGCTACCTTGTTCTCTATACCCTTCTTGTATTCAATAATATAGTCAAATGGCATCAACTTTGTCAACCACAATAACATAGAGTTAGTGTGTATAGTTTGTTCCATCAGGAATTTCAAAGCCTTTTGATCAGTTCTGATGGTGAACTTCTGACCCAATAGATACTGAGACCACTTTTTAATATCCTGAACAATAGTGAGTTATTCTCTATCATAGACAGATAATGCTCTATGTTTAGGTTAGAGAGACTTACTAATGAAGACAATGGGATGACCCTCCTACATAAGTACAACTCTATTACCATAATCACTTGCATCTGTCTCCACCACAAATATCTTGGTAGCATCTGGTAAGGCTAAGACATGAACTTTTGTTAGGGCATCCTTAAGTTGTTCGAAAGCCATGGTTGCTTCTTCTGACCACTTAAACCTGTCTTTCTTCAATAGATCTGTCAATGGCCTAGATATGACCCCAAATCCTTGGATGAATCTTCTGTAATAACCAGCTAGACCAAAAAAAAACCTCTCAACTACTTGAGGGTGGCTGCTATAGGCCAGTTTTTGACTACTTTCACCTTTTATGGATCGGTAGAAACTCCTTAGTTATGAAATGGCCCAAGTACTCTATCATCTGCACCTCAAAGAAACACTTACTCTCTTTGACAAACGATTTGTGTTTTTGCAATTCCTCAAAAAAAGATCTGAGGTGTCTCAAGTGGTCCTCCATGTTCTTGTTGTATATAAGAATATCATCAAAGAAGACTAATACATGCTTCCTCAAGAAAGCTTTGTAAACAAAATTCATAAGCCCTTGAAATGTTGCTGGTGCATTAGATAGGCCTAATGGCATCACCAAATACTCTAAGTATCCATCATGGGTTCTAAATGTTGTTTAGGCACATTTTTTGCAGCCATTCTTAGTTGATGATATCTTGATCTAAGATCAATTTTTGAAAATATCTTGAACCCTCCCAATTCATCTAATAAGTCCTTCACAATGGGAATGGGAAACTTATTCTTAACAGTGTACTTATTGAGATCTTTGTAGTCTACGCACATTCTCCAAGTTCTATCTTTCTTCCCCACCAACACATCAGGAGAGGCAAATGGACTACAACTTGGTAGTATTACGCCTTGATCAAACATCTATTGAACCAAGTTTTCAATAATGTCCTTCTTAATAGAAGGGTACCTTTAAGGTCACTTATTTATTGGTTCAGCCCCTTACTGTAACAAAATTCTATGATCAAAAGCTCTTCTAAATGGAGGTAACTCTATAGGCTCATCACACAAATGCTTAAACTCTTGAAACAGTTCTAACAAAATAAATTAGGCAAGTTCTAGATGCATATACAAGGCAAGAATAATACAAGAACGCTCACAATCACACATGGCATAGTATGCATTATCAACTTCTGACTGTAAGTTTTATACACATAACTCAAGAACAATTGTTTCATTCATAATCACCAGATGTCACAGAAAGATTCTCAACAGTCACTAATATAACTGACAACACATTTTATGCAAACCCTTCTATTAATAGTTCACCGAAAGATCCTCACAGAAAGATCCTCAACCGTTCACAGAGTTTCTTTTGCAAATTTCAACTTCGCTCTTTTTTTCTTTTTTTCAAGTTCTTGGAATCTTTTGCCCTCTTCTCGTCCTTACGCTTTTATAGCTGAAATTCAAACACATTTTTTTTTATCAAAAATGGATATAAATAAACATTGAGGACATACTTTTTGGTGAATTAAAGCCTAGAGGTTCATCACGATGATTTTACGTGCAATAATACAAAAAAGATAAATTCTTGCAACGTCATCTGTCAAGGTGTTCTTAGTTTAGCTCCAATAATATTTCTACTGAACAGAATAATGTGTTCTTCTTCTCACGTTCTCTCACATGGAGTTATTATTTCTACTAAATATATAAAAAGACGATTGGACATTCTATACATAAAATTATTGACGAAATCAATGTTAAAAAATAGGCCAAAAGTTTGCAGAAGGACAAAAAGTGCACTAGTATTGTAAATAGAGGTGTACATGGCTGGATTGGTTTGAATATTTGTAGTATCAAACCAAATCATTTGTGTTGGATTTTTTAATTTATAAATCAAACCAAACTAATAAAAATCAGATTTTTCAACCTAGGTTTTTTTTTTATTTTTTCGATAAAGTATTCATACAAACATATAATTATCTTGTGTTCCAAATATTTCTTTAGTCCTACGAAAATACAACTATCTAAAGTGTTTCTTAAGAAATATTAACAAAAAATATGAGATGAGTGATGACATTAAAATATTCAACAAAATAATGAAATTGCATAAAATAAATATTGCAAATTAATAAGTCTTAAAGAAAATGATCATAATTTAAAAGTACTAAATCATAGGGTTGCTTATCATGTGGATCGGAAGGACAATTTTTCTTAA
This sequence comes from Solanum verrucosum, assembly GCF_900185275.1. Taxonomy (NCBI): domain Eukaryota; kingdom Viridiplantae; phylum Streptophyta; class Magnoliopsida; order Solanales; family Solanaceae; genus Solanum; species Solanum verrucosum. The sequence goes on along the minus strand of NW_026020352.1, from coordinate 1,452,930 downwards.
CGACTAGGCCTATCGAATATCAATTTTTAAATTTACTAATCCGCTAGCCAACCAATAAGATATCAGGCAATTATCGGACGATGTATCGGCTAATCTTTACCTTTTTTTTATGAATGCACCTTAATAAATGGATCGAACTTCTTTTCACTATTTTAAATGCAGTTAAATTATAAAATTCTTCCATATTGCAAAAAAAATTATAGATTAATATTAATATAATAGTTAATATAACAGAAAAGTAAATAGGTTTTTCAGCTTTTGTCTTTACGGGTTTATGATTAACAATATATAATTGTATATTATTGCAAAATATTAAATGAAGCTAATATATCTAAGATAAAAGAGTAAGTATGGTAACCTTTAACGGATTAACGATTTATCCGATAAGGAAATTGAATAAACCACCCCTACTCCAATAAATCGTTAATTATGAAATTCTAATCCGTTCACCAACCATTTATTCGATAACCCATACCAATATGCTAAATGGTTGGCTTATCGGTTACGGTTCGGTTTTGAACACTCCTACTAAATCATGCTAAAATAAGTCTAATAAGTATTAATTAAATGATTAAACATTAAAGAAAAACTAAAATTCGATTATGTATTTTAAATATCTAAATCAGTGTAAAACTAAAGACACAAATGTTCAACATTGTTGTCATTCTTAGTGTTGAATTAATTTTTTTTTGTTAGCATTACCATTAGTATTGATTTGATTTTGATTTTGATTTGAGCTTTATTAGAGTTACTAATATTTATGGACTATAACCTTTATTAGACTATTCAAAATTCTAAGTCTTAAAAGCTTGAATAATATGTTAAAAGATAAAAATTATGAAAAGGTATAAGAGCTATTTAGAAATTATATCAAAATAATTTTAAAAATTATATGTATAATATCGGGTTGGTTTGGTCACAAGTTGACTTATTTTAGTTAAAACCAAACCAACCCATCCAAAATATAATTGGGTTTTTTCCAAAAATCAAACCAAGTCAAACCAAACTCTTAGTCAGATTTTTTTCGGCTTACGGTTTGGTTTTGTTTTCTACACCCCTAATTATAAAAATGAGGGACTATTTTCGCTCCATGTGAAAACTCAAAGATGACTTTGAATCTTAAACAAAAAATAGGGGACTATTTTGAACTTTTTCTCAAGAAAATGAATCCTCAATATAAGACTCCAAAGCTTTTTTCCTTCGAGAAAGAAAATTATTTTTTTAAAAAATAAAATATAGTCATGATTAAAAAAATGAGAAAATGGCCAAAAGCACCCCCAACCTATAGCCGAATTTCCTACTATACACTTATACTTCACGAAAATTCTATTACCCCCTTGAACTATTTTAAAATAAAATTTATGTTACCCTATATGCTGAGGTGACAAAGAAAGTGTATTCACTTTCTCAAAGAGAGTGAGAGATACTTTTTTTTATTAAAACTTTAACTTTGCAAGTAATTTTCCCTTTTCATATTAAGTTTCTAATTATTATTTTTTAAAATTATGTTATCTTTTACTTCTATTTATTTTTCTTTTTAATTTTTTTTTTGTCTTCTTTCTTTTTCTCTTCAACACTTCTCCGGAAAATGCCATAAACTTATTTCATTATTTAACTATCACTAATCGTATCTTTTTCCTCTCTCTTTTTTCAGAAGAAATCGACTCTCCTTATTTTAATCATAGACTTCAATTTTCATTCTCACATACTAAGTTTACTGTTGCCATGTCGCTATTTTCACCTCTTTTTTTTTCCAGATCTATCATAGTATGTGTTGTTATTAAATTTTGAGTAATAGTAAATTAAGAAATATTTAAGTAAGACAGATAGATTAATTTCTAAAACACTAAAAAAAAACTTTTCGTAGACAGTGACCATGACAACGAGATTAAAAATAGCAAAAATAATTTTTTATACTTCAAATCACAAATTCACTTTCAATTTGCCATCATTTCCAACTCCAATATGCCACCCACTTTTCGAAAACTAATTGACCGCACGAACTTATCAATGTTGTCATCTAATCCTTCTGTTGGCAGACTCAAATTCGATTCAAAGATATTATCATTATTACTTGAATGAAAATTCACTAAAATAATGAAAAGAAAATAAAATAAAAAATAAAGAAAGAATATAAAGAAGAAGAAGAAGAAAGAAAGAAGAAGGTAATGTGCTTCTAGGTTTTATATCAATGGAGAAATAGTTGGAGTCAAAGAAAAGACAAAAGATGATTAAAAACAAAAAAAAAAAAGAGAGAAAGGAAAATATAAAAGAAAAATATAAAATAAAGACAAAGAATAATTGCTTTTTGACTCAAAAAATAATATTTTATGATGTGACAGGTGAATGTATCTCACTACTTAACATAAATTTGGGTATGATTTTTTAAGGGGTACATATTTCACTTTTAAAATATTTAGGGGGTAATAGGACATTCGTAAAATTAGAGTGTGTAGTTGAGATTTCAGGTATAGATTGAGGGTTTTTAGACCATTTTCTCTAAAAAAAAATCAATACAAACTATTTCCTCCGTTCCTTTTTATATGTCACATTTTTACTTTGCACTTGCATTGAGAAATAATGTAATTTTACTCTTGTACCATTATTTAATTTTTTTGAAACTCAAGTTTTGAATCAATGAATATGAATTAATTTATTTTGATTAATTAATTTAACCAATGAACATGAATCATTTACTTAACTTTTCTAAATTGGTCAAATGTATATTTTCAAGGCTAATAACTCACAAGGATAAAAAGAAACAATATGATAATTTATGCATTAATTTAATTAAATGACAAATATTATTGACTAACTATTTATAAAAAGAGATTACATATAAAAAGAAACAGAGAAAGTATATAAAAACAAAAAAGTAATTAACGGGGCCAAAATGGTTACATTAAAGTTAGGGGAACAAGGGCACGTGTACCGGTCTAATATAAGAATCAGGAGTGATTAACAGAAAGAGCTATTTACTACTTCTATCTACTCACTTCTGGCTCGTTACTTATTCCTAAAATAATTTTTCAGTTTTATTTGTTATTTTTGACAAATAATTTTTTATTTTTATTTTTTGATGTTTTACCTTCAGGATTAAATACTCCCTTCATTCCTTTTTATACTTTTTATGTCCACTTTTAATTGTATTGCGTTTTTCAAAAGTTAATTTGACTAATTTTTAAAGTTAAATTAGATTACATTAATTCGATATTTTAAATAAAAATATGTATATATTTAAAAACTATACAAAAAGTACCATAAATTTCAATATTTTGCATAGCAATATGTTGAAACAATATATTGTAAAATGTTAGTCAAAGTTAATATCATTTGACTCTAAAAATGAAACTATGACAATTAAAAGTGGACAGAGGTAGTATGTCATCCTTACTATAAACTTTTGGTCCATAATACTTGTCATTTCATAAAATCAATGCATAAATTACAATATTCTTCATATTTTACCATTGTGAGTTACTCCCTCTGTCCCTAATTACTTGTCCACTTTTCCTTTTATAGTCATCCCTAATTATTTGTCCATTTTGACAATTCAAGAAAGGACAATTTTTTATACCTATTATACCCTCAATTAAATGACTAATTACTTTGAAAAATGTAGAACTTTTCATCTACTTCATAATTAATAGGGGTAAAATGATAAACTCACTATGTGATTACTTATTTTCTTAATATGTGTGTCAATTCAAAAGTGAAAAAGTAATTAGGGACATAAAGAATATTAGCCTTGAAAATATGCATTTGAATAACACAAAAAAAACCTAAAAGAATCATATTTATTGGTCAAATTAATTAATAAAAAATAATTGATTTATATTCATTGATTATAAATTTGACTTCAAAAATTTAAATAAGGATAAATAGTAAACTTAATTAATTTCTTTATTAACGTGAAATCATAAATAATAATATATAAAGAGGAATAGAGGGAGTTCTTATTTTTCAAATCATTTTCCAAGATATCATTTAATAAGAAATAGCTTAGTAAAATACATATATCATTAATTATTTTATTAATAGATATATCAAGTTAAACTGTGGCAAGCAAAGTTGAACGGAAGGAGTAATTAAGAAGTAAAGTATGAAAAGGGGGCTGACTTATCAATGATTAAACACAGCACGTGTCGTACATTTCGTGGTTGCGATTTTTGTCCCCGTCGGCCGTCTTGCCCATTCTCCTTTTTTGTTTTCATGTGAAAGAAATAACACCCCCATCTTGGGATATGTTAAAAAGTGATCTCCTAAATATATTTTCTACTAAGATTATTTTTAGCTCTTTTTGATCCCTCTCAAATATTTAACAAAGTTTGTTGGTTAGATTTGATGAGAATTACATTTGGAGTTATAGTATTTGGTGTTTTTTTAAAAATAAAATAATAAACTATATTTGGAATTTGATATTTTGGAGGTTTAGTACTTTTCATATTTTAATTTATAAAGTTCACTTTTCTTTTTGTTCATTCTAAAAAGTGTCATTTTTCTCTAAAAAAAATAAATTAATTTTAAAATTTCTTTTTCAACATTGATGAAATGATTTATAGTCACATAAATGATTAAGATATCACTTTGACAAACATAAAAAAGTAAAACTGCTCAAATATATTTAAGAAATTATTTAAACCTCCTTTCAAACCTAAGAGGTCTTTTTCTTTTCATTTTCTCGAGATACTATACACTTGATTGATGATTTAGTCATAAGTTTACGCCTTGTACTAAAAATAAACTTCTAGTTCGATAAACTAATAAATACTTCCTCAGTTTCGATGTATATAATGTAATTTGATTATCATGTTTTAAAATAAAACTAAAAAAAATTCAAAATTTATTTAAATATTTCATAATATTACATTTACTATAATTGTTTGTTCCTTTTAGAATGTACATCACATAAAAAATAATAATAGTAGGACTAGGAGTAACATAACATGACATTGAATGTTATGAAATGAAATGGCAAGACCGCAAGAGGCCTGCTGGACAAGTTTAAATATTCCTTTAGTCCATCTTTTACTTATTTATATTTTAGCATACTCCTTTAAAGACAATAAACAAATATTCTCCATAAATAGACATTCACTAAAATACAAATATTCTTCGTATTAAGAAATGATTTTTTAGTACTTAATAATAAGTATAAAATTGTTATAAATATATTTGTATTTTAGGGAATGTCTATTTATCGAGATTCCTTTGGAGAAAAAATTAGAAATCCTTTATTGACTAAGTCAGTTTTTCCCTATAAAAATAAAAGGGTTTCCTACATTGTAAATAATTAATAAGATTAAGTAGTTATTTAATTATTTAGTGGTTCACAATTAATTACCCTAATTATTATAATTAAAAGAAAAGTAGTATCCTCTTAAAGAGGACTTTGGCGATAACCGTTCCAACTACATTAGATAACCATATCAAACTCTTCGTATCGTAGATATGGATAGAGATTATACAGTTATTAGTATTATTATTACTCCCTCCGTCCCTATTTAGTTGTCCACTTTAGAAATGACACACATATTAAGGCAACAATGATTAGCATAGTAAAGTTACAATTTTGCCCTTATTAATTATGATTCCAAAATAAATTTATTCAAGATAACTAATCAATGTTGGAGGAAGTTTAAATTTTCAAGAAGTTTAAATGAGGGTATAATAGAAATTTTTTTTTGGTCCTTTCTTGATTTGTCAAAATGGACAAGTAAATAGGGACATCTAAAAGAGGAAATATGGACAAGTAAATAGGGACGGAGGGAGTATTATGTTTGAATCGTTTGGTGAAAAAGAAAGAAGAGAATTGGTTGTTGGGGTAATTTTTAATTGGTATATATGATTGATTAGAGTTAGTGTTAGGAAGGTACTGATTGGTTGAAGAATTAAAGTTGAATGGTGATTGGAAAGTTGAGACAATCATTAATGACCAGCAACTAGAGTGTTGTTTGCAATTGTTAATCAATTTGATTCTATACGTCAAAATAAAATTGGGTTCATGGTGTTGCTAGCCTGCCACTGATTTCGTAACCAGTGGACTAATTTTTAATATTATAATTTTGTTATGATATAATAAATCAAGGTTTGATATATTGATATAGGTAATTAAATATTAGGTGTATTATACTATATGATTGGAGGAATTAAGACTTACCCTTAGGTTTGAACTTTAGGAAATTGATTATAGAATTAGTCGAGTTTTGGGTCTAGGCAAGACATAGAGTAATATGATGTCTATAAACTCGTTAACTTACAAATTATGCATATATACCTGATAGATTGGAAACGTTTGGAGGCATTGAGGAAAGGAAAAGTGTTGGAGAAGTAGCTTGCTTGACTTTAATTCTTCGGTGGAGGTAGGTTATGGTTTATTCTATTTGATAGATAGACTCTTAATAGTGATTGATGTATTGAGTGATATTGTAAAGTTCTCTATGTACTTGATTGTGTGGTTTGTGATTGGTCTGAAATGCTGAGACCATGAAATTTACAATCTTGAACCCTCTCTATCGAAGTGATGCCTTGAATAAAGAAGGCTTGATGAAATATTGTTAATGAAGTGAAAAGTGGTGATAATAAATGATAAACTAACGATATATTGGATCGGGTGCCACGAGCCGGCATGATATTATTGGATTAGTGTCACGTTCCGACATGATATATTGGATCGGGTGCCACGAGCAAGCATGATATTATTGGATTGGGTGTCACGTTCCGACACGTTAACATTAATGGAAAACATATTGAATTAACTGAATGTACTCAATCTCAAAGAACCCATTCCCAAAAGAGCTTGGTACGGAGGCATGAGTCCTCATGTGTGTTCTTGATATTATTGACTGATTACGTACTTACTTTAGTGTTGTTGTCATTGGTTCATGTTGTTTGTTCGTTGCCACCTGCTAAGTGTCATAGTTGATTTTATACTATTACTCATTGCATATTAGTCTCTATTTTGAGTTGACCGATGATATCTAATCAGTACATGTTTCTCTGCACTGAGCCCTACTTGTGTTTTTCTTTGTTTTCCTTTTGTGGAGAGCAACGAGTGTACCATCGACTTCGACTCGCCCTCAGCTATAGCCAGCCTTCAGCATATCAGGTTTAAGGGTGAGCTATTCATTCAAGCCCTTGTTGGATTCTCTTGGTCATGGCATGATGTCCTTAGTTTTCGGACATAAACTATTTTATTAATTTATTTTGGTGTCTTTAATAATCTTAGACTTAGTATTTGAAGATTAGATGTCCTTGATGTGATGACTTTCAGGTTTTGGGAATGACGTAGAGTAGACTTTGGTGGATTTGTGTTTCTTACCTTAATTAGATTGAGCTTCCGTACTATGGTTTGTATTTCGTAAGTTTAACAATTAATATATGTTGGGTTTGGATTCCGTGGTTTGCCCACCTAGGAGGTTAAGTGTGGGTGCCACTCATGACTCGTTTTAGGTTGTGACAAATCGATGTCAAGGCAGCGATCTTTAATTATTATTTTTTACTAAAATCGCTGCCAAGGTAGCAATTTTTAGGATTTTTTTTCACTAAAATCGCTACCTTTGGAGCGATTTTCATTTTTTTTATTTTTTGAAAGAAAATCGCTGCTAATTTTAATTTTTAAAATATTTTTTTATACAAACATTGCTATAGCAGCGATTTTTTTTATAAAAAAAATCACGAAAAATGCTGCACGGGCAGCGATCTTCTTAAAAATAGAATTTTGTTTTGGACAAAATTGCTGGAAATTAGAGATTTTCCTTGGGAGGTATCAGAAAGGATTTGGAATGATATAATATCGATTCATACAGAAGAAAATGTTCTCTATTGATTCAAACACTGTACCTATGGGATAATGATTGAGGAAGGGTAGGTCAGTGATTTTGATTCTTTTAACGGAGTTACGACGTCAAAAGAAAATTTCTACGTCAGGAGCGATATTTCCCTTTTGATTAAAAAAAATTGATGCATCCTTTTGAAAATTTTGGCAAATTTATTTACCCTTTAGGCTCCGGATTCACATAAAACCAACTTGAACTCTTTTGGAATGCAATATGAAACTAACCTTTGCCGAGTATGCACATTGCAACTTTGATGATGTGCAAAAAATGTTATATCTCACAATTACAAAGTTTTTGTAGTCCAGACTTTTGAGTCATTTTATGCAATAAAGCCTCATATGTTTGCACTTATTGAAGGTCTTAACCTGAACGACTTAGACATTAGGCTATTAAGTGCATTTGATTTTTTTAAAAGAAAAGATTACTTAATGAGTCTGAAAGCATCTGATTCGCTCAGATCTATGAGGGAGTCTTATTTCTATTCAGACTCTTTTTAACGTTAATTTATTTCCTCATAAAGCTCAAACATCATTATTTTTTTCTCTATATACGTTGCCTCTCTCTCCCACTCTCTTCATTATCAACATAAATTGTTATTTTTTCTCTTATATGCATTGCCTCTCTCGATGGTGTTGAATTTTTTCCTCTTGAACAAGTATGTTTTTAAAAAACTTTTTACAAGTACTTTGTTTATTAATTTGTATCTTAAAAATAATCTTGGTATTATTGTTTGCTTCTCAAGAACTCTGAAATTTTATTTATAAAATTAGAGGTCTTGTATGTGCTTATTCGATAATACAAAGTATGCGCTAAAAAAATTTAGATATTATATTTTTCTTCTTTTTTTTTCTAAAAAAATATGGTACCAAGAACGTCTCAATAAAATTAGAAGTTTAACACCAAATTAAAACAAGATGCCTTAAATATTTACACACATGCACAAAAATATTATTAATTTTGGGTTGCCTTTTTTATTCTTACATACTAGTTTTTGTTTATATTCTCAAAAGCCCTAACCATTTAACTTCACGTAGTAATATTATTATTTATAAAACTGTCATGACCCAGGGGTAACCCCTAAATGTAACATGATTTACTTGACCCCGAAGGGTCTCATACAAGCCCTTATCATATCATAACATAAAGCATTAGAACAATAAGAGTAAAAACACATTTAAGTCCAAAAAGTCTTTATAAAGGAAAGCGGAAGTCTAGACTTGTCTCAATTAGCCATCTATTACAATAGTTCAAATGAAAAGGGACATAGCCCATACAACATCGTTCGAAAATGAAATACTAGAAATGAAACTCAAAGTGAAACTCCCGTCCTCGAATCATGAGGACTCACCACAAGCAACGAGAATAGTCGAATCCAACCTTAACCAAATGACAACTGCCTTAAGAACCGGACCCTACAGTTGGGGAAAATGTAGGAAAATATGGGTTAGTAAAAAATGCACTAAGTATGATAACCATGCATAAAATCATGAAAACATACTAAAAGGGACATTTTAGTTTAATGCATGCAATTTTCTAAGTCAAAGCATCATATTTAAGATAGTGGAAAAGCATACGTCATAAGCATAATCAACTTATAGATCATCACATCATAAAAGGAACATACCATAGATACCTTCAAAGAATACTTGTGCAATGCATGAGTAAGATCCCATACTCTCACCCATAATAAGTAAATCTTCTTAAGTAACCATAGTTCATTTTTTATATTCTTGTTCATATTAATGTACTAGTGGAATACGCATTAACTGACATAGACCATGTGAGCTAACATGGAATTCGGTATCTACCCCACACCGAAAAGGGGTTGTTCTACTTGACTAAGGTAGAACCACACTTTTAGCTTAGGTGGATCCACTAGCTAAAGACCTATGTGGGCACATAGTTATGGGATAAGGAGATTGCTACTAGAAACCCAGACTCAACTAAGGTATAAGGTTTCCATCTCATGATATACATACTTTGGGAACACGAACTCAAATACGGTAGAAGGAACCCATTTGGGAAGCCGGACTCAACTAACGTATGAGCTTCCATCTCATATTCATATCCACTCGGTGCTAAGCATTAATTCCCATAGATTACATATTAAGTCTTGACCTAAGTGCATATGCATGGAAGAATGTCTTGACACTCAATCCAACATACTTTATACTTTAGCTCATAGATTCAATAGGTGAGAATAGCCTTTCAACCCTAGAATCATCATATTGTGAGAACATTTTTCACATCATACCATATTCATACATAAATGTGTACATGGGGATAATCATCCAACAACACAACAACTAGATCATAATCATATTCACTTTACTCTCAAAGTGTTCTAAAAGCATATACATAAACCTCATAATCATGCATAATTCTCATGCTTTGCCTTTCAAGAACCATAGATCAAAATCCATAAACATGTCTAGAATTACTACATTAGATATGGATGATAACATAACTCAAGTAGTTCAATTACTAGATGCATAATTCTATCATATTCTACTTGCATCAATCAATACCTACACTTTGAGATCCAAATTGGGAAAATAGGGGAATTCATGGATTCTTGGGGAATTCAATATAAAACCATATTAAATCATCAATATATCCATCATAAAACATAATTAAATCATTAAAAACTAATTTGAAAGGAACCCATGAGATTGAAGTCAAACCCTAACTTTTGCGATTTCTAGCTTTGAAATTGGGGGTTTTGAAGGGGCTCCATGGATAAAAACTATCCATGGATGAAGGACTACCATACCTTAGTTATGATTCTCCAAAGAATTTGAGTGAAAAAGCCTTGTTTCTTCAAGCCCTAGCTTCAACTTTCCTTTTCTTCTTCCTTGAGTTCTAGAGAGAGAGATTTTGAGAGAAGATGAACTTTGGGAGTTGATTTGGGGGTTTTGGAAATAATGGGTTGAATGGGTGTATTTTGACTTAAAATGAATTGTATAGGTGTATAAAACTAAGGCAAAATGACTTCACTTTGATAGGACTTAAAAATGAAATACCCAAAATGCCCCTCACTTTAAGTGAGCTGCCAGGGACCATGTAGGGCTCCACGGGCCGTGGTCACGACCATGAGCCGAATTCCCATACGTGGTCTTGAGGCAGTGGCATGGCAAAAATTTCCTTTAGCTCATAAGCCCAAGTCATCTTCACGAGGGGCTCCACGAGCCATGGTCCCTCTCGTGGACCTTGAGGCAGTAACTAGGCCAAGCCACTCTCCATGGCCATTCCACTAAGGCAAGTTCAAGCCCACTCCCACGAGCTGTCTAAGGCTTCACGAGTTGTGAAGTGGCTCCTGTGGAGGGGTCATGTAACATCTCGCAACTAGAAAGAACTAGAAGGAAGTTTAAAATCTGGAAATAGTTATTTTTGAAAAGTGTAAGGAAATCTGGAAAATTTTAAGTTAAAGTGAGGTTTTGGTCAAATTCAAACCACCATAACTCCTAGCTCAAGATGATTTAAGTGTAGTTCCAAATATGGTTGGAAAGATCTTGGAATGATCTTTCCAACTTCGCTAAGTTTGCACCGTTCCGAGTTCGTATGAGTAAGTTATTGCCCTTTGGAAGTTGGGTTGTTGGAATAAGGAAATGTCTAATCCGGATTTTAGAAGGGTGATTTAGTCTTTTCCTTACCTATTTTCTCTAATTCGGTTTAGGAGATTAATTGGGGTAAAACCAGACTTTATTCAGTTTAGCGAAATTAGAATTTACGCTAGGGCTTGGAGAGGAGAAGAAAGAAGAGAAAAGAGGAGAGAAATCAAGAAATCGCCAAAAACGTTCAAGCCTTGCGAGTGGAATTTGTCGGGGGTGATCTATACAAGGTATGTGAGATCACATAGTGTTGGGTTAGTTCACCTACACGCCAATGTTGTTTCAATTCAGCGAATTTAAATTGTTTGAAGCAAAGATAGTGAGTTCTTGAAGAACATTGTTGAAAATTCGTTGAGTTCTTGATGGTTGTGTTGTTGAAGTCTCTTGTTGATTTGATTCGTGTTTCCGGGTGGATTTTCTAGTTAAATCTGTTGTATGTTGAGGGTAGTATTGATCCTAAATGTTTGGGGAAATAACCAGTGAAGTTAGGAGGGTTTAGAGATGAAAAACGGAGAAGAAAAATTGTCAAAAACCTAGGGAAGGGGGTGGGGCGTCGCGCCAGCCAGCGCACCCCAAAAGAGGCTCTGAAGTTCACCGCTTGGGGCGACGCGCCAGCCAGAGCACCCCAATAGCTTCTCTGACGTTTGAGGGCTGGCGCCCCGCACCTCTCAGAGCGCTATGAACGCTAGTTCTCCCCATCTTCCCCCACCTTTTCGTACTAGTTCCTAAGTGATGTACCTATGTTTCCTAGTTGATTCTAACACTCTAACGTACATCTAAACATCATGGAATCATCCATAAACATGAGATAATGAACCTTGAATCCATAATCCAATTCGAGGAAAGTTAAGATCAAAGTTATAGAAGCTAAGAGTCAAAGTCTAGAAGTTAAGAAGCAAGTCAAAGCATAGTTTCTTAAAGTTTTAAAGAGTCTTTATCAAATGTTTTACCTTTGTTTTAAGGCTGAAGTTTTAAGTTAAGCAAAGAGTAAACTTGAAGTTCTTTTCTTCAAAAGTATATGGGGACTAAGTATTCCCAAAGATATTTAAAATGTTTTCACATTTAAATAAAAATGGAAACTGAGATTTCCAAAGAGCCTTCGGGCTAGTTTTCAGAAAAAGTAATTGCTTTCTAAATGAAGCAAGAGGAGAAATTCTGATTTCCAAGATAGCCTTTGAGTTAAGTTTTTGAGCACTAATCTCAAATCACAGAACAAGTATGTTTTTAAAACATAAGAGCTAGTATATTTTGGGAGTAGTATTGACCACCGAATTGGGGACGAGCATGAGTTTAGATAACTCACGTCACCATAGAACCATGTAGCCACCATGGGTAGAAAAGGGTCATACTTTTTAGATGAATACTTTTTGCAATAGACTAGTGGATCCATTAGGCAGTTCAAGTTCTATACCTTTGGCCGGGTATAAAATGCGCTGGCAGCGTGAGGTAGATCGTTGTATTATCACTATAGCTCTTATGTGATGGTTGTCGGTTAGAGAAACTCCCACATAAATTATTGTATTTTTATATACATCAGTTTATTGTATTTTTACATACATTTCAGAGTTTTGTTGTATCCTTGTGCATACACAGAGTTGACATCATGTTTTTAAACAACTTTTCTTTATATTGCACTTGTTTAAACTGCTTTATATTGAAATGACTTCAGTTAAGTATTCATGAGTTGAGAAGAGCCAAGGTAAGTGTTTCTTTCAGATTCTGTTTCCAGCCTATGTTGTTTTAGCATTCCAACTCGCATACTCGTACATTCAATGTACTGATGCCAATTGACTTGCATATTATTATGATGTAGACATAGGTAACTAGGATCGGCATTCCAGCGCACCGTTGATCCAGTGAGTAGTTCTGTGTTAGTCGGTGAACCTCCTTGCATTCCGGAGGATCTATTTTCATTTCTTTCTAATTAGTTCATTAGGATGTTATGGGGTTTGTCCCAACATCCATCTCAGTTGTTTTAGAGCCTTCATAGACAATCATATGTTAGTCCTTTGAGTCTTTTCATTATCATCTTTTATTGTTAAGATTTCGGTTGCCACTTTTGGCTAAGTTAAATGTTTAATCTTTAAAACATTCTTAGTTATTTTATTATCCAGTTCAGTTAAGTTTATTGATCATTATAGATATGAATATTGTCCTTCGCTGAGTTAAGTAAGCCAGGCCAAGGGTTCGCTTGGGGCCAACAATGGCTATCGAGTGCCAGTACTGCCCAGGGTGTAAGATCAGGGTGTGACAAACTTGGTATCAGAGCCCAGAGTTCAAGAGTCCTAGGGAGTCTATGAAGCCATGTCTGTAGAGTCCTATTTATCGGTGTGAAGCGCGCCATATCTATAATTAGGAGGCTGCAACATTTAGGAACTATCTCACTTCTTTCACACACATTTCATGCGTTAGAGTTTAATCTCTACAAAGTTTCCCTCTAATTCGTGCTTGCGCGTGCTCTTCATTTAATAATGCCTCCACCAAGAGCTGTTAGAGGACGTCCTGCTAGGCGTAATGTTGAGGAGCAAGAGTTACCCAATGCACCTGAAGTGCAACCGCAAAGAGAAGTTACTAATGCTTAGTTCAGAGAGGCTATTAAGATGCTTAGTCAATTTGTGACTAACCAAGCTGGGTAGCAGAGAGGAGCTCGACAAGAAGAGGCTGACACTTCAAAGATTCGTGAGTTCTTGAGGATGAATCCCCCAAGTTTCACTGGTTCGAGCACTGCAGAGGATCCAGAGAACTTCATTGAGGAACTGAAAAAGGTGTTCGATGTGATGCATGTTAATGATACTGCGAGTGTTGAGCTAGCTTCTTGTCAGATGAAAAATGTTGCTAGGACTTGGTTTGATCAGTGGAAAGGGAGGTAGAGTTGTGGATGGACCACCTGCGAGTTAGGCATGTTTTGAAGAGGCTTTCGTGGGGCATTTCTTTCCCCGAGAACTGTAAGAGGCTAAGGTACGTGAGTTCCTCACACTTAAGTAGGATTCTCTAAGCGTTCATAAGTATGGGTTGAAATTCACCCAACTGTCTCGCTATGCTCCGGAAATGGTTGCGGACATGAGGAGTAGGATGAGTATGTTTGTTGCTAGGTTATCCCGTCTATCGAGCAAAGAGGGCCGCACAACAGTGCTTATTGGGGATATGGACATTTCGAGGTTGATGGTCTATGTGCAGTAAGTAGAGGAAGAGAAGCTAAGAGATAGTGAGAAATTCAAGAACAAGAGGGCTAAGACAGGGAATGAGTCCGGCAGCAGAAAAGTAATGCCAACCGGTCATCCTTCAAACAGAAACAGAAGGGCCGTGCACCATCATCTACTAGTGCACCTGCACCAAAGAACAAATGTGAGTACAATAATCAGAACTTCAGAGCTAAACCTACTTATTCTCAGGGTAGCGTGGCACAAACGGGTAGTAAGCCTCATGCATGCGCCAAGTGTGGTAGTAACCATTCAGGTATTTGTCGTGAGGGCTCCACTGGTTGTTTCAAGTGTGGTCAGAGTGGGCATTTCATACGAGAGTGTCCAAAGTGCAAGCAGGGAAGCGGTAATGGGGGCAATAGAGCCCAGTCTTCTTCAATTGCTCTAACAGACATAACTGCACCTAGAGGGGCTGCTTCCAGTACTGACGGAGGAACAAACTACTTATATGCTATCAACAGTCGTCAAGAGCAAGAGGATTCACCAGATGTAGATGTTGTCACTGGTATGATTCAAGTCTTTGACTTTACTGTTTATGCCTTGCTAGATCCAGGAGTGAGTTTATCTTTTGTAACTCCATATGTTGCTATGAACTTTGATGTTATTCCTGAGCAACTTAGTGAACCATTCAGTGTTTCTACACCTGTTGGTGAGTCTATTCTAGCAGAGAGAGTCTATTGTGATTGTCCCATTTCCGTCAATCACAAGTTCCTAAGTGATGTACTTATATCTGAGGGGCCCAGCGCCTCTCAGAGTGCCAGGGACGCCAGTTTTCCCCATTCTTCCCCCACCTTTTCGTACTAGTTCCTAAGTGATGTACCTATGTTTTCTAGTTGATTCTAACACTCTAAGTTACATCTAAACTTCATGAAATCATCCATACACATGATATCATGAACCTTGAATCCATAATTCAATTCGAGGAAAGTTAAGATCAAAGTCATTGAAGCTAAGAGTCAAAGTCTAGAAGTTAAGAAGCAAATAAAAGCAAAGTTTCTTAAAGTTTTAAAGAGTCTTTATCAAACGTTTTACCTTCGTTTTAAGGCTCAAGTTTTAAGTTAAGCAAAAAGTAAACTTGAAGTTCTTTTCTTCAAAAGTATATGGGGACTAAGTATTCCCAATGATATTTAAAATGTTTTCATATTTAAATAAGAATGGAAACTAAGATTTCCAAAGAGCCTTCGAGCTAGTTTTCAGAAAAAGTAATCGCTTTCTAAATGAAACAAGAGGGGAAACTTTGATTTCCAAGATAGCCTTTGAGCTAAGTTTTTGACCACTAATCTGAAATCACAAAACAAGTATGTTTTTAAAACATAAGAGCCATTATGTTTTGGGAGTAGTATTGAGCAACGAATTGGGGACGAGCATGAGTTTAGATAACTCACGTCACCATAGAACCATGTAGCCACCATGGGTAGAAAGGGCCATACTTTTTAGATGAATCCTTTTCGCAATAGACTAGTGGATCCATTAGGCAGTTCAGGTTCTATACCTTTGGCCGGGTATAGGATGGGCTGGCAGCGTGAGGTAGATCAATGTATCATCACTATAGCTCTTATGTGATGGTTGTCGATTAGAGAAACTCCCACAGAAGTTATTGTATTTTTATATACTTCAGTTTATTGTATATTTACATACATTTCAGAGTTATGTTGTATCCTTGTGCCTACACAGAGTTGACATCATGTTTTTAAACAACTTTTCTTTATATTGCACTTGTTTAAACTGCTTTATATTGAAATGACTTCAGTTAAGTATTCATGAGTTGAGAAGAGCCAAGGTAAGTGTTTCTTTCAGATTCTCTTTCCAACCTATGTTGTTTTAGCAATCCAACTTGCATACTCATACATTCAATGTACTGATGCCAGTTGGCCTGCATCTTATTATGATGTAGACATAAGTTACTAGGATCGGCATTCCAGCGCACCGTTGATCCATTGAGCAGTTCAGAGTCAGTCGGTGAGCCTCCTTGCATTTCGGAGGATCTATTTTCATTTCTTTCTAGGTAGTTCATTAGGATGTTGTGGGGTTTGTCCCTACATCCATCTCAGTTGTTTTAGAGGCTTCATAGACAATTAGATGTCAGTCCTTTGAGTCTTTTCATTATCATCTCTTATTGTTAAGACTTGGGTTGCCACTTTTGGCGTTTAATCTTTAAAACATTCGTAGTTATTTTATTATTATCTAGTTCAGTTAAGTTCATTGATAATTATAGATATGAATATTGTCCTCCGCTGAGTTAAGTAAGCCTGGCCAAGGGTTCTCTTGGGGCCAACAATGGCTTTCAAGTGTCAGTCCCACCCAGGGTGTAGGCTCGGGGTGTGACAGGTCACTTTTGGGGCAGCCTAAGGAGGCTACTGCCTCCACCTCCACGAGTGTCACCATGACTCGTGGTGTCCACTACGGGTCGTGAGGACCCTCTTGGTCTTGGTGGACAGTAACTTGGCCAAAATGGACAACCTTGGCCCCTTGCCTTGGCCCTTGACCTTCTCCCTTGATGTTTACCCTCACGTTTTAGCTCTAGTTTAGCCTACTAGTTTTGGAGTGTTACAAAAATAAAGAATTTGTTTTAGTTAATAAGGCTAGGCATCTGTTTGTGTTGCATTTTTTATTCTTGTATGTTTTGTATCTGTGCCAAGAACATCTCAATAAAATTAGTAGTCTAACACCAAATTATAATAAGAGACCTTAAATATTTATATACATGCATAAAAATATTATTAATTTAGGGTTGAATTTTTTATTTTTACATACGACTTGTTTTTTTTAATTATATTTCAAAAGTCACTAAGCAGTTAACTTCACATAGTAATATTATTATTTATAAAAATATGAGCTAGTTGTAGTTATTAAGAGATATTTGGTTGGGTTGCCTTTTTTATTCTTATATGTTTTTGGATCTTTGCCAAGAATGTCTCAATAAAATTAGTAGCCTAACACCAAATTATAACAAAACGCCTTAAATATTTACACACGTGTATAAAAATTCACATAGTAATATTACTATTTATAAAACTAAGAACTAGTTGTAGGTAATAAGAAGTTAGACATTTGTTTGGGTTGCTTTTTTATTCTTATATCTTTTTGGATCTTTGTAATAAGAAGCCAAACATTTGTATTTGTATATCAAATCTCTCTCTCACTTTATACAAACACAAATTGTACATTGTATTTGTATAATTTGTTTTTGCATAAAGAGAGAGAGAAATGCAAAAGAGAACTAGGCAGGGGAAGATTTGTATCAGTATAATTATAAGTGTATAGGATGGAGAGATATGTATTTTTATTTGTATATATAGTCTGTCTCGCTTTATACAAATACAAAGACAATTAATACATTTTTGTTTGTATAAAAGTGAGGGAGGCGAGGGAGAGAATTGAGAGTGGCTAGCGAGATTCAGAGGAGAGAGGTGATAATGACAATGTGTTTGCTATGAATTAGAATTAAATGAAACTATATCTATAACATTTATTTTGAATTAATAGTTGCTATAATGTACAATTTTCCCTTTAATTATTCATGTGTTCAAACAAGAAGGGCTTTAGCATATTGTTATTTATGCATATTAGGTTACATGCCCAAATTCAAGAAAATCATTGCTTGGATTTTTGCTAAAAGTTTATAAATTTAATTATCTTATGAAAGTAAAAAAAAAACATGTAAGAACTATTTTTAGAAGTCTTGAAGAAACAGAGTATAGAAGGTTGGCTTTATAGACAACAGTGGTATAGGTTACTAATATATTTAAGGAGTTGGAATACACTTAGAGAAGCCTACCTCTATATACTGCAATGACAAGGTTACTATATATATAGTTTTTAACCACGTATTTCATGATAAAACAAAACATATAAAAATTGATTGTCACTTCATACAGAAAATGGTGTTTAATGTGTCGTGAACTCATAGCACATTTGACGCTCAAAACAAAGGATTAGTACAAGAAGTCGAGCTTGTTTATGTGGATATGATGTTTCTTTTGCTAAAGTGCAGGTAAAAATACTTGGAATGAATTGAAAGAAGGAAAGGAGTAAAAGTGAAGTTGCAAGTGAAAGAGACTACACATGTGTCTATACGAGCCGTGAAGTGTTGCATGAGCTGTGAAGATGCTCATGGAAGCGATCTAACAGAAAGGAAAGTGAAGTGTAACTAAACAAGGCTCCAGATAGGCCGTGGTACACTATACGAGCCGTACAGTGGCTCGTGAAGAAGGTGAAGTGAAGATAGACAATTTTTTGTCCAAGTGTTGGTTTAAAAAGGGGTTAAAGGATCGTGAACTTCCTCACAGACTGTCACCTTGCTCGTTAAGAGTGTCAACAACATTTGTCCTTCTTCGTGTAGGACTCTTTTCTATAACTATTTTAATTCCTTAGGGTTTAATTTTGAATGATTATCAAAACTCTAACATATCTTGAGTGAGGAGAAACGATAATTTCTGTTTTGAACACATTTTTTAGTCGAACATTTGGTGATCAAATTTTGTGATCTTGATTAAGTGTTGATAATCAAGAAACTTTTGGTTTTGCCATTATTGTAAGTCTATTTTGTTATGCTTTCAATAATCTCCACTGTTTGTTTCATTGAAAATATGAGTGGCTAAACACCACAACTAGGGTTGTGGGAACCATGACGAAAACATAACGACGGATTCAAACATGAATAACTTTTGATTGTTAACTGCATATGTTGTTTCATCTTATAATGAGTGCACCCATTAGAACATGCATGTTTTAATCATTTGTTTGAGAGAAAAGTGATGATTAAGAAAATCTTGAAACAACTTTCATCAGCTCGTTTTAAAGGTTAGAGCTCTCTAGAGAATAACCTTCTTAACAAGTATGCAAGGGTAAGATTTAGGACATTCTAAGACCAAGAGGAGAATAGTGAAAACTATCTAATAGGGCTGAAAAACGTTTAGATGTACCTAACATGCTATGAACATATAATGTTGAAAATAAATCATTCTTTGTATAGAATTTGAGTCGAAATTAAAAGGTCATGGGGAACACAATCCTAGTCTCGCTAAATCAACTACTACAAATTCCATTAACTCATTTTAAAGATTACAGCGTGAGAGAGGATTACATTCTTAACAAGTATGAAAGGATAAGATTAAAACTCTCTAAGTCCGAGAGGAGAAGAGTGAAAGCCATCTAATAGGGATGAAAAACATTTAGATGTAGCTAACTTGGTATGAACATATAATGTTGACAATAAATCTTTATTTGTATAGAATTCGAGTTGAAATTAAAAGGTTATGGGGAACACAATCCTAGTCTCGCTAAATTATCTATTACATTTTGGAACTATTGTTCGATGTTATTAGTATTCAAGTGTAACAACAATTGGTTACTTGAGTTCAAAACAACCCAATAGTTACTTTTTACAATTCACTTCTTTCGGAAATATTAACCATAACTTAATATAAGCGTCAATAAGTTTATTTCTGCCATAAATTTCTTGTGGGATTGACCTCAACTTTAGTTGAGTTCTATTATTAACTTCGACCATTTATACTTCTTAATTGAGGTGTAAGTTTGGACGTATCAGATTTTGTTGTGGCTGCCATGGAATTTTGGTTTAGAACTACTCTACTAGCTATTACTTCAATTGTAGTTGTATTTCCTAATTTTACTTCTTGTTTCTTGTCTTTGTCATTTACAAGTAAGTTAACTAGTGCATGCCAAATACCAGAAGTAAGAGAGAACCTTTGATTCCTTACGATACCGAGTTAAGCAAAACTATAGGGAAAATGGTGAATGCACATGAACTTGAAGCTTAGAGACAGAGGTTGAGACAAGATGTAGAGACTGTGACTAGAGGTGCCTAAAAAAATGCCAACGACACAAACTTTGTTAATGAGGAGAATGAAGGAATAGAAGAGATAGCCCCTCATCATCACCAACCACTAAATCCAAGAGGTCGAGTTCAACAATCGACATTTGAAGAAGATGATTTAGAGTTAGATAGAGTTCGGGCCACTGGAGCTATAATACTCCCAGCATTGCCACCAGGTGTGAAATTTACCATCACCAGCACCATGATTCAACTATTGAACCTAAAAGGGTTGTTCAGAGGAACTACTGGTGAGGATGCGAATTAACACTTGATGAATTCTGTTGCCATTTGCAAGTTGGCTGAGATTCCTAGAGTAGCCCAACTGCGATGAGACTGAGGTTGTTCCCACTGTCTCTAACTAGGGAAGCAACAAACTGGCTGAATGAGTTGCCACACAACTCAATTATAACTTGGGCAGAACTAAGAGGGGCCTTTATGAAGAGGTTTTACCCAGAGGCAAAAGCGATGCAAATAAGGGATGAAATAGGTTCTAACATGCAGCTATCCGGTGAAGCAATGCATGATATATGGTGGAGGTTTGGCCAAAAGTTAAAGAAGCGCCCAAATCATGGCCTCATCAATAGGCACTTAAAGCAGGTATTTTACATGTCACTATACTTTGTGATTAAACCGATTGTGGATGTAGTGTGCGGTGGATCATTCATGAGAAAATCATTTCCTGAGATTATAGTTGTCATGGATGAGGTATCAATGAACAACAGATCTTGGCACACAAGAGATGCAGAGATGGGAGATCTTGGGTTCACTTATGAACTCTCAGCTCAACAGAGAAAGTGAAATGAAAAACAAAGTTCAAACATGGCCCACATGAAAAACCAAATGGATATCATCGTGAAGCATCTCACTGCTAGTCTAGAAATGGTAAATGCATTATGTGCAACAAACAAGTATGAAGAACAGGATGTTGACTTTGATGAAGAGGCGAAGTATTTGAACTACCTGGGGGTTTCCAAAATTTTAACTCGGGCAACCAGAGTTGTAATTTTGGAAATCAAAGTAGGAACTATTAGTAAGATGGTCAATATGAAAGACTAGGGAACACAGAGCAAGGAAGTTAGAAAAACAAGGTAGGATACAAAGATGAGAGCAGTGGTGTGTATGTACCTCCAAGTAACCAAGATCGAATAGGTAATGGTTCTAGTAGGTCAAGGATGGAGGACATGTTAGCAAAGGTTCTACTGAGAGTTGAATCTACAATGTGGGAGTCAAAGAGTTGAGAAACGATTTCCCTTGCATGAGTCAACTTGTAGACTCACATTCAATTTCCATTAAGCAGTTGGAGCAGCAGATGGGGAAACTATCGGCTTCACTTAACCAAAGAAAAAATGGGACATGCCTAGTGATATGATTCAAAACCCAAAGAAAAATGAGCACTGCATGGCTATCACCATGAGAAGTGGTAAATCACTACTAAAACCTACACCTGCAAGCATTGAGCAGGAAGAAAGTATAGAAAGGAATGCTGAAAAAGAGGTAAATGTAGAAGTTTTGAATGATTCATAGATATCTATAAGAGTAGAGAGATTGCTAGGAGCCAAAGAAAGGGCACACATAACTAAATAATCTACAGTAGAGGCATCACCATCTTTACAGTAGATTCCTAGACCTCCTCATCCATTCCCTTAGAGGCTCAAGAAGAAATCCTAGTATGGAAAATTCATGAGACTCATATCCATGCTTTGGACACTACCAATAAATATTCCATTAGTAGAGGCTTTGGAACAAATGCCAGAATATGCTAAGTTTATGAAGTAATTGGTAACAAAGAACGGGACGACAAGTTTTGAACCAACAAATAATGTTCACAATTGTAGTGATATTGCTACAAGGTCCTTGGTGCAGAAGAAAGAGGACCCGAGTGCATTTACTATACCATGCACTATTGGTGCATTCGAGTTCACTAAAGCTCTGTGTGACCCGAGAGATATTATCAATCTCATGCCATTGACAATATACAAATATTTGAGGTAGGAGTCCCCAAAGCCTACTGTTATGAGATTGATGATGGTAGATAGATCAGTGAAGAGGCTCGTGGGCCTTTTTTGTGATGTGTTGGTCAAGGTGGAAAGTTTCATTTTTCCGATTGATTTTGTAATTCTAGATTGCAAGGTGGATTTTGAAGTTCCCATAATTTTGGGAAGGCCATATTTGGCTACTAGTAGAGCATTGGTTGATGTGGAGAGTGGGGAGCTAAAATTTTGGCTAAATAATGAAGAGGTCAAATTCAAAGTGTGTAAGTCGATGAAGCAACCACACGATATGAGTGTGCTGTCCGCGATTGATATAGTTGAAGAAAGGGTCACTGAATCATCTATAGAAGAAAGATTTACTGTAGAGACACTAGTTGCAGTAATAATGAACTTTGATGAGGTCTTTTGAGTCAATTATGTGGACACTCTAAATGCACATGAAGGCATGGGATCACATTCATATTCTCCTAATAATTTAGACTTGGATTTGAAAAATAGGACAAACCTACAACAAAACCATTTATTGAGGAACCACATGTGCTTGAATTGAAGCAGCTACCGGGTCATTTGAGGTATGTCTTTCTAGGTGAAAATAAGACTTTGCTAGTTATTATGGCTGCAAATCTTAATGTTGAACAAGTGCAAACATTGGTGACGGTGTTGAAAAGGTTCAAGAAAGCAATTGGTTGGACCATTGCTGACATAATTGGGATACCTCCAGGTATTTGCACTCACAAAATTCAAATGGAGGAAGATTGCAACCCAAGTATAGAGCACTAGAGGAGATTGCATCCACCAAGAGGAGGTAAAGAAGGAAATTATTAAATGGTTAGATGCAGTAGTGGTGTACCCTATTTCTGATAGCCATTGGGTGAGCCCAGTGAAGTGTGTGCCCAAGATAGGTGGAATAACTGTAGTGGCGAATGCAAAGAATGAGTTGATTCCGCAGAGGTCAGTTATCGATTGGCGAGTGTGCATGGATTACAGTAAATTGAACAAGTGGACCTTGGAAGACCATTTTCCAATGCCTTTCATGGACCAGATATTAGATAGGTTGGTAGGAAAAGGGTGGTATTACTTTTTGGATGGGTACTCTGGGTACAACCAGATTTCAATTGCACTAGAAGATCAGGAGAAAACCACTTTCGCATGCCCTTATGGTACTTTTGCGTTCAAACACATACCATTTGGATTATGTAATGCACTTGCTACATTTCAGCGGTGTATGATATCCATCTTTTCGGACATAGTTGTAGACACTTTGGAGGTATTTATGGATGTCTTCTCTGTGGTTGGTGACAATGTTGATGGTTGTTTGTTAAATCTTAGAAGGGCACTACAGATATGTGAAGAGGCGAACATAGTGCTAAACGGGAAAAAATGATATTTCATGGTCAAGAAAGGAATAGTTTTATGCCATAAAGTGTCCGAGAAAGGTTTGGAGATGGATAGAGCAAAGATTCAAGTGATTGAAAAGCTGCCTCCACTTATTTCTGTAAAGGGGATTCGTAACTGCTTAGGCCATGCAGGGTTCCATTGATGATTCATTAAGGACTTCTCTAAAATTGAACATTCTTTGTGTAAGTTGTTAGAGACGGAGATAAAGTTCACTTTTCATGAAGCATACACCAAAGCCTTTGAATGTCTTAAGGCAAAATTAATTTTAGCCCCAGTGATTATTCACTACTAAAAAAATAGCGTTTAGCGACGGAATATATTCCGTTGCTATATAACGACAGATTAACTACGGAATAAATATTTTGTCGCAATAATAATAAGTATTTTTTTTTATTCTATAGCGACGGAATGACGACAGATTGTATATTCCGTCACTATTTATTAGCGCGAAAAGTTGGCGCCTTAATATTTCCTACGAATTTAACAATAGAAGGGCTGCGACAAATTGAATTAATTTTGAACGACGGATTAGTAAGGGAAAATTCATCGTTACAAATTTTTGTATTTATTTATAAATTTTATATTTTGTAGCGACAGAAAAATCCGTCGTTAGTTTCCAGTCTAAATAAATCAAAGATGTTTGTTAGCGACGAAATTTATATGTGTCGTTAAATCCGTCGCAAAGTAAAATAAAAATTTAGGGATAAGTTAGGGCACACAAAAATTTCCTCTGAATTCTACTAACAAAAGATTTGAGCTTCCCCATTCTTCAAATACTCTACAAATAATTGCTCTTTCGCTCTCTTCAATGTGAGAAATCAATGAGTTTCTATCAATTTTAGAATTCAAAATCAAGTGAGTTGTACTAACTTTTGTATACTCTAATTTTGAGTTTATTTTTTGTATATTAAGATCTGTTCTATCGATTTGTGTTGATTTTGTTTGTGGGTTTTGGTAATCTTGAAATATGAGACAAGGGTTCTACTAAGAAAAATGATTTTTCCATAATCGAGTTACACTTTGCAATTAGGGTTTGTTTTAAGAGATTAGTGATATTATAAAAGATGTCAAAACCAAATCTTAACATAATCACTTTTTGTTGTTAGTAATCAACTGTGAATAAGACTACTTTTTTGTTGTTAGTAGTCACTTTTTCTATCTGGGTTTAGCTTGAACAACAACAAGATTCTGAGCATTATCAGGAATACATTTTGCTATGCTTGTTGGGTCTTTGAGTTCTATTTTTAACTTCTGTTTGTATTTTTCTATTTTGAAATTGTTAATTTGAAAAGTTTAGTATAGGCGTATAACTCGTTTTATGAGAATATATAGTGGTGTTTAAATTCTATTTTTTTTCTATTTTAGAAGGCCTTATTGCAGCTTATGAAAAATGTGTGGAGTTTTGTTTCTTCGTGAATGTGTTTGCTGCCTGTTTGTCCTAAGAACAGCTAACCAAGTAAGCTCTCTTTCTCTATCTTATTCTATTTCATTTTTCTTGGTTTGTCAAAGTCATGACTTAAAGAAAAAATGTTTATTTTTGATAGTCGATTAGTAATTTCGATATGTATTTGGTAGCTGATTCAATTATAATTTTTACGTATTGTCAAACATTGTCGAATTAGATACAAGTTAATGAAAATGGTTCAAGAAAGAGAGTTTTAGATAAGAATTAACATTATCAACTTAAAGAAGTTGTTCATAAACTAAACAAAAAATGATTTTCTATTCATACACATAATTAAAGAAATGAATAACAAAAAAATAAAAAATGACATCTATTGCCATCAACTTTTTTCTGCCACACACAAGGAAGTAAATCAAGAAGAGACTAGCAAAATTTTCATCCAATATTTTTATCTGTACCTAAATTTCTGCAGTAAGTCAATCAAATTTTGGTGTATCTAAAGATTTTTTCCTTGCTCCATATCAAATGAAAGATTTTTCTTGAGTTCTCGTTGTAATACTCTGCTGGATTAGATACAAGTGATTGAGATCTCTGATGGTTAATCAGATTAACATGTTTTTCACAAATCTTAGATTTAATGTAAAGTATGCAAAGTTCAATTTTTCATAGCTATTAAGTAACTGCTTGCTTTCTCTGCTCTACTTCTCTGTTTCTTTTCTTTGTGCTCCTCTATTTATGTAAAGAAATTCACCTGATCAACATACAATGATATTTAAGTTTGTATTTTTTTCTTTTCCATATGGTGTTATTATAGTTTGTGGAGAATATGTGGACCTTTGCATCTTCGTGAACGTGTTGCTGCTTATTTATCCTAAGAACAACTATATCAAGTTTACGTAAGTTCTACTTATCTCTCTTAGTTTGTTTAATATTTTGGGTTGTCCATCTTTATGTTTGATGAAACTTTCAGAAGGGTATTGATTGTGAGCAGACATGGGATAATTATGCTATGGTGGTTAATATTTCAAAATGTTATACACAGATTTTGTTGACGTTGCAATCTTTCAAGGTTCTCAAATCTCGTCTTGTTCCGCTAATTTCACTCGCCCTGCATCCTTCTCTTTTCGTCCACCTTTTCTCAACTTTTCAGCTCTTCGGTATGATTTTTATTTGGTACTCCATTATATTTACAATCGTAACACTAGAAATTAGTTACTAGCAAGAGAAATGAAATTCAAACCACTTTCTTGATTGTTTGCAGTAATATTTGTATTTATCTTTTTGGCATCACACTTTTTGTAACTTTACAATAATTAGAGTACAATACAACAGGTGTAGTACTTATTTTATGATCTAACTTTAGGCTTATAATTATCAAATGACTTGACATTTAATTAGCCTAAACTAGAATTAGTAGTAGAACAAATCATCATATCATTTATGTGTAGGGATTTAAGAGAGTACACTATTTTAAAATAACATTATAGTTGGGTCAAATAATACTAAACTAACTGGACAGTGATAAAAAAACATAAAGGAGCACTAATAAAGGTATTTCAGTATGAACCTTTCCTTGACATTGCACTTCCTGCAACTTATCATTTTCTTGTTATTGCACTTTTTGTAACTGAAGATTAATAGAATAATATATTTTAAGATAACTGGACAGTGATCAAGAACACTTCTTTTAATAGAAAAGGCGGCGAATGATTTAAAAAGTGCAAAGATATACTCTTTTTCATAAAGGTATTTTAATTTGATCTTTTCTTTGGAGGACATCCAGATTGTATAACTTATAAAAGAGAAATTTCTGATTGTCTTGATTATTCTAAAATTTATAGGAACATGAGTAATTTGAAGTGTGGTTGGATGTATGAGAGGTTGGATGGACGAGGGGGTATACTCTCCAGTTTTATAACCGGTGTGAATAACTTTATTCAATATGCATGTTCACAAAAAAATCGTATGAGTGGTGACAACATTAAATGTCCTTGTAAAAAATGTCATAACCTTAAATACATGGATGTTGAAATGGTTAAATATCACCTTTTTCAATACGGATTTGTTGAGAACTATTTTGTTTGGAAATATCAAGGAGAAGAAGATGTTATTGATGAGATGTATTATGTTAATGATTTGCATGGTGTAACTCAACCTGAATTGGGATATGATAATTCGTACCGACAAATGGTTTTGGATGTAGCTGGTCCAAACTTTGATCAAGGTTTGAGTCGACAATTTCAAAGCAATATTGAACATGAGTCATCTCATACTTATGAAACTTCAATGGAGGAGGAGATCAATCCTTCAATAGAGGAGGCGTCTGATCTTCCAATGGAGGAGGAGCCTAATCCTGGGTCTCAAAGATTTTATGATTTACTACATGCTGCTGATGCAAAATTGTATCCCGGTTCCTCCGTCTCTCAACTTGAAGTTGTCTCTAGGATGTTAAACATTAAAATTGAGAACAACATGTCACAGAGAGGTTACAACCAAATGATGCCATTGTTGAAAGATTCTTTACCTGAAGATAACATAGTGCTTGATAACTATTATCAAACAAAGAAATTGGTGCGTAGCTTAGGTTTGCCAGTTGAGAAGATTGATTGTTGTGAATCAGGATGTATGTTATATTGGGGCGATGATGAGAACCTTACATCTTGTAAATTTTGTGGCAATCAGAGGTATAAACGTCGTGTAGGCTCTCGTAAGCGGAAATTGGTCCCTTATAAGAAAATGTATTATTTTCCTTTGATTCCTAGATTAAAAAGATTATATGCATCTCATGCTACAACTGCTGATATGAGATGGCGTCATGAGCATACACAGGACGAAGGGGTAATGCGTCATCCATCAGACTCTGATGCTTGGAAACACTTCAATGAAACTCCTCTTCAACTAATGAAAATGCAGTGAAAAGACAATGGGAGATTAAGGCATCACTACGATATAGCGATTTTATTTCCAGAATAAAAAAGAACGGAACTAATCCCGGATATGTAACTGATATTGTGTGGGAAAATTGGATGAGGCTTTGGCAAGCTCCTGAGAATGTTGCAAAGTCAGAAACAAATAAAAAAAATCGTCGTGGAGGAAGAGAAGCTGCTGTCGGAACTCATACAGGTGGATCTATCTCTATTGGGGAGCATCGTAAGAAACTTGTAAGTATATATTTCACGCAATATATATTCTTCGACAAAATACATTTTCCTTATCTTCTAGTCATTACTAAAAGTCTATAGTACACAAATAGTAGAAGTGCCTTTTTTTTTTGTTCAATTATGTTTTGGGATTGTTGTTGCAGTGCATCTGTTTTGGTGCAACATACAATTGTTGTTGATGACACTTTCGATTTTAAACTCTTAATTGTACTCTTTCTGATAGTAAATTTGGACATAAGGCGAACAAAATCAAATAGATAAATTGACATATACTTTTGCCTGTTGTATAGGGTGATGGATGTCTTTAGCTAGAACTGTATGTTGGCTGGAAAAACATAAAAATGAAAGTCCTACATTATAATAGTTGGTTAGAGAAAATATAAAGTTACAGGGAAAAATGTATAGATTTGAACTTTACATGTAAAAGCTTTGCCTGAATGTGTACAAAGATGTGAACTCTACCAAGATGGCATAAGAAAATGGAGATATATTCTGCCTGGATATTTGGCTAGCGCTAGCACGTAATATAGTAAAATTAAGAGAGAGTAGGATGTACATAGACTTTATTTATACCTTTGTGAGATAAGAGATTATTTCCGATAAATTCTCGACTTAAATAAAAATATCCAACACATGAGTATAGGCACATATTAATTGTTCCAAAAATTTTCACCAGTACTACCTCTACAAGCTTATAATAGTTAGTTGCCTTAGAATCTATTTTTTATTGTAAGAGCCTTAATGGGTCTTGCTTATAGAAGAAGGGAGCTTAATATTTTAGATTGTTTTGTGACATTGCATGCAATAGATTGAATATGAATAACTTCTTATTATAGAACTTGATTTTTGAATCTGAATCTGAATCTTTTTCTTTGTCACCAAGTACTATTCTGGACAGTTTTTGGCTCGTTGTCGTCGATTTTTGAATCTGAAACTTGCATAAGAAAGTTATGAAAGATATCTCAATTCTTACAAATGTTGGTTCCTTCATCTTTAGAGGCACAATTTGAATTGTTAGCATTATTTCCGCCATAGGGGCGACCTCAATTGTGGGTTCCTCACTGAAATTAAATAGACTTTTTGTGTTTATTGAAATACTTTACCTAATTATATCATATTGTTCATAACATAACTGGGGCAATATATTTTTCTTGGGTAGGCTATTCAAAAGGGTCGAGACCCAACACCAAGTGAGCTCCATTTGCACATCCACACACATGATCACGATGGAAAATCTTTTGTTGATGAGCGAGCACGAATTGTTCATGTAAGTAGAATTTATAAAATTATCGACTTTTGACATTCATATTCTTTTTATTTGGAGAAACTTATAGTTAGTATTCTTTATTATAATTTTAATGTCTCTACTTATTGCAGGAAAGATATGAAGAAATATTACGTGAGAAAATTGAGTTTGAATCTGATATTGATCAATGTGACACATATTATCAAGATGCAGGTGGAGAAAAGAAGAGAAGAATATATGGTCTTGGAACTCCAGCAAAAAGTTACTATGGACCAAATCTTTGTATCTCTTCTCAATCTGATGCTTCATCATCAATACCACCATCTGTTTCTCAATCTGCACCGATGGAAAATATGGATAAGTTCGTGAAGAAATTGATTCCTACATTGACTGATCACATGATTCCTATATTACTTGAGTGCATACAAGGTGTAACTTCTTTACTATCACATCAATCAGCTGATACTCCTATTGGTAACACATCATCAGCAACACCTATGGTGCCTAATAAGGTTGTTTCAGATGATGACCATATTTCTTCTTCCTAGCATTAGTTTTTCTTATCTGATTTTTGTTAAAGGAAAAAAAATTATGCAGTAACAATTACGAGTTCTAAACATTAGTAATTGCTAGATGTTTGATACTTGGTGTAGATGTTTTGGACTTAATATTAGATGAATATATGTTTTGGTGCACGGGTTATATATGAAGTAACATTTATGTTATATGAATATTTGTTATTATTAGGATGTTTAATAATTTACATTTTCTATATATTATAAATAAATAAATAAAATGAATAGAAAGAATTATACCTACGACAAATTTAACGATGGAATATTGCGACGAATTTTGGGAATAGTTAAAGAATTAAAATTGGTGACGGATTGCGACAAATAATAATTGGTTGCCAAAAGTTTGCGACGGATTAGCGATAAATTATTTACGTTGTAAAATTATAGGACGACGAATTCATTTATGTAATTTGCAACGAAATATATAAATCTAGCGACAAAACTTTCCGTCGCTACCATTTTACTACGGATATCATATGTCGCTAGATCGTCGCTAATCTTGCTACAGAATCAATTTTGCCATCACAAAGGGGTTAGCTACGAGCAAAATTATAACGGTCAACATTTCATCGCTAATCCATCGCAAATATAGTTTAGCGATGGATATATGTTTATTTGCGACGGATTTATCCGTCGCTAAACACTGTTTTTTTAGTAGTGATTGCTTCAGATTGGTCGGAACCATTTGAAGTATTGTGTGACGCAAGTGGTGTTGATTTAGGAGTTGTGGTAGGGAAGAAGCACAACAAGATCTTTCAGCCGAAATACTATGAAAGCAAGGCATTGAATGGAGCTCAATAGAACTACATTGTCACTGAGTGAGAATTGCTTGCAGTTGTGTATGGCTTTGAAAGATTTAGAGCATATCTGCTAGGAACAAAAGTGATAGTTCACACTTCCATGCAGCATTGTAATATCTGATGGCAAAAAATATGCTAAGCCGAGATTTGATAAGATGGCTGATGTTGTTACAAGAATTTGACTTTCAGGTCATAGGGAGAAGAGGTTGTGAAAATCAAGTAGCAGTCACTTATCCATACTGGAAGCAAAGAAGAAAGGGGAAGTTGAATTGACATTGATGACTCATTTTTGAATAAGCAGGTATTAGCCGCTACTCTTGATCTTATTCCTTGGTTTGCTAACTTTCCCAACTATCTTGTAAGTGAATTGATGCCCGAGGACTTGACCTTTCAACAAAGGAAAAAGTTCTTACATGATGTGAGCAAGTACTTTTGGGATGAGCCTTACTTATACAGGGCTTGTGCGGATAATATAATTAGTTGGTGTGTGCCTGAAGCTGAAATGCTAAGCATTCTAGAAGCTTGTCACTCATCTCCAGTTGGTGGACACCATGTGGGAAATCGCACTGCACACAAGGTGTTCCAAAGTGGTTATTACTGGGTTACAATTCATCAAAACACATTTCATATGGTTAAAGGTTGTGACATAATTCAAATGCAAGGAGTTATTTCCCATCGTCATGAGTTACCTATGACCCCTATCTTAGAGGTTGAATTATTTGATGTATGGGGCATTGAGTTCATGGGGGTAGTAGTTCTGGCTTTGGCAGAGAACGATGGCAAGAGTGTTGCAGGATTCTCAAAGAAGAATATTTTCTCTAAGTTTGGCACACGTAGAGTGATTACTAGTGACAGAGGCTCACGTTTCTGCAATAAAGTGTTTAGCACTCTCCTGGCTAAATATGGGGTGAAACAACATAAAGTGGTAATGCCATATCATCCACAAACAAATGGACATGTGGAAGTCTCTAATTGGGAATTAAAGTTGTATTTGCAAAGGCAATAAATGCCAATAGAATTGACTGGGCATGGAAATTGGATGATGTATTATGGGCATACCAGACAACTTTCAAAACACCCATTTGTATGTCTCTATACTAGTTAGTGTTTGGAAAGGCATGTCATTTTCTTGTGGAGTTAGAACAGAAAGCATTGTGGGCGGTGAAAAAGCTAAAATTGAGTTGGAGTGAGGTAGAAAATATGCAACTAGAGCAGCGAAATGAAATGGATTAGTTTTTCTTGAGGCCTTATGAGAGATTTGCATTGTACAAGGAGAGGATGAAGTTGTATCACGACAAAAATACTGAGAAAAGAACTTTTAGTCCTGGAGACTTGGTGATGTTGTTTAACTCAAGGCTACGTCTATTTCCGGGAAAGCTGAGATCCAAATGGTCAGGACCATTCAAAGTGATCCAGGTGTTTCAGTCAGGAGCCATTGAACTTGAAAATGAAAAAGGTGAAAAGTTCAAGGAAAATGGAATGCGAGTCAAGGCATATATGGGGTCGTCAAAGAAGTGAGATAGTTGAGGAATACAAAATTGATGAAGTCTGAGTAATCAAGTATCCTGCGTCGTGACGTTGAATTGTGCACTACTTGGGAGGCAACCCAAGATGTAATTGTAATAAGTAGTTTAAACTTCATACATTTTGTTATTTTTATAGGGTCACTGTGTGCAGGAATGAATTAAGGAAAGAAGTGGCCATCACGAGCCACTAGATGGGCCATGAAAGACTATACGATCCATGAAAATGATGGCAAGAATGTCGTGGACTCACAGAAAAAAAGGGAAAATGTTCACGAAAGGTTTTATGGCCCATTTGACATTAGACAGACTATTTAACCTCCTGTGAACATGGAGGTAAGTTCACTTGTCCAACCGTAGGACCACATGGGCCGCGATGCTCTTCATGAGCCACTTCATGGCTTGTCTAGGTTAGGTCGGTCCAAATGAACCTGACCCACCCCAACTCGACCCAAACCCTATTTTTTGAAGATAAAAGGCTTCCAAGCGCCAAAGGACCGGTCAACACTGAAATTGAGCAACACACTCCTTGACAAACTAGATCTCTGACAGCCAGGGCAGTAGACCAGCATGACAACACTCCTTCCTAGTTTGAAGAGGAATAAGGTAGTTCTGAGAGTGAGCAGGGGTCTGATGGTACCTCCCAAGCGTCTACTAATGACCCACATGCAGTTGAAATTGAAGAAAAAGATCAGGATAGTCAAGAAGATAGCGATATGAATGACATCGATGATTCGGTGGTGCAGTTTGTTAGAGAGAGGGAAGATAACCCAGTAGGGCAATAACTACTCATTAATGTCATCCGAAATACTTGGGCAATTCTGGTTTAAGGGAGTTATTTGACAAAGGAATAGTATCCCAGTCTATTGGCATTGGCAGGAGCCCGTTATCCAAGAAAGAAAAGTTGTACAAGTTGACTTTCAGGGTTTTCTAGAAATTCACTCCTTGTTCAAACAACATCAGTTTGAGTGGAGGACTAAAAAGCCAGGATAGTTTTGGTGACACTTGACCAAAGAATTTTACTCCTCATATGTTGCCACACTAATGAATTTGGAGACCACAAAAACATCCAAAAGGGGAAAGAAAGCAGCAACATTGAATTTAGGCCCACTAGAGGACGTGGTTATTCGGGGCTAGAAAGTTGATATTTCATAGACCATAAGCAATAGGTTTCTACATGGTCCTTAATACACTGCACATACTGCTGTAGGTTTATATGAAGGTCGCCACCTTTCGGTGACTAGTGAAGTTGAGATAGATGATCTAGTTTCTCGAGAGAGCATCATGAGATTGATTGCTAGGCTTATTGCGACTGACAGTGAGGTAGCGTCATGGGTAGCCAACTGTAACGACGCGGAAAACTAGTAAGTGAAACTAGAGCATAACGATTGTGTGTTTGAATTTTAAATGGGGTTTCATATGATAAAATGTCTTCCCGAGCTTAGGTTGAGGGGTTTAGGGGTTAAACGTCAAGGTAAAATTCCCCAAGGACCTCCCAAGGGATCCTTGAGGAGGACCCTAAAGCCTAACCCTAAAGACCCCAAGAAAACCAAAAAGCTATCAAAGTTTTCGTGACTCACGGATGGGACCTACTCCCCGTAGGTCTATCCGCGCCCCGTAGATGGCCTCTGTGGGTCAAGGTCCCAAAAGGCAACCCAAAGAAAAAACCACGGCCAGCCAGTACGGCTCATGGACCCACCCATGGTATGTGGGTAGGGGTTCGTAGGTCACCTCTGCAAAACTGTCAAGTTTCGGCCAAGTGGAGGGTCACTTTGGTAAATTCATTTTAAGGTCTTTTAAGTTGGGGGACGGTTATTATTGGTTAATTAAAGTATTTTAAGGGTTTTAAAAGTATTAAAACACCTTTGCGAATTTATTCTTTCAAATCACAAATTAGAAACCCACCTCTCCAAAAGTTCTCTCTAGAAACTCCATTGAGGAGCAAGTTCAAGGTCAAGTCTAGGGGTCAAGGAGCAGATTTCTTCTTCAATTTCGTGTGGAATTATTCCATAAATGTCTGGTAGTATTTATCCTTGACTTAGTTTCTTTCAAGGAGCCAAATTCAAAGATGATTTCAAGTCTCCAAAATCCCCCCAAAACCATAGTTTTCAATCTTTGCATGGGATCAATTCCGAATCGCTTTCAAAAGGTTTTTTTATGATGAATTTTGAATGGATTGTTGCATTATTGATGAATTATGGTCAATTTTTTCTATGAACCCATGTTTCCCCCCAAAATCCTAAGTTATGATTTGTGATTAGGAATTAATTGATCATGAAAGTATGTTGAATTGTCTATGTTTATATTAAATTAGTTATTGAATCATGTTAATTCCCTTATCTATTGTAGTATCTTAGATGTTTCGGTTGTGATTGATGTATATCCTTGGAAGGCAATTTCATGAAGGATCTATGTATGATTATGATGTGAAGTATATGTGTGTGATTTCAATGAAATAACTATGATGATGTTTAGAATGTAATTGTGTTATGATTGAAAGCATATTCTAAATTAACACTCATGAATGATGATGATAGAATGTTAAGGGTTTCTATAATGTAATGTTATATCTTGAATTGGTAGGCTTATGCATCCTTTTCTTGTATAAATGAAAGTAATGTGGATTGATGCATCTTGAATTGGTAGGCTTATGCATCCTTTTCTTGTATCAATAAAAGTAATGTGGATTGATGCATCTTGAATTGGTAGGCTTAAGGCTTCCTTTTCTTGTATTGATAAATGTGACCTTGAATGTAATATCATATCTTGAATTGGTAGACATAGGCATCCTCTTCTTGTAAAATGAATATGTATTGACTTGATGAATATAAATCGACATGCCAATGGTATTCCTTTCATAAATGACTAATGAAGTATTGTAAGGCCTTGTCTTGCATCGGTAGACCTAATGTTGGTAGCCCTTTCATAAATGAATGATGAAGTATTCTAGGCTATTTCTTGAACCAATAGACCTAGTGTTGGTAGCCCTTCATGATGAGTCTAGAAACTAATGTGATGATAAACCTTGAATCGGTTGACACAATGTTGGTGGCCCTTCTTGGAGATTCAATGAGCTATCCATGAAATGTACCTTGAATCGGCATACCTAATGGTGGTGGCCCTTTCATGGGTAATGTACTTTGGGTCGGTAGACCTAATGTTGGTGGCCCTCTCAAGTACAATAATGTTAATGTGAATAAACTACTCTATGGGAATGGAGGCTAAGAACCTAGTGGATATGGTAAGATGGAAAGTCTCCCCATGTTAGGTCGGGTTCCAATGAGCATCTTCCTATCCCATAACTATGTACCCACATAGGATATTAGCTAGTCGATCCACTTAAGTTAAAATGTTACCGGTTCTACCTTAGGCAAGTAGACCAACCCTTACGATGTAGGATTGTACATCGGATTCCATGTTAAGCTGACATGGTCTATGTCGGTTAAATGCTTATTCTCAGCATGTGAGATGTGCTCTATGGTTTCTTGAGAATTTCTATGAAGTGTGGGTGGTAGTATGGGATGTCATCCATGCATTGCACGAGTAGGCTTTGAGAGGGTCATAGTGAGTTCTCTAATGTCTTCATGACTAATGAATGAGAGTTCTCTAAATGAAGCTATTGAAGAATGTTGACTTATATGCTTAAATATAATGATGCATGCTATACTTGGATGTATTATGAGTTACTTCCTTGTCATGACTTATGAAATTTATATGTTCCTTATGTATGAGTAAGGTCTAAAGATGAAAAGGAAGAATGGTAAGTTCACTTTTGGTGGCCTTAATGTGGTCCTTAGTGTGGATGGTTATATGGGACTCTATTCATACATTGCACAAAGTATAGCTGGGGTTACTTAAGATGAAGGTTTTAAAGTGATGAAATGACTTATATGTTGATTATGTTCTAATGTGATGAAATGTCTTTAAGTTGATTATGCTTGTTTCTTATACCTTTTATGCTAAAGTTCATGAAGTTTTCTCAAATTGGCATAATGCATGGTTTTCAAACCAAATGTCTATTTTAGCATGATTTTTGCATGTCTATCATACTTAGTACACCTAATGTGCTAACCCATATTTCTTCCATTTTTCTACAAAGTGTAGGGTTTGGAGGTGATGTTTTATTCTTGGAAGATAGGTTTCTATGGTGCAAGGAGATGAAGATTTTGTGAGTCCTCATAGTTTCGAGGATGAACTTATTATTTCCCTTTATGTGTTCTACTTCATGTTTAGAGCTTTTGTATGGGTTGTGTCCCAATTTTTTAAGTCTTATGATTTAGGTGGTTTGAGACAGTTTAGAAAACGACTTCCGCTTGCTTTTATGAAAAAAATGACTTCGATTGTAAAGAAAAGTTTTAAATTCTGCATTATTTTCCTATGCTCTTATGTTCATGAATGCTATGAGGCTTGTATTAGACTTTTCGGAGTCTTGTACGCCATGTCACTTCCGGGGTGTAGGCTCGGGTCGTGACAAACATGGTATTATAGTACAAGGTTTTGGGATGGTTTAGGATGTCTCAAACCGCATCTAGTAGAGTTTTGTTCATAGTGTGAAGAGCGCCACATTTATGAATCGGAGGCTATTTGATGTTAGAAAATTCTCACTTCTCATTCTTCAAGTCGTACCATAGAGTTTAACTGTATAAGGTCTCTCTCT
The DNA here is from genome assembly GCF_900185275.1 of Solanum verrucosum. Lineage (NCBI taxonomy): Eukaryota > Viridiplantae > Streptophyta > Magnoliopsida > Solanales > Solanaceae > Solanum > Solanum verrucosum. The sequence continues at coordinate 1,415,686 of NW_026020352.1, read as the reverse complement.
TTTTACTTATCTGATGGTCTTTAGAATATGACCACTTGAAGGACTCATGTTACAAGGATATAGGGAGAAAAAAGGTTGGTTGTGATGCCAATTATGGTTATGTGATTTGTTAGATTTGAGGTTATAGATTGTGATGTTGTCTTTAGTGTGAATGGGTTGCTTATAGTTATGTTTAGTTGATGTTAGAACCCGACTTAGTCTTGATGAGTTTTAAGGTATGTTGAAAGAAATGATGTTTAGAAGATTTTGTATAGGCTTGCTCCCAAGGGGGGGAGATAAATGTGCTTAGATAGCAAGGTCGAGGAGTGTTCTTGATGTTAATGATTTAGGTTGAATTGAATTTTGACCTTGAGTAGTGTTGGTAGGGTTGTTTGTGAGCAAGAGTTGCTCAATGAGGACCTTCCTAGTTTAGAAGTAACGGTTGGGATTTTAGACCGGCAAGTTCAGAAATAGAAGGGGTAAAGAAGTTCCTTCCATGAGAATATTGATAAGTTCCTTATAGTTATGAATGCTGTATTGAGGATTCCTATGTTGTTTTCATGTTAACCTTAGTATGAGGTTTACTCCTAAGGAGGAGATGGTATGTTGAATAGTAAGGTTGTTGAGAGTTCCAATATCCTTATCTCTTTCCTTCTATTCTTATTCAAGCTTGAGACCAAGAGTTCCTTGTAACTTGTTTCATGTTTTGGAGTCATGTGTGATTATGTGTTTCCATGGTCTCCTTATGTTATGCATGTTCTTGATGAGTTTATGTTTAAATGAGAAAATGAGTTTTTATGAATCATGTTCCTCATGTTGATATGCATTTAGTAGAGTTGCCTATATTCTTCATGAGGTTGATTGTTGAACATGCCTAAATGTGCTTTTAAGAGAAATTGCATAATGTGGCTAATGATGTTATGATGAGAATAATTTGAGTTGGAGAAGGTAATTCCTCCAATGAAATGAGAAATGTTGAAGTTATGATGCATAATGAGTTTGTAGATGTAGTTCCTACTTTCTTGTGTTGCATTGAGTAAGTTGGAGAAGGAGTTGATGTTTTCTCCTAAGTTTTGTGCATTTTTTATAATGTTGCATGCATGATGGGCTGCTAGTCTTGAGTCGTTATCCCTTAAAGTTTTTAAAGTGTCATTCGACGATGAATGTTCCTAAGGGGGAGATAATGTAACGACCCGGAAAACTAGTAAGTGAAACTAGAGCCTAACGATTGTGTGTTTGAGTTTGTAATGGAGTTTTATGTGATAGACTATCTTCCCAAGATTAGTTTAAGGGGTTTACGGGTTAAACGTCAAGGTACGACTCCCCAAGGACCACCCAACGGGTCTTTGAGGAGGACCCTAAAGCCTAACCCCAAGACCCCAAGAAAACCAAAAAGCTGTCAAAGTTTTTGTGACTCACAGATGGGACCTACTCCCTGTAGGTCCATCCACGCCCTGTGGATGGCCTCCGTGGGTCAAGGTCCCAAAATGCAACCCACAGAACCAAACCACAGACAGCCAGTACGGCTCGAGGACCCACCCACGGTCCGTGGGTAGGGGTTCATAGGTCACCTCTCCAAAATTGTCAAGTTTCGGCCAAGAGGAGGGTCACTTTGGTAAATTCATTTTAAGGTATTTTAAGTTGGGGGACGGTTATTATTGGTTAATTAAAGTATTTTAAGGGTTTCAAAAGTATTAAAACACCTTTTCCAATTCATTCTTTCAAATCACGAATTAGAAACCCACTTCTCCAAAAGTTCTCTCTAGAAACTCCATTGAAGAGCAAGTTCAAGGTCAAGTCTAGGGGGTCAAGGAGCAGATTTGTTCTTCAATTTCATGTGAAATTCTTCCCTAAAGGTATGGTAGTCTTCATCCTTGACTTAGTTTCTTTCAAGGAGCCAAATTCAAAAATGATTTCAAGTCTCCAAAATCCCCCCAAAACACTAGTTTTCAATCTATGCATGGGTTCAATTCCAAATCATTTTCAAAAGGTTTTATATGATGAATTATTAATGGATTGTTGAATTATTGATGAATTATGGTCAATTTGTTCTAGGAACCCATGTTTTCCCCCAAAATCCTAAGTTATGATTTGTAATTGGGAATTAATTGATCATGAAAGTATGTTGAATTGTTTATGTTTATATTGAGTTAGTTATTGAATCATGTTAATTCCCTTATCTATTGTAGTATCTTAGATGTTTGGGTTGTGATTGATGTATAGCCTTGGAAGGAAATTTCATGAAAAATCTATGTATGATTATGATGTGAAGTATATGTGTGTGATCTCAATGAAAGAACTATGATCATGTTTAGAATGTAATTGTGTTATGATTGAAAGCATATTCTCAATTAATGCTCATGAATGATGATGATAGAATGTGAAGGGTTTCTATAATGTAATGTTATATCTTGAAATGGTAGGCTTAAGCATCCTTTTCTTTTATAAATGAAAGTAATGTGGATTGATGCATCTTGAATTGGTAGGTAACATTCCTTTCATAAATAAGTAATGAATTATTGTAAGGCTTTGTCTTGAATCGGTAGACCTAATGTTGGTAGCCCTTTCATGAAGAATCTATGAATGAATGTAATGATGAACCTTGATTCGGTAGACCTAATGTTGGTAGCCCTTCCATAAATGAATGATAAAGTATTCTAGGTTATGTCTTGAACCGGTAGACCTAGTGTTGGTAGCCCTTCCTGGTTAGTCTAGAAACTAATGTGATGATAAACCTTGAATCGGTAGACCCAATATTGGTGGCCCTTTCATGTGTGAAATGATGAACCTTGTATCGGTAGATCTAATGTTGGTGGCCCTTCTTAAGGATTCAATGAGCTACCCATGTAATGTCCCTTGAATTGGTAGACCTAATGGTGGTGGCCCTTTCATGTGTAATGTACTTTGGGTCGGTATACCTAATGTTGGTGTCCCTCTCAAGTACAATAATGTTAATGTGAATGAACTACTCTACGGGAATGGATGCTAAGCACCTAGTGTATATGGTAAGATAAAAACTCTCCCCATGTTAGGCCGGGTTCCAATGAACATCTTCCTATTCCATAACTATGTGCCCACATAGTATATTAGCTAGTGGATCCACTTAAGCTAAAATGTTACCGGTTCTACCTTAGGCAAGTAGACCAACCCATACGATGTGGGATAATACATCAGATTCCATGTTAAGCTCACATGGCCTATGTCGGTTAAATGCTTACTCCCATCATGTGAGATGTGCTCTATGGTTTCTTGAGAAATTATATGAAGTGAGGGTGGTAGTATGGGATGCCATCCATGCATTGCACGAGTAGGCTTTGAGAGGGTCATATTAAGCTCTCTAATGTCTTCATGACTAATGAATGAATGTGATCTACATGAAGCTATTGAAGAATGTTGACTTATATGCTTAAATATAATGATGCATGCTATACTTTGATGTATTATGAGTTACTTCCTTGTCATGACTTATGAAATGTTTATGTTCCTTATGGATGAGTATGGTCTAAAGATGAAAAGGAAGAATGGTAAGTTCACTTTTAGTGGCCTTAATGTGGATGGTGGTATAGGACGCCATTCATACATTGTACAAAGTATGTCTTGGGGTTACTTAAGGTGATTGTTTTAAAGTGATGAAATGGCTTATATGTTGATTATTTTCTAATGTGATGAAATGACTTGTAAGTTGATTATGCTTGTATTTTATGCCTTTTATGAAAAAGTTCATGAAATTTTCTCAAATTGGCATAATGCATGGTTTTCAAACCAAATGTCCGTTTTAAAGTATGATTTTTGCATGGCTATCATACTTAGTACATCTAACGTGCAAACCCATATTTCTTCAATTTTTCTACAAAGTGTAGGGTTTGGACTTGATGTTCTATTCTTGGAAGATAGGTTTCTATGGTGCAAGGAGATGAAGATTTGGTGAGTCCTCATAGTTTCGAGGATGAACCCATTATTTCCCTTTATGTCTTTTACTTCATGTTTAGAGCTTTTGTATGGGCTGTGTTCCAATGTGTTAAGTCTTATGTTTTTAGATTGTTTGAGACAAAGTATAGAAAAAGACTTCCACTTTCTTTTATCAAAAAAATTACTTTGATTGTAAAGAAAAGCTTTAAATTCCGCACTATTTTCCTATGATCTTATGTTCATCAATGCTATGAGTCTTATATGAGACTTTTTGGAGTTTGGTACGCCGTGTCACTTCTGGAGTGTAGGTTCGGGTCTTGACACCAACCCACATGTGCACATCACCAAGGGATCTTAGACATTTCCATCGAAATTCTGGTGGGTAGTGGTCCATGCACAGTTGCGGCCAACAAGGAATGACAACACCTTATCACCATCGCAGGCTTCCTCAATAGCTTGCATTATAGATGGTTATGCCAACATATTGCTATAGAAATGAGAGATCGTTCCCTGAATGATAGAGCAAGTCTGTCATTTCCTTGCATGACCAGGAGTTTGTATACCTATGCCCATATACCACCCAACAAGTTAGTGGAAAAATACGTTGAGGCCACCAAGGTCACTGTGGTAGCTAAAATTAAAGATGTTGCCAACCCACTGTATGGCTCAAGGGCAGGATGTGCACCACCATTGGTGGTGTTGCCACATGTAGCTGTAGAGTCTACACAAATTGAGGGAGTCAGTGAGTAGACACAAGGGACAGCCCAGACACCTTCGGGAGTGCATCCCCCACCAGCACCATTTTCTTCTGCTACAGGTACATTTGTCACTTTGCCTACCATTTTTTAGAGACTTGTGGCAGACAAAGGTAGACCAGGTCATACTAGATGAGGTAGTTGAAAAAACTCCACTGGTGGTCCAGAGTCAGGTACATAATGTGGAGCAGTGTTTGCAAAATGAACTCCAAACGGGATTTTTCTGTGTAGAAGAATCAAATGGATGGCTTAGAGTCTTACCTCAATAACCAGATAAATGCTTTAGATCTGTAGATACTGTTTCTTTGTAAGCATAGATGGGTGAAATGAAAGTTGATATTGCAAACTGGAGGACAAGCCGGTTGCTCTGCCTCCCACAATTGCACCAGATTCACTAATGAATCTGTTCAGCATGCCTCCGGTCACTCAGAGAGTCACAGATATTTGGGGTGACCTTGATAGGCCTGAGATAGAAAAGGTCAAGGGGAAGGATAAAAACCCTACAAGTGAACTCCCTGATGAAACTTCTAGGGAAGAGCATCGACAATTGAAGAAGGCTTGAGAAGAGGAACAACATGATTCAATGAGGTATGAAGCCTCAACTAGTGGGCCTCCTGCCCTAGTAGATGGTAGCCAACCTGATATAGTCCTTGCACCAGAGAGAGCACCTATTGATGAGGGTGCCAACATCACTCTGACTACCGATGCCTAGAGCCTCGCAAGTATGACCCCTCCTCACAGACCTTGTATTTTGTACTTTTAGGGCAAAGTTTATTTTATTGGGGAGAGGGTAGTTGAGCAACCTTCCATGATAGTTATGAGTGCATGGAGGTTGGCTCTTGTGTCGGGCATTTTATGTATGTTGAAAAAGTTAAGTTTATTTTTGTATGTGTTAAAAAGTTGGTAGTTTGTTGGGATTGAAAATTTGATACCAGTAGCTTAAGTTTTGTGTTTTGTGTGAAGTTATGAGAAAATCATCCTTTATCTAAAAATTGACTATTAGGCTCTTTGTACGATATCTCATTGATACGCCCAAATTACACCGCCCTAAAGAAGTATAAGTGATCGTTGTCCAATAAAGAACCTAATTTTTAGGTTAGGGTCGATCGCACGAGGAATATGGTCTACACTTAGGCTAATTTATGGTTATCCACTTTTAGTCAAATTACTTCCGTAAATATAGTGTGATTTGTAAATAAAGTAATAGTTGATTGATTTGTAGTAACAAGTAACCAGAATTCAAGTTTGAAATATCAATATGAGATGAAAACTAGGATATATGTGTTCCCCACAAGTTCTTAATGCAGTAATTCCAATAATAGTAACTCTATCCTAGTGTTAACATGCAAGATTAGTAAGTTATGTATCTCCGAAGTGATTGATCCTCCAAATAGGGAATTTCACCATGCAACTTGGTTCATCTACGGGTGTATGCTTTACTAATCCTTATTCATTCCTTCTTTGTTCTGACAAGTAGGAATGAGGCGAGTTCTAACATTGGCCACCATTAAAAAGCATTCAGAATGAAAGAATTAACAATACATGCATAAACACTATTCAAGAATTACTTATTTATTGGTTTCACTTTGTTAATTATTCATGGTACCCACAACCCTAGTTGTGGATTTAGTTATTCATGCTTGAGTTATCAGAATTCATATTAGGGTTCGAAATAGAAATCATGAACTTACAATTAGAATAGATGAAATCTGAAATCTTGAATTGAAAATCAAAATTAAATTGCATAAACCAACTTTAAGAATTAAATGCCAAGAGTGTTTACAAAATAATTCTCCAACCCAAATTAAAGTATCACAAAAGATCTAACACCCGTAAAACGAAATCAACAAGTAGTATTTATAGAAACTAAATCCTACACCAAGTAGGAAAAGGAAGTTTTGGAAAATCCGGTTTGGGCAATTTCGATCAACGGAAGGCCACCTACGGTCCATGACTAGATCAACGGTCCGTGGTCTTCTCTGTGGTTCAGCAGTTGGCAAAAATCTTGTGGTCTTCAAACGATGGTCATCTCTTATGGCTCGTAGGTCTATGGATGGTCCTTCTTGTCCCTTCGTTGTTCAAGTACTAAAACTCATATTCTGTGAATTAAACGATGACCATCAGTCCATAGTCCGTCACTCAACATATGGGGAGTCATTTGCCTCTGTGGTTCCACACCTGGTCAGATTCCTTGAACACTCCACCTACAACTTCATCTATGGTGCATCAAGTGAATGATGACTTGTGGGTGAGCTCGTCTGTTGCCAAAATCATGTTGGTTCAGCTATGTCGAACTCTAACTGCTCCAAACCTATTTCCTACAAGATTGGACCAAAATACCATCACATCTAATAAAACAATTGCCTCAGACGCATGCAAACTTCAAGTATAATGCATCAATAACACTGTAAACACACGGTACATCAACACCCTCAACTTAAAATCATTGCTTGTCCTCAAGTGACACAACAAACTCTAAACGACACTTATGCAGAAGCAACACAGAAACTCAATCAATCACTTGGCATTTTCTAACAATTACCCTTCTTAAATCTTTTTCAACACAATGCAAATCTTTTCATTTAAACTCAACAAGCTAACTCATGTGGATCGAAACATGACATAGACATACCAACATACATCATCACATACACAAACAACAATCACCAAGATAGCAATTCTTCAACAATGTAACTTGTGCCCTTACCACAAAGAAATCCTTTTTTCACACAAAATTTGATGGTTTAGCTAGGGAATCAGTATATACTCACACTCAGAAGTGAATTCAGATATAGTTAGTGCTCAATACCATAGACTTGCCCTTATTTTCTCCGCTTTGACTTTCCAAGTTGGTTACTTATGAGCACTATAGGACTTTCTTAGCTTGTAACATAGGCTCAGAGTCTGGTGTGGTACATTTGGACATTAATTAACTTTTTTCCCTTCCTTGACATTACATTGGCTATTTTACCTCTTTTATAACCAACGCTGATATCGTCTTGTTTTCTACTGTTCTACTTACATTTCACTTGACATTCTTGCTTATTTCATCTTTTTATTCAAGTATTTTCACTCTTTGTTTCTTTTTGTTTAGTCACACACTCTTTGCACATTTTTTTCACTTTTTATTTTTCTACACACGACTCTTTTCATGCCCCTTTTCGTTGTTTTCCTTTGAAACAACTACCCTCAACTTATGTATTTTGCATAAGTTGAAAGGCACGATGTCCTTGGGAGGACCGGGCCATATTAAGGAAACTTCTGAAGCAGCCACCCTCAACTTAGGCTTTTAGCCTGAGTAGAGGTGCATAATGTCTAAGGAGGGACCAGGGCAAATACAAATTTATAGGTGAAGGTGAGTTGGGTATATTGAAAGAAAAAGTATTCATTATGGACAAATATTTGGATCAAAGGGAGCATTTATTTCTTTTGGTTTGTTGCGTTTAGGCTTAACTAGACTCATTATCACAACGACCTATGATCATTTCCTAATTTCCAGTCTAAATCATCTAATGAAGACTAACGGGGCAAGTTCTAGATTTACACGCACTATATGAATATACAAACAATGTCACACTCTCATGGCACAGTTTCACTATCAAATCATTAATGCATCAGGTTCAAGTCATAGCTTAAGTCATGTTGTCAAATCGGTTCCTATCATGTCATATCAAGATCCAACACAGTCAACTTTATCAAGCTCATAGATATAGCACATAATCAAAATTTGGAGGCATATCATAATCATGTTCTTATGCTGTCATGCTTTCATTTTTAGCTACTTCTACATTTATACTATCCTAAACATTCCGGTTCAACAAAATTAAAATAGTTCCTTGCAAGAAAACCCTAAGGAAGGATTGCGATGTGGGTTACTCAGACTTCAACCTAATACTTGCAATCCAATTCACCCCTATCATTTTCATGTTCTTATTCCATCATGCTTTCATTTTTAGCTACTTCTATATTCATACTATCCTAAACATACCGGTTCAACAAAAATTAAGATAGTTCCTCGGGGAAAAACAAAACAGGCAAGAAAACCCCAAGGAAGGATTGCGAATTGGATTACTCAGACTTCAACCTAATATTCACAATGCAATTCACCCCATCCTCACATAAAATATAGTGCAGTGTCCTCAATGCACAAAAATAAAATGTAATACATCGAGTGAGACATATTTGTGGCGCATAAGCACCAAAGCCAATTCAAGAGACGGGTGGGTCTGGTTTCTCAGAAACCACTGGATCAACAAGAGTGACGCCATCAGTAATGCCTTCAATGGTAGTGGGAACACCATCAATAGTGCTCCTCGATCCAGATGCACCCACATCCAACTCTCTCACTCTCCGCTACCTCAACTCCTCATCACATATAGACTACCGCTGGGCCACCTCAAATAGGTTCCTCTCCCTCGGCCTTTTTTCCTTCTTCGTATCAATAGTGGGTCTAGAAGTACGGGTGTGCATTCCAGCCGCACGAGGGGGTCAAGGGAAGGTGCATCATCTCCAAATAAGGGAGTAAGCACCACTATCATCAGTATCTACATCGGGTTTAGGTTCTAGGGAAACCTCCTCTGGAGCAACAAGAGCATTAACATCAGCTTAGAGTCTGGCTAAATCCATTTGGAAAGTACTCAAATCAACTATAGGCTGAGGCCGCTCTATCAGCCTAAGCTCAAAGGCATCGATCATCTGATGCACCGCTTGAATTTTCGCATCCACTCCAACCTTCATCCTCAGTTTCGACTCCTCAACAAACTTCTTAATCCAAGGCGACATATGTTAAAGAAGAGTGGCCATCTGAGTCTCTAACTTCTGGACTCGAGCAAGTGGAAGCAAAGCAAACCCAGAAGGGGTAGTAGCATGGGGTGTGCTCGCATCATGACCAGAAAAAGTGGAAAGTGTGGCCTGTATATTGGCCCCATCACAGTGGTTAGAATATAGTCATCGAATGACCGCTCAACCCCAACCTATTCAATATCAATAGCCATATCATCACCCAAGTGTGGCAAGTCAATCTACATACTTTTTCTCGAAGCCGCTGGGTTCGCATCATCTTTAATCAAACCCACATCAACAGTCTTGTCTGCCTCAACTAGTCTATCACAATGCCATAGAGGTATTGTCGCCTCCACACAGACATGGAAGATTAAACACGTGAAGGGCATAAAAGTGGTCCTCTAGAAGGCCCTCTCATGAATCTTTACAATAATGATCTTGGAGAATTTGATCTCTAGCTCTTCCATTAATGTTGCACGCATCACCATATGGTCCCAAGTGAAAATATTATCTTCATCTATGGAGAAAAGTATGTGGCGTATGATGGACCACCAAAACTTTGCCGCAAAGCTCAAGGTGGCCTTTCTAATTGGCTGTTTCATATCATTCGCCTACTTGATGCTCTCTCCATCATCAGGAATATGGCGAGCCATCCAGCGTAATAATTGCTCCCTCTATTCCAAGTCTCTAAAAGATATGCCTTGTACTATCCATATCCTATAGTCGTACTCAACTTTATTAATCGTCTGAGCATGCATTGGGACGTAAATAAAATGGCAGATGGTGGTCTCTGAGATGTCAACATGTACACCTCTCACAATAGTAGTCAGCAACGGAGGTTGAGACAAAGGCTTGGCTCATCGTGGCATAGCATTCTGCATTGTGGCTGCATAGGAATCATAGAACTCCTTGACTATCTCCTCCCTATACTTGCCCGGACTCTCCGCCATCCACTCGCATCTGTGCTTCTTGAAAAGCTCATGAATATCAGGCATGGTGTAGAGGCTCTCCATAAGTACCTGACGCTCATCAGTAATGGTCTGGGCTAACCTCTGCTACTCATTCACTTATAGACAATCTATGCAAATATGGAACATCCCTTTGATAGTCCATCTATTCGGCTCAGTAGACAAGTCTATCAACTCATATATCAAATCGAGAGGGTCATAGGCCTCGCTAGAACTAGTAGCATTTGAAGCTGAGGCGACAACCGAATCAGAGCTGAAGAAAAAATTAGAGCTAGACTGTGACTCTCTGTTCTCTATATGTGAAGGTTGAACCACCTCTTCAGACTGTAGGTCAATCTCATGACTCTGTGAGTTCTCCTCATCCAATACCACAACCTGCCTAAACCGGTTCCTTGTTGTCAAAGGTGCAATGGGGGAGCCTCTAGTATGCTCAGGTTCATACTCTGACCCACTGGAATGCTCTATCAATCGGCGTGAAGGAGCCACAAAATTTTACTTTACTTGTCTCTGGTAAGTGTTTATCTTCTTGGGAGCCATTTCACCTATAAGAAACTTATTGGTAACTAAAGTATCTAAAACAAACCAATAAAAAAGATTAAAACAAATTTCGGAACTAAAAAAAGTTTCTAGGCAGTAGCTATTTTTAGGACCTAGGGTAGGTACAACCAAGCCTTCGACTGAACGAGAAATCGTCGATACCCACTGTAGGTTAGGAAGCCAACTTTTAGGTCCCAGTAGTTGGAATGACGGTTCACCAGAATGGTCCATCGATTAAACGACGGACCGTAAGCCAAACCGTGGCTCACAACTTAGGCTACTGAGGTGTGCACTGGATCAACTGTCCCAAATCTACGGTCTGTAGGTTTCCCCACGGCCCGTAGGTCATTGGCATCGACCAGTACTAGTTGCAACTGTGGTTTCACGTTTATCAATTTTTTGATCATGATACCTCTTTATTTTGTCCTTTTACAAGGCTGAACTTTCATATGCTTTTAGGCGAAACTCATTGAGCTTATTTATCGCATTCAATCTTCAACTTGATGTGGCATCCCAATCCAAATTCAGCTTCTTGAGTGCCCATATCACATTGTGCTCTAATTCTACCGGCAAATGGCAAGAATTCCCGTATACAAGTTGGTAGGGGGACATACCTATGGGAGTCTTGAATGCAGTGCGATAGGCCCATAAAGCATCATCAAGCCTTCTTGACCAATTAGTTCTATTTGCATTCACAGTCTTTGAAAGGATTTTCTTAATCTCTTTATTCAACACTTCAACTTCCCGAATAGACTACGGATGATAAGGGGTTGCTACACTGTGACGAACACCATACTTCTCAAGCAACACCTTGAATAACTTATTATAGAAGTGAGAACCTCCATCGCTAATAATTGCCCCTTTGAGTGTACCAAATCTGGAGAAAATATTGTTTTTCAGAAATGCGGTGTCACTCTTTCCTTCATTGTTTGAAAGTGCAACAACTTCCACCCATTTAAACACATAGTCAACCGCTGCAAGAATATACTTCATCTCATTTGAGATCACAAATCGACTCATAAAGTCTAGACCCCAAACATCAAACAACTCAATCACTAGTATCAGATTAATTGGGAGTTCTTGCTTTCTTGAAATTCCTCCTTCTCTTTGACAACAATCACAAGCCTTGGCAAAGTCATGAGCATCTTGGTGGATAGCAAGCCGGTAATACCCACACTGCAAGATTATATGAGCACTCTGGCTACCACTATGGTGCCCACCAACAGGAGATAAATGACACGCCTCTAATATACTTATCATTTCAACCTCAAGCACACAACAACGAATAATCCCATCAGCACAAATACGAAACAAGTAAGGTTCTTCCAAAAGATATTTCTTCATATCAGAAATGAATTTTCTTCTTTAGTGAAATGACAAATCTGAAGGCACCAAATCACTCGCCAAATAATTTGCAAAATATGTGAACCAAAGAATAAGGTCAAAAGAAGCAGTCAACACCTGTTCATTGGGGAATGCATCATTTATCTCAAATCCATCTCCTAACTTGATCATTGCCTCTTCTTCTAATCTGGACAAGTGATTAACGACTTGGATATATGTTCCCTTTCTATCTTTCACTTCAAAGTCAAATTCTTGCAACAATAATACCCATCTAATCAGTCTTGGTTTGGCATCCTTCTTTGCCATACGATACCTCAATGCCAAATGATCAATATTCACAATAACTTTTGTGACAAGCAAATAGTATCTAAACTTCTCAAACGCGAAGATTATAGCAAGCAATTATTGTTCAGTAACATTATAGTTATTTTGAACAACATTCAAATCTTTGCTCGCATAGTATATGAAATGAAGAATCTTCCCTCGCCTTTGCCCCAATACTAGACAAAGTGCCAGCCCACTCACATCATACATCACTTCAAACGGTTGTCCCCAATCTGGTGAAATATTGATTGGTGCAGAAGTCAACTTCTCTTTCAGCCCCTCGAATGCTCTCAGACAAGCATCATCAAACTCAAACTTAGACTCCTTTTGAGTAATTTGCACAATGGTTGAGAAATTTTTGAGACATCCTTTATGAACCTCTTATAGAAACCTGCATGCCCCAAAAAACTTCTAACACCTTTCACAGATATGGGTGGTGGTAGTTTTTCTATTACTTCAACTTTTTCTCTATCAACTTCAATTCCTTTCTGCGAAATTCGATGGCCCAGAACTATACCTTATTTCACCATAAAATGACATTTCTCCCAATTGAGCACAAGATTGCACTCTTCACACCGTTCCAGCACTTCACCTAAATGAACTACACAATCATCAAACGAATCACCAACTACAGAGAAATCACCCATAAATACCTCAATTGTGTCCTCCACCATATTAGAAAATATTGACATCATGCAACGCTGAAAAGTCGTCAGCACATTACACAACTCGAATGACATCCTCTTGAAAGCAAACGTCTCATAAGGACAAGTGAAGATGGCCTTCTTTTGATTTTCTGGAGCTATAGATCTGATTGTAGCCCGAATACCCATCTAGAAAACAATACCAACCCTTTCCAGTAAGACAATGTAGCATTTGATCCATGAATGACATTAGGAAGTGATCTTTTTCAGTCCACGCATTCAACTTCCGATAGTCCATACAAACTGTCCAACCAGTCACCGGCCTCATAGTAACGAGCTCATTCTTTGCAGTAGGAACCACAATGATTCCTCCCTTCTTTGGAACATATTACACTGGATACACCCAACTACTATCATCAATAAGATATACGACTCCAGTATCCAACCACTTAATGATATATTTCTTCACAATCTCTTGCATCAGTGGATTTAATCTTTGTTGGTGCTCAATACTTGGCATGCAATCCGGCATAAGTTGAATTATGTGAGAATAGATACCGGTGGGATACCAATAATATCAGCAATAGTCTATCTAATAGCCCTTTTTAATCATTTCAAGACTGATATCAATGCCTCTACTTACCTTTCATTGAAGTTAGAAGCAATAATAATAGGTAAAATACTATTTTGGCCCAAAAACACATACTGCAAGTGAGATGGAAAAGCTTTAAGCTCCAACTTCGGAGGCTCCTCAACAGATGGTCTCGCAAGAGGAGTGTCTCGATTCTTTAAATCAAGATCCAACTTGTTTGGTTGACAATGAGATAACTTTACCCCAACAAGTGCAACTACTAGCTCATCATATTCATCATTACCATCTCCATCAAAATTCTTGAGCACAACAACTAACACCTCAACACCAAGTCTCTCCTAAATAGAAACCTCTGGGACTTCCTCAACAACATGATTCACTATGGACACCGCCTTAAGATCACTAGCATGCATCATAGATCTGCAAATTAAAAATGACTTCTTCATTGTTCAAACAAAACTTCATCTGCTCTTTTTCCATATCAACCAAAGTATGCACGGTAGCTAGAAATGGTATCCCTAAGATGATGGGGACCTCAAAATCCACTTCACAATCTAGTATAACAAAGTCCGGCAGAAATATGAATGACTCAAATTTCACAAGGACATCTTGAAGTACCCCAATCGGTCTCTTAACAGTTTGGTCAGCCATGAGTAGCCACATTTCAGTTGGTTTGGGGGCTCCCAAGCCCAGCTTTTTGTATATAGACAGTGGCATTGGATTAATGCTAGCAACCAATTCACATTGAGCTTTGGCAAAATGCAACATACCAATCGTACAAGGAGTAGTAAATGCTCAAGGATCCTGTTTCTTTGCACTAATGATCTCGTAACAATGGCACTACAATGTTGCAACTTGTCATCATCTTCAAAATTTACAGCCCTCTTCCTAGTCATGATATCCCTCATTAACTTAGCATATCCCAAATTTTGCTCAAGTGCCTCAACCAAAGGAACATTTATGGACAACTGCTTCCACATAGCTATAAACTTGTAGTATTTTCCTTCTTTAATTTTCTTTACCAACCTTTGTGGGAAGGGAGGTGGAGGTCTTGGCATAGGGATGATCTTTTGTGTAACCTCCGCCTCCTTCTCATTATGATCTTTCGGCTTCTCAACTACCTAAACTTCTTCCTTTACATGCTTTTCTACACTTTCCACTCCAGTCAGCACAATAGGGTCTATAGTGTACTTTCTTTCTCTAGTAGTGACTGTCATGCAATGACCATCATTCTTTAGATTCTGGATAGTATTGCTAGGAAGTGTTCCTGGCTGAAGGATTTACACTTGTCAAAAACTGGCTCAACTGCTGCTCAATCTGCTTAATTGATACTGCATAGGACTCAACTCTTTCACCAATGCCAGATAAATCATTACACATCTCCTTCACATTATCATCAGTCGAATTAAATTTTTTCATCATCTTGTGCATCATATCTTTAATGTTATTTATACTCGATCCAGCATCTGTGTTCCTAAGTGGAATATAGGGTCCATTCTTATCATTCCTGTTACCATACCCTTTCTGGTTATAATTGTTTTCACAATTGTAATTCCCATTATGGACATAGTTTCCTTCACGATAAAAGTACAAGTAGTTCCGACCTTGGTTTCCTTAACCTTGTCACCAATTATCCAACTTGGGTCATTGGGTGTTAGTTTGGAAGCCCCATGACTGATCATTCACAAGATTTGCATCATCTTCATACATACTCATCAACAAGTGGTTCTCTAGGTTGATAATTCACCATATTCACTTTCTCAATGGTGCCACTCATATTTTTCAATACCAAGCCAGTTTTTGTTCTCAATTGGGCCATTTCTTCACAAATATCTTCATTGGGCTGAATTAGTGCGATTTGTATAGAAAACATGTTGCTTCTAGTATTTGAATTTCTAGTGCTCCATGCCTTCTTATTCTTAGGGATCTTTTCAAGTTTTCAGCAATCTATTGAAATGGGCATGCTGCATAAGATCCTCCGAAATAGTATTTAGCACAACTTTCCATTATCATCTGACCTTCTGTAAATTTACTCTTTTAGTGACTCGTCATCTATGCGGTGGTTGGGCACACTCCTCATAAACCCAGTGAATCTATCCCAATAGCTACTCATTAACTCCCCATGCAATGCCACAAAGCTATTGAGTTTCTCCTTGAGATTCAACTTCTTGGACATCGGAAAATACTTTTTCATGAATTTCTTGTATAGCCCATCTCAAGTGGTGATTGAGTTATAAGGCAATTCTGAAAACCATATTATAGCATCACCTGCGAACAAAAGTGGAAATGCCTTTAAGTCGATCACATCGATGTCTAAATCTGGTCGCCCTACAATACTCAAGCAAACACTCTTCACTTTAATCATGTGAGCATATGGATCCTCTGAAGGTAACCTAGCAAATAACTCTCTAAATGTAAACATCTGCATCAAAATAGTGGTCACCACGAAAGTATGTTCGGGAGGTAGTGGAGGGATAACTATAGCACTAGTCGACCCCATAACATTATGATCAACCCTGTAGCTATCTCATATATTTAGTGCCGGCTGATTTTGCCCTCCTTCCATTTTTCAACTTGTGGATTACCCTGAATATGCCCAAGCACGTTCAAGACTCCCAGAGGTTGGAAACTAGCTCCACCCCCTTAACCCACTCTGATTGGATCATTCTGTACCTTGAGAGTTAAGCCTCTTCCAACCATTCTTCTCAAAGTTCTTGTTAATTCAGAATCGTAAGGAGTCATGAGATTGCCTTGACTCTATGTACTTGGCATACACTAGAGATAAGACTTGTAGAAAAAAAACAAAACAAAACATAAAATAAGGAAATACTTGACTTAAAGTTCAATAACAAAATTAGTCTAATGTAAAAGTTGTATTCCTCTGCAGCGATGCGACAATTTGATATGCCCAAATTATACCTCTAAATAGGTATAAGCGGTCGTTGTCAAATAAACAAACTAACTTTTAGGTTAGGGTCAATCCCACGAGGTATATGGTCTAGACTTAGGCTAATTTACGATTATCTACTTTTAGTCAAATTACTTCCACAAAAAAAGGGATTTGTATATAAAGTAACAGTAAATTGATTTTTAGTAACAAGTAACAAAAAATCACAATTCACAGTTTGAAATATCAATATGAGATGAAAACTAGGGTACATGTGTTCCCTACAAGTTCTTAACGCAATAATTCCAACGATAGTAAATTTATCCTAATGTTAACATGCAAGGTTGGTAAGTTATGTATCTCCTAAGTGATTGACCCTCCAAATAGGGAATTTCACCACACAACTTGATCCATCTATGGGTGTATGCTTTACTAACCATTACCCTTAACCCCAAATTAGCCTTAACAGTAAGTGGGTTAGGCTATTAGATAGCGGATTATCACGTCTAAGTCTTCGTTGTTTAATCCCTTTTTCATTCATTACTTCCTTGGCCCGGCAAGTAGGAATGAGGTGAGTTCTAACGTTGGCCACCATTAAAAAGTAATTCAAAACGAAATGATTAACAATACATGCATAAACATTATTCAAGAATTACTTAATTATGGTTTTACTTTGTTAATTACAGATGGTTTCCACAATCCTAGTTGTTGATTTAGCTATTCATGCTTGAGTTATCACAATCAATATTAGGATTTGAAATAGAAATCATGAACTTACAATAAGAATATATAAAATCCAAAATCTTGAATTTAAAATTAAAAGCAAATTGCATATACCAAATTTAAGAATTAAATGCGAAGAGTGTTTGCAAAATAATTATCAAAGACAAAATAAAGTATCACAAAAGGTTTAACACCCCAAAAATGAAATATACAAGTAGTATTTATAGGACAATGAAGTTAAGGAAACTCTGGTTTGGGTAGTTTCGATCAATGGCAGGCTTCCTACGGTCCATGACTGGATCAACAATATGTGATATTCTCCGTGGTTTTGCAGTTGATCGAAATCATATGGTCTTCAAATGATGGTCATCATCTTCTGCTCATAGGTCTATGCACGGTCCGTCTTATCCTTTAATTGTTCAAGTACTGTAACTCATCTTCTCTGAATCAAGCGACGACCATCAATCCACGACCTGCCACTCAGCATACGAGGCATTATTAGCCTTCGTGGTTCCACACTTGGTCTAATTTCCTTAATCACACCACCTATGGCTACACCTATGGAGCGTCAAGTGAATGATGGCTCATGGGTGAGCTCGTCTGTTGCCAAAATCTTGATGGTTAAGCTACGTTAAACTCTAACTGCTCAAAACCTATTTCCTGTAAGATTAGACCAAAATACTATCACATCTATTAACAAATTTTCCTCATACGCATGTTAACTTCAAATATAATGCATTAAAAATACCATAAACTCATGGTACATCACTCAATACTTGCGTGTTGACCATTGCTAACTGGGACATAAATTGGTTGTACTAAAAGTGTAGGCATGTGCCATGTGAGTGTAATTTTGGAAGGAAGTCTAACTCTATAGGTGTAAGCTAGAACTTTCCCAAGTAGTCTTGCTAAGATTGTTAATTAATTGGATAGGAAATGATCATAGGCCATTATTTTGTTTTAGTCCACTTTAGCAAAAAATAACTACCAAATGAAATCATTAACCCTTGAACCTTATTTAGCCTTGAGGCTTATTTTGTTGTCACCTTTTTGATATTGTATCCTTGGTTCTCCGAAGGCACGATGCCACAACTCAGGCCAAAACCCTAAGTTGAGGGTGGTCATGACCTAAATGAAAAAGAAGTAGTTTAGCAGTATCATATACTTTTTTATTCCGAAGGCACGAAACCAAATCGTATGTTATGGATGGTTCAAGTAAATGGTAGTTACAATAAGAAGAAAAATGATAAAAATAAAATAAAATAATATATTATATGGGTACTGGGATGTGCTAAAGAAAAAGAGGTTGGAACCACTCAAATAAGAGATGTGTTCTAATAAGAACTTTGGGGAACTAGGGTAATCTAGTCACTCATAGACCAAAATGTTCCACTCCCTAACTTGAGACAACACTACAAGCCAATAAAAGTCATATATTGATCCTATTCCGATTGTTTGATAGTTGAAGTATAGAAAACAAGGGCAATCCTATGGTATGTATACTTGCAGTGTTAGAAGTTCTTTTGGAGAGTCATAGTACTTGTTAGTCCCAAATATCATGTGTGAGGGACTTCTTTAGTGTGAGGGCTCTATGTTTACTTTTTCTAGTTTGTTATGTTAGTTAATAGTTGGTACTAGTATAAGCATGATTGGTTGTGTATAATGGGATATCGTCCATTAATCCTTGCATGCTAAGTAGATAATTTTGGATTGAAGTGTTGTGGAAATAGTTGATGCATATCTGTGATGTTGTTCCTACGTATTTGAGCATCAAATGTTGTTCTTTTTCATCACTTGAGGACAAGAAATAATTCTAAGTTGAGGGTGTTGATGTGTCGTGAACTCATAACACATTTGACGCCCAAAACAAAGGATTAGTGAAAGAAGTCGAGCTTGTTTATGTGGCTATGATGTTTATTTTGCTAATGTGTAGTTAAAAACACTTGGAATGAATTGAAGGAAGGAAATGAGTAAAAGTAACGTGGCAAGTGAAAGAGACTACACTAGTGGCTATACGAGCCGTGAAGTATTGCACGAGCAATGAAGATGCTCGTGGAAGTGATCTAAAAGAAAGAAAAGTGAAGTGTTACTAAACGAGGCCCCAGATGGATCCTGGTACACTATACAAGCTGCACAGTGGCTCGTGCAGTGAAGATAGACAACTTTTTTTCTAAGTGATGGCTTACAAAGGGGTTAACAGGCTGTGTACTTCCTCACGGACCGTTAACTTGCTCGTGAAGAGTGTCGTCAGTATTTCTCCTACATCATGTAAGACTCTTTTCTAAGAGTATTTTAATTCCTCAGGGTTTAATTTTGAATGATTATTGAAACTCTGAGATATCTTAAGTGGGGAGAAACGATAGATTTCTTTTTGAACACATTTTTTGGTTGAACATTTGGTGATCAAATTTTGTAATCTTAATTTATTGTTGATAATCAAGACACTTTTGGTTTTACTATTATTTTTAGGCTATTTTTTATGCTTTCAATAATCTCCACTGTTTGTGTCACCCCCATATTTAAGGGGCACAACTGGCTCCTAATGCCAAAACTCATGCTTGAACCGACCCTGCTGAACCATTTGCTACTAGCGCATGGCAGCCACACGCAATCAAGAAAATAAACAAGTATATCTCGGCTTAAAATTAAGCCATCGGTCGACAAGGCCCCTATAAACAGATCCATAAAAAAAGGCTACTCGCAAGAGTTCATATAAAGAAATAGCCAACTAGCACAGAAGTCCTGATTTGGCTATCGAGGCCACCATGATCTCTATACCAAAACTGAAAGCAGGTATATCAAGACAATGCATCACACAACTAACAAGCTTCAGCAAACCAACAAACTAGACCAGCATGGCCATAACGTAGCTATAAACCCCACAAACTACTCTGCAAGCCTCTAAGAGTAGTGAATATCGGCAGGACAGGGCCCTAGCCTACCCATGAAAATATATACAACAAAAGATAGCAAACCTCCCAACTCTGGCAGCTCCGGAGGAAAAGGGCTAGCCAACAGGATAGAAGTCAATCCTACTACTGAGGAGGTCTACTGGGTCGTCTGTCAGGACCTGCATACATGAATGCAGTGATGCTTATCGTGACCAACGATACTAACCTACGGTATGAGTGTCTATGATCATCGATAGTATAGTAACCCAACTAAAGGTTGGGGTCGTGTCTCAAGGGAGCGGTTTTTGAGAATTAATAACCAATTAGAATTTCATTCATGTTAGTCGTCGTTAAAGACTTTTGCGATAAAAGACATAGTAAATTAAAGGGGGTGACACTAAAGTGTCAAATATCAAATGGGGTTTTGTAACAAGTAATAAAACAGCAAAATAAACAAGAAAATCAAGTATGGGGAAAGGTTCTTAGGATGTGACCGCAAAATAAGTTGAGATAAAATGTTGGGTACATGCTTTCGATAGGAAATTTGCAAGACAATAGTGACTAGGCTAAGCTTTAAATGGAAATAAGTTCCCTCTCAGGCATTTTACCCCGTTAGAAATGCATTCCTGTCGGACACCCATTTGCCGCATGAAGACCAGCCTACGCCTTACCCCACTCACTCTCTCGAGCTGAGTGTTAGGATATGGGACTACGGCTCACCCTCTCGGGCTGAACCTTATGTCGACCCACTCCTTAGGCCATCAGTCTAGTGGTTTTGGTTTCGCGACCTCCCTCTCGGGCAAGCTGAAAACACATGGGTGGCTTTGTATTTGCAACTACAAACACTTTAGATTAAACCACAACCACTAGGTGAAATCACCATTAACATACATCTAACCTATCAGCAAGCAAGACCCAACAAGAATATCAACCCATATTTGCTAAATCAGACCCCAAGAATGGGGGTTTTTAGCCACACATCAAGAAATAAGAAATTATACCTAACATGATAAAGAAATCAACTGGGTATAAGAAATTAAACCTTTAATTAAGCAAAGGGAAGTGAATAGAGAAGACCCATTTCCAACTTGGGGAAGAAGAACTCCTTTCTTCAAGTCTCCACAAAACCCTATACCTGATTGCTCAGATGCCGGAGTATGCGAAGGTGTGTCTGCTGGTAATGCATCAACATCGACCTCTGGAGATGTATCTGTTGGGGGTAACCTCCTCCTATCAATCTCCTCTTGTGAGAACTCGGCTTCTATACGCCGGATGTAGGTGGAGGAAGATGGGGTAACCTCAACATCCCTCGTAATGTCACGTGGTACTCCAGCTCGCTGGCATAGATCAGTGATCAGTACAGGAAATGGCAGAGACGGCTGTGTCTATTTGGCCCTCATAGCTATCTCCTATGAAACCAACAATCCCAGGTCGATCTGCCTCATGGACATGATATAACCAAGGCAAGCCGCATTCGGATGACGTAGAATGGACTATTTCTAGGACGACATGATAGTGCTGCTGATGAACCCAAACCAATACCGAGAGGCGGTGTTCATATCCCTCTTCTCAATGGGAACTCCTGCATCTATCAACTTCGGGGTGGTATCAGAGATCATCAGATCTAACCAACCATTCAAATCATCGAGCGACGGGGCAATAGGCAAACCATAGTAGGGAAGTACCGAGTGTAGCGGTCGTCCCAATACATCATTTATGTGTTCGTTGTGACACTCTACTTCCTTGCCTCTAACCATAACCGATTTCACTGGTCGGAAATCAGTGGCCTTCTTTCTGCTTTTCGGGACCAACTCCCCATAAGCTAAGTAGAATTCCCGAACCCAGGTAGGTATGTAGGTAGGGGTGTGCAAAAACCGAACCGACCAATAAACCAAACTGATAAAATGTTATTGGGTTATTGGGATATTAGGTTTTTAATGCGTTTATAAAAAAAATTATTGGGATATTGGTTCGGTTTCAGTTTTTCCTAATGGGTTATTGGATAAACCGATAACCTAATAAAATGATAGTTATTTACTACGTTACCCTTCCTAAATATTAAATATAAATAATTTAATACATAAGTAGATTCTATATTAGATTTGCAGTATCCTACTTAGTAGTTAGTACTTACTGCTTGGCGCTTAGTCTTTACTTTTTAGTTTTTACTCTAAACCTAGAGAGTAAATTTAGGGTTAGGAACGAGCCAACGGCGGCAGCAACACCAACAAGTTTCCAAGGAGGGTTCGCAACAACGATGATAGTAAGAACTAGGCGACAGTGAGGATTTTCTACCCTTTTCGAATTTCTCTTCTTCTCTAATATCTATCCTTGTATAATTTTCTTCTTCTGTAATCTATGCTTTTCTTATTTCTCCATACTCAATTCCTCAAAAAAATGATCTCGCTCTTAAATAATGTACCCGACTAGAATGAAACACCCTAATTTAGGTTACATTTGGTAAGCATTTGATTATTTTTCTTAAGAATTCTTTTTCCTTTTGAGTAATGTTGAAGACCTCCTTTAAGATATCTCTTTAGTTTACCATGAAATTATTTCATTATTGCTGCCTGATTAGTGATTATTGTCTAAATCATATTTTACAGAGACATAGATATGGCTGAAAATATTTCAACTGATGAGGTGGTGGTCCTGGGTGATATGCGTCAAACACAATCTGTTCAGCCAAAGGTTACAAAAGAAAGAAAAAAAAGGTCTCGAGCATGGAATCATTTTGGATCATTTGTTGATGAAGAAGGAAATAAGAAATCAAAGTGTAAGCATTGCGGTCAAGATTATTTTGTTGATTCAGTTAAAAATGAGACAAAGGCAATGCTTACTCATATGTTAACATGTACAAAGATGCCTAAAAGCGTTGATAAAAGTCAAACTCAAATAGGCTTTCAATCTGTTCAGGGAGGGAATACGAGTGATGTGGCTGTTGTTTCCTGGAAATTTGAGCAAGAACAATGTAGGAGAGCTTTATGCCGCATGGTAATTGTGGATGAACTACCTTTCAAGTTTGTCGAGAAGGAAGGTTCTAGAAACTTTATGAAAGTAGCGCAACCTCATTTTAAGATTGCTTCTCGTACCACTGTGACACGTGATTGTTTTAACCTTTTAGATGAAGAGAAGCAAAAGTTGAAGAGATTTTTCGGAGAAGCACGACAAAGAGTATGTCTGACAACTGATACTTGGACCTCTTTGCAACGGATTAATTATATGTTTATCACTGCACATTGGATCAATAATGAATGGATTATGCATAAGAGGATAATCAACTTCTGTCCAATTTCCAGCCATAAAGGTGAAGATATGGCTAATGAGATTATTAAGTGTTTGCGTGATTGGGGCTTAGATAAAACATTTACATCACAGTCGATAATGCTAGTTCGAATGACGTGACTGTGAAAGAGTTGTCTAAGATATTCACTAAACGGGGGATCAATTTCATGAATGGAGAACACCTTCATGTGAGGTGTATGGCGCATATTCTAAATCTTGTTGTTCAAGATGGTTTGAAGGTGTCTGATGTGTCTATTGAACGGGTTAGAAAAGCAGTTAAATACATAAGGTTGTCTCCTGCAAGGTGTAAAAGGTTCCAAGAATGTTGTGAAGATGTTGATATTAATAGTAAAAAATCTTTATGTTTGGATGTTTCTACGAGATGGAACTCCACATACTTGATGTTAAATAGGGCTATTGAGTTTGAAAATGTGTTTTTCAGTTATGCTGCTCGTGATTTTGGCTTGTTACATTACCTTCAGTTTGTTGAGGATCAAGATGGAAAGGATGAAGATGAAAGCGTTGTTGGTGCCCTTTTGAGTGATGACTCGGACAATGTAAGAAAAATTGCTAATTTTCTTCAAATTTTTTATGATCTTACCAGAGAAGTATCTGGATCACACTATGGCACAACAAACTCAAATTTTCTTAAAATTTGTCAGGTTTCTTGTTATTTGAAATAATTGATATCGAGTGAAGATGATAATGATGATCTTTTGGGTAAAATTTCTTTGAATATGAGAGAAAAATTTGATAAGTATTGGGCTACTCCAAAGAGGATGAACAAGATGATTTTTATTTCTTGTGTTTTGGATCCTCGTCACAAGTTTGTTTCAGTTAGCTTTGCACTTCAAATGATATTTGGGAAAGAAGGTCCAATTTTAGAGGAGGGAGTTAGAGACTACATGGATTTGCTGTTTGGTGAATATGTAAAGTCCCTTTCTAAAGATAAAGGTAGTCAACACTCTTCATCTTTATCTAGTTCTTCATTTTAAAATTCTAGTTCACTACTTTCAAGTTCAGGTAGTAGTGTCCAATCGATAGAATCTTTAGGGACATTCATGGGTGATCTAATGAAACATAAAGCTGAAAATACAACAACTGTCAAAACAGAATTGCAAATATATCTTGCTGAAGAAAATGAAGTTGAAAGCAAGAACTTCAACATCTTGTCTTGGTGGAAAATAAACTCACCTAGATTTCCTGTTTTTGCTGAGATGGGTCGGGATGTGTTAGGTATTCCTATTTCAAGTGTGGCATCTGAGTGTTCGTTTAGTACTGGTGGACGTATCTTGGATTCATTATGGAGTTCATTAACTCCTAAATTGGTGCAAACTCTAGTGTGCCTTCAAGATTGGATTAGAAGTGTATCACGACCTATAAGTGTTGAGGAAGATATAGATGTCCTTGAACAGCTCGAACAAGGTACATATATTTTAATTATAATAGTTTTAATTGTTATTGTAAATAGTCATTAACATTGTTTTGGTTGATTAACATAAATTTTCTATAGATTTGGCTAATACTAGCATTTTGGATGATTAATGTGGAGTTGAAACTCTTCCTTTTTTGCACTTGGATTTGGACATTTGGTAAGCCATTCTAGCTACAAGGTGCTATAAGTCATGTATTTACTTGGTTTTCAATGTATAAGCCTTCTGTCAAGAAAATAAATTAGGATATGAGGCCAAATATTGCATATTATTAAGCTTAACTTGCTCAACACTTATACATATTTACTAATTAGAAGTGTTTGGAGTCAATTAAGGGACATGATGATACTATAAATGGATTAGTTGCTAATAAAAATGGAATTGTTAATTTAGTGATTGTGCCTGATAGTCTGCGTCTTACCATGTTAATTTGAGGGTGGATGATATGCATTTGTGGAGCCTATTTCATTAAATATGTTCATTATTAAAGTGAGTTCAATGTAGATTTCAAAAGCATTTTGTCATTAAATGTAAAAATGCTACTGTAATAGTCTATTAAATTGGTGGTTGTCTTTTTCTTTTTAAGGCTTTGAGATTGTCTTGGTTAGGAACTTGGTGAGAATTTTGCTGATTATATGGTGGATCAAGCAACTGTTCAAGATTGTCTCGTTCAACTATTTTATTTTAGTATTAGTTTTAGTTCGTAATTGTAGGCGATAGCTTTTGCAAGTTTGTGAATGTTAGTAATTTGATTAACATCCGAAGTTTCGTATTATGTTTTGGCGGTAACATGTAATTATAGCCTACGTACTATTATATATTATTTTATGGACATTTTCTTATTGGGTTAACCGAAAACCGAATCGATAACGATCAAAAACCGATAAAAAATTTCTTATTGGTTTGTTATTGGGTTAGCATATTTTAAAACCGAAAACCGATAATACATAAAACTGAACCGATTCGACCGATGCACACCCTTATATGTAAGTACCCCGTGGCCTCGTTAATTGCTCAAACTCGTGATAACTAAGCGTTTCAAGCACCTCAGCATGCTTACCTTCCAGGCTTTCCACGGTTAGCAATTTTTCTTCGATAATGGTGCGTAAACCATCTCATTTCAATCTGTTCAGCAATCTCGGTGGAAGTGGAACTACGGGAAGTGCAGGAGCCACTGGAGGTGGTGTTGGGGTTGGCACTGGTGCAGTAGTAGGCATAGTGGTAGCTGATGGGGTACTGGTGGTTGTGGATTGAGACCTGGCACGGAGCGCTCTCCTTCAGTCAATCAGAGGCAGTTCATCCTCTGGTTCAACAAAATCTGGCTCCACAACTATTCCTTTCTTTGCCATATTGTTTTTCCTTTTTCCTTTATCTCCCGGTGGGAGATCTTGCTTTCTTTTCTGTGAAGGGTGTGATCCTCCTTCATTTATTGTAATGCCCTTTGTTGTTTTCTGAGGGGGGTCGTTTAGGTTTGTGCGTACCATTTCTGCAAAAGATCAAGAAGAAACTCAAATGCAAGTACATAAAAGTTATTGCAGATAAACTCATTGATCTGATCGACGAGTCGCCGAATCTCTTTGGCGAGCCAAAACGAGCTTGCAGAAGGAATTTGCTTAACAATGAGGTGAAAACAGCAATAGGTAGGATCATTCGGTGAATCACAGACTACTTTCGGCGAGTAGGATATGTAAAAGTGATAGTGCAATAGGGTTCCAGGGATGCAGATAAAGGGCGATTATAATATCTTCGGCGAGTCCCCGAGCATTTTTGGCGCCCTCAGACTTCTCGCCAAAAGTTACAAAACCAAACTCCAATCGAGGCGCCAAATCATCGGCAGGGTGGGGACATTAGACGAACCGCCGAGACATTCAGCGAGCTCAATTTAACTCGCCAATCCCCCAATCCCAGAAAATCAAATCAAAGCATGCACTCATGAAATTCAAATAAGACCCGCACTACCCATCACTCTCGAGATACTCAGACTTCCCCCAATCATCCTAACAACTAACATGCAACACCCCTATCGATATCAACTAATTCAAAGTTCAAACACTAAGGCATTCAATCATTTAAGCATTTTAGGCGAAGTTTACGAATTGAAAACAACATCATAGCAACCTATTTCTATCAGAGAGGCCCAACACACGTTATCCTAATACTATAACTGCAAATGAGTGCAAAATTTTCAAAAATAAAATCGGGGTTTTATAGACTAAGCTTGTATGCCGATCAAATAGCTTTTTCTAATGCTAGGCAGCAAAGAAATCCTAGTTCCGACCACCAATTGACAAATATAATACTAATTGAAGACACTAATTTTGAAATACTAATATAGGGTGAATTTGTGAAGCATAAAAGCGAGGGAAAGTGAATAGTTTGAAAGTTTTGAAGTCTTTGGCAATATATTAACCATCCAGTTCCAAGTCTTTCGGCGACGTTAGTCATGTCGCCGATAACATCGGTGATACGCCGAAAGACTACTTACCTTGTTGAGTTTTACAGGACATCCCTTATTTTGGGGTCCCAACGGCGGATTAAGTCAAAATCGCGAATAGATTCGGTGACTCGCCCACTGGGTCCTTGGCTCGCCATCCTGTACTACTCAACACCTTTCGCATTTTACCATAAAAAATCAGCACACCCTTATTCGAACAGAATAATTAATTAAAACGCAGTAAAACCTTGGGTTGCCTTCCAAGAAGAGCCTTATTTTACGTCGTGGCACGACGCAAGTTCTTACTCAATCTCCCTTTTTGGGGTTGACCCCAACGTTCCCAGGCAACCCCAATAGTTCATTTGAGTGGAGGGGAGGCACTGCATAACTCAAGAGCGACCTGATCAGCTGGATCGATCTAGAGTGAGAACCAACCATTTGGTTCAACACTTCAACATTCTCCTTTATCTCATTTATCACTCGGTCCTGTTCAGTGACCTTTAGGAGAATGATTTGCAGTATATCCTCAACACGGTTGTGTTCATTATTTCTAGACTCCCTTCGCTCATGAAGGGGCATGTACCTCCCAAGACTTGTGCACTGGTTTTCCACCTCTAAGATCTTGGTGGGCAAGATGTTCAGCTGAGTTACAAGCGTAGTTAACATGAAGTCACCCTCGACTTCTTGATTCGCCTCAAATAACTTGGTACCCCTTCTTTCGGCTGTTCTCAAGGTGCCTGTATAAAATCAAAAACTCAAAGAAAAACAAAACTAAGAGTAAAGTTAATAATCTACGATTAATAAGACGAAAATTCTAGTGAACTAAAAATTCTCAAATAACACCACTCCCCGACAGCAGCGCCATTTTGATGCTTATCATGACCAACGACACTAACCTACAGTATGAGTGTCTGCGATCATCGATAGTATAGTAACCTAACTAAAGGTAGGGGTCGTGTCCCAAGGGAGCGGTTTTTCAAAATTAATAACCAATTAGAATTTCATTCAACTTAGTCGTAGTTAAAGACATTTGCGATAAAAGACATAGTAAATTAAAGGGGGTGACACGAAAGTGTTAAATATCAAATGGGGTTTTGTAACAAGTAATAAAACGGCAAAATAAACAAGAAAATCAAGTATGGGGAAAGGTTCTTGGGATGTGACTGCAATATAAGTTGAGATAAATTGTTGGGTACATGCTTTCGATAGGAATTTTGCAAGACAGTAGTGATTAGGCTAAGCTTTAAATAGAAATAAGTTCCCTCTCGGGCAACTTACCCAGTTTCAAATATGTTCCTCTCGAACACCCATTTGCCACATGAAGACCAGCGTACGCCATACCTCACTCACTCTCTCGAGTTGAGTGTTAGGATATGTGACTAGGGCTCACCCTCTTGGGCTGAACCTCATGACGACCCACTCCTTAGGCCATCAGTCTAGTGGTTTTGGTTTCGCGACCTCCCTCTCGAGCAAGCAAAAAACACATGGGTGACTTTGTATTTGCAACTACAAACCCTTTAGATTAAGCCACAACCACTAGGTGGAATCACCATTAACATACATCTAACCTATTAGTAAGAAAGACCCAACAAGAATATCAACCCATATTTGCTAAATCACACTCCAAGAATGGGGGTTTTTAGCCACACATCAAGAAATAAGAAATTATGCCTAACATGATAAAGAAATCAACTGGGTATAAGAAATTAAACCTTGAATTAAGCAAAGGGAAGTGAATAGAGAAGACCCACTTCCAACTTGGGGAAGAAGAACTCCTTTCTTCAAGTCTCCACAAAACCCTCTCCAAACTTGAGAGAAATTATTTTTTAGAATATGTTCTAAAGTGAAAATAATAATAATAAATGTTCCACACTCCAATCTCCCTTAAGACTGCAACTCTAAATAGTATTTATAGTATTCACAGATTGTGCTACGGAGGATTGTTTGGCGACATTAGTCGAGATCGCTGATGAACTCGGCAATCCGCCCTTTGGTCAGCTCATCGCCTTCAGAGTCTTGCCTTTAGCATCCTTGCATTCTGGATCATTGGGTGGTACAGCACTGCTTCACGAAACTGATCAGAGACCCGCGGACTGTGTCATGCCCCGAGCTACCCCCGAGACGCGGACACGGGACCTAGGACGACAAGTGATCCCAAGCTAACCCTGCTGGCATGATCATGAGCATACTAAAGATAATAAACTGATACAAAAGATAATTCATAAATAAATCTGAAAATATGGGGAATACCCATATACTATAACTAAATATATCAAATCTGATGAGTTTAATACAAAGAAGTTATTAACTCAATACTAAGCTGAATCAAACTACGTCTGAAATAAGCCTCTAAACTTACTAGAAATGTTGGAACATGCCCCAACTAGTTCTAGCAAAACTGAAACTAAAGACTAAGAGTGATAAATATTAAACATGTCACTAGTCCTCAAAGAATGAGGACTCACCACTGATGCTGCTGACTGAAGATCGGGAACCGATCTAAGTGTGATCTGGATGTTGAGAACTTGAACCTATATCACGAGAAGATGTAGTGCACGTATGTGTCAGTACTTGAAAGGTACTGAGCATGCAGGGTAGAGTAAAGCTGAAATAACATATAACTGAACAAGCAATAAAGTAATGAAATAATCTGAACATGATATAGATACTGAATGCCGAGCTAACTGAATGCAATGACCAATTTATAACATGCTGAGACTGAATACTGAATATACTGATAAATGGTCAATGAAATAGAATCTGACTGAACTGTGGGAGGTACTAATAACCGACATAAAACCACATGAGCTAAATGTGGAGTCTGATGTATACGCCCCATCGAGAGGACCCAATATACCCTGCCAGAGGTATACAGGCATGCTGGCGTGATCACTAAACTGATGTTGCCCACAGAGGGGACTTACACCTACGTGGCCCGTAGTTCTAGGACTATATGGGTACGCTGAACCCTAGTCCAACTCAGAATTATGCTACTCCCAATGAATTAAGTGGTTAACTAGTTATGACTGAATTTCTATAAATACTGGATAGCTCGAAACTGAACATGCAAACTGAGAATGCAACAATTAATCTGTTAATGATGCATTCATGAACTGAGGCATGTATAACTGAATACTAAAATATCTGGCCTAGCATGTGTAATTCAAGAACTAAAGAAATACATAGCTAGGGTTCTGAAATTTATGCGATAAATTGAGCAATAACATGATAATCTGATTTGGAATACTTAAATAACTAATTCATGATGATCTGTTGAAATTCTAGAAACCCTAGGTCTGTTAATAATCATGGAATCAAGAATCTGACTGAATTCTAGGGACCTAATGGGCGAAAGGAACCCACTAGTGAAATCTTACATACCTGGTGACGAATTCCACGGAGAAATCTTTCGATTTTGGGGCTGGAATTGATGGAACCTTGCTGCGTTCTTGAACTAGGGTTCTTGATCATTTTCTCCTATCTTGATTCTAATTTTTTAAGTTTTGATTAATGATTTTGACTAAGGTAAGTTCTAGTTATGTTTCTAGGCTTAAACTGACTAAAACCTCATGATTTAGGGTTTAAACGACGTATCTAAGGGGTTAAACGAAATAGGAAAAGACCAAAAGACCCCTGAATTAATTGTTGTCGGAGTGACTGACGGACTGGATTGACGGGCCGTCATTCAATCGATGGTCCGTCGATTGGATCCGTAAGTCGAGTCTCCCCGACATGGCTTCACTAAAACGAGCATAACTGTTTACTCGGAGGTCGGAATTTAGCAAACTCGGTGGCGTTGGAAAGATAAGTAAATTATCTATTAACCATAAGTGATGGGACACATAATTCATTTTTTGCTAAGAGTTATGACCATCTGAAGTTGACCCATCAACAATTTTCAGCTAACTGGTTGCTAACCCTCATCTACGGTCAGACCTACGGACCGTGGATCGATTGACGGTCCATGCTGGTCAGCCGTAGTTTGTGTCAGAGGCTGGGTAAAAGAGGTCTTGATCCACGGACATAGACCACGGACCGTTGTCTGATCTACGGACCATGGGTCTGTCCGTGAGTCGAGACTTAGACAATTTTTCTGAGCTTGGCTGGGGTGGGGTTGCAGTGGTGAATCACGGACCACTAGCATGGGCCGTGGTCTAACCTACGGTCCGTGGATGGTGACCGTAAGTTGCACCTGCAACTTTTCAAAATCTGCATTATTGGCCTGATTCGAATACGGGGTGTTACATTATCTCCCCCTTGGGACCATTCGTCCTCGAATGAAGACTAAACTAGCTGAAATAGAGGGAGAGGATTGCAATCCCTACCACTAAACACTGAGAACTGAATTTCTAAATGAACTGAGTTCCAAGAACATGCAAATACGTTGAAAATTCAAGTACAAACTGAAGGAACATGATTCTAAGAGTGAATTTTCGCATGAATGACTGAAAAACTGAAGAGGAACTATTACCTCAAGATAGAATGGAATCGGAAGGAAATAGGTGAGGATACTTGGACTTCATGGCTGCTTCCGCTTCCATAGTAGCTCCCTCTACGGACTGACTCCTCCACAAAACCTTGACTGAAGCGACTTCTTTGTTTCTCAACCTTCTAACCTGACGATCGAGAATCTCAACTGGTACATCCTCATATGAAAGGCTATCCTTCACGGCCACACTCTCTAATTGTACTATGAATGCTGGATCACCCACACACTTCTTCAAAAGAGAAATGTGAAAGACTGGATGTACTGCTGCTAAGTCTACTGGCAACTCTAACTCATAAACCACATTACCAATCCTTTTCAAGATCCGGTAAGGGCCTACATATCTAGGACTGAGCTTCCCTTTCTTGCAAAATCTCATCACCCCCTTCATGGGTGACACTTTCAGGAAAACCCAATCATCAACTTGGAACTCTAGTTCCCTTCTTTTCACATCTGCATAAGACTTCTGGCGACTCTGAGCAGTCTTAAGTCTCTCTCTAATGAGTTGCACTTTTTTCATAGCATCAAGGACCGAACCTGGTCCTATTAAGGCTGCTTCACCTACTTCAAACCAACCAACTGGAGATCTACATCTACGCCCACACAATGCCTCAAAAGAGGCCATCTGAATGCTGGAATGGTAACTATTGTTGTAGGCGAAGTCAATCAGAGGAAGGTGATCATCCCAACTACCCTTGAAGTCGATCACACAAGCTCTCAACATGTCCTCTCAGGTCTGAATGGTACTCTCTATTTGACCATCCGTGTGTGGATGAAATGTTGTGCTAAGGTTAACCTGAGTACCAAGACCCTTCTGAAATGACTCCCAGAAATGAGAGGTAAACTGAGGACCTCTATCTGAGATGATAGACAAAGGAACCCCATGCAACCTCACAATCTCATTAATGTAAAGCTTGGCATAATCCTCCGCCGAATCTGTAGTCTTGACCGCCAAAAAGCGAGAAGACTTAGTAACCCTATCAACAATCACCCAAATGGAGTCATGCTGTCTACGAGTACGAGGTAAACCTGTGATGAAGTCCATGTTGATCACTTCCCACTTCCAAGTAGGAATGTCAATCTTTTGAGTCATACTTTCTGGTTTCTGATGTTCTACCTTGACTTGCTGGTAATTGGGGCACTTAGCCACAAAATCTGCTATATCTCTTTTCATACCATTCCACCAATAGACTTCACGCAGATCGCGGTACATCTTAGTGGCACCTGGATGAATAGAATATCTGGAGTTATGGGCCACTACAAGAATATGTTGTCTCAACTCACCCATATCAGGAACACACAATCTACCTTGATAGCGAAGTACACCATCTCCCCCTTGGGAGAAAACCTCCACTCTCTGATTGTGTACTTCACCCTTAAGTTCAAGCAAGATTAGATCACTATCTTGCTTTTTCTTAACCTCAACTACCAAAGAAGATTTTTCCCCATTTTGAACCGTTACACCACCATTTGATATGCTCATAAGACGAACTCCTAGGCGAGCAAGTTTGTGAACATCCTTTGCTAGCTCTTTTCTTTCTTGCTCAACATGTACTACACTACCCATAGATAGTCTGCTAAGGGCATCTGCTACTACATTCGCCTTACTCGGATGGTAATGCACGTTCATATCATAATCTTTGAGGAACTCAAGCCACCTTCTTTGGTGAAGATTCAACTCTTTCTGGGTGAATACATACTGAAGGAACTTATGGTTTGTGAACGTATCTACATGAACACCATACAAGTAGTGTCTCCAAATCTTGAGTGCAAACACCACTGCTGCAAGCTCGAGGTCATGAGTTGGATAATTCTTCTCATGAACCTTAAGTTGTCCGGAAGAATAAGCTATAACCTTACCTCACTGCATCAACACACAACCTAGGCCGACCCTGGATGCATCACAATAGATCACATAACTATCTGAACCCTCTGGTAGAGTCAAGACAGAAGCTGTAGTCAACCTAGTTTTCAGTTCTGCAAAACTTTTCTCATAATCATCTGACCATTAGAACTTAACCTTTTTCTGAGTTAACTTAGTCAATGGAGAGGCTATGGATGAAAATCCTTCCACAAACCGTCTGTAATAGCCCGCTAGACCCAAGAAACTTTTGATATCTGTAGCAGAGGTAGGTCTGGGCCATTGTTTCACTGCTTTTATCTTCTGGGAATCTACTTGAATTCCTTCACTAGACACAATATGCCCAAGGAAAGCAACTGATTGTAACCAAAACTCGCACTTACCAAATTTTGTAAATAACTGGCAATCTTTGAGAGTTTGCAGAACAACTCTCAAATGACTCGCATGTTCTTCCTCATTCCTAGAGTAAATGAGAATGTCATCAATAAAGACGATGACGAACAAGTCCAAGTACTGCTTGAACACTCTGTTCATCAAATCCATGAAAGCTGCAGGAGCATTGGTTAGTCCAAATGACATGACTACAAATTCATAATGACCATACCGAGTTCTGAAGGCTGTCTTCGGAATGTCACTATCTCTGACTCTAAGCTGATGATAACCTGATCTGAGGTCTATCTTTGAGAAATGACTAGCACCCTGAAGTTGGTCAAACAAGTCATCAATCATGGGGATAGGGTACTTATTCTTGATTGTGACTTTGTTCAACTATCTATATTCAATACACATTCTGAGAGAACCATCTTTCTTCTTCACGAACAACACTGGTGCACCCCATGGCGAAATACTGGGTCTGATGAAGCCCTTATCTAGAAGGTCTTTCAACTGCTCTTTCAGTTCCTTAAGCTCAGTTGGAGCCATTCCGTAAGGAGGAATAGAGATAGGCTGGGTATCTGGAAGGAGATCAATTCCAAAGTTGATTTCCCTTTCGGGAGGAACTCCGGGAAGATCTTCTGGAAACACTTCTGGAAACTCATTGACTACAGGAACTGACTCAAGAGTTGGGGATTCAGAACTAGAATCCTTAACCCGAACTAGATGATAGAGATAACCCTTAGAGATCATCTTTCTGGCCTTAAGGTAAGAAATGAATCGACCCATAGGAGCTAAGCTACTACCCTTCCATTCTAAGATTGGTTCGTCTGGAAACTGAAAACGAACAATCCTAGTTTTACAATCAACTAAGGCATAACATGAATGTAACCAATCCATGCCTAGAATGACATCGAAGTCTACCATTTCTAACTCTACAAGATCTGCTGAGGTGACTTTCTGAGAGACTGTGACAGGGCAAAATCTGTATACCCATCTAGCTATAACAGGGTCACCGACTGGAGTAGAGACTGAGAAAGGTTCTGAGAGAATTTCTGGGCTAACACTGAATTGGATTGCTATGTAAGGAGTTACAAAAACAAAGTAGCCCCTGGATCTAACAATTCATAAACATCAAGATCAAAGACTCGTAACGTACCAATGACCACATCAGGAGAATCTTTCTGATCTTGACGAGCCTGAAGAGCATAGAGCTTGTTTTGGCGTTGTCCGCCACCTATACCAGATGAGTTACCTTGCTGAGTCGGGCGACCTGCTGGTGCTGCTGAAGTTGTAGACTGAGCTCTACCATTATTCCCTCCTTGACCCTGTCTAGAAGGACAATCCTTCAATCTATGACCAGACTGACCACACCCAAAACATCCTTCCTTACCTGCAAGGCACTCACCCGGATGGTTCTTACTACACTTCAGGCAAGTTGGGTAAGTTTTGGTGCCTGAAACACTACCTTGAGACTTAGAGCCTGACACCCTACCCTTCTGATCATTACGGAACCTGGGGTATGGAACACTAGCTGATGAAGGGGCTGGAGTCGAAGACTTCTGCTGAAATTGCGAGCAATTTCCACCACCCGATTTCTGTTGGGAATACTCATAGTTACCTGTTCTTGCTTTCTTAGTCTCTTTAGCCTGTTCTCTAAGCTTATCACCCTCAACCTATTGAGCATGAGTCATGAGCCTAGAGATGTTCATGTCTCCCAACAACATAGCATTCCTACACTCTGTTTTCACTAAGTTTGACACTCCATAAAGAAACTTATTCATCTGAGCCCTGGAATCAACAACCATGTGAGGAGCATACCTGGAGAGTTGGTTAAACTTTAGCCCATACTCTTGGACAGTCATGTTACCTTGCCTCAAGTTCATAAATTCCTGGGCCCTTGCTTCTCTTAACTCGATGGGGAAAAACCTGTCCAGAAAGGTTTCGCTAAAACAATCCCAAGTAATAGCAGCAGCATATGTACCCCTGTTCTCCTTCCACTGAGTGTACCAGATATGAGCCATATCTTTCAGCCGGTAAGATGCCAACTCAACCCGATCATTCCCAGTGACCTGCATCACCTCAAAGATATTCTTGACCTCATCCAAGAAATTATGGGGTTCTTCACCAGTCTGCGGTCCTAAGAACTCAAGCGGATTCATTCTAATAAAGTCACGGACCCTTGGTGCTGTTGATCCACCATTTGCATTCACATGAGCTTGAACCCGTTGATTCTTCTGGTTAGCGACACTCTGAGCCAACATCTGAATGGCATTCCTGACATCAGCATTTGAGACTTCCTGATATGGAAATGGAGGAGTTGTGTTTGCACTCCTGGCATAAGCTCTACGAGTAGGCATGATCACTGAAACGTAGAACATCGAGATAGAATGGAATTAGATCATACCTTACGCACGATAAGAGTAACAAGAAAATGAAGATTTTTCCTAAGACACTTTGTAGGCTCCCTCTCATTAGATGTGGTGCGCACTACACACCCATGAAAAGGACTCTACCTAGTGCGGCTTTTCAGACATCCTAGGACACTTAAACCTAATGCTCTGATACCAAGTTTGTTACGCCCCGAGCTACCCCTGAGACGCGGACACGGGACCTAGGACCACAAGTGATCCCAAGCTAACCCTGCTGGCATGATCATGAGCATACTAAAGATAATAAACTGATGCAGAAGTTAATTCATAAATAAATCTGAAAAGATGGGGAATACCCATATACTATAACTAAATATATCAAATCTGATGAGTTTAATACAAAGAAGTTATTAACTCAATACTAAGCTGAATCTAACTACGTCTGAAATAAGCCTCTAAACTGACTAGAAATGTTGGGACATGCACCAACTAGGTCTAGCAAAACTGAAACTAAAGACTAAAAGCGATAAAGATAAACATGTCACTAGTCCTCGAAGAATGAGGACTCTCCACTGATGCTGCTGAACTGAAGATCAGGAATCGATCTAAGCGTGATCTAGATGCTGAGAACCTGAACCTACATCATGAGAAGGTGTAGCGCACGTATGCGTCAGTACTTGAAAGGTACTGAGCATGCAGGGTAGAGTAAAGTTGAAATAACATATAACTGAACAAATAATAAAGCAATGAAATAATCTGAACATGATATAGATACTGAATGCAAGGACCAATTTATAACATGCTTAGACTGAATACTGAATATACTGATAAATGGTCAATGCAATAGAATCTGACTGAACTGTAGGAGCTACTAATAACCGACATAAAACCACATGAGCTAAATGTGGAGTCCGATGTATACGCCCTATCGAGAGGACCCGATATACCCTGCCAGAAGTATAGAGGTATGCTGGCGTGATCACTAAACTGATGTTGCCCACAGAGGGAACTTAGACCTACGTGGATCGTAGTTCTAGGACTATATGGGTACGCTGAACCCTAGTCCAACTCGGTATTATTCTACTCCCAATGAATTAAGTGGTTAACTGGTTATGACAGAATTTCTGTAAATACTGGATAGCTCGAAACTGAACATGCAAACTGAGAATGCAACAATTAGTGTGATAATGATGCATTCATGAACTGAGGCATGTATAATTGAATACTGAAGTATCTGGCCTAGTATGTGTAATTCAAGAACTAAAGAAATACATAGCTAGGGTTCTAAAATTTATGCGATAAACTGAGCAATAACATGATAATCTGATTTGGAATACTTAAATAACTAATTCATGATGATCTGTTGAAATTCTAGAAACCCTAGATCTGTTCATAATCATGGAATCAAGAATCTGACTGAATTCTAGGGACCTAATGGGCGAAAGGAACCCACTAGGGAAATCCCACATACCTGGTGATGAATTCCACGGAGAAATCTATCTATTTCGGGGCTGGAAATGATGGAACCTTGTTGCGTTCTTGAACTAGGGCTCTTGACCTTTTTCTCTTATCTTGATTCTAATTTTCTAAGTTTTGATTAATGATTTTGACTAAGGTAAGTTCTAGTTATGTTTTTACGCTTAAACTGACTAAAACCTCATGATTTAGGGTTTAAGCGACGTATCTAAGGGGTTAAACGAAATAGGAAAAGACCAAAAGACCCCTGAATTAACTGCTGTCGGAGTGACTGACGGACTGGATTGACGGGCCGTCATTCAATCGACGGTCCGTCGATTGGATCCGTAGGTCGAGTCTGCCCGACAGGGCTTCACTAAAATGAGCATAAATTTACTCGGATATCAGAATTTAGCAAACTCGGTGGAGTTGGAAAGATAATTCAATTATATATCTAACCATAGGTCATGGGACACATAATTCATTTTGTGCTAAGAGTTATGACCATCTGAAGTTTACCCATCAACAATTTTCAGTTAACTGGTTGTTGACCCTCATCTACGGTAAGACCTACGGACCGTGGATCGATTGACGGTCCGTGTTGGTCAACCGTAGTTTGTGTCAGAGGCTGGGTAAAGGAGGTCCTGATCCACGAACATAGACCACATACCGTTGTCTGATCTACGGACCGTGGGTCTATCCGTGAGTAGAGACTTAGCCGATTTTTCTAAGCTTGGCTAGGGAGGGGTTGCAGTGGTGAATCACGGACCACCAGCACGGGCTGTGGTCTGACCTACGGTCCGTGGATGGTGACCGTAAGTTGCACCTGCAACTTCTCAAAATCTGCATTTTTGGCCTGATTCGAATACGGGGTTTTACAGACTACTCCTTTCCTCGCCTTTTGATCCACTTCCTTCAAGGCTTCACGTACTGGAACGAAGGACAGCTTATGCCATTTCGGCGACTTGCCAAGTTGAACTCGGTGATCCGCAGGATTCCATTATTTGTTCTTTTCGGCCCTATTTGCTCCGTTTTGCGTCTAAGTGTCCATGCTTCCACTAAAACATCAAATACCTGAAACTTCAGCATTTTAATCAGGTATTGAGGTAAAACAAGCATTCAAGGACACTATTTCCATTAAAACAAAGCCCTAAATGAGTCCAATTTGTGGACTCATCATGCAGCTCCCCCAGGCAATGGGGCGTCAGTACAAAATATCGTACAGAGTATGAAAGACAATAAACTATGAGCAAGTATCCTAATATATTGGATTAATCCGGTGAATAAATCAAGAATAAGATAAGCATACTGACCTGCTCCTAAATCTAAACTTATCAAAAATAATAAA
This sequence comes from Solanum verrucosum, assembly GCF_900185275.1. NCBI lineage: Eukaryota > Viridiplantae > Streptophyta > Magnoliopsida > Solanales > Solanaceae > Solanum > Solanum verrucosum. The sequence continues at coordinate 1,376,305 of NW_026020352.1, read as the reverse complement.
ACAACAACTTAACCAAACCCCCATAAGCTTGGCAGGTACAAACAGCACACAAGACTACCTTCCTAGGCCCCCATAAGCCCAGAAGGTGCCAATCAATCTATATACCCCTATCGGTAGTCCCCTAGTCCCGTAGGAAGTCACATAGCCCTCTTAGGTAATAGTATATCCCCGTAGGTAGCACATAGCTCTCTTAGGCATCAATATAGCATATAGGCAACTCATAGACCTCTTAGGCAACGACATGGCCCCGTAGGCAACTTATAGCCCTTCTGGGCGTCAATATAGCCCTGTAGGCAACTCATAGCCCTTCTAGGCATCAGTATACCCCTGTCGGCATAACATATCCATTCTAGGCATAGATCACATTCTTGTAGCTAACCACAATAGCCCAAAGGGCAACAATAACAATCCAACACCTAAAAGCGAGCAATTTAGTTATAAGCAACCTATACAAATAGCCTCTAAGTCGTGTCCAACATAGGAATGCTACTACTAAATAAGAATCCCGATAAGAGAGGATTATATCCACTCGAGCAGCCAACAATGAACAATAATGGCTACAAGTATAACAACGATAACAACTCAATTACATTGCTCCTAAGCTTTAAGGAAACATGTCGTAAGAAGAGAATAGCCTTAACATACCTTTTTCGCTGAATTCACGTGGCCTAACGACTTTTACTCATAACTCCCTCGATACTACAACTAGGTAGGACCATAATCAACACACAAAAATAAAATATACCATGACAATACGATAAAAGATATGTATTTCCGGCGCAAATTGCTATTTGTTGCTTATAAAAGCTAGAGTCGATGAAAGAAGGGACTTACCTCGATCTTACGTTCATAATATGCCTCAAAACCTTCAAATATATCCAAACCTTTCTTGTCCCAACTCTAAAGTGTGATATGCTATGAAATCGATAAAACAAATTATACCACGATGATGAGCCCAACGCGTAGAACAACTTTCATCAAGGACTTAAGTCAAGAAAATCTATACTTTAGTTGATCCTAGAAATGGGTTTCTCTAATTTTTTTGGTTCTTAGCTAAAAAATGAAGAAAAAGTTCGAAGAAGAAGATATATGTATTGTTGCACCGACCTAGGGCCCCACCTCACGTGCCTTCTTGCGCAGTACCACAAAAACGCAAATATCTCTCTATTATAAAGTCGTATGAACAAACAGTTTGATCCGTTGGAAACTAGACTCGTAGAACTTCGATTTGATAGGTCGTGGGGCCCATAAATCTTTATAGATTGGGAGAAACCCTCTGTGACATTTGACCCAAATTTCAGATAAATTTTTAAAAAGGAACTTACGATAACTTCCGCCAACTTTTATTTCGTCACTTACCTAACTTCAAAACTTGAGATGCAACACTTGAACACTTAAAATAGGACATACCACATCATTCTTAATTTATTACCAATCCTCCTTGTCTTTCCATGGAGATACGAGTAATTTTAGACGTTTTGAAAAGTCGGGGTGTTAAAGTTTGTTTCATTGAAAATATGAGTGGATAAACATCACAACTAGAGTTATGGAAACCATGACTAAATGATAATGACAGATTCAAATGTGAATAACTTTTGATTGTTAACTGCATATGTTGTTTCTACCTTCATAATGATTGTCTTCTAATGAGTGCACGCATTAGAACATGCCTATATTCATCATTTGTTCAAGAGAAAAGTCATGATTAGTAAAATCTAGAATCAAATTCCACTAACTCCTTTTAAAGGTTAGAGCTTGAGAGAAAATAACCTTCTTAACAAGTATGGAAGGGTAATATTAAAAACACTCTAAGACCGAGAGAGGAAGAGTGAAAGTCATCTAATAAGGCTGAAAAGCATTTAGATGTACCTAAATTGCTATAAAAATATAATATTGGCAATAAATCATTATTTGTATAGAATTTGAGTCGAAATTAAAAGGTCATGGGGAACACAATCCAAGTCTTGCTAATTCAATTAATCTTGAATACAAGCATTAGTAAGTTTATTATTGTTGTAATTTCCCTGTGGGATCGACCTCAACTCCAGTTGAGTTCCATAATTGACTTTGATAGTTTATACTTCTTAATTGAGTTGTAAGTTTGGACGTATCAGTGTTACAAGGTTTGATCAAAATTATGTCTGTCAATGCCAAGAAGCAGTAGACAAATCTCTTGACTACAAAATTAGGAAGGATTCTACATGATTTCTATTCATTTTTATGATATACTTAAATTTTTTGGTGTAAGGTTTGGTACTTGAGAGACTCATAGGATGTCTTTGCAAACCTAGAACCCAAAATAATATTGAATATTTTTACTTATGTCTAATAAATCACGATATAAAACAACACGATCACAAACTAAAATGATGGGTAGGATAATTCTTTTCATGAACCTTATGTTGCCTTGAAGCATATTTAATAACCTACCCATTTTGCATAAGTACACATCCTAACCCAATTTTTGTGGCATCAAACAACAAAACCTGCATTCCCTTCCGATAAGGTCAGCACCGGACTGAAGTCTATCTATCCTTCAATTCCTGAAAACTCTTCTCACATGCTTCGGACCATATGAACTTAGCCTTTTTCTGAGTCAAGGCTGTCAATGGAAGAAAACCCCTTAACAAACCTTCTGAGTAGCTAGCTAAACCCAAGAAGCTTCTAATATCTAAAGGGGATAGAGGTCTAGGACAACTTTTGACCGCATCTGTCTTCTTAGAATCTACCTCAATAACGTTACTTGAAACAATGTGACCAAGGAAAGCTATGGACCTTAGTCAAAACTCATATTTGCTAAACTTTGCAAAGAGTTGTTGGTCCGTGAGAATTTGCAACACAATCGTCAGATGATTGAAGTGATCTGACCGCATCCGTCTTCTTAGGATCTACCTCAATAACCTTACTTGCAACAATGTGACCAAGGAAAGCTATGGACCTTAGTCAAAACTCACATTTGCTAAACTTTGCAAAGAGCTGTTGGTCCGTGAGAATTTGCAACACAATCGTCAGATGATTGAAGTGATCATCCTCACTTCTTGAATAAATAGTATGTCATCAATGAACACAATCATAAACATGTCAAGATATTGTCTAAACACCTTATTCATCAAATCCATAAATACCGCCAGAGCATTAGTCAAATAAAATGACATTACCAAAAACACATAATAACCATAGCGGGTTCTAAAAGCCATTTTCGGAACATCATCTTCCTTCACCATCAATTGGTGATAACCCGATTGAGGGTCAATCTTAGAGAAGTAACTCACTTCTTGAAGTTGGTAAAAAAGATCATCTATCCTTCAGAGAGGATACTTATTCTTAACAGTAACTTTATTCAACTATTGATAGACTATACACATACGGAGAGAACCATCCTTCTGTCTAACATACAAAACTGGAGCACCCCAAGAGAGATGCATGGTCGGATGAACCCTTATCCAACAAATCTTTCAATTGCTCTTTTAACACCTTTAATTCTGTCGGAGCCATTTAGTAAGGAGGAATAGAGATAGGTTGCATATCTGGGAGAAGGTCAATACCGAAGTCTATTTCCTACTTGGGAGTAGTACCGAGTAAGTCATTAGGGAACACTTCTAGAAACTCATTAACAATGGGGATCGACTCAAGAGTAGGGGTTTTAGAATCCACATCCCTCGCACTAACTAGATGGTATATGCAACCCTTAGGAATCATCTTTCTAGATTTAAGACAAGAGACAAACTGACCCTTAGGCATAGAATTTGCCCCGTTCCACTCTAGGATAGGCTCATTTGGAAACTGAAATTTGACTACACGAGTTCTACAGTCTATAAAAGGATAATTTGAGTGCACCCAATCCATACCAAGGATAACATCAAAATCTATCATATCGAGCTCTACCAGGTCAACAAGAGTAACTCTATAGGACAAGGAAACGAGCCACTTTCTATAGACCCTCTTAGCCACAATAGAATCACCAAAAGGAGTAGAGACAGAAAAATGATCTAACAACACATCCAGAAGAACATCAAACCTCATAGCCACATGTGGCATTAGAAAAAACAGGGTATCACCAGGATCAAGTGAAGCATAAACATCAAGTTGGAAGACTTTCAACATACCAGTAACCATATCAGGAGAACCCTCTTGTTCACCATGAGTCTGAAGCCCATAGAATCTATTTTGCTTAGGAGCATTTGAACCCGAACCACTTGTAGGAGCTTGCTTGCCCTCTCTTTCTTTAGTCATAAGCATTGGGAAATCCCTAATCTTATGACCACCTTTACCACAGCCGAAGCAACCATCTGTGCCGGCTAGGCACTTACCCTCATGCTCCTTTCCACACCTAGCACAAGTAGACATAGGCAGTAAAGATCTACCATCATTTCCTCTTTGAGGCTTAGGGTTAGACACCCTATCTTTGGTTAACTTAGAAGGAACATTAGAGGAACCTGGACCGAAAAACCTTTGTCAAAATCTAGAACGACCATGTCCATTGGACCTTGCATGAGAGAAATTACCATCACCGATTTTAGCCCTTTTTGTCTCCCTAGAATTTTCCATAAGTTTCTCCTCTTCTATCTATTGGGCATGAACCATGAGACGAGAGATGTCCATATCATTGATGAGCATGGCATTACGACATTCTTTAACCACTATTTTGGATACACCTGAAACAAACTTACTCATCATTGCCCTAGGATCGGAAACCATTGCAGGAGCATATTTAGACAATTGTGTGAACTTCAAAGAATATTCCTTCACACCCATACTCCCTTGATTAAGGTTGATGAACTCAAGCACCTTTGCATCCCTCATCTCAAGGGGAAAGAACCTATCAAGGAAAACAATCTTAAACTTCTCCCAATCGAGAGGACCCACATCTTCCAGTCTCCCTTCTTTCCATTGATTCAAGAAAATTTGTGCAACACCTTTAAGTTGATAGGTGGCCAACTCTGCCTTTTCCATTGGTGTCACTCCCATAATCATCAACACCTTGTGAACCTCATCAATGAACTCTTGAGGATCTTCCTTAACCTTAGAACCATAAAACTCTGGAGGATTCACTCTAGTGAAGTCCCTCACTCTAGATGTCGTCGTACCGATATTTAGGATCACGGGAACCGCAACCTCCCTATTGGCTTGGGTTGTCATGGCTTGAGACAACACTTCAAAAGCAGCCCTAAACTTTGCATTAGTCACTTGCTGGGCCAAAGGGTCGACCAGAACTTGAGAAGCTTGAGGAGGAGCTTCTTGTTCCGTATTCTCCCTCACATTCTATCTAGCATAAGCTCTTCGATTAGCCATATCATGTAGATCATCATATACGAATTAGGAGAGAGACCTCATAGTTAAATTATATCGCATGACTTTAGAGTAATGAAGAAGTGGAGTTTACTAATCATCATGTAGCCTCTTATTTATTAATGTGGTGCGCTTCATGCTAATGAACAAGTCTCTACTCGACTTGGCTTATGAGACATCCTAGGACCATTCTAAACCTTGTTCTCTGATTACCAAGTTTATCATGACCCAAGGTACCCATATGTGTAACATGGCGTATAGGGCCCCGAGCGGCCCCGTACAAGCCACTTAGCACTCATAACATAAGAAATAGAACAAAGAGATAAAGAAAAACATTTCAAGTCCCAAAAGTTTTATAAAAGTAAAGTGGAAGTCTAAACACTTTTCTCATTAGCCATCTAATACATAAGAATGAAATTTGGGCCTAGCCCATACATCATGTCCAAAACTGAAAATATGAAAGAAAACTGAAAACAATGAAGATCCATCCTCGAAGCATGAGTACTCACTAAAGCTTGGAATCTCTCAAATCAACCTCTAGCTAGGAAACTAAGAACCCTGACTGTTGGACCCTACATTTGGGGAAATGTAGGCAAGATTATGCATTAGTTCAAAATATGTACCAAGTATGATAGCCATGCATATAAACATTTAAATCATGCTAAAATAAGACATTTTCATGACATGCAATGACCAAGCTAAAACATGATATAAAAAGGGTTAGAAAACATAATTCATAAAACATTTTCAATGCAAGCTAACATCTTTAAAACTTTTGAACACATGTGAGATAGTTCTTGAAGTAACCTTAGTTCATTATTATTGTGGGAAGTAGCCTTAACCGACATAGAGATCATGTGAGCTATAGCATGATCCCCTGGTGTCTCCTACACCGAAATGGGTTGTCTTACTTGCCAAGGTAAGGACCATGAACTTCTAGCTATTGTGGATCCACTACCTAATGTATATCTAGACAATCATCCTATGGGGGCACATAGGTAAGGGATAAGGATATTTATTCTAGAAACCCAACCTCTACTCACAGGAGAGATTTCATCTCAATATCCTCACGGTGATAAGCATAAATCCCATGGAATAGTCATTTTCCTACTTTTTCTCATTATCCATGGAAGAGCACGTCATCTTTCCAATCCAAGTAAGGTCATAAGTCACAAGTCATCTATGGAGTGGCATCATTCAATAATCATTCCAAGCTAGGTTACATTAGGATAACTCCATTGATTTATTTAGGTGAGAAGACCTTTCAACCTTAGAACCCTTACTATGTGAGATAACCTTACACAATCATACTTTCATGTGTATATGAGAAAATCCTTTCAACAACACAACAACAACATTATCATTGATGATTCACTCTCAAAGTATCCTTAAAACATTTACATGAATTTCATAACAACATACTTAATTTCATAAACTCTTCATTCATAATCCAAAACCCGCATCATATCATCATAATTTGGAAAATATGGGAATTACATGGGTTCATGGGGAATCATCATAAAATCATAGAATTTAATCAATTCATGCATAAGAGATCATAATTCCATCAATTAAATCAATAATCAACAGAGCCCATAATATATAAGAAAAACCCTAACTCAATTAGGGATTTTTAACTTTGAAAATAGGAGAATTGGGAACTCCATGAATGGAAGGAGTCCATGGATGAAAACTATCATACCTCAATGCCAAAAGCTTGCCTTAAATGGTGGAATTGGAAACTTTCCTTAAAACTCTTGGTTGAACCCTTCTTCTTCAAGTTTTCTAGAGAAATATTTTGAAGAGGAAGAACTTGATTTTCTTTGGTAAATTTAAGAGAATGACTTGAATGGGTAAGTTTTAGGGTTAAAATAACTTATACAGGGGTCCTAGGCATAGGCAAAATGACATACAAATATTTTAAAGAAATCAGGAAAAGACCCAAAAGACCCTGAACTTACCATTGACGTAGTCCCCACACGACAGTATCTATGAGCCGTCTAAGGGTCCACGAGTCGTCTAAGGGTCCACGAGCCATCTAAGTTATCATGGCCCTTAGACCACTGGTTGGGAAAATCTCCCCAAAACCCCACGCACCTCACGACCCACTATACAAGACGTCATGGCTCTTAGAAGTCATCTAGTGGCTCGTGTGGAGGGTTAGCCTCAATGTGGCTACTACCTCCCCCTTCACGGGCATCACTATGCATCGTGGTCTTCACCACAAGTCGTCTAGGTGCTCGTGGGAGGGGAGACCTCTTTGGCCTAACTCTGTGAGCCTTCACGATCCACACCACGCCTCATGGTGCCCTTCACGACTCGTCTAGGTCTTTGTGAAGGGTGCCCAGGCTCAGTCTTTGGCTTGTGAAACTCAACCATTATTTACTCACTATGACTACAGAAGAAGGATCGTGTTCTTAAAGGTATGTTAGGAGTTGACCTCTGCTCATATATGTTTTATTATGGTAGAGTCATAATGATCTTTATGTCCAAACAAAGGTGACCTCCACAATCACAACGTTTGGTGCCACAATAATGATCAAGGTCATATCTAGGTATAAATATGAACATCAAGGATATCAAATTTAAACATAAAAGTTATGGTATATAATTGAAAACTTCAGACCAAATTCTAAAAATAGAAACGTGCGAATTTCACCTAGCAATCCAAATCAAAAACCTTGATTGTAGTAATAGAATTGTGAACTTACAGAATCTAATTCTAATTTTTTTATAGATTTGACTAGGTTGATGGGAATAGACATTTTCTAAAACTTTTTATTCACTTTAACTTACGATTGACCTAAAATATTGGGATTTACCCCAACTAGTATAGTTAATGTTGCTTATTGATATTATGCATAGATTGGACAATATGAGATTGTATTGGTGGAGCTTCTTATGCGTCAAGTTTAAGAAGGTTGTTGATTTCAAGTAAGTGATACATTTAACCTCTCGAGTGTTTAGTTTTCTCAAAAGATGATTCAGAACTTCCATAGTTGCTTTCAAAATACCTAATATGTTAGGGGGTCACTACAAGAAAATAGGAGTTATTGCCATGATTTTTTATACGATATACGGTGGTTTCAAGCTGCCACAATGCTATATAACGATATTTTGCGAAAATGTGATAATATCATTTGTCACAAACATATTACGATGGTCACAATAATTCCTTATTGATATGAAATTTTTGTCACGACCCGACTTTGTGAGTCATGATGACACCTACTAAACCCACTAGTAGATAAGTCAACCCATACCTAGAATGACAAGTAGTGAGTAAAAGACTAGAACTAAACAACCTATACCTAAAATGACAAGAAGTGAGTAAAAGGGTAGAACTAAATAGAAAAAAATAACATTAACAATAAGAAATGACAAAAATGGAAGCAAACCAAAAACTATATACAATTGAAACCCTTCCAAAACCTAAAAGTCACGAGTACAAAGCTATCTAATATGAACAAATACAAGTCCCAAAAGTGGACCACAACAAGTCGTCTCAAAGGAAAAAGACTAGCTAACATATATATAAGAAGACATGCTAATTGAGGACGTCAATTGCTCACCCTCATCTCCGATATCTACAAGCTGCAAAAGATGGCATGAACGATCACCGTTGGTGGCTAGTACTAGGACCTACATCATCAAAAGATATAAAGTGTATCATAATTACCAAAACAAAGGTACTCAGTAGGCATCATAGGCCGACTAAGAAAGAAAGTTTCTACGGGATTCAAAACCAATCCCGAGCCCTGGGTAGAGACCAAGGGGTGTTGCTAAAATATTATGGTGTCTGATGTCCGGTTGTCGCTAAAGCGACCCTGTGTCCGCTTATATGGATTGGGTTCACCTAAGCAAGGTTCACTTTTCAGCCAGGAGTTCGCAAAAGTGAGTCCCACCTCTTTGAGGCTTGTCATTTAAACGACATTAGTGTCCACTTAAGCGATCATCAAATAGGATTTTAATTAAGACTTAGTCGCATTTTCATTGGCTATTGACCATTTGTTTTGGTGATTTCTCCTTTATTTGAGCTCTGATTTCAGTGATACAAACTCATGTGTGTTCGTTGTGGGTGTGGCTACGTGGTGGAGTTATTGGGTTGCGTTGAGGAACTTTCATTTGAGGTAATTTTTGTGTTTTAGTTGCTTCCTTGGCTTGATTTTCTTGTTGATTTTTTCATGATTGTTGTTTCCACTGTTTCGGGCCTTGGATATTGTCAATTTTGGAACACAAGTTTGAGGCATAGTTTAGGTACTCTTGATAGAGTCCATTCCGTAAATTTTGGTGTGTTCCCACAATTTCCATTTGACTCTAAAATTGGCTTGTTTCAGTTTTATGTGATTTTTGTGTCTAAACAATCGTACTAACATTGTCATCCTATTCTTGGTAGTGTGGCAACATTCAATGGATGTTTGGAAAGGAAAAACTCTTGCCTTGTGATTTGAACTCGCATGATCGGCCTACGGGTAGGCTACAACTTTCTTTCTAAATAGATTGAGCGTGAATATGTACATTCATGTTGATTATTGTAAATTGGGGGCGGGTATCTAGTTATTCGTACTTTTCTTTTTAGAAACCATGTTTAGGCTTATCGTTGTTGTTTCGAGGGTAGTACCATGTTAGTTGGGGTTAGATATGTATTATTGCATGTTGTGTGATTTACTTGTGCAATAGCCTTTTTTTTTGAAGCATGTTCAGCCTTAGTCTAGGATATACTAGTGTTGTCTTAGACTCATGAGCCTTATAGCTTTATTATATCTTTGACGTCATTTCAAAGGTAAAGTACTCTCAACTCAAAACTTAATAACTATGAACTCTTCTTCATGTTCTCTCACACTGTTCAACTCTCTAAAAATTATACCCTTTGGATATTTGTACTTTCCCAAAATTCGGCGCAAAATCCACTTTGTAACTGAACCAGTGACGTTAGTCGGGCACACCAATCCTTATCGGTGACACGCCCTTTTCTCTTCAGCTGGACTTATGATGATCTAGGCTTCAGGTGTTTGAATCTAAGTTGGTGTACTCGATTGAGTCAGCCTTTCAGGTTTGGTGTATCGCCAAATACCACCTTGGTTCACCACGAGCATTAAATCTTTGTCTTGCATACTGTCGCTTTGGGTGATGTGCATCAGGACCGTCGTTCTCACTTGGTGCATCGCCTTTTCTACTAGAGTTCACCGACCTTCTTTGATAAACACAAGAGCTATGCACTATCAATTTTGGTGAGGTCGTGCTAAGTTGGGATTAACCCTTTGTGTTGGGTAATCAACAATATTCGATTTTGTCACGACCCAAGGGTACCCCCTAGACGTAACAAGGCACATAATACCCCTAAAGGCACCATGTAAGCCACTTGGCATATCATAACATAAACATTAGAGCAATAAGAGTAAAAAGGCATTTCAAGTCTTAAGAAGTTTTCATACAAGCAAAGCGGAAGACTAGACTTGTCTCAATTAGCCATCTATTACAATCGAAGTATCAAATAGGGTCACAACCCTTACAACAAAATCTGAAAGTCTAATACAATGAAATAAAGTAACTATAAGATATCACTCGTCTTCGGATCCATGAGGACTCATCACAAGCAAGGAGAATAGTCGAATCTAAGCTTGAATAAAAGGAATATCACCTCAAACACCGGACCCTACACTTTGAAAAAATATAGGAAAATATGGATTAGTACAAAAATACACTAAGTATGATAGACATGCATGAAAACCTTGAAAATATGTTAAAAGGGATATTTTAGTTGAAAAGCATGCACTTTACCAAGTTTAAGGATCATCATGAATATTAGTGCAAAAGCATAAGCCATAAGCATATTCAACATATAGATCATCATAACATAATGGAAACATACTATAAATACCCTCAAAGCATACTTTGCAATCCATGAATAAGATCCCATAATCGCACCCATACTAAGTTAACCTTCATGAGTAACTATAGTTCATAATTCATATTCTTATCATATTGGGAACAAGTCTGAAACGAAATAGACCATGTGAGCTAAACGTGGAATTTGGTGTCTACCCCACAATGAAAAGGGTTGTCCTACTTGCCTAAGGTAGAACCATACTCTTAGCTTAGGTGGATCCACTAGCTAAAGACCTATGTGGGCACATAGTTTATGGGATAAGGATATTGCTTCTAGAAAACTGGACTCAACGAAGGTAGAAAGTTTTCATCGCATGAGATACATACTTTGGGAACCCAGACTCAACTATGGTAGAAGGAACCCATTTGGAAAGTCGGCCTCAACTATGGTAAAATCTTCCATCTCATATTCATATCCACTCGGTGCTAAGAATTAATTCCCATTGAGTTCATATTAAATCTTGACTCAAGTTCATAATTATGGAAGAATGTCTTGACACTTAATCCAACATAACTCATACTATAGCTCATAGATTCAATAGGTGAGACTAGTTTTCCAACCTTAGAATCACTACATGTGACAAACCTTTCACATCATGTCATATTCATACAAAAGTGTGTACATAAGGATAACTTCCATCAACATAACAACTAGATCATAATCATACTCACTTTACTCTCAAAGTGTTCATAAAGCATATATCTAATTCTCATAATCATGCATAATTCTCATACTTTGCCCTTCAAGGACCATAGATCACAATCCATCAACACATCTATAATTACTACATTAGACATGGATGATAAGATAATTCAAGTAATTCAATTACTAGGTGCATATCATATTCTACTTGCATCAATCAATACCCACACTTTGAGATCCAAATTGGGAAAAATGGGGGAATTCATAGGTTCTTGGAGAATTCAAGATAAAACCACATAAAATCATCAATATATCCATAATAAAACATAATTCAATCATTAAAAACGAATTTGAATGGAATCCATAAGATTGAAGTCAAACCCTAGATTTTGGGATTTCTTACTTTGAAATTAGGGGTTTTGAAGGGCCTCCATGGGTGAAGGCTACCCATGGATGAAGAGCTACCATACATTGGTGAAGAATTCCCATGAAATTGAGTAGAGAAGATGTATCCTTCAACCCTAGCTTCACCTTTCTTATTCTTTTTCCTTTGAGTTCTAGAGTGAATATTTATGAGGGGGTTTAGTTTTGATTTGGGGATTTAGAAATTATGATTTTGATGAGTTAGTTTAGGTGTCTAAAACATTTATATAGTTAGTTTATTTTAATGCAAAACGACACCATTTAATAGTTAATTATCAAGAAAAACCACAAAATGCCCTTAAGTCTAACTCCCAAAAGGCAGTTTCCAGGCTCCATCAACGCCCACCACTGACGGACCGTGGGAGGACCCATGGCCCGTGCTGGTGAACCGTGGTAGGGGTTCTAGGACTTGTTTCCTGGGACCTCAACGAACGGCCATGACCCACAAGGTGTGGGTCCACCTACTGGCCGTGGTTCCCCCTCGTGGGTGGACTGCCCAAATACCTTTTTTCACCTTTTGAAGGGTCCTCCTCAAGGACCCATGGTTGGTCCTTAGGGAGGGGGTTCTACCTTGACGTATTAACCTAAAAACATGTATATTGAGTACCGGGAGTTATTTACAACTCTAACCCTTACATTAGGCTCTAGTTTAGTCTACTAGTTTTCCAGAATGTTACATTATCTCCCCATTGGGAACATTCTTCCTCGAATGACGATTTAGGCACCTTGCACAATTAAAGATTCAAGACTAGCAGCCCATCATGCATGAAACATCAAAATATTGCACAATTCAAAGGAGGAAACATCAACTACATTTCAAAACATACAAGGAGGTATGAACTACATCTAACAACCCAATATGCATAAAACTCAATAGTTCTCATATTCATAGGAGGAACTACCTTCTCCAACTTAAATATTGCTCAACACAACATCATGGAGCCAATATGCAATTACTCTCAAAAGCATACTAAAGAATGTTCATCAACACATCTCATGAAGTCAAAATAGACAATTCATACTAAATGCACAACAACATGAGGAACATAATTCATGAAAACTCATTTTCTCACTAAACATGAATTTCATAAGGAATATGCATAACATAAGGAAATCATCGAAAAACTCATATAATACACATGACTCCCAAAAATACTAAAACTCAAGAGGAACTACTTACCTCAAGCTTGATTAGGAATAGAAGTGAAGAGATGAGGATATCGGGACTTCATATCAGTCTCGGCCTCCCAAGTAGCACCCTCAACTAAATGATTCCTCTATAAAAACCTTTACGGAAGCTATTTCCTTGTTTCTCAATCTCTTGACTTGTTGGTCTAGAATCTCTACCGGGACCTCTTCATACGAAAGGCTTTCATTCAACTCTCAACCCTTCTAGGGGAATAATGGATAATAGATCTCCAATAAACTGATTAAGCATAGAAACATGGAATACCGGATGACCTGAAGCCAACTCATTTGGCAAATCCAAATCATAAGAAACATTCCCAATACGCTTCAAAATTTGATATGGACCCACATACTGGGGACTAAGTTTCCCTTTCTTGCCAAACCTCAACACACCCTTTATGGTTGATATTTTCAAATAGACCCAATCATTAACTTCAAATTATAATTCCCTTATTCTCATATCGGCATAAGACTTTTTCCTACTTTGAGCCATTCTCAGCCTCTCTCTAATGAGCCGAACTTTCTCAATGGCTTCATAAACCGATTTAGGACCAATAAGAGCAATTTCACCTACCTCAAACCAACCAACTGAAGACGTACATCTCCAACCATACAAGGCTTCAAAGGGAGCCATACTGATGCTAGAATGATAACTATTATTGTAGGAAAACTCTTACAATGGCAAGTGGTCATCCCAATTGCCTTTGAAATCTATAACATATGCCCTCAACATGTCTTCTAAGGTCTGAATGGTGCGTTCCGCTTGACCATCCGTTTGAGGGTGGAAAGCGATACTAAGTTTCACTTTAGTACCATGCCCTTTTTGGAATGACTTTTAAAAGTGTGAAGTAAATTGAGTACCCCGATCCAAAATATTAGATAAAGGGACCCATGCAACTTCACTAACTCTCTTATATAAAACTTGGCATACTCTTCCGCCGAATGAGAAACCTTGATGGGAATAAAGTGGGCTGATTTTGTCATCGTATCTATAATGACCCAAATAGAATCATATTGCCTTCGGGTACGAGGCAAACCATAATAAAATCCATATTCACCTCCTCCCACTTCCAAGTGGGAATTGGTATATATTGTAAGAAGCTTCCCGGCCTTTGATTCTCAACCTTAACTTGTTGAAAATTAGGACATTTGGCTACAAATCTCGCAATATCATTTTTCATACCATTCCACCAATAGACTTCCCGTAGGTCACGGTACATCTTGGTGGCTTCCGGATGAATAGAATATCGAGAACCATGAGCTTCTTCTAAAATTTTCTCCCTCAAACCATCAACATCCGGAACACATAACCGACCTTGGTACCTTAACATCCCATATCCCCCTTAGGAGAAAGCATGTACGAACTTTTTGAGTACCGACTCTTTCAACTCAACTAATAAAGGATCAAGGCCTTGTTTAGACTTCATATCCATAACAAAGGATGACTCGGAACCATTATGGACCATGACACCACCCTTGGCAGAATCTTCTAGTTGAACACCTAGTCAGGCCAACCTATGCACATCATGAACCAACTCTTTCTTTCCATCTTCTACATGAGTCACACTACCCTTAGACAATCTACTAAATGCATCTGCTACAACATTAGCTTTGCCGGGGTGGTAAAGGACACTAATATCTTAGTCCTTCAATAATTCTAACCACCTTCCTTGTCGAAGATTCAAGTTATTTTTACTTAACACATATTGACGACTCTTGTGATCGGTGAAAACATCAACATGGACCCTATACATGTAATGTCTCCATATTTTCAAGGCAAATACTACCGCCGCTAATTCAAGATCATGGGTCGGGTAATTCTTATGATGTACTTTAAGTTGCCTTGAAGCATATGCAATCACTTTCCCATTTTGTATGAGGACACATACCAACCTAACTCTAGAGGCATCATAATAAACAACAAAACCATCCATACCCTCCGGTAAGGTCAACACCGGAGCAGAAGTAAGTCTATCTTTCAACTCTTGGAAGATTTTCTCACAAGCCTCCGACCACTCAAACTTAGCCTTCTTTTGAGTCAAAGTCGTTAACGGAGAAGCAATGGATGAAAACCCCTCAACAAACCTCCTATAGTAACTAGCCAAACCCAAAAAATTCTAATGTCGAAAGGAGTTAGAGGTCTAGGCCAACTCTTAACCGCATCCGTCTTCTTAGGATCTACCTCAATACCCTTGCTTGACACAATATGACCAAGGAAAGCTACGGACCTTAACCAAAACTTGTAACACAATTCTCAAATGGTCCATATGATCTTTTTCAGTCCTTGAGTAGATCAAAATATCATCGATAAACATGATCACAAACATGTCTAGGTATTGCCTAAACACTCTATTCATTAGGTCCATAAATGCCGTCGGGGGATTAGTTAGGCCAAATGACATCACAAGGAATTCTAATGCCCATACCTAGTTTGGAAAGTTGTCTAGGGTATATCATCCCCTCTTACCCTCAACTGGTGGTATCCCGAATGAAGGTCAATTTTGGAAAAAATAGCTAGCCCCTTGAAGTTGATCAAATAAGTCATCAATTCTCGGAATGGGGCATTTATTCTTGATGGTCACTTTGTTCAATGGACGATAATCGATGCACATTCTAAGAGACCTATCCTTATTTCTAACAAATAACACCAGAGCACCCATGGAGAGATACTCGATCGAATAAAACCCTTATCTAGAAAATCCTTTAGTTTCTCTTTTAACTCTGCTGGAGCCATTCTATAAGGAGGAATAGAGATAGATTGTGTATTCGATAAAATATCAATACCAAAATCTATTTCCCGCTCGGGAGGAATACCGAGAAAATCATCGGGGAATACCTCTGGAAACTCATACACTACCGGAACCGACTCTAGAGAAGGGGTTTCAGACTCAACATCCACAACTCTAACAATATGGTAAATACACCCTTTGGAGATCATTTTCCTATCTTTAAGGCAAGAAACAAATTGACCTCGAGTGATAGAATTCCCCCCCTTCCATTCAAAAATAGGTTCATTTGGAAATTAGAATTTAACCACCCTAGTCCTACAATCATGGAGGCATAAAATGCATGCAACCAATCCATACCCAAAATCACGTCAAAATCTAACATGTCCAACTCTATCAAACCACCAAAGTAACTATATGGGACAAGGAAATGGGACAACTTCTATAGACTCTTTTTTCAACTACCTAGTCACCAACCAAGGTAGAAACCAAAAAAGGTTCTATTAATACTTCGGGGAGTATTTCAAACTTCATGGCCACAAAAGGTGTCACAAAGGACAAAGTGGCACCGGGATCTAACAAGGCATATACATCAATAGAAAATACTTTTAACATACCGATCAGAACATCCGAGAAGCTATCTTGGTGACCTCGGGATTGAAGAGCACAAAAGCGGTTTTGCTTTTGAGTATTGGGGTTTTAATCGCTTGGAGGAGCTTTCTTAGCTTCTCTCCCCTTAGCCTTGAACATTGGAAAATCTCTCATCTTGTGGCCACTCTTCCCACAACCATAGCAATCATCCGAGCCAACAAAGCACTTGCCATCATGTTTTCTACCACACTTTGCACAATTAGGCCTAGCAACATAAGAACCACCATTATTGCTTCCTTGAGGGTTAGGTTTAGACATCCTATCCTTGTTGACCCTTGGAGCACTAGAGGAGCCTTAGTTGGAGAAATTCCCATCACTGGTTCTAGCTCTTTTCACCTCTCTATTCTTGTCTTGGAGGTTCTCTTCCTCCATTTGTTAGGCATACACCATGAGACATGGGATATCCATATTATGATGAAGCATTGATGAACAACATTCTTTTCTCACCAATCTAGACACCCTCGTCAAATACCTACTCATCATATCCCTTGAGTCCTCCACCAAAGCCGGAGCATACTTGGAAAATTGAGAAACTTTAGAGAATATTCTTGAACACTCATACCTCATTGACGAAGGTTAACAAATTTTTCCACCTTAGATTCCCTCAACTCTCCGGGAAAGAACCTATCAAGGAACGCCAATTTGAACACTTCCCACTCTATTGGACCCGCTCCTACCGGCCTATTGTTCTTCCATTGAGTATACCATACTTGAGCCACACTCTTCAATTGGTAAGCAGCCAACTCCGCTTTTTCTACCGAAGTCACCCCTATGTCATCAATTATTTTATAAACCTCTTCCAAAAATTCTTGAGGATCCTCTCCCACTTTGGAACCAAGAAACATGGGAGGGTTCATCCTTCCAAAATCCCTCAATCTAGAAGCTGTGGAATTCATATTAGGATTGAATGGAGCTGCAACTTATCTATTGGCTTGAGCCGTCATGACTTGAGCCAACATTTGGATAGTAGACCTAAACTCCGCATAGGTCACATTATAAACCACGGGATCAACCGGAGCTTGGTTAACTTGAGGAGCTTTATTACCTTGAGGAGGAGCTCTTTCATTCATTGTCACCCTCCATTCTTCTTGCGTTAGCCCTTCGTGTATTTGTATCCTGAAGACACAAGAGAAGGACTAAGAGAGGGACTTTTATAGAGTTAAACTCTAAGGCACGACTTAAGAGTAATGAATAAAGTGTAGTTTCCTAAACATCTTATAGCCTATCATTCATAAATGTGGTGTGCTTCATACTCATGAACAAGACTCTACTAGACGTGGCTTATGAGACTTCATCCTAGAATTATTCTAAACCTTGTGCTTTGATTACCATGTTTGTCACGACCCAAGGGTACCCCCTAGACGTAACAAGGCACATAATACCCCTAAAGGCACCATGTAAGCCACTTAGCATATCATAACATAAAGCATTAGAATAATAAGAGTAAAAAGGCATTTCAAGTCTTAAGAAGTTTAATAAAAGCAAAGCGGAAGAATAGGGTCATATCCCTTAAGACAAAATCCAAAATTCTAATACAATAAAAGAAAGGAACTATAAGATATCACTCTTCCTTGGATCCATGAGGACTCACCACAAGAAAGAAGAATAGTTGAATCCATGCTTTAATCAAAGGAAGATCGCCTAAAACACTGGACCCTACACTTTGGGAAAATATAGGAAAATATGGGTTAGTACAAAAATGCACTAAGTATGATAGCCATGCATAAAAACCTTGAAAACATGCTAAAAGGGACATGTTAGTTGAAAACCATGCACTTTACCAAGTTTAAGGATCATCATGAAGATTAGTGTAAAAGCATAAGCCATTAATATATTCAACATATAGATCATCATAACATAATGGAAACATACAATAAATAACGTCAAAGCATACTTTTGCAATGCATGAGTAAGATCCCATAATCCCACGCATACTAAGTAAAGCTTCTTGCGTAACTATAGTTCATAATTCATATTCTTATCATATTGGGAACAAGACATAACCGACATAAACCATGTGAGCTAAACATGGAATCCGGTGTCTACACCACACCGAAAAGGGGTTGTCCTACTTGCCTAAGGTGGAACCATATTCTTAGCGTAGGTGGATCCATTAGCTAAAGACCTATGTGGCCACGTAATTTATGGGATAAGGAGATTGCTTCTAGAAATCCAGACTCAACTAATGTAGAAGGTTTCCATATCATGAGATACATACTTTGGAAACCCAGACTCAACTATGGTAGAAGGAACCCATTTTGGAAATCTAGACTCAACTATGGTAAAACCATCCATCTCATATTCATATCCACTCAGTGCTAAACAATAATTCCCATTGAGTTCATATTAAGTCTTTACTTAAGTTCATAATTATGAAAGAATGTCTTGACACTCAATCCAACATAACTCATACTATGGCTCATAGATTCAATAGATGAGACTAGTCTTCCAACCTTAGAATCACTACATGTGATAAACCTTTACATCATATCATATTCATACATAAGTGTGTACATAAGGATAACTTACATCAACATAACAACTAGATCATAATCATATTCACTTTACTCTCAAAGTGTTCATAGAGCATATATCTAATTCTCATAATCATGCATAATTCTCATACTTTGCCCTTCAAGGATCATAGATCACAATCCATCAACACGTCTAGAATTAATACATTAGACATGGATGATAAGATAATTCAAGTAATTCAATTACTAGATACATAATTATATCATATTCTACTTGCATCAATCAAACCCACACTTTGAGATCCAAATTGGGAAAAATGGGGGAATTCATGGATTCATGGGGAATTCAAGATAAGATCATTTATAATCATCAATATATCCATAATAAAACATAATTCAATCATTAAAAATGAATTTGAAAGGAATCTATGAGATTGAAGTCAAACCCTAGATTTTGAGATTTCTTACTTTGATATTAGGGGTTTTGAAGGGGCTCCATGGGTGTAGGCTACCCATACATAAAGAACTACCACATCTTGGTGAAGAATTCCCATGAAATTGAGTAGAAAATATGGATCCTTCAACCCTAGCTTCACCTTTCTTCTTCCTCTTTCTCGGAGTTCTAGTAAGAATAATTTGGAGAGGGTTTGGTTTTGATTTAGGATTTAGAAATTATGATTTTGATGAGTTAGTTTAGATGTCTAAAATACTTATATGGTTAGTTTATTTTAGTGCATAATGACCCCACTTAATAGTTAATTAAAAAGGAAAACCTCAAAATGCCCCTAAGTCTAACTGCCAAAAGGCAGTTTCCAAGCCCGATCCATGCCCACCACTGACGGACCGTGGGAGGACCCACAGCCCGTGCTGGTGAACCGTGGTACGGGTTCTAGGACTTGTTTCCTGGGTCCTCAACCAACGGCCATGACCCATGAGGCGTGGGTCCACCTACTGGTTGTGGTTCCCCCTCGTGGGTGGATTCAAGTATAGTGATATAAGGATGTAATCAACTGACACTAGTTCGATTCAAGTGCTATACGATTGCGTGTAGTGATATAACCCAACCAAGGGTTAGGATCGTTCCCACAGGGAGTGGTTTTGAGTATTAATGGAAAAATAAAATCTAGTTCTAATTAGTCATATCAATAGATATTATCGAATATAAACATACTAAATCTAAGGGGTGATGCAAGCGTCAATTATCAAAGGGGGGTTTGTATTATGCTAATAAGAAAAATAGTAAAAATGTAAGAAAATCAGATAGAGAAACGGGATTCTTGGAATGTGAAAGGAATACGGGATAGACTAAATTAACGGGTACATGTTTTTGATAGTAAATTGTTGAGTATTGTGACTAGGCTAGACTATAGTGGTGGTAAATTCTCTCTCCAAATCAACTCAGTTTCTCTCGAACACCAAGCTGCCGCATTAAGCACAACCTCCATCTTAGCCCATTCACTCTCTCGAGCTAAATGTATGGTAAAAGGACTAGGGTTCACTCTCTCGAGCTGAACCTATGTCGACCCAATACCACCGGCTACCAATTTAGTAGTCTTAGTTTTACGACCTCTCTCTCGAGCAAGCTAAAAACACTAAGATGAATCGTATTTGAAACTACAATCCCATTATATTCATACACAACTACTAAACAAAATCACATCTGAACAACAAATAAACCATTAACAAGCAAGACCCAATAGATAATATAACCCATATTCACAAAATCACACCCCAAGAATTGGGGTTTTAGCTAGACATGTAAATGAGGTAAAAATCAATACTAATATCACTTTCCTTCAACTGGGTATGAAGAATTATGTCTTAAAACATGTCAAGAGTGAAGAATCTTAGAGACCCACATCCAATTTCTTGGAGTTGAAACCCTTTGAATCTTCAAGGTCCAAGAACAAAGTCTCCAAAACACTCTAAAACTTATACTCTCTCAAAAACTGTAAAATGTTCTAATAATAATAGTGATATGATGTTATACTAGGAATTTATACAAGTATTTATAGTGTTTGAAAATTTGTGTTGCAACGGATCACTCGGCGCAGTTAGTCGGGATCGCCGATACACTTGGCGATCCGCCTTTTGGTGGATTTCATCGCCTTCTTGCTTTAGCCTTCAGCCTCTTCGCGCTTTGAGTCGTTGGGCGATATGGTATAGCTTCGCGAAACTACTCGGCGACACGCCGACTGCTCCATTTCATCGCCAGCTTGATCTTTCCCTTTAGGGCTCAGCACACTGGAACAAAATGTCATCTCTAGGCCGATCGGTGACTCGCCAATTGGGCTCGGCCATCCTCCAACCTTCATTTCTTCGTTCTTTTCAGCCGCTTTGTTCCTTTTTTCCAAGTAGTGTCCATGCCTTGCCTCAAACTCTAAATACTAAAACTTAAGGGTTTTCATTAGTTATTGAGACAAAATATGCATTTGAGGATACTAATTCTATCAAAATATAGCCCTAAATGAGTCCAATTTGTGGACTCATCAACAACCTCAACTTAAACTTTTGCTTGTCCTCAAGTAGAACTCAAGTTCAGCAGTTCAAAAAGGAAGTCTCAAATAGTGCTAAACAAGACTCGGCCATGAATGTGCACAACAAGACTCAATTTACTCATGCCAGGATCAACTATGTACCCAAAGATTCAAGTTGTGACACACCATTACAAAAGATTCTCACGCTCGCAATACTTGCTTCAAATGCAAGTTCAAGCTCAACAAAAGTGTTTGAATGCCCTCACACAAAGGATGATTCCATACTCACACACAATGGTTTAATCATTTAAAGTTCCGAAATCAAATGTAACGCTTACACCAAAAAGAAGAACACTATGCATGCTTTCACCCATAGGTTTGCCTGTATTTTCCAATCGACATTTGTTTCAACTCACTCAAAAACAAAAAGGTCTTTACAAGGCTTGTAATGGAGCTGAGTGCACAGGAATAGTCATTTAAACTCACTGACTTTTATCCTCATGAAATGTGGTGCTCACAACACTTCATTTCCTCTTCCTTCATCATTTTCTTTAGTGCTCATAAGTCATCCTATTATTCACTTCCCATGATTTTGTTTGGGAACCCCTTATTTTTGTATTTTTCAACTTTATTCCACAACTTTTCTTTTTCATTCTTTTTCTTTTTCTCTCTTCTTTTTTTTGTATGGAGGGGTTCCATTTTTCTCAACACCATGAGTTGAAGGAGACTTTCTTTGCACTTCTTAACTTTCCATTTTCTTTTCACCACACCCCTAACTTAGGCTTTTGGCCTAAGTTGGCTATTCAATCAACCACAATTTATGAGGATTAAGGGTAATGGGTTAAGAAAGGTCATGTTGTCATCAAGTTTCTTCCAAAGAAAGGTAAGGTTCAAGGGGTGTTCAAGAGAGGTTCACACACTCACAAGGTAGGCCACAAAAGAGGTATATGTCAAATTGGCTCACACTCTTCGAAGTTGCCTAAGATCATTTCAAGAGATGGCCTTACTTAGTAGACCGGACCAACGGAGCAAATTCTAGGTGATATCATGTAAGGTTCACAATAAGCTCATCACATAAGGCATCGACACTAAAGTCAAACAAGACTCCACACTTTCGCTACTGTGCAACGTTCATCGCAAGAGAATTAATTTGATAATTGGCTAATCACAACAAGATGCAAAGAGTTCACATATTGTCTATGCAACTTTATTTGGTCTCATCGTAGCCGCACATTCATGTTCTTTCGATTATGAACATTATTTGAGTCGTCGATATTGATCAAAACTGAGACTCAAATTTGCTAATGAACAACCACATTCAAGTACAAACAAGAGGTGGCAAAAATTTAAAATTTTTTGGAAGGGTCAAAATCATTTGCAAATAAAATAAAATGAGCCACAAGCTCAAATATCCACAAGAAGCAGTGTAAAACACAACATTATGATTCACAACCCAACAAGAATATAGCACACAAAGGTGGGCCACACCCCACCACAATTAAAAACATTTGTCCTCAAATGCAACTAACATAATGTCCAGAATAAAAATAAAGAAAGAAAGACAGTGAGGGAGGTAAAAAGGGAATCATGTCTACACAGTCGCTCCATCTGTCTGGGCATTAGTGCCCGATGCCTCACCCTGAGCCTGGGCATCAGTGCCCGAGGTCAACTCTAGAGTACCAGCTCTGCTAGGGACAGCAAAAGGTGTGCCTGCCATGGATGCCTGCACAACGGCATCTATCATAATCTTCTCAGTCACAGAAATGTCTCCAAGGTCTCCCTTAGTCTCCTCAAGCATCTCTTCATCTGTCTTTGCTTCTGATTCAGGAGCGGTTGCCTGCTCCGTTTTATCCTCATGTCCGGCGATGGTCGGAGGCATTTTAGGCACATCTAGAATCTCTATTGATCCAAAGACCAACTGACACTAGTTCGGTTCAAATGCCATACGATCACGTGTAGTGATATAACCCAACCAAGGGTTAGGATCGTTCCCACAAGGAGTTGTTTTAATAATTAATAGAAAAATAAAATTAGTTCTAATTAGTCATAGCTATAGATATTATCGAATATAAACACACTAAATCTAAGGGGTGACGCGAGCGTCAATTATCAATGGGGATTTGTATAATGCTAATAACAAAAAAATAGTAAAAATATAAGAAAATGAGATAGAGAGACGGGATTCTTGGGATGTGATAGGAATACGAGATAGACTAGATTATCCGGTACATGCTTTTGATAGTAAATTGTTGAGTATTTGTGACTAGGCTAGACTATAGTGGGGGTAAATTCTCTCTCGAGCAACTTACCCCGAATGAACTGAGTTTCTCTCGAACACCGAGTTGTTGCATTAAGCACAACCTCCACTTTAGTCCATTCACAATCTCGAGCTGAATGTGTGGGAAAAGGACTAGGGTTCACTCTCTCGAGCTGAACACCTGTCGACCCAATACCACCAGCTATCAGTTTAGTAGCCTTAGTTTTACGACCTCTCTCTCGAGCAGGCCAAAAACACTAAGATGAAATCGTATTTACAACTAGAATCACATTAAGTTCATACACAACTACTAACTGAAATCACATTTACAGAATAAATAAACCATCTAAAAGCAAGGCCCAACAAATAATCTAACCCATATTCACAAAATCACACCCCAAGAATTGGGGTGTAGCTAGACATATAAAAATAAATACCAATATCAGTTTCCATCAACTGGATATGAAGAATTAAGTCTTAAAACACGACAAGAGTGAAGAATCTTAGAAAGCTACGTCTAATTTCTTGGAGTGGAAACCCTTTGAATCTTCAAGGTATTAGAACAAAATCTACAAAACCCTCTAAAACTTAGACTCTCTCAAAAATTGTAAAAAGTTCTAATAATAATAGTGATATGATGTTAAACTAGGAATTTAAACAAGTATTTATAGTGTTTGAATATTTGTGCTGCAGCGGATCACTCAGCGCTGTTATTCGGGATCGCTGATACACTCGGCGATCCGCCTTTTGGTTGATTTCATCGCCTTCTTGCTTTAGCTTTTAGCCTCTTCGCACTTTGAGTCATTGGGCGATGTGGTACGCTTCACAGAACTACTCGGCGACATGCCGACTGCTCTATTTCATCACCAAGTTGATATTTCCCTTCAGTGCTCAGCACACTGGAACAAAAGGCGATCTCTAGGCCAATCCGCAACTCGCCAACTGAGCTCGGCGATCCTCAGGCCTTCATTTCTTTATTCTTTTCAGCTACTTTGTTCCTTCTTGCCAAGTAGTGTCCATGCCTTGCCTCAAACTCTAAATACCTAAAACTTAAAGGTTTTTAGCATATATTGAGACAAAATATGGATTTGAGGACACTAATTCTATCAAAATATAGCCCTAAATGAGTCCAACTTGTGGACTCATCAACTGCCCAGGCACCTTTTTTTCACCTTTTGAAGGGTCCTCTTCAAGGACCCATGGTTGGTCCTTGGGGGGCCGTACCTTGATGTATTAACCTAAAAACATGTATATTTTGTACTGGGAGTTATTTACGACTCTAACCCTTACGTTAGGCTCTAGTTTAATCTACTAGTTTTCCGGAATGATACAGATTTGCACTTCGTTTTGTATTTTTTGGTATTTCTTTTGAACATCAGTCCTTGACTTGTCCAAAATCCCTTCATTACTAAAAATCATCAATATTCGATTAGAAAAGGATAAATTTAGGCACTGAGGACACCAACCATTGAGCTAAATGGACCATAAATGAGTGCAATTCTACCACTCATCAACACCCCAACTTAAACTTTTGCTAGGCCTCAAGCAAATAAAGAACATACTAAGCTCAATAAGGGTTTCTACAGCACTACTCAATGAGAGCTAGCATGCAAGTTTCATAGCAAGATTACTCTCAATAGCATGTTACCCTAAATCATAATAAAAAAGCTTCAAATGATGACTAGCTAGCCTCAACACAAGTTCAAGCTCAAGCTCACTTTAGCTTCTTGTCTAATGGAAGAACATGTTTCAACAAATGCATTCAAGTGCTCTTACATATAGAATGATTCCATGCTCTCACAAAGGAAATAGGAATCAATGCAACTCTCACTCTCTCAGAAGAGAAACACATGCAAGCTTTGTCTCATAGGTTTGCCCATATTTTCCAATCATCACACGACCTGATTAATGTAAAATCTCAAGGGTCTTTTAGGCTTGTAATAGGGTTGACGGTTAAGGTATGGTCAATTTGGATTGGTGAGTTATACCTTTTCAAAGATTGTTTCAATCATTATCACCTCTTCTCAGTATTTTTTCTTTTAAGAACTCAACTCTTGACTCTTCACTCAATTTATTTGGAATCCCCTTTTATTTCATTCACTTCTCTTTTTTATTTTCATTTTTTCAAGCTATTTCAATCGCAATGATGATATATACACATTTTTTTAATAAGGAGGGGTTCCTTCTTTTTGCATAACTTTCATATTTGAGTCTTATTTCTTCTTCCTTTGCCCTTCCATCTGCTTTCATTCATCCTTCCTTTCCACACCCCAACTTAGACTTTTGACATAAGTTAGCTATTCAACTATCACAATGCCTCAAAAAAGGAGTTTTGGTGGGAAGGTACAGATAATTTGGCTCAAGAGGCTTCTTTTGGTTTGCAACAATTAAGTTAGGCTCAAGTGGTGCCAACATGGATTCACACCCTCACAAGGTAGTCATAGAGAGATCTCTCCAAGGCAGCCTGAAGGATGACCTCATTGGTCACATGCAACTTGTTTAGTGTCTTAGCAGTCCCGTGTTCTTCAGCTCACAGCTCCTCCTTATTTATCTCCTCCTCCTACACTTTTTTACCTTTTATTCTTGCCATACCTACAAAGTATACATTCAAACAATGAATTTGTGAAGGTTAGTTGAATTTGAACGTGAATTGAAACACATTTCAAAAACACTCCTGAGGCTCGCCAAATAGGATCAGCAAGCTTTCATGAGCTCGCCGAATTTGACAATAGAAAATTACTCAGGATCAAGGACGATGTCCTCTCCCACTCGGTGATTTGCTAAGTGTGGTGCAAAAAACTAAGACAACCCCACCAAATCGGTCAATACCCAAGGCCATGCATATGCCAAAGAAGGTAAGATGGGCTTACTCGATGATTTTTCTAACTTCTTTGGTGAGCTAAGACAAGGTCGCCGAAGAGGAAATTTTAGTCCAGCGCCTAATTTTCACAGATAAACCAACACACACAATAAATACTAGTTTACCCCAACATTACAATCCACCTAGATGCTTTTCTACGCATGGGTACTCAAATTTCCCCCATTTATCATTAAGCACTGCACTAATTGACAATTTTCCTTTAAGAAAGTAGTCACTTTGCCTATCATTGTGAAAAATCGTGCAATTGTGTAACACCCTATATCCGAAACAGACCAAGAATGCAGATTTTGAGAAGTTGCAGGTGCAACTTATGGTCACCATCCACGGACCGTAGGTCAGACCACGGCCCGTGCTGGTGGTCCGTGGTTCGCCACTGCAACCCCTCCCCAGCCAGCTCAGAAAAAAATTGGCTAAGTCATGACCCACGGACAGACCCACGGTCCGTAGATCAGACCACGGTCTATGGTCTGTGTCCGTGGATGAAGACCTCCTTTACCCAGCCTCTGACACGAACTACGGTTGACCAGCACGGACCGTCGTTCGATCCACGGTCCGTAGGTCTGACCGTAGATCGAAGGTTAGCAGCCAGTTAGCTGAAAATTCTGATGGGTCAACTTCAGATGGTTATAACTTTTAGCACAAAATGAATTATGTGTCCCATGAACTATGGTTAGATAAATAATTGAATTATCTTTCCAACTCCACTAAGTTTACTAAATTCTATCCTCCGAGTAAAAAGTTATGATCATTTTAGTGAAGGCCTGTCGAACAGGCTTGACTTAAGGACGCAATCTACGGACCGTAGATTGACCTACGGCCCGTAGGTCCAATCCGTAGATCACTCTGACAGCAGTTAATTCAGGGGTCTTTTGGTCTTTTCCTATTTCGTTTAACCCCTAAGATACGTCGTTTAGACCCTAAATCATGAGATTTTAATTAGTTTAACCCTAGAAACATAACTAGAACCTACCTAAGTCAAAATCATTAATCAAAACTTAGAAAATTAGAAGCAAGAGAGGAGAAAAAGGTCAAGAACCCTAGTTCAAGAACGCAGCAAGTTTCCTTCAGTTCCAGCCCCGAAATCAAAAGATTTCTCCGTGGAATTAGTCACCAGGTATGTGGGATTTCACTAGTGGGTTCCTTTCGCCCATTAGGTCCCTAGAATTCAGTCAGATCTTGATTCCATGATTATGAACAGACCTAGGGTTTCTAGAATTTGAACAGATCATCATGAATTAGTAATTTAAATGTTCCAAATCAGATTATCATGTTATTGCTCAGTTTATCGCATGAATTTCAGAACCCTAGCTATGTATTTCTTTAGTTCTTGAATTACACATGCTAGGTCAGATATTTCAGTATTCAGTTTTACATGCCTCAGTTTATGAATGCATCATTATCAGATTAATTGTTGCATTCTCAGTTTGCATGTTCAGTTCGAGCTATCCAGTATTTACAGAAATTCAGTCATAACCAGTTAACTACTTAATTCATTGGGAGTAGCATAATACCGAGTTGGACTAGGGTTTCAGCGTACCCATATAGTCCCAGAACTACGAGCCACGTAGGTGTAAGTCCCTTCTGTGGGCAACATCAGTTTAGTGATCACGCCAGCATGCCTCTATACCTCTGGCAGGGTATATTGGGTCCTCTCGATGGGGCGTATACATCGGACTCCACATTTAGCTCATGTGGTTTTATGTCGGTTATTAGTAGCTCCCACAGTTCAGTCAAACTCTATTGCATTGACCATATTTCAATACAGTCAGTATTCAGTCTCAGCATGTTATAAATTGGTCATTGAAATCAGTTAGCTCAGTATTCAGTATTTTCAGTATCTATATCATGTTCAAATTATTTCATTGCTTTGTTAATTTATATGTTATTTTAGCTTTACTCTATCATGCATGCTCAGTACCTTTCAAGTACTGACGCATACGTGCGCTACATCTTCTCGTGATGTAGGTTCAGGTTCTCAGCATCCAGATCACGCTTAGATCGATTCCCGATCTTCGGTTCAGCAGAATCAGTTGTTGAGTCCTCATTCTTCGGGGACAATAGTCATGAGTTTCTATTCAGTATTTTAGTCCTGTAGTTTCAGTTTTGCTAGACTTAGCTGGGGCCTGTCCCAGCATTTCTAGTCAGTTTAGAGGCTTATTTCAGACATAGCTAGATTCAACTTAGTGTTTTGAGTTTGATATTTCTTTTGTATTAAACTCTCAGATTTGATATATTCAGTTATAGTATATGGGTATTCCCCATCTTTTCAGATTTATTTATGAATTAGCTTCCGTATCAGTTTATTTTCTTTAGTGCACATGATCATGCCATCAAGGTTAGCTTGGGATCACTTGTGGTCCTAGGTCCCGTGTCCGCGTCTCGGGGGTAGCTTGGGGAGTGACAAACTTGGTATCAGAGCATTAGGTTTAAGTGTCCTAGGATGTCTGAAAAGCCGCACTAGGTAGAGTCCTTTTCATGGGTGTGTAGTGCACACCACATCTAATGAGAGGGAGGCTACAAAGTGTCTTAGGAAAAATCTTCATTTTCTTGTTACTCTTATCATGCGTAAGGTATGATCTAATTCCATTCTAACTAGACATTCTACGTTTCAGTGATCATGCCTCCTCGTAGAGCTTATGTCAGGAATGCGAATGCCAGGAACGCAAACGCAGCTCCTCCAGT
The DNA here is from genome assembly GCF_900185275.1 of Solanum verrucosum. Lineage (NCBI taxonomy): Eukaryota > Viridiplantae > Streptophyta > Magnoliopsida > Solanales > Solanaceae > Solanum > Solanum verrucosum. The sequence goes on along the minus strand of NW_026020352.1, from coordinate 1,346,725 downwards.
TCCAGATCAAGAAGTGTCGAATGCTGAATTCAGGAATGCCATTCAGATGTTGGCTCAGAGTGTCGCTAACCAGAACAATCAGCAGGTTCAAGCTCCTGTGAATGCAAATGGTGGATCAGCAGCAGCAAGGGTCCGTGACTTTGTTAGGATGAATCCTCCAGAGTTCTTAGGATCGCAGACTGGTGAAGATCCCCAGAATTTCTTGGATGAGATCAAGAAGATCTTTGAGGTGATGCAGGTCACTTGGAATGATCGGGTTGAGTTAGCATCTTACCAACTTAAGGATGTAGCTCATATCTGGTATACTCAGTGGAAGGAGAACAGGGGTACAGATGTTGCTCCTATTACTTGGGAATGTTTCAGCGAAACCTTTCTAGACAGGTTTTTCCCCATAGAGTTGAGAGAAGCAAGGGCCCAGGAATTTATGAACTTAAGGCAGGGTAACATGACTGTCCAAGAGTATGGGCTCAAGTTTAACCAACTCTCCAGGTATGCTCCTCACATGGTTGCTGATTCCAGGGCTCAGATGAATAAGTTTCTGTATGGAGTGTTAGACTTAGTGAAAACAGAGTGCAGGAATGCGATGTTGTTGGGAGACATGAACATCTCTAGGCTCATGACTCATGCTCAGCAGGTTGAGGGTGATAAGCTTAGGGAACAGACTAAGGAGACTAAGAAAGCAAGAACAGGTAACTACGAGTATTCCCACCAGAAATCGGGTGGTGGAAACCGCTCGCATTTTCAGCAGAAGTCTTCGACTCCAGCCCCTTCATCAGCTAGTGTTCCATCCCCCAGGTTCCGTAATGATCAGAAAGGTAGGGCGTCAGGCTCTAAGTCTCAAGGTAGTGTTTCAGGCACCAAACCTACCCAACTTGCCCGAAATGTAGTAGGAACCATCCAGGCGAGTGCCTTGCAAGTAAGGAAGGATGCTTTGGGTGTGGCCAGTCTGGTCATATATTGAAGGATTGTCCTTCAAGTCAAGGTCAAGGAGGAAATAATGGTAGAGATCAGTCTACAACTTCAGCAGCACCAGCAGGTCGCCCGACTCAGCAGGGTAACTCTTCTGGTACTGGTGGTGGACAGCGCCAAAACAGGCTCTATGCTCTTCAGGCTCGTCAAGATCAGGAAGATTCTCCTGATGTAGTCACTGGTACATTACGAGTCTTTGATCTTGATGTTTATGCATTGTTAGATCCAGGGGCTACTTTGTCTTTTGTAACTCCTTACATAGTAGTCCAATTCAGTGTTAGTCCAGAAACTCTTTCAGAACCCTTCTCAGTCTCTACTCCAGTCGGTGACCCAGTTATAGCTAGACGGGTATACATAAATTGTCCTGTCACAGTCTCTCAGAAAGTCACCTCAGCAGATCTTGTAGAGTTACAAATGGTAAACTTCGATGTCATTCTAGGTATGGATTGGTTACATTCATGTTATGCCTCAGTTGATTGTAGAACTAGGATTGTTCGTTTTCAGTTTCCAGACGAACCAATCCTAGAATGGAAGGGTAGTAGCTTAGTGCCTATGGGTCGATTCATTTCTTACCTTAAGGCCAGAAAGATAATCTCTAAGGGTTATCTGTATCATCTAATTCGGGTTAAGGATTCTAGTTCTGAATCCCCAACTCTTGAGTCAGTTCCTGTAGTCAGTGAGTTTCCAGAAGTGTTCCCAGAAGATCTTCCTGGAGTTCCTCCCAAAAGGGAAATAGACTTTGGAATTGATCTCCTTCCAGATACCCAGCCTATCTCTATCCCTCCTTACAGAATGGCTCCAGCTGAGCTTAAGGAATTGAAAGAACAGTTGAAAGACCTTCTAGATAAGGGCTTCATCAGACCCAGTAATTCTCCATGGGGTGCACCAGTGTTGTTCGTGAAGAAGAAAGATGGTTCTCTCAGAATGTGTATTGACTATAGGCAGTTGAACAAAGTCACAATCAAGAATAAGTATCCTATCCCCAGGATTGATGACTTGCTTGACCAACTTCAGGGTTCTAGTCATTTCTCAAAGATAGACCTCAGATCAGGTTATCATCAGCTTAGAGTTAGAGATAGTGACAATCCGAAGACAGCCTTCAGAACTCGGTATGGTCATTATGAATTTGTAGTTATGTCATTTGGACTAACCAATGCTCCTGCAGCTTTCATGGATTTGATGAACAGAGTGTTCAAGCAGTACTTGGAGTTGTTTGTTATCGTCTTTATTAATGATATCCTCATTTACTCTAGGAATGAGGAAGAACATGCGAGTCATTTGAGAGTTGTTCTGCAAACGCTCAAAGATAGCCAGCTATTTGCAAAATTTAGTAAGTGCGAGTTTTGGTTACAATCAGTTGCCTTCCTTGGGCATGTTGTGTCTAGTAAAGGAATTCAAGTAGATTCCTGGAAGATAGAAGCAGTGAAACAATGGCCCAGACCTACCTCTGCTACAGATATCAGAAGTTTCTTGGGTTTAGCAGGTTATTACAGACGGTTTGTGGAAGGATTTTCATCCATAGCCTCTCCATTGACTAAGTTAACTCAGAAAAAGGTGAAGTTCCAATAGTCAGATGATTGTGAGAAAAGCTTTGCAGAACTGAAAACTAAGTTGACTACAGCTCCTGTCTTGACTCTACCAGAGGGTTCAGATGGTTATGTGATCTATTGTGATGCATCCAGAGTCGGCCTAGGTTGTGTGTTGATGCAGCAAGGTAAGGTTATAGCTTATGCTTCTAGACAACTTAAGGTGCATGAGAAGAATTATCCGACTCATGACCTCGAGCTTGCAGCAGTGGTATTTGCACATAAGATTTGGAGACACTACTTGTATGGTGTTTATGTAGATTTGTTCACAGACCATAAGAGCCTTCAGTATGTGTTCACCCAGAAAGAGTTGAATCTTCGTCAGAGAAGATGGCTTGAGTTTCTCAAAGATTATGATATGAGTGTGCATTACCATCCTGGTAAGACAAATGTATTAGCAGATGCCCTTATCAGACTATCTATGTGTAGTGTAGCACATGTTGAGGAAGACTGAAAAGAGCTAGCAAAGGATGTTCACTGACTTGCTCGCCTAGGAGTTCGTCTTATAGCATATCAGATAGTAGTGTAACGGTTTAGAATGTGGCAGAATCTTCTTTGGTAGTAGAGGTTAAGGAAAAGCAAGACAGTGATCCAATTTTGCTTAAACTTAAGGGTGCAGTCCACAATCAGAGAGTGGAGGTTTTCTCCCAAGGGGGAGATGGTGTACTTCGCTATCAAGGTAGATTGTGTGTTCCTGATGTGGGTGAATTGAGACAACATATTCTCGCAGAAGCCCACAATTCCAGATATTCTATTCATCCAGGCGCCACTAAGATGTACCGTGATCTGCGGGAAGTCTATTAGTGGACTGGTATGAAAAGAGATATAGCAGACTTTGTGGCTAAGTGCCCCAATTGCCAACAAGTAAAGGTAGAACATCAGAAATCAGGAGGTATGACTCAAGAGATTGACATTCCTACTTGGAAGTGGGAAGTGATCAACATGGACTTCATCACAGGTTTACCTCGTACTCGCAGACAACATGACTCCATTTGGGTGATTGTTGATAGGGTTACTAAGTCTACTCGCTTTTTGGCGGTCAAGACTACAGATTCGGCGGAGGATTACGCCAAGCTTTACATTAATGAGATTGTGAGGTTACATGGAGTTCCTTTGTCTATCATCTCAGATAGAGGTCCTCAGTTTACATCTCATTTCTGGAAGTCATTTCAGAAAGGTCTTGGTACTCAGGTTAATCTTAGCACAGCATTTCATCCGCAGACGGATGGTCAGGCAGAGCGTACCATTCAGACCTTAGAGGACATGTTGAGAGCTTGTGTGATCGACTTCAGGGGTAGTTGGGATGATCACCTTCCTCTGATTGAGTTTGCCTACAACAATAGTTACCAGTCCAGCATTCAGATGGCCCCTTATGAGGCATTATATGGGCGTAGATGTAGATCTCCAGTTGGTTGGTTTGAAGTAGGTGAAGCATCCATGATAGGACCAGATTCGGTCCTTGATGCTATGGAGAAAGTGCAACTCATTAGAGATAGACTTAAGACTGCTTAGAGTCGCCAGAAGTCTTATGCAGATGTGAGAAGAAGGGAACTAGAGTTCCAAGTTGATGATTGGGTTTTCCTGAAAGTGTCACCTATGAAGGGGGTGATGAGATTTGGCAAGAAAGGTAAGCTCAGTCCCAGATATGTAGGCCCTTATCGAATCTTGAAAAGGATTGGTAAAGTGGCTTATGAGTTAGAGTTGCCAGCGGACTTAGCAGCACTGCATCCAGTCTTTCACATTTCTCTTCTGAAGAAGTGTGTGGGTGATCCAGCATCCATAGTGCCATTAGAGAGTGTGGCCGTGAAAGATAGCCTTTCTTATGAGGATGTACCAGTTGAAATTCTCGATCGTCAGGTTAGAAGGTTGAGAAATAAAGAAGTCGTTTTAGTCAAGGTTTTGTGGAGGAGTCAGTTAGTAGAGGGACCTACTTGGGAAGCAGAAGCAGCCATGAAGTCCAAGTATCCTCATCTCTTTCCTTCCGATTCCATTCCAGCTTGAGGTAATAGTTCCTCTTCAGTTTTTCAGTCATTCATGCGTAAATTCAGTCTTAGAATCAGGTTCCTTCAGTTTGTACTAGCATTTTCAGCGTATTTGCATGTCCTTGGAACTCAGATCAGTCAGAAATTCAGTTCTCAGTGTTTAGTGGTAGGGATTGCAGCCCTCTCTCTCCATTTCAGCTAATTTAGTCTTCATTCGAGGACGAATGGTCCCAAGGGGGAGATAATGTAACACCCCGTATCCGAAATAGACCAAGAATGCAGATTTTGAGAAGTTGCAGGTGCAACTTATGGTCACCATCCATGGACCGTAGGTCAGAGCACGGCCCGTGCTGGTGGTCCGTGGATGGCCATTGCATCCCCTCCCCAGCCAGCTCAGAAAAAAATTGGCTAAGTCTCAACCCACGGTCCGTAGATCAGACCACGGTCTATGGTCTGTGTCCGTGGATGAAGACCTCCTTTACCCAGCCTCTGACACGAACTACGGTTGACCAGCACGGACCGTCGTTCGATCCACGGTCCATAGGTCTGACCGTAGATTGAAGGTTAGCAGCCAGTTAGCTGAAAATTCTGATGGGTCAACTTCAGATGGTTATAACTTTTAGCACAAAATGAATTATGTGTCCCATGACCTATGGTTAGATAGATAATTGAAATATCTTTCCAACACCACCGAATTTGCTAAATTCCGACCTCCGAGTACAAAGTGATGATCGTTTTAGTGAAGGCCTGCCGAAAAAGCTTGACTTACGGACGCAATCTACGGACCGTAGATTGACCTACGGCCCGTAGGTCCAATCCGTAGATCACTCCGACAGCAGTTAATTCAGGGGTCTTTTGGTCTTTTCCTATTTCGTTTAACCCCTAAGATACGTCGTTTAGACCCTAAATCATGAGATTTTAATTAGTTTAACCCTAGAAACATAACTAGAACCTACCTAAGTCAAAATCATTAATCAAAACTTAGAAAATTAGAAGCAAGAGAGGAGAAAAAGGTCAAGAACCCTAGTTCAATAACGCAACAAGTTTCCTTCAGTTCCAGCCCCGAAATCAAAAGATTTCTCCGTGGAATTCGTCACCAGGTATGTGGGATTTCACTAGTGGGTTCCTTTTGCCCATTAGGTCCCTAGAATTCAGTCAGATTCTTGATTCCATGATTATGAACAGACCTAGGGTTTCTAGAATTTGAACAGATCATCATGAATTAGTTATTTAAATGTTCCAAATCAGATTATCATGTTATTGCTCAGTTTATCGCATGAATTTCAGAACCCTAGCTATGTATTTCTTTAGTTCTTGAATTACACATGCTAGGTCAGATATTTCAGTATTCAGTTTTACATGCCTCAGTTTATGAATGCATCATTATCAGATTAATTGTTGCATTCTCAGTTTGCATGTTCAGTTCGAGCTATCCAGTATTTACAGAAATTCAGTCATAACCAGTTAACTACTTAATTCATTGGGAGTAGCATAATACCGAGTTGGACTAGGTTTTCAGCGTAACCATATAGTCCCAAAACTACGAGCCACGTAGGTGTAAGTCCCCTCTGTGGGAAACGTCAGTTTAGTGATCACGCCAGCATGCCTCTATACCTCTGGCAGGGTATATTGGGTCCTCTCGATGGGGCGTATACATCGGACTCCACATTTAGCTCATGTGGTTTTATGTCGGTTATTAGTAGCTCCCACAGTTCAGTCAGACTTTATTGCATTGACCATATTTCAATACAGTCAGTATTCAGTCTCAGCATGTTATAAATTGGTCATTGAAATCAGTTAGCTCAGTATTCAGTATTTTCAGTATCTATATCATGTTCAGATTATTTCATTGCTTTATTGCTTTGTTCAGTTATATGTTATTTCAGCTTTACTCTATCCTGCATGCTCAGTACCTTACAAGTACTGACGCATACGTGTTCTACATCTTCTCGTGATGTAGGTTCAGGTTCTCAGCATCCAGATCACGCTTAGATCGATTCCTGATCTTCAGTTCAGCAGAATCAGTTGGTGGGTCCTCATTCTTCGGGGACAATAGTCATGAGTTTCTTTTCAGTATTTTAGTCCTTTAGTTTCAGTTTTGCTAGACTTAGCTGGGGCCTGTCCCAGCATTTCTAGTCAGTTTAGAGGCTTATTTCAGACATAGCTAGATTCAGCTTAGTGTTTTAAGTTTGATATTTCTTTTGTATTAAACTCTCAGATTTGATATATTCAGTTATAGTATATGGGTATTCCCCATCTTTTCAGATTTATTTATGAATTAGCTTCCACATCAGTTTATTTTCTTTAGTATGCTCATGATCATGCCAGGAGGGTTAGCTTGGGATCACTTGTGGTCCTAGGTCCCGTGTCCGCGTCTCGGGGGTAGCTCGGGGCGTGACAAATTGGGTCAACACTAAGGTACTCAAACTTCACTAAAAATAAATTAGGCACAGACCCATCAAAATTATCAATTCAATTCAATAATTTAACCAACACAATTACGACTTAGTTTTTACACGCATTCACAATTAAAATCACATGGGCATATTTAAATTTCAACAATATGATATTACCCATCAAAATCAGGAACTTAATCTCAGTCAAAGGGCTCAAGCCCACACCCTATATGCCTTCTAAACAAAAAACAAACAACAAGAAGTCGAAACATAAACCTTAAAGCCAAAAAATAATCAAGAAACTGAGCGATCAGGATTTAGCTGACACGACTCCAAGCAAATGCTATCTTAGAGCCTTCAAGACACTCACACGAGGCTCACAAACACTCAAAATTCTTGAAGCAAGTGAAAGGAATCATAAAGGCTCTCAAATTTCAAAGGTTTTGATTTTTTTGAATTTGAAAAGACCCTTGGCCTTTTTATATCAGGCCCATTTGGCAATCACGACAAACATCATCAAACGTGTTCGAAGAATCACTAATTAGAGATTAAGCTCGCTGAACAAGTCTGAATGACTACCAAACCTAAAGGGTGATTCGGTGGACCAGATGGAGTCTGATTAGTGCACTCCGATGAATAGCCCTTAGGAGTTCTGATCGTCGATCTTGATAGTACATTTTTTCAAAAATTCCATCTCAAAAGGAGGACAAGAATTAGTCTGCATAATGCTTTCGATGGATCATCATTTGGGTGTTTAATCACCTATGCTTCCATTTTCAATCTTCCAACCCCCTCTCAACTTGCGCTCACAACGCACATTATTTGAAAGCATTGAAAATGAAACTAAAAACTTGGGTTGCCTCTCAAGAAGTTCCTTATTTAAAATCATGACATGACATATTGCTCAAACTCAACAATCATTCTTAGGGATCGGGATGGCGTCATTAGGCAAAGTTCACTTCTGCCTTGGATTTAGATGAGTGGAAATTTGACCCAGTTGGGTCTCCAGCTGCTTGATAGAAACTGAGTGAGAAGTTACCATCTGAGATAAAGTAGAGAAGTCATTTTTTAAATCCTTCAACACCTTATCGGACCCTTCAACCTTGTTGTAGATCCTGACAAACATGTCTTCCTTCGGCTTCTTTCTATACCAGTTGGTTCTTTTATGCGTGGACGATCATGGGGAGGTATGTACCTATCTTTGTCCATCTCCCTATCTCTCCAATTTCCACCCTTCCAGTCTCCTCAACCACCATATCTCTCCTTGTTCCAACCTTGGTTTCCATCTTGTTGTTGATATTTGTGTTGAGAACCCCCCACTTGATTTCCCAAGTATTGAACTTCCTCATTGTATAATGCCTCAAATTTAGCATCATTCGGGCACTGCCCACTGTTGGTTCCAACCGCATTGAACGATTTTGTTCCACCTTCCATGACATGTTTAGACAAGAAATTGATTTGGGTCATCATTTTAGCCATTTTCTCATCTCTGTCATGGTCCTTCTCAACCTTTTCTTTTATTTGACCCACGTGTAGACTAGGCATTTGGTCCTCTCTAGTATGCCATGCTCGATTAACCTTAGTCATATCATCTAGCAATAGGTCAGGTACCTCATATGGTTGTCTCGTCAATCTATCAAAGACTAATTGGTCAGCCACACCTATAGTGACTAAATCAAGGTTACAATAAAAGTATTGCAACATCAAATTATTCGGAACGTCGTACGTTGGACATTGCAAGAGCAACTTTTTGAACATCAGCCATGTCTCATGCAAAGGATCACCTCCATTACACCTTGAAAGTTTAGATTTAGAGATAAAGTTTTACCATCTTCAAGGGTGGAAATAATATTTCCAAGAATGCCTCAGTTAGCTCATCCCACGAAGTAATAGAATCATTTGGCAGCTCCACAAACAATTTTGTAGCCTATCCTGTTATAGAGAACGAGAATAACCTCAACTTTAAAGATTCTTGGGAGATATTCTTGAACATAAAGGGTCCACATACCTCCTTGAAATCTGTAAGGTGCTTATGGGGATTCTCATGAGCTAAACCCCCAAAATTTCCTTTTATTTGGAGCAATTGTATCATAGTTCTGGTGATGTTAAACACCGTCCTCCCGGTTGTAGGAGGTATTCACATTGCTCCCGTGGTTTGTATGACATTAATGGGCATGTCATTGAGATCACCCATACTGTCATTTTGAACATAGTACCTGTCATTGTCATTTCCATGGTCACTCATGTTGTCAACCAGCAAATCTGCCAATAACAACACCAAATAACAAATCTACTACAAGTAAACCAAATTAAAATTTAATTTCTCAATTAGAATTATCAACCACCACTCCCCGACAGCGGAGCCATTTTTTATAACGCTCAAATAACCCTTCAAAACCAATAAAAAGAGTGAGAGATAATAGTTAGTAAAAAAAAAACTCAATGAAGAGTCGGGGATTCAATCCCACTGGGAATTGAATACCATAGAGAATTCTTTTTCAAGAAATTTGAACTTTCAATTAGCTCATTTTTAATAGTAACAACAATTGCCTAGTGCGATTTACATCCCCCTGTGTGGTTTGCAGGCTATTACACAGTGGAGGGTTTACCGAGTACGCACAAAGTGCTCACCCAAAGGACAGGGGCTATGACAGAGGTTGTAGCGGCTGCGGGTTATCCTGGGGTTCCAAAAAAAAACAATTGGGTGGATGGTACCACCAACTTAATACAAAGCTTTTGGTTATCAATTATAACAATTAAACTAAAATTGAAATAAAATCAAGAGTTAACAAGTAATCTAGGGGTGTGGGGATTGGAATCGATGTCACATAGAGGTGATTGTGCGTCTTTATAGTGATGAACATACATAAATAGGCTTAGTCATCTTTATTGACGCTAATCATTTTTCGATCTCAAATCATATAATGCATAGAATCTCCTTTTGGTCTCATCTATATGTAATTTCTAAACAACATAATACTAATACTCTCTTTTTCAAGAATAGGGAAAATAGATATGATCCATAACTTCTCTTTTAAGCAAGCCATAAACATCAAACCTAAATTGCTAGTATCAAACTGACTACCCACTCCAATTAATCTCTTTCGAGCATCAACCGGAGATCTAAAGTAAGAATTAAGATTGTAACTTTAACCCATAAGTTGACCCCATGGTAATTAGACAAAATTCATGCATGAACAACAACAAAATGGAGCATGGCACGATACCCACTACATTAAATAACCACTCAACCTCATTTGAGCACCCCTAGATCTAGGGGTTTTAGCCACCCATCACAAAAAGTAAAGAAATAAACCTTCCATGAAAGCAACCATGGGTAACTTGAAATCAAGCAATTAAGAGTAAACTCACTTTGGATTTAACTTTGATTTATCAAATTCAAGCTTCAAATTGTAAAACCCCAATAGCTAGAAAAGTGCTCATCAAAGGTAAAGTACATTCAACTCAAAACTTAATAACTATGAACCCTTCTTCCTATTTTCTCACACTGTTCAACTCTCTAAAAATTATATACTTTGGGCTAATTATACTTTCCCAAAATTTGGCCCAAAATCCACTTTGTAACCGACTCGGCGACGTTAGTCGGGCTTGCCAAACCTAATCGGCGACACACCATTTGCTCCTCATCTCGCCTTGTGATGCTCTAGGCTTTATGTGTTTGAACCTCACTTGGAGTACTCGATCAATTTAGCCTTTCGCATTCTTCAAATAACCAAATACTACATTGGTTCGTCGTTCGAGCATTAAATTGTTGCCTTGCACACTATCGCTTTGGGTGATATGCATTAGGACCGTCGTTTACAATAGAGACATCGCCATTTTACTGGACTTCGCCAACCTTCTTTGATAGACACAAGTGTTATGCACTGTGAATTTAGGCGAGATCCTGCTCAGTTGGCAATCCGACCTTCATGTTAAGCAATCAACAATGATCACTTTGCACTTTTTTGTATTTTTTGGCCATTCTTACAAACATCAGTCCTTGTCTTGTCCAAATGCCTTTGTAGCTACAAAACATCAATATTCGATTAGAAAGGGACAAAGTTAGGCATTGAGAAGACCAATTATTGAGCTAAATGGACATTAAATAAGTGTAAATCTACAACTCATCACACGCCTAGAATCTGAGACATCTAACCAAATCATCTGATTATCTAACAATTGAATGTGTAGAGATAAAGGTTGCACCACAATAGATAACAATGCTAGACTACCCATACTAACTGCATTCCAACTCAAGGCATTCACTACCACATTTGCCGTGCCGCGATAGTAGAAAATAGAGAGGTCATAGTCCTTCAAAATCTCAATCAAGTGACGATGCCTCGAATTAATGTCCTTCTGGCTCATAATACACTAAAGATTCTTCTGATCAATTGTCACGACCCAAGGGTACCCCCAAGATGTAACAAGGCATATAGAACCCTGAAGGACTCCATACAAGCCACTTATTCCCCGTAACATAAGAAATAGAACAATAAGAGTAAAACATATTTCAAGTCTTGAAAAAATATCATAAAAGAAAGAGGAATTCTAGACACTTTGTCTCATCGTAGACATCTATTACAATAGTGAATGAAATAGGGCCTAGTCCATACAACATGTTCAAAAGGGAAAGTACATAAAGGAAACTAAACATATGAAAACTCTATCCTCGAACTATGAGGACTCACCAAGCTCGGGAAAACAATAGAAGCCAAGCTCTAGCGACAAGAATGAGACCTCGAGAACTGGACCCTATCCTTGGAAAAAATGTAGGCAAAGTAGGCGTTAGTACAAAAATGCACTAAGTATGGTAGCTATGCATAAAAAAACTTAAATCATGCAAAAAAGGACATTTTATTTGAAAGCATGTCATTCACCAAGTTTAAACATCATCATAGAGATAGTTTGAAAGCATAAGTCATATAATCATTTTTAATGCAAATTAACAACACCTTTAAGTCTTTCGACATTACAAGATACTTCTTCAAGCATGTATTAGTCCATCGTTTCTCTTATTATCTTTGAACACTACGAGATGCTTCTTCAAGCATGTCTTAGTTCATCATTTCTTTATATGGGAACAAGCATTAACCGACACGAGACCATGTTAGAACCAACAAGTAATTTGGTGACTCCTTCACCGAAAAGGAGTGGTCTACTTGCCTAAGGTATAACTGGTAACTCTTAGCTTAGGTGGATCCACTATCTAATAACCTACGGGGCCACGTAGTTATGGGATAAGGAGATTGCTACTAGAAACCCAAACTCACTAGGTGAAGGCTTCAATCTCATGAGACATACTTGGGAAACCCGGACTGTACTACGTGAGAGTTCTTATTTGGAAGCCCAAACTCAACTTCGTGTGTGCCTCCATCTCATTTCAATATCCACTCAGTGCTAAGCATAAATCCCACAGTTAGTTATTAAGTCTTAGCTCATCTCTCATGGAAGGATGTCCTTGACAATCAGTCCAAGTTAGCTCATTAGATAATGTGTGAGCACTCATTACCATCCATGATCACTTTTACTCTTAGATTCATTTTGCTGAGAAAAGTCTTTCAACCTTAGAATCCTTACTATTTTGATAAAACCTTTCACATTAATGTTCATATGAGTTCATGAGGATAACCCTTCAATCGGCCCACAACAACAACATAGTCATTAGCTCCTCACTCTCAAAGTTTTCTTAAAGCATTTACATAAACTTCATAAACATGCATAACCTCATACTTTACCTCCTTGAGGCTCAAAACTTACTTTCAATCAACACATATAAAATTTAAGCATTAGACATGGATATCATTATAATTCATGTGATTTTATCACCTCATGCATTAATTCATAAAATTCCTCTTTCATCAACAAAGACCCACATCATATCATCAACTTTGAGAAATATGGGGATCACATGGGTTCTTGGGGAATACATCATAATAACTATAGGAAATCATCAATTCTTGCTTATAATAAACATAATTCAACCATTAGAATCAAGTTTTAAAGGAGCCCATGATTTTTGAATCAAACCCTAACAATAGGGGATTTTTATCTTTGGAAATTGAACGTTTTTAGAGGGCTCCATGGGTGAAAGCTACCCATGAATGAAAACCACCATACCTTAACTCCAATTTCTAGCCTTCAGTGGAGGAACTTTACCTTTAGCTTGAATACCTAGATGAATCCTTCTTCTTCAAGTTTTCTAGAGAGAGAATATTTGGGAGGAGATTTGAGTGCTTTTGGGGAAAATTGGAAGAATGAACTAAATAGGGTGAATTTGGGGTTAAAAGGGATTATACAAGGGTTATAAATGAAGGCAAAATAACACCACTTTAGTTTAATTAAAATCGGAAAAGACCCATATGTCCCTAAAATAACTGCTCAGTCACGAACCACGGACCACCATCGACGGACCGTGGATGGACCTACGGTACATTCGGCACATTTGTCACTAACTTCAGAGATTTTCGACCATCGATGGAACCCTGAACCACCGGGCATGGACCTAGCTACAATCCGTAGGTCCCTTCCGTGGTCTTTTCTTGGACCCTTTCCAAGTGACCCACCGACGGACGCAGTCGACGGGTCGTGGTCTAACACATGATCCGTTCTAGTGATTCGTTGTTTGGTCATCAGACACAATGATTTTTTGGGTCCCTGAACTTTGGCTAAGTGTCAGCCCACAGACGATACCTACGGTCCGTGGTTTAACCCACGGGCCGTGGTTGGCCTTCGTAGCTGCCACCTGCAACTTCTCAATATCTGATTTATTTCACTTTTTTGGATACGGGGTGTTACAATATCTTCCGCTTGGGACCATTCGTCCTCGAATGATATCTTAAACTAGTTCTATAAAGACGGGGAAGAAACTAACAACCCAACCTAATCAATGCAATGCATATAACCGAGGAGAAACTATCAACTCCAAGTTAAAACGGCCTCAAAACATCACAAGAGGGGTCAACTAGCTCTATCAGCCCATTATGCATGCAATGCACATTAATAAGGAGAAAACATCAACTCCAAACTCAACATACTCAAATGCAACACAAGGAAGTAGGAACTACATTTAACAGCCCATCATGCATGAATTTCAACATTTCTCATGTTCTAGGAGGAATTACCTTCTCCAAGCTATAAGCATGCTCAACAAAATCTCATGGAGCCAATATGCAAGTTACTCTCAAAAAGCATATCATCAATTCATCTCATGAATTCATTAGGCAACTCATACTCAATGCACAACAACATGAGGAAAAAATAGCCATAGAAGCCATTTCTTTCAAACATAAGCTTAATAATGAGCATGCATAATCATAAGGAAATCATGGAAACACATAAAACACACATGACTCATAAACATAAAATAATCAAGAGGAACTCATTACCTCAAGCTAGGGAGGATTTGAAGGAAAGAGATGAGGATATCGGGACATCATATCGGCTTCGGCCTCCCAAGTAGCATTCTCAACTAATGCATTCCTCCATAGCACCTTCACGGAGGCAAATTTCTTGTTTCTTAACTTCTTAACTTACCGGTCCAAATTCTCAACCAGAACTTCCTCATAAAAGTGGCTTTCATCAACTCCCAACCCTTCTAAGGGAATTATGGACGTCGAATTTCCAACACACTTCTTAAGCATAGAGACATGGAAAACCGAATGCACCGATGTCAACTCATTTGGAAAATCTAACTCATAGGCAACCTTGCTAATACGCCTCAAGATTAGATATGGGCCTACATACCGAGGACTAAGCTTCCCTTTCTTACCAAACCTCATCACACCCTTGATAGGTGAGATTTTCCCGTAAACCCAATCATGAACCTCAAATTCAAGATCCCTTCTTCTAACATCAACATAAGACTTTTGTCAACTTTGAGTCGTTTTCAACCTCTCTCTAATAAGCCGAACTTTCTCAATAGCTTCATAAACTAGCTCGGGACCTATCAAAGCAACTTCACCCACCTCAAACCAACCTATAGGAGATCTACACCTCCTACCATAAAGAGCCTCTAATGGAGTCATACCTATACTCGTGCGATATCTATTATTATAGGCAAATTCCATTAATGGAAAATAGTCATCCCAATTACCCTTAAAATCAATCACACAAACTCTTCGCATATTTTCCAATGTTTTTGGATAGTACGCTCCGTTTTCCCATTAGTATGGGGATGAAAAGTCGTGCTAAGCTTAACCTTTGTACCAAGACCCTTTTCAAATGACTTCCAAAATTGAGAAGTGAATTGAGTACCATGATCGGAAATGATGGACAACAGCACACCATGCAATTTTACTATATCTCTCAAGTACATCTTAATTTGATCTACTATTGCCCATATAGAGTCATGCTATCGCCAAGTACGAGGTAAACCAACTATAAAGTTCATATTCAAGTCTTCCCACTTCCAAGTAGGAATAGCAATGCCTTGGGACAAACCTCCTGGCCTTTGGTGCTCAACCTTCCCTTGTTGACAATTAGGACACTTGGCAACAATTCCCGAAATATCTTTCTTCATCCTATTCCACCAATAGACTTCCCGTAAATCACGATACATCTTGGTGGCTCCCGGGTGAATAGAATATAGAGAACTATGGCTTCCTTTAAAATTTATTCCCTCAAGTCATCAACATCCGGAACACATAACCGACCTTGATACCTAAGTTCCCCATGTCCACCTTGGGAGAAGGCCTGATTGGACTTCTCAAGTACTGTTTCTTTCTACTCAACTAAAATAGATTCAAGACCTTGCTTAGACTTCACATCCATCCGAAAGGATAATTCAGAACCATTATGGACCATGACACCACCCTTGGTGGAATCAACTAGTTGAAAACCTAATCGAGCAAACCTATGGACATCACGAACCAACTCTTTCTTTTCATTCTCTATATGAGCCACACTACTCATTGACAACCGACTAAGAGAATCCGCTACCACATTAGCTTTATCGGGTGATAAAGGACACTCATGTCATAATCCTTCAATAGTTATAACCACCTTCATTGGTGAAGATTCAAGTCCTTTTGACTAAGCACATATTTTAGACTCTTATGATTGGTGAAAACATCCACATGGACCCCATACAAATAATGCCTCCATATTTTTAAGGCAAATAGAACCACCGCTAATTCAAGGTCATGGGTATGATAATTCTTCTCATGGATCTTAAGTTGCCTTGAAGCATAGGCAATCACCTTACTATTTTGCATAAGCACACATCCCAACTCAACTCTAGAGGCATCACAATACACCACAAAGCCATCTATACCCTACAATAGGGTCAACACCGATGCGAAAGTAAGTCTATCTTTCAACTCTTGGAAACTTTTGTCCCAAGCTTCCGACCAGACAAACTTAGCCTTCTTTTGAGTCAAAGTCATCAAAAGAGAAGCAATTAAAGAAAATCCCTCAACAAACCATCTATAGTAACCGGCCAAACCCAAAAAGCTTATAATGTCGGAAGGAGTTAGAGGTCTAGGCCAACTCTTGACCGTATTCGTCTTCTTAGGATCTACCTCAATTCCCTTACTTGACACAATATGACCAAGGAAAGCTACGAACCTTAACCAAAATTCACACTTGCTAAACTTTGCAAAAAGTAATTGGTCCTTAAGAAGTTGCAACACAAGTCTCAAATGATCGATATATTCATCCTCACTTCTTGAATAGATCAAAATATCATCGATAAACACAATTACGACCATGTCTAGGTATTGCCTAAACACTCTATTCATCATAAACGTCGCTGGAACATTAGTTAAACCAAAGACATCACTAGGAATTCATAATGGCCATACCGAGTTTGGAAAGCCGTATTTGGAATATCAACTCTGCTTACCCTCAATTAGTGATAACCCGAACGAAGATCAATCTTAGAGAAATAGCTAGCCCCTTGAAATTGGTCAAACAAGTCATCAATTCTTGGAAGAGGAAACTTGTTCTTAATGGTCACTTTATTCAATTGACGATAATCAATGCACATTCGAAGAGACCCATATTTCTTTCAAAGAAAAAACACAAGAGCACCCCATGAAGAGATACTTGGTCGGATAAAACTCTTATCTAACAATTCCTTTAGTTGTTCTTTCAACTATTTTAACTCTGCCGGAGCCATTTTATAAGGAGAAATAGAGATAGGTTGCGTATTCGGGAGGAGGTCAATACCAAAATATATTTCCCACTCGGGAGGAATATCGAGCAAATCATCAGGGAAAACTTTTGGGAAATCATTAATCACTGAAACCGATGCAAGAGAAGGAGTTTCAGAATCTACATCCCTCACCCTAACAACATGGCAAATGCAACCTTTCGAGATCATCTTTCTAGCTTTAAGGTAAGACACAAATTGACCTCTAGGCATAGAATCCCCCCCCCCCTTTCCACTCTAGGATAGGCTCATTTGGGAATTAAAATCTAACCCTAAATCTAACCACCCGAGTTCTACAATCAATAGAGGCATAACATGCATACACCCAATCCATACCAAGAATCACATCAAAGTCTAACATGTCAAGCTCTTCATAGTCAACAAGAGTAACTCTATGGGATAAGGAAATGGGACATCTCTTATATACACTCTTAGCCACCACAAAATCACCAACAGGGGTAGAGACATAAAAAGTTTCTAATGACACTTTCGAAGGAACATTAAACCTCATCACCACATAGGGTGTCAAAAAAGATAAAGTAGCACGGGGATCCAACAAGGCATACACATCAATAAGAAATACTTTTAACATATCGGTTACTACATCTGGAGAACTCTCTTGGTCAGCTCAGTTTTGGAGAGCATAGAAGTGGTTTTGCTTTGGAGCATTGGAATTGGAACAACTATGAGGAGCTTTCTTGCCTTCTCTCCCTCTTGCCTTAAGTACCGAACAATCTCTCATCTTGTGACCACTCTTGCCAAAACCATAGCAACCATCCGTGCCAGCCAGGCACTTACTGTTATGTTACTTTCCACATTTAGAGCAATTTGGCGTAGCTAAAGAAGAACCACCTTCATTCCCTTCTTAAGGTTTAGGGTTAGACACCCTGTACTTCTTATATCTAGGAGGAGAATTGGAGAAACCTTGACTGGAGAACCTTTGTCGAAATCTAGGTTGACCTTGTCCATCGAACCTTGAGTTGGAGAAGTTCCCATCACCAGTTCTAGCCTTTTTCACCTCCCTATTCTTTTCTTTGAGCTTTGATTCCTCAATTTGTTTAGCGTACACCATAAGCCTTGAGATATCCATGTCATGAAGGAGCATTGTCGTACGACACTCTTTTTCAACCATGTTGTATACACCCGAGATAAACCTACTCATCTTAGCCCTTGAGTGCACCACCATAGTTGGAGCATATTTAGAGAGCTAGGTGAGCTTTAGAGCGTACTCCTTAACACTCATACTTCTTTGACAAAGGTTAATGAACTCTTGCACCTATGTTTCCCTCATCTCAAGGGGAAAAAACCTATCAAGAAATGTTGATTTAAACAATTCCCATTCTATGGGACCCACTCTTACGGGTCTCTCTCCCTTCCACTGATCATACCACACTTGAGCCACATCTTCTAGTTGGTAGGTGGCTAACTCTTCTGGGGACACCCCCATAATAGCAAGTAACTTATAGACCTCGTCGATAAACCTTTGAGGATCCTCCTCCACTTTTCTGGGGACACCCCCATAATAGCAAGTAACTTATAGACCTCGTCGATAAACCTTTGAGGATCCTCCTCCACTTTGGAGCCATGAAATTTTGGAGGGTTCATTGTTGGAAAATCCCTCACCCTTGAAGCGGACATACCCACGATTGGATTCACAGGGGCTACCACTTCTCTATTGGCTTATGTTGTCATAGGTTGTGCCAACATTTGGAAATTCGAGCTGAACTCCGTATATGTTACATTCTCCACGAAAGGATATATCGAAGCTTGGGGAGCTTGAGGAGGAGCTCTTTGATTCACATTGTCACCCTCCATCCTTCTAGCATTAGCCTTTCGTATATTCATATCATGTAGACACGAGATACGGCTTAGGAGAGAGATCTTTTTAGAGTTAAACTCTAAGGCACGGCTTAAGAGTAATGAAGAAGTGAATTTCCTAAATATCTTGTAGCCTCTCATTCATAAATATGGCGCGCTTCACACTTATGAACAAGACTCTACTAGACGTGACTTATGAGACACCATCCTAGAACCATTCTAAACCTTGTGCTTTGATTACCAAGTTTGTCACGACCCAGGGGTACCCCCTAGATGTAACAAGGTGTATAGAACCCTGAAGGACTCAATACAAGCCACTTAGTCCTTATAACATAAGAAAAAGAACAATAAGAGTAAAACATATTTCAAGTGTTAAAAAGTTTTCAATAAAACAAAGCGAAACTCTAGACACTTCATCTCATCATAGCCATATATTACAATAGTGAATGAAATAGTGCCTAGCCCATACAACATGTTCAAAAGGAAAAGTACATGAAGGAAACCAAACAAATGAAAACTCCATCCTCGAACCATGAGGACATACCAAGCTTGGGAAAACAATAGAAGCCAAGCTCTAGACACAAGAATGATCACCTCGAGAACCGGAACCTACAGTTGGGGAAAATGTAGGCAAAGTAGGCGTTAGTACAAAAATGCACTAAGTATGATATCTATACATAAAAACACTTAAATCGTGCAAAAAGGGACAATTTATTTGAAATCATGCCATTTACCAAGTTTAAAAATCATCATAGAGATAGTTGGAAAGCATAAGTCATATCATCATTTTCAATGAAAATTAACATCATCTTTAAGTCTTTGGACACTATGAGATACTTCTTCAAGCATGTCTTAGTCCATCATTTAACTTATTATCTTTGAACACTACTAGATGTTTCTTCAAGCATGTCTTAGTTCATCATTTCTTTATGTGGGAACAAGCATTAACCGACAAGACACCATGTGAGAACCAACATGGAATTCGGTGACTCCCTCACCAAAAAGAGGTGGTCTACTTACCTAAGGTAGAACCGGTAAATCTTAGCTTAGATTGATCCACTAGCTAATAACCTACGGGGGCAAGTAGTTATGGGATACGGAGATTGCTACTAGAAACCCAGACTCACTAGGTGAAGGCTTCCATGTCAATAGACATACTTGGGAAACCCGGACTTTACTACGTGAGAGTTCCCATTTGGAAGACCGAACTCAACTTCGTGTGAGCCTCCATCTCATTTCAATATCCACTCAGGGCAAAGAATAAATTCCACAATTAGTTATTATATCTTAGCTCATGTCTCTTGGAAGGATGTACTTGACAATCAATCCAATTTAGTTCATTAGATCATGTGTGAGCAGTCATCACCATCCATGATCACTTTTACTCTTAGATTCATTTAGGTGAGAAAAGCCTTTCAACCTTACAATCCTTACTATTCTGAGAAAACCTCTCACATTAATGTTCATATGAGTTCATGAGGATAACCCTTCAATCATCCCACAACAATAACATAATCATTAGCTCTTCACTCTCAAAGTGTTCTTAAAGCATTTACATAAACTTCATAAACATGCATAATTTCATATTTTACCTCCTTGAGGTTCAAAACTTACTTTCAATCAACACATATAGTATTTAAGCATTAGACATGGATATCATTATAATTCATGTGATTCTATCACCTCATGCATTAATTCATAAAATTCCTCTTTCATCAACAAAGACCAACATCATATCATAAACTTTGAGAAATATGGGGATCACATGTGTTCTTGGGTAATACATCATAAAAAATATATGTAATCATCAATTCATACTTATAATAACATAATTCAACCATTAGATTCAATTTTGAAAGAACCCATGACTTTTGAATAAAACCCTAACAATGGGGGATTTTTATCTTTTCAAATTGAAGGTTTTGAGAGGGTTCCATGGGTGAAAGCTACCCATGGATGAAAACCACCATACCTTAACTCCAATTGCTAGCCTTCAATTGAGGAACTTGACCTTTAGCTTGAAATCCTAGATGAATCATTCTTCTTCTTCTTCAAGTTTTCTAGAGAGAGAATATTTGGGAAGAGATTTGAGTTCTTTTGGGGAAAAGTTGAAGAATGAACTAAAATGGGGTGAATTTGGGGCAAAAAGGGCTTATTTAGGGGTTCTAAATGAAGGATAAACGACAACACTTTAATTTAATTGAAACCGGAAAAGACCTATGCCCCTAAAATAATTACTTAGTCACGAACCACGGACAACCATCGAAGGACTGTGAATGGACCTACGGTCGGTCCTGCACATCCATCACTAACTTTAGATATTTTCAACCATCGACAGAACCCTGGACCATGGGATGTAGACCAACCTACAGTCCGTAGGTCCCTTCCATGGTCCATGCGTGGACCCTTTCTAAGTGACCCACCGACGGACGCAGTCGACGGGCCATGGTTTAACCCACGATCCGTCTTGGTGAATGGTGTTTGGTCATCAAAGACCATGATTTTTAGGGTCCCGGAACTTTGGCTAAGTGTCAACCCACGGACCACACCTACGGTCAGTGGTTCAACCTACGAGCCGTGGTTAGTCTCCGTGGGTCGCACCTACAACTTCTCACTATCTGGTTTATTTCCCTTTTTTCGGATACGGGATGCTACATCAATGTAGATCTCACAACAAACTTCATACAGGTAGTGCCTCCAGATCTTAAGTTTAACAACTACCGCCGCCAAACTCCAAGTCATGGGTGGGGTTGTTGCACTCAGGTAGCCTAAGTTGCCTCGATGAGTAAGTAATAACCCATCTCCGCTACATCAAAACACAAACCAAACTGACGTTGGATGTGTATCAATACACTGTGAAGCCCTCAAACTCAACAAGAAGAGTCAATATAAGAGCGATACTCAAAAACTCCTTGAGCTTCCGAAAGCTCAACTCACACTCCTCAGACAACTCAAAAGGAACATCAAGGCGAGTCAATCGATTTAGAGGTGCTCCAATGGTGGAAAAGCCTTCCACAAACCATATGTAGCAGCATGCCAATTTGATGAAGCTCTGAACCTTAGTAACTGAGGTAGGCCTAGCTCAATCACGAATAGCCTCAATCTTTGCCAAATCTTCCATGATGTCATTCTTGGACACCATGTTCCCCAAGAATGCTACAAACTCTATCCAAAACTCACACTTCGAGAACTTGGGATAAAGTCACTAATCTCTCAATGTTTGGAGCATAATCCTCAAAGGTTGCTCATAATCAATCTTGCTCCGCAAGTATACTACAATGTCTTCTATGAACACAATGATGAACAAATTAAGATACGGCATGAACACCTGTGTCATCTAGTCTATGAAGGCAACAATAGAAATTAGTCAGCCCAAAAGACATCACTCGAAACTAACAGTAGCAATATCAAATCTGAAATGCGGTCTTAAATATGTCTACTGCCCTAATCCTCAACTGATGGTAACAGACCTCATATCAATCTTCAAAAATATTGCGGCTCTGGTGATCCCCAATATACACGCAAGTTTAAGTGGTCGCGCAAGTAATATAGATTCTTAAAGAAATGAGTTATCAGTCCCAAGGAACTTATGATCAACTTATACTCACTTAATTCTACAACTAAAAGTAAAAAGTAACATTTTCAAGAGTTGATGATTTATTGTTTATCTACTAATAATTACACACTAATTGAAAGTAATTAATTGTGAACGACTTTGATATAATGTTTCAAGCAAGTTAAAAACAATTTCAGGGCTGCAGCATATAAAGAATATCATGTATCATATTACTGGCTTAGAACTAATTCTGATTATCAAGCTACTATTTTATAGGGTTGATGATATGATCCGGGTTATATGCCTTTCGTCGCCTACCCCAATTAGCTATCTAACTACATCATTGAGCTGGGATAAATATACTAACTAGCGAGCATTTATATTTCATCCTAATTCGTAACCAAGCAAGGTGTTCGTCTGGGCGTCACTCCTAAACACTAATCAGCTCAATTTTATGGGTGCACCGAGCTCTCTATATTCTCTGGTCTATCTAACCTTTCCTCACCCGATTTTAAGGTTAAACAATATATCTTATGGTGTGCAAGCATAAAATACTAAAACAGGAATATAGAGGTAACTTCTAATGACAACCAAGAGTTAATTTAACAAGCCTTAAATAATTAACAATCAATTCGTTGTTACTGCCCCAGAACTAGGAAGGTTAGCGACTTATGCTATTAGAAAACAAGAAAATACAATAGTTCATGCAATTTCTGGAAAATAGAAGAGTTAAAGAATCAAAACCTATTACAAACTTGAACTCTTGCTCTTGCACACTAAATCAAACTTTTTCTCCCATGTTATGGAACCCTAAGGGTCTATTTATAATAGTAGGATAACTTGGAGTCAAAACCAACTACACTTAGGAATCCTATTTTAAGTCTTTTAACTTGAAATACCCAGAACTTTCGTGGGGTTTCGCTCCTACAGGTTGCCTCTGAAGTCTCCTCCTTGGCGTGGCGTGCCTGAGAAGGGACTCTGAAGTGTGGGCCTTGCCGCTTCGCGCCTCTCAGCACACCATAACATCATCTTTGAAGTACCACCAGCGGCACGCCAGGCCAACAGTGCGCCAGCCACTGGTGGTTTTTGCCTTGGCCATTTTCTTGCACATCTTTGCTTCTTCATTCTTCGTTCCAACCCCACTTCCTTTGGGAGCTCCTGAAACAACTAATAATGTGTGTTAGTGCACAATCATCACAAGTATAACAGATATCAAGCTAATAGACTCAAGATTATTCCTCAATTCAAACACTTTATGGGCAATTATTGACAACCAAGGCATTTAAATATGCCTAAGAGCACCCCCCCACACTTTGACTTTTGTTTGTCCTCAAACAATCTCTAGTCTATCACTCTTTTTTGCAACCCTCGGACTTATCAACCCACCTTAAAATCAACCAAAACATTTTTAATCATGATCTTGTAGTTAACAATGGATGCAAAAATTCACAACCTTTACACCAAGTTACCACACATGCTTAAAGAATGAATCTTTTATTATTTTTCCTGGGCTAATGCAGGCTCATACAAACACATCAATTAGATAATCTTACACATGCCATGAAGGCCCTCACTTGTTCTTGTTTAGTAAAGCCTTTCACTCAAGCAATTTGCAATATCAACAAGGCCTAGTTTTCAAACAATCAACTCACCCTCACAAAAGAATTTCTTACTTTTCTCAACACACCATAAGCTTGCCAATAGTGAATTATTACTTTCGCATATGTTTCTCAAGGAATCAAGAGGACTTTCATTTGGTTGTAATGTCGGCTTAAAGTAAGGGAGGGAATATTTAAAAATCATCTTAGTGACTACACCTCCCTAATGCACATGTCATTATTTTGCCAACAATCTCCTTTATAGCTTTTCTTTCCT
This sequence comes from Solanum verrucosum, assembly GCF_900185275.1. NCBI lineage: Eukaryota > Viridiplantae > Streptophyta > Magnoliopsida > Solanales > Solanaceae > Solanum > Solanum verrucosum. The sequence continues at coordinate 1,322,387 of NW_026020352.1, read as the reverse complement.
CCTAGTACACACTTCATGACTATTTAATCCTTTTGTTGCTCCATATTTGCCCTTTATTTCTTTTTCATCATTTTTTTATGTGTTTGCACTAGCCATCCACACTCTAGATTTAACATCCGAGTATGGTACACATTATCCTCGATAGGATCAGGGCCAATGTGTCATTCATAGTTCTAAATTAGCCACCCTCAACTTTAGTCGATGTGCACATTGTCACTAAGGACCAGGGCCAAAATAGAACTTTCTTTTCCACACAATATAGCATTTCACCCTTAGCTATAACAACCAACAATATTTAACCCTTATTCTTTAACATAGTGCATTAAAGATTTTCATAGGATCAAAAGACTTGGTATCAACTAACGGGTTTCGGCTTATCATTTGGTTTATAAATAAATGAGGCTAAAGGCTCAATAGGGCTTCACTAGCGATAATTTCAATGGTAGGCATATACGTAGATTTAAGAATTGGGTATTTCAAAGAAACGCCTCAATCAGTTTCCCCAAGTCATACAAGATACTAATTCAACACACACGGCAAGTTCTAGATATCAAGTTAAGAATGAACCAATCAATTCTCACAACACATGACATAATGACACATATAAGGATATATCAACTAACATGCTCATACAATTTAAATTACGGTATCACTACATAATTAAGCCCATTTTCATATTATTTGAGTCAAAACTCAAGAACACATGCTGAATACAAGGTCAACAATCTATTGCATTTTTTCAAATATGACTACCCATGACGTTTGGCTAAATTATTCGGACATAGCTTCAAAAGACCAAGGTTGGTTTCTCAATCCTACTCTTTTATGTGACTAATTTTCCCTTAAGACGGTCGTCATCCATCCATCATTGGGAACTGTCACTCCTAAGACGACTCAAGACTCAATAAAGCAATAAACTAATCCTAGTCGATTCAAAGGGACAATTCTCAGTAAAAGTACCGAAAACAAACATTGTGGACCCCAAAATAAAAAATTTAAAAATTTAACGCAGAACTAACACTAGACTCGATAAAGCAGTAAACTGCTATACACAAAAGAGACATATTACCCCACACTTCAAAAATAAGCATTGTCCTCAGTGCACAATTAAAGCAAAGTATAGAGTTAGGAATACTCCCTTGGGCCTCTAGGTCTCGTCATCACTGCCATCGAACACCATCAAGGCATTCACCTCCTCATCCACACCATAATCCTCCTCACCATCCATAGCCTCATCAGCAGTAACCTCATCTTCATCTAAAGACTCCATAAAAGCGGGACCATACCTACACAGAAAGGATGCACTCTCGATCAACGGATAACGATCCGCCATGGTCTCCATTTCGTCATCAGTAACCGGCCGTCCTTCTATTCGCAGCTGCAGCTCTGCCATACCGAACATACTTGCCATGACGATGTCATCACGGGCTTGCCTTTCTTGAGAAGACAAGACAGGTCCATAGCATGTGTCTAGTGCCTTTGTTCAGGTTACATCAACAAATTTACCCGTCAGATCTGGGTGATAGCAACGGTCATGTCCACTATTTCCTCTTCAATACCCTCAGCCCTCAGAAAATGGGTGATCAACCCCCCGTAACAGAATCTCCGTGGATGGCACCTACAACTTCTCACTATTTGGTTTATTTCCCTTTTTTCGGATACGGAGTGCTACATCAATGTAGATCTCACAACAAACTTCATACATGTAGTGCCTCCAGAACTTAAGTTAAAAAACTACCGCCGCCAACTCCAACTCATAGGTGGGGTTGTTGCGCTCAGGTAGCTTAAGTTGCCTCGATGAGTAAGTAATAACCCATCTCCGCTATATCAAAACACAACACAAACTGAAGTTAGATGTGTATCAATACACCGTGAAGCCCTCGACCTAAATTAGAAGATCCAATATAAGAGCGATACTCAAAAACTCCTTGAGCTTCCGAAAGCTCAATTCACACTCCTCAGACAACTCAAAAGGAACATCAAGGCGAGTCAATCGAGTTAGAGGTGCTCCAATGGTGGAAAAGCCTTCCACAAACCATATGTAGTAGCCTGCCAATTTGATGAAGCTCTGAACCTTAGTAACTGAGGTGGGCCTAGCTCAATCACGAATAGCCTCAATCTTTGCCAAATCTTTCATGATGCTATTCTGGGACACCATGTAACACCCCTAAATACTAACCAAGAGTCGCATGTCGATTTACCGTTGCTTAATTACTAGAATATGTTTTAGTCTCATTTTGGGAACTTGAAGTGTTGTGAAAATTGCCAACTTGCTTAGCATAAATTCTTATCGTAATTTAAGGATTTGTGATGGGGTGTTTAGGTAATATCCTAATTAAAATTTTGTTTAACTTTAAAAGGAAGGTAAGGGATATACATATAGATATATATGTATGCTTTTTGGGCAGCCAACATTTTGTTGGGCAGCCCCTTTGGGTGACTTTTGTTTAGGTGATAAGTATCACCTTTGGAAGATATATTTTTTCCAACCCCTATAATTAATTTCGTTTTTCCTCAAGTCTAAAAACATTAGAACCTTAGCTTAACAGATTGTTCTTCAAAATCACAAGAGAAAACTTGGCCCTTTTGGTTGGAATTCAAGAACACACACTTCTTGTTGGTAAGTGTCGAAATCTGTTGCTGAACTGGGCAGTGTTTAGTATTATATGCATAACTCTCGTTCTAGAGCTTAGTTTACAGTGAGTAAATATGATTTGGGAAGCTAATTGATAGACCTACAACTCTTATGTTTATGTCAAACTCTGATTCAGCTGTTATAGACTCGAAATATGGGACGCAACATAGGACAAGTTCTGTCCAGATTTTAGAATTTCAAATTCTGTATGAACAGCTGTTAGTGTTTTGACTATATCTTGTTGTACAAAATACCTTTTGCGGTTATTCTTGTTTGTTTGCAACCCTAAGAGATGTATCTACATATTTCATGAAGGGTATAAAGTCTAGTTTTGCTGTTTTCCGTTTCAAATCTAAGTTGCGACATGAGGTACTAGGTTGGCCAGAATCACTGTTTTGGAGCATTGTTGTGTTTGTGCAGGCTAATTTTACTTGTGATGATAATCCCGTTTTACATCAATATTATTGAGCTGCTAGGGATTAAATAAGTTGTTTAATTGTATTTTAAAGGTTGTATATACTCGTGAACAAGTTGAGGACCTTGATACGTTGGTTGGACTGTTTCTTTGCTAAGGCACCGAGGTTTGTGTATAAACTTGTACTTGCACTCTTTTAACCTCTAGTATATTTGAAATTGGATCTTGGTACCTTGGCTACCTCTTGTCACTTTGCATTGTGTGGGTTGGTATCCTTTGAGAAGTTAAAGATGCTTGTGTACCTCGCCCACTTGTACGGATTGTTTGATCACTTGGCACTCTTGTTGGGACCTCGTCCTTCTTGTGGCTGTGACTTTGTCACTCTTGGCATGCCTCTTGATTCGGATCATTTGCCATCTTGACTCTGGATTTTTAGTTCGTCTTAAGTATGGATGTTGTCCATTTTAAGTACGAATTAGAAAACCATTTTTAATATGGTTCTTGGTTCTCTTGATTATTGGGCTTTGAACCTTCTTGATATAGGGCGTCGACCCTTCTTGATACTTGGTTGTGCTTGGTGTGAAGACATGATGTACATATTGGGCGAACCTTGTTGTTGAATCTCTTGGAAAATGATGCTATGAACGTTCTTGACATTTGGATCTTTAAATATCGAACTTGATACTCTTTATATATTGTTTACTTGATTTATTAATTATGTTCAATTATGTTGCTTATGACTTGAGAAGGTTTATTTTGTGAATCGGATGGCTCCAAAACTATAGTTTTGCACCACTAAGCTATATGCTTAGCGATAGTTGTTTCTATCGTAGGGAATGAGCGAGTAGATGCGTGAAGTTGGCCATTGGAGAGGGAGATTTTGAGAGCCTTAAGGAAGATCACATTTGCATTTAGGCATCTATATTTTGTATAAACCTTGGGACTTGTACATGATCTTTTTGTTGTATATTTACTGATCGTGTCACCATGGGTTGTAAATTAAGTATGGCTATGTGTTTTGTTCTTTTGGGGCGTGAAAGCCCAAGTCTTGTAATATATTAAATTTACCACTAATTTTGAATGATGGTATGAAGCATGAATCACCTAGTTGAGTACTCGAAAGTTAGATATATATATATATATTTTAATGTGAGGACAATATATATATATGCATAAAAATCTCATAATTTATTGGCTGGTTTTGAATATTTGTGTGAAGCATGAACGGGCTGATTTCGGTACTTCGAAATGGGTAATATTCATATTATTTCATCCTTAAGTGTGAAGATAATATATGCATGAAAAAGCTCATCGGTTATTTGCTTAAATTATTTTTGGGAGGGTTTTTCCGTCATAAGTTGAAACTCCGTGCCATATCAATTTTGACATCACATAAATGTTTAAATGTACAAGATGCACATCCTTATCTAATTTTTCCCTTTATGAACCTAATCCCTCTATTAAACTACAATCAGTATGGCCATAGTAAATCTCTTTTAATTGTCGCAAGTATTTAAGTAGTTTTCTTGCTTAGGTGGTAGTATCCTTTCGAAAGGGTCGTTACAATTATTGGTATCAAAGCATAGGTTTGTGGTTCTAGGACTTTTGTTGTTACTTACTTGCATACTTGTTCACATTCGAAAAAGGTTCTATTTGTATTATTTGTTCACTTGCATGGTTTATAATATTTTCATCGCATGTAGAGTGTACATGCATCATGTACATGTCCCTAACGCAATGTGATCTTCCTTTTGAAGGATTAAATTATGGCCTCTTCTTCGGACCGACCTATGGAAGCTAATCGTGAAGGGTCAGGTAACTCTATGCCCCAACCTCATGCACTAGAGGAGGTTGGAGAACCTTTCTCGAATCAATATGTTCCCCACACTAGTGGGTCTGAAGTGGGAAACCATCAGGGTGTAAGAGCGGGTTCACATCCTCAGATGAGCCGTGGTACTCAAGCTAGGAATCCTTCTTTTCAACAAATGGCTGAATTCTTCCACCACATGTCTGAAGCGATGCATGATCCCAATGTGATTAACTTTGAGAAAATGAGGAAAATGGGTGGAGTGGAATTTGAAGGCACCGTTGATCCCACTGATGCTGAACAATGGCTGGAGCGCATGGAGAGGGTGTTTGAGCAGTTAGAATGTTCTGATGTTGCCAAATTTAAGTATGCTATTTCACTATTACAGAAAGATGCTTATGATTGGTGGGTAAGTGTTCCAAATGCCAAGGTAAAACCTCTAGTTCTTACTTGGGATGATTTTCTTAGGGAATTTCGTATGAAATATGTCCCACCTGCTTATTGCGATGCAAAGAGAAAGGAGTTCTTAAATTTAAGGCAACGAGGTATGTCTATTGCTGAGTACCAACAGAAGTTTCTAAGGCTCTCTCGTTATGCTGGAGGTATTATTAAAGAGGAAAAAGACAAGTGCAGGAAATTTGAAGACGGTTTAAATGATTCCATTAGGAAGAATGTGGCAATCCTGCAACATGAGAACTTTTGTAAGTTAGTGTCTGCTGCTTTTACTTGGGAGCGACTTGATAAGGAAGAAGCTAGTAGAAATGAAAGCAAATTTCGGAAGCCTAGAACCGATTTTGGGGGGCCATCAAAAAGGGGAAGGTTTGATAACTTTAAGTCTAGTAGTGATAGCAGGCCACCGCAACAAACGCACAACAGATCAGATTTTTCTACAGCTAGCACGCCAAATTATGGCCAAGGTAAGTCTCGTGTTCCCACTTGTCCGCAATGTGGAAAGAATCACTATGGTACTTGCAGGAGAGCTTCTGGTGCATGTTTCAATTGTGGGAGCTTTGATCATAAAGTGAAGGATTGTCCTAATCCTAATAATGCTCCTTCCTTGAGAACTGAAGACTCAGTTCATAAGCCTTCTATTAATCCTCCTCAAACTAGTAGAGGTTCAAGACCTAAAAACACCCAAGCAGCAGGTACAAGTGGAGCTAATCAAGCTAGTAGACAAAGGGCTACTGCACGTGCTTATGCTATGAGGTAGAGGGATGATCAAGATGGACAAGACGTGGTTGTCGGTAAATTTCACTTATTTGGCTTATGTGTGTTTACATTGATTGATCCGGGTTCTACACATTCATATATTTGTTCATCACTTGTTCTTCCTGAAAATGTGAAATCTGTGAAACTTAATTATGATGTGCTGGTTGAAAGTCCTTTGGGTTATCAAGTTGTGTGTAATCGAATTTATCGTGATTGTCCCTTCGTGATTCAAAGCCTGGTCTTCCCTGCTGATTTGATTGAAATGCCCTTCAAGGATTTTGATGTTATTATCGGGATGGATTGGCTTCATAAATATCATGCAGTGGTAGATTGTAGATCAAAGCATGTGACCTTTAAAGATCCGACATTTTCACATATCATTGTACAAGGTGAAAGATCATTGACAGCTAGTATTATTTCTGCGGCCTTGGCAAGAAAATTGATGCGTCAAGGTTGTGGGGCATACCTTGCTCACATAGTTGATACACGGTTGGAGAGTCCTTGTATCAGGGACATACATGTCGTATGTGATTTTCCAGAAGTCTTTACAGAAAACCTTCCTGGATTGCCCCCGGAAAGAGAGGTTGAATTCCCAATCGAGCTTATTCCTGGATCTACCCCTATTTCTATCACTCCTTATAGAATGGCTCCGGCAGAATTAAGAGAATTGAAAGCTCAATTGCAAGAACTTCTTGAGAAAGATTTTATTCGACCTAGTGTTTCTCCTTGGGGAGCCCCTGTTTTGTTCGTCACGAAGAAAGATGGCACTCTTAGGCTTTGTATTGACTATCGACAATTGAACAGAATAACAATCAAGAATAGATATCCATTACCGAGGATCGATGATTTGTTTGATCAACTAAAGGGTGCTAAAGTGTTCTAAAAGATTGATTTAAGGTCTGGATATCACCAACTGCGTGTTAGAGCGGAAGATATTCCTAAAACTGCTTTTAGAACTCGATATGGGCATTATGAATTTTTGGTGATGCCATTCGGATTAACAAATGCTCCTGCGGTATTCATGGATCTAATGAATCGAGTATTCAAGCCTTATCTTGATCAGTTTGTGGTTGTTTTTATAGATGATATTTTAATATTTTCCAGAAGTAGTGAAGACCATGATAAACACCTCCGGATTATTTTGCAAATTTTGAAGGAGAAGGAACTTTATGCTAAACTTTCCAAGTGTGAATTTTGGCTTGATGAAGTGACATTTCTAGGACATGTTGTATCAGCTGAAGGCGTGAAGGTGGATCCTAGTAAGATACAAGCAGTTGTTGACTGGAGACCTCCCAAAAGTCCAACCGAGGTAAGAAGTTTCTTAGGCTTAGCAGGATACTACAGAAGATTTGTGAAAGGCTTTTCCATTATCGCCTCTCCTTTGACTAAACTCTTGCAAAAGGAAGTAAAGTTTATTTGGGATGACAAATGCCAAGAGAGCTTTGAAACTCTCAAATCCTTGTTGACTCAAGCGCCTATACTTACTCTACCAATTGAAGGGAAAGAATATGTAGTATACAGTGATGCTTCTCACAATGGTCTCGGATGCGTTTTGATGCAAGAAGGGAAGGTTATTTCTTATGCCTCTCGGAAATTAAAACCGCATGAATTGAATTATCCTACCCATGATCTTGAACTTGCTGCTGTAGTGTTTGCTTTAAAAATATGGCGGCATTATTTGTATGGAGAGAAATGTCATATATTTACTGATCACAAGAGCTTAAAGTACTTGGGTACTCAGAAGGAGCTAAACCTTCGACAACGTAGATGGCTTGAACTCATCAAGGATTATGACTGCACAATTGATTATCATCCAGGTAAAGCCAATGTGGTTGCTGATGCCTTAAGTAGAAAATCCTTCGCAAGCATTTCCTTGAGTCCTTTATCCTTGCTTCTTGAATTAAGAGCTATGAATGTTTGTTTTACACCTGAGTCTAATGGTTCAGTTATTGCTAATTTGCAAGTGAAGCCAATATTACATGAACAGGTGAAGGAAGCACAAAAGATAGATGAGAAACTTGTAAAATTGACCAGAGAAGTTCAAAATGGGGAAAAGCTTGATTTTACATTAACAGAGGATGGTGTCTTATTTTACCAGAACAGGTTATGCGTCCCTAATGATGACAACTTGAGGAAAAAAATATTGAATGAAGCACATACTTCACCATACGCAATGCATCCTGGAGGTACAAAGATGTATCTGACCATCAAAGAACATTACTGGTGGAATGGTATGAAGAGAGACATTGCGGAGTTCATTTCTAAATGTTTGGTTTGTCAACAAGTAAAGGCAGAACATCAGGTCCCAGTTGGTTTACTACAGCCCTTGTCGATGCCGGAATGGAAATGGGAGAGAATAACTATGGACTTTGTTTCTGGACTTCCTCGCACTCAGAGAAATCATGATGCAATATGGGTGATTGTGGACAGGCTAACCAAGAGTGCTCACTTCTTAGCAATCAAGATGGATTACTCGCTTGAGCGTTTAGCCGAATTGTACATTAAGGAGATTGTAAGACTACATGGGATCCCTGTGTCTATTGTATCTGACCGAGACCCAAGGTTTACATCTAGATTTTGGGGTAGCTTGCAGGAAGCTTTGGGTACTAAGTTGAGATTTAGCACTTCGTTCCATCCTCAGACAAACGGCCAGTCGGAAAGAGTGATACAAATTTTGGAGGATATGCTTCGAGCTTGTATTATGGAGTTTGAGGGTAGTTGGGACAAACACTTGGCTTTGATAGAATTTGCTTATAATAATAGCTACCAATCGAGTATTGGAATGCCTCCCTATGAAGCCCTTTACGGAAGGAAATGTCGGACCCCTCTTTGTTGGAGTGAAGTTGGTGACAGAAAGCTTGTCGGTCCTGAAATTGTGCAACAAACAGAGGACAAGGTAAAAATTATCAAGGATCGTTTAAAGATTTCTTCAGATAGACAAAAGTCGTATGCTGATCTTAAAAGGCGGGACATCGAATATCAAGTGGGAGATAAAGTATTCCTAAAGGTGTCTCCATGGAAAAAGATTATGAGATTTGGCCAAAAAGGAAAACTTAGTCCCCGATTTATTGGACCTTATGAGATACTTGAAAGGGTTGGACCAGTTGCATATAAATTAGCTTTGCCACCGGAGTTGGAGAAGATCCACAATGTTTTTCATGTTTCTATGCTCAGAAGATATCGTTCGGATCCATCGCATGTTCTCCCAGTTGAATCTATTGAGGTTAATCCTGACTTGACGTATGATGAAGAACCTATTTTAATTCAAGCTCGGGTAGTGAAGCAACTTAGAAACAAGAGAATCCCCTTAGTAAAAGTACTTTGGAGGAACCACTCTGGAAAAGAAGCTACCTGGGAGAGAGAAGAAGACATGAGGACCCAGTATCCGCACTTGTTCCGGGACTAGCGTAAGGTAAATTTCGAGACGAAATTTCTTTAAGGGGGAGAGGATTGTAACACCCCTAAATACTAACCAAGAGTCGCATGTCGATTTACCGTTGCTTAATTACTAGAATATGTTTTAGTCTCATTTTGGGAACTTGAAGTGTTGTGAAAATTGCCAACTTGCTTAGCATAAATTCTTATCGTAATTTAAGGATTTGTGATGGGGTGTTTAGGTAATATCCTAATTAAAATTTTGTTTAACTTTAAAAGGAAGGTAAGGGATATACATATAGATATATATATGTATGCTTTTTGGGCAGCCAACATTTTGTTGGGCAGCCCCTTTGGGTGACTTTTGTTTAGGTGATAAGTATCACCTTTGGAAGATATATTTTTTCCAACCCCTATAATTAATTTCGTTTTTCCTCAAGTCTAAAAACATTAGAACCTTAGCTTAACAGATTGTTCTTCAAAATCACAAGAGAAAACTTGGCCCTTTTGGTTGGAATTCAAGAACACACACTTCTTGTTGGTAAGTGTCGAAATCTGTTGCTGAACTGGGCAGTGTTTAGTATTATATGCATAACTCTCGTTCTAGATCTTAGTTTACAGTGAGTAAATATGATTTGGGAAGCTAATTGATAGACCTACAACTCTTATGTTTATGTCAAACTCTGATTCAGCTGTTATAGACTCGAAATATTGGACGCAACATAGGACAAGTTCTGTCCAGATTTTAGAATTTCAAATTCTGTATGAACAGCTGTTAGTGTTTTGACTATATCTTGTTGTACAAAATACCTTTTGCGGTGATTCTTGTTTGTTTGCAACCCTAAGAGATGTATCTACATATTTCATGAAGGGTATAAAGTCTAGTTTTGCTGTTTTCCGTTTCAAATCTAAGTTGCGACATGAGGTACTAGGCTGGCCAGAATCACTGTTTTGGAGCATTGTTGTGTTTGTGCAGGCTAATTTTACTTGTGATGATAATCCCGTTTTACATCAATATTATTGAGCTGCTAGGGATTAAATAAGTTGTTTAATTGTATTTTAAAGGTTGTATATACTCGTGAACAAGTTGAGGACCTTGATACGTTGGTTGGACTGTTTCTTTGCTAAGGCACCGAGGTTTGTGTATAAACTTGTACTTGCACTCTTTTAACCTCTAGTATATTTGAAATTGGATCTTGGTACCTTGGCTACCTCTTGTCACTTTGCATTGTGTGGGTTGGTATCCTTTGAGAAGTTAAAGATGCTTGTGTACCTCGCCCACTTGTACGGATTGTTTGATCACTTGGCACTCTTGTTGGGACCTCGTCCTTCTTGTGGCTGTGACTTTGTCACTCTTGGCATGCCTCTTGATTCGGATCATTTGCCATCTTGACTCTGGATTTTTAGTTCGTCTTAAGTATGGATGTTGTCCATTTTAAGTACGAATTAGAAAACCATTTTTAATATGGTTCTTGGTTCTCTTGATTATTGGGCTTTGAACCTTCTTGATATAGGGCGTCGACCCTTCTTGATACTTGGTTGTGCTTGGTGTGAAGACATGATGTACATATTGGGCGAACCTTGTTGTTGAATCTCTTGGAAAATGATGCTATGAACGTTCTTGACATTTGGATCTTTAAATATCGAACTTGATACTCTTTATATAATGTTTACTTGATTTATTAATTATGTTCAATTATGTTGCTTATGACTTGAGAAGGTTTATTTTGTGAATCGGATGGCTCCAAAACTATAGTTTTGCACCACTAAGCTATATGCTTAGCGATAGTTGTTTCTATCGTAGGGAATGAGCGAGTAGATGCGTGAAGTTGGCCATTGGAGAGGGAGATTTTGAGAGCCTTAAGGAAGATCACATTTGCATTTAGGCATCTATATTTTGTATAAACCTTGGGACTTGTACATGATCTTTTTGTTGTATATTTACTGATCGTGTCACCATGGGTTGTAAATTAAGTATGGCTATGTGTTTTGTTCTTTTGGGGCGTGAAAGCCCAAGTCTTGTAATATATTAAATTTACCACTAATTTTGAATGATGGTATGAAGCATGAATCACCTAGTTGAGTACTCGAAAGTTAGATATATATATATATATTTTTTAATGTGAGGACAATATATATATATGCATAAAAATCTCATAATTTATTGGCTGGTTTTGAATATTTGTGTGAAGCATGAACGGGCTGATTTCGGTACTTCGAAATGGGTAATATTCATATTATTTCATCCTTAAGTGTGAAGATAATATATGCATGAAAAAGCTCATCGGTTATTTGCTTAAATTATTTTTGGGAGGGTTTTTCCGTCATAAGTTGAAACTCCGTGCCATATCAATTTTGACATCACATAAATGTTTAAATGTACAAGATGCACATCCTTATCTAATTTTTCCCTTTATGAACCTAATCCCTCTATTAAACTACAATCAGTATGGCCATAGTAAATCTCTTTTAATTGTCGCAAGTATTTAAGTAGTTTTCTTGCTTAAGTGGTAGTATCCTTTCGAAAGGGTCGTTACACACCACGTTCCCCAAGAATGCTACAAACTCTAGACAAAACTCACACTTCGAGAACTTGGCATAAAGTCACTAATCTCTCAACGTTTGGAGCATAATCCTCAGAAGCTGCTCATAACCAATCTTGCTCCGCGAGTATACTACAATGTCATTTATGAACACAATGATGAACAAATTAAGATACGGCATGAACACATGTGTCATCTAGTCTATGAAGGCAACAATAGAATTAGTCAGCCCAAAAGACATCACCTGGAACTAATATTAGCAATATTGAATCTGAAATGCGGTCTTAAATATGTTTACTACCCTAATCCTCAATTGATGGTAACAGACCACATATCAATCTTCAAAAATATTGCGGCTATGGTGCTCCCCAATGTACACGCAAGTGTACGTGGTCGCACAAGTAATAAAGATTCTTAATGAAACAAGTTATCAGTCCTAAGGGACTTATGATCAATTTATATTCACTTAATTCTACAACTAAAAGTAAAAAGTAACCTTTTCAAGAGTTGATGATTTATTGTTTATCTACTAATAATTACGCACAAATTGAAAGTAACTAATTGTGAACGACTTTGATATAATGTTTCAAGCAAGTTAAAAACAATTCCAGGGCTGCAGCATATAAAGAATATCATGTATCATATTACTGGCTTAGAACTAATTTCGGTTGTCAAGTTACTGGTTTACAAGGTTGATGATATGATCGGGGTTATAAGCCTTTCGTCGCCTACCCCAGTTAGCTATCTAACTACATCGTTAAGCGGGGTTAAATATACTAACTAGCGAGCATTCATATTTCATCCTAATTCTTAACCAAGCAAGGTGTTCGTCTGGGCGTCACTCCTGAACACTAATCACCTCAATTTAATGGGTAAATCGAGCTGTCTATATTCTCTGGTCTATCTAACCTCTCCTCTCCCATTTTTAAATTTAAACAATATATCTTATGGTGCACAGGCATAAATACTAAAATAAGAATATAGAGGTAGCTTCTAATGACAACCAAGAGTTAATTCAACAAGCCTTAAATAATTAACAATCAATTCGTAGCTACAGCCTCAGAACTAAAGCGTTTAGCCACTCATGCTATTAGAAAATAAGAAAATACAATAGTTCATGCAATTTCTGGAAAATAGAAAAGTTAAAGAATCAAAACCTATTACAAACTTGAATTCTTTCTCTTGCACACTAAATCAAACTTTTTCTCCCATGTTATGGAACCCTAAGGATATATTTATAATAGTAGGATAACTTGGAGTCAAAACCTACTACACTTAGGAATCCTATTTTAAGTCTTTTAACTTGAAATACTCAGAACTTTCGTAGGGCTTCGCGCCTACCATCGCGCCTACAGGTTGCCTCTGAAGTCTCCTCCTTCGCAAGTCGCGCCTGAGAAGGGACTCTGAAGTGTGGCCCTTGGCGCGTCGCGCCTCTTAGCCAGCCACAACATCGTCTCTGAAGTACCACGAGTGGCACGCCAGGCCAACAGTGCGACAGCCACTAGTGGTTTTTGCCTTGGCAATTTTCTTGCACATCTTTGCTTCTACTTTCTTCGTTCCAACTCCACTTCCTTTGGGAGCTCCTAAAACAACTAATCATGTGTGTAAGTGCACAATCATCACAAGTATAACAAAAATCAAGCTAATAGACTCGATATTATTCCTCAATTCAAACACTTTATGGGCAATTATTGAAAACTTAAGCATATAAATATGCCTAAGATCACCACCCCACACTTAGACTTTTGTTTGTCCTCAAACAATCTCTAGTCTATCACTCTTTTTCACAACCCTCGGAGTTATCAACCCACCTTAAAATCAACCAAAACATTTTTAATCATGATCTTGTAGCTCACAAAGGATGCAACAATTCACAACAGTTACACCAAGTTACCACACATGCTAATAGAATGAATCTTTATTTATTTTTCTTGGGATAATGCAAGCTCACACGAACACATCAATTAGATAATCTTACACATGCCATGAATTCCCTCACTTTTTCTTGTTTAGTAAAGCCTTTCACTCAAGCAATTTGCAATTTCAACAAGGCCAATTTTTCAAACAATCAACTCACCCTCACAAAAGAATTTCTTACTTTTCTCAACACACCATAAGCTTGCCAATAGTGTCTTATTACATTCCCATATATTTCTCAACGAATCAAGAGGACTTTCATTTGGTTGTAATGTCGGCTTAAAGTAAGGGAGGGAATATTTAAAAATCATCTTAGTGACTACACCTCCGTAATGCACATGTCATTATTTTGCCAACAATCTCCTTTATAACTTTTCTTTCCTCCTAGTACACACTTCATGACTATTTACCCTTTTGTTGCTCCATATTTTCCCTTTATTTCTTTTTCATCCTTTTTTTTCTGCGTTTGCACTAGCCATCCAAACTCTAGATTTTAACATTCGAGTATGATACACATTATCCTCGATAGGATCAGCGCCAATGTTTCAAGCATACTTCTAAATTAGCCACCCTCAATTTTAGTCAAGGTGCACATTGTCACTAAGGACCAAGGCCAAAATAGAACTTTCTTTTCCACACAATGTAGCATTTCACCCTTAGCTATATCAACCAACAATTTTCAACCCTTATTCTTTAACATAGTGCATTAAGGGTTTTCATAGGATCAAAAGACTTGGTATCAACAAACGGGTTTCGCCATATCATGTGGTTTATGAATAAACAAGGCTAAAGGCTCAATGGGGATTGACTAACGATAATTTCAATGGTAGGCACACACATAGATTTAAGAATTGGGTATTTCAAAGAAATGCCTCATTCACATTCCCTAAGTCATACAAGCTACTAATTCAAAACACACAAGGAAAGTTCTAGATATCAAGTTATGAAATAACCAATCAATTCTCACCACACATGGCATAATGACACATATAAGGATATATCAACTAACATGCTCATACAAGTTGCATTATGGTATCACTACATAATTAAGCCCATTTTCATACTATTTGAGTCAAAACTTAAGAACACATGTTGAATACAAGGTCAACAATCTATTTCATTTTTCCAAATATGACTACCCATGACGTTTGGCTAACTTATTCGGACATAGCATCAGAAGACCAAGTTTGGTTTCTCAATCATACTTTTCTATGTGACTAATTTTCCCTTAAGACGGTCATCATCCATCCATCATTAGGAACTGTCACTCCTAAGACGACTAAAGACTCAATAAAGCAATAAACTAATCCTAGTTGATTCAAAGGGACAATCCTCAGTAAAAGTACCGAAAACAAAAGCTGAAGAACCCAAAATAAAAAATTTAAAAATTTAACTAAAAACTAACACTAGACTCGATAAAGAAGTACACAGCTATACACAACAAATACATATTAACCCACACTTCAAAAATAAGCACAATCATCAGTGCACAATTAAAGCAAAGTATAGAGTTAGGAATACTCCCTCGGGCCTCTAGGCCTCGTACTGCCATCGAACACCATCAAGGCATTCGCCTCCTCATCCACAGCATCATCTTCCTCATCATCCATAACCTAATCTGCAGTAACCTCATCATCATATAAAGGCTCCATAAAAGCAGGTCCATACCTACACATAAAGGTTGTACTCTCGATCAACGGATAACGATCCGCCAAGGTCTCCATTTCGTCGTTAGTAACCGTTCGTCCTTCTATCCGCAACTACAGCTCTGCCATACCAAATATACTTACCATGACTCTGTCATCACGGGCTTGCCTTTCTTGAGCTGACAAGACAATTCAATAGGACGTGTCTAGTGCATTTGTTCGGGTTACATCAACTAATTTACCTGTTAGATCTAGGTGATAAGCAACGGTCATGTCCATTGTTTCCTCTTCAATACCCTTAGCCCTCTGAAAATAGGTGATCAACTCCCCGTAATAGAATCTCCGTGGATGGCACCTGCAACTTCTCCCTATCTAGTTTATTTCCCTTTTTTGGATACGGGGTTCTACATCAAAGTAGATCTCATAAAACACTTCATATAGGTAGTGCCTCCAGATCTTAAGTTTAAAAACTACCGCCGCCAACTTCAAGTCATGGGTAGGGTTGTTGCGCTCAGGTAGCCTAAGTTGCCTCGATGAGTAAATAATAACCCATCTCCGCTACATCAAAATACAACCCAAACTGAACCGTGAAGCCCTCGACCTAAACTAGAAGAGTCAATATAAGAGCGATACTCAAAAACTCCTTGAGCTTCCGAAAGCTCAACTCACACTTCTCAGACAACTCAAAAGGAACATCAAGGCGAGTCAATCGAGTTAGAGGTGCTCCAATGGTGGAAAAGTCTTCCACAAACCATATGTAGTAGCCTGCAAATTTGATGAAGCTCTGAACCTTAGTAACTGAGGTGGGACTAGCTCAATCACGAATAGCCTAAATCTTTGCCAAATCTTCCATGATGCCATTTTTGGACACCACGTTACCCATGAATGCTAAAAACTCTAGCCTAAATTCACACTTCGAGAACTTGGCATAAAGTCACTAATCTCTCAACGTTTGGAGAATAATCCTCAGAAGCTGCTCATAACCAATCTTGCTCCTCGAGTATACTACAAGATCATCTATAAACACAATGATGAACAAATTATGATACGGCATGAACACCTGTGTCATCTAGTCTATGAAGGCAACAATAGAATTAGTCAGCCCAAAAGACATCACTCAAAACTAATAGTAGCAATATCAAATTTGAAATGCGGTCTTAAATATGTCTACTGTCGTAATCCTCAACTGATGGTAACATACCTCATATCAATCTTCAAAAATATTGTGACTCTAGTGCTCCCCAATATAAACACAAGTGTACAGGTCGCGCGAGTAATATAGATTCTTAAAAAAATGAGCTATCGGTCCCAAAGGACTTATGATCAACTTATATTCACTTAATTCTACAACTAAAAGTAAAAATTAACCTTTTCAAGAGTTGATGATTTATTGTTTATCTATTAATAATTACGCACTAATGAAAGTAACTAATTCTGAGCGACTTTGATATAATGTTTCAAGCAAGTTAAAAACAATTCCAGGGCTGCAGCATATAAAGAATATCTTGTATCATATTACTGGCTTAGAACTAATTTTGGTTATCAAGTTACTATTTGATAGGGTTGATGATATGATCGGGGTTATACTTATCTCATCGCCTACCCAAGTTAGCTATTTAACTACATCGTTGAGCGGGGATAAATATACTAAATGGCGAGTATTTATATTTCATCCTAATTCGTAACCAAGCAAGGTGTTCATTTCGGCATCACTTCTGAACACTAATCACCTCACTTTAATGGGTGAACCGATCTCTCTATATTCTCTGGTCTAGCTAACCTCTCCTCTCCCAATTTTAAAGTTAAACAATATATCTTATGGTGCACAAGCGTACAATACTAAAACAAGAATATAGAGGTAATTTCAAATGACAACCAAGAGTTAATTCAACAAGCCTTAAATAATTAACAATCAATTCATAGCTACAGCCCTAGAACTAGGGCGTTTAGCCACTCATGCTATTAGAAAACAAGAAAATACAATAATTCATGCATTTCTGGAAAATAGAAGAGATGAAGAATCAAAACCTATTACAAACTTGAATTCTTGCTATTGCACACTAAGTCAAACTTTTTCTCCCATGTTATGGAACCCTAAGGGTCTACTTATAATAGTAGGATAACTTAGAGTCAAAACATACTACACTTAGGAATCCTTTTTTAGGTCTTTTAACTTGAAATAGTCAGAACTTTTGTGGGGCTTCGTGCCTACCATCGCACCTACAGGTTGCGTCTGAAGTCTCCTAATTGGTGCGGCGCACCAGAGAAGGGACTCTCAAGTGTGACCTTTGGCGCATCGCGCCTCTCAGCACGCCATAACATAGTCTCTGAAGTACCACCAGTGGTGCGCCGCGCCAACAGTGCGCCAACCACTGATGGTTTTTGCCTTGGCCATTTTATCGCACATCTTTGCTTCTTCTTCCTTCGTTCCAACTCCACTTCCTTTGGGAGCTCCTGGAACAACTAATTATGTGTGTAAGTGCACAATCATCACAAGTATAACAAAAATCAAGCTAATAGACTCAAGATTATTCCTCAATTCAAACACTTGATGGGCAATTATTGACAACTTAGGCATATAAATATGCCTAAGATAACCACCCCACACTTAGCCTTTTGTTTGTCCTCAAACAATATCTAGTCTATTTCTCTTTTACCCAACCCTCGGACTTATCAACCCACCTTAAAATCAACCAAAACATTTTTAATTATGATCTTGTAGTTCACAAAGGATGCAACAATTAACAACATTTACACCAAGTTACCACACATGCTCAAAGAATGAATCTTTTATTATCTTTCCTGGGCTAATGCAAGCTCATACAAACACATCAATTAGATAATCTTACGCATGCCATGAATGCCCTCACTTGTTCTTGTTTAGTAAAGCCTTTGACTCAAGCAATTTGCAATATCAGCAAGGCCTATTTTTCAAATAATCCACTCACCCTCACAAAAGAATTTCTTACTTTTCTCAACACACCATAAGCTTGCCAATAGTGTATTATTACTTTCGCATATATTTCTCAAGGAATCAAGAGGACTTTCATTTGGTTGTAATGTCGGCTTAAAGTAAGGGAGGGAATATTTAAAAATCATTTTAGTGACTACACCTCCTTAATGCACATGTCACACACTTCATAACTATTTACCCCTTTTGTTGCTCCATATTTGCCCTTTATTTCTTTTTCATCATTTTTTTATGCACTTGCACTAGCCATGCAAACTCTAGATTTTAACATTCGAATATGATACACATTATCCTTGATAGGATCAACGCCAATGTTTCAAGCATATTCTAAATTAGCCACCCTCAATTTTAGTCGAGGTGCACATTGTCACTAAGGACCTGGGCCAAAATAGAACTTTCTTTTCCACACAATGTAGCATTTCACCCTTAGCTATAACAACCAACAATATTTAACCCTTATTCTTTAACATAGTGCACTAAGTATTTTCATAGAATCAAAAGATTTGGTATCAACAAACGGGTTTCGGCTTATCATGTGGTTTATAAATAAACAAGGCTAAAGGCTCAATGGGGCTTCATTAGGAATAATTTCATTGGTAGGCATACACGTAGATTTAAGAATTGGGTATTTCAAAGAAAACCCCTCAATCACATTCCCTAAGTCATTCAAGCTACTAATTCAACACACACAAGGCAAGTTCTAGATATCAAGTTAAGAAAGAACCAATCAATTCTCACCACACATGGCATAATGACACATATAATGATATATCAACTAACATGCTCATACAAGTTAAATTATGGTATCACTACACAATTAAGCCCATTTTCATATTATTTGAGTCAAAACTTAAGAACACATGTTGATGACAAGGTCAAGAATCTATTGCATTTTTTTCAAATATGACTACCCATGACGTTTGGCTAACTTATTCGGACATAGCTTCAAAAGACCATGGTTGGTTTCTCAATCATACTCTTCTATGTGACTAATTTTCCCTTAAGACGATCGCCATCCATCCATTACATGGGAACTGTCACTCCTAAGATGACTCAACACTCAATAAAGCAATAAACTAATCCTAGTCTATTCAATGGGACAATCCTTAGTAAAGGTACCGAAAACAAACGCTGAGGAACCCAAAATAAAAAATTTAAAAACTTAACCAAAAACTAACACTAGACTCGATAAAGCAGTAAACAGTTATACACAACAGAGACATATTACGCCACACTTCAAAAATAAGCACTGTCCTCAGAGCACAATTAAAGCAAACTATAGAGTTAGGAATACTCACTCGGGCCTCTAGGCCTCGTCGTCACTGCCATCGAACACCATCAAGGTATTTGCCTCCTCATCCACAGCATCATCCTCCTCATCATCCAGCGCCTCATCTTCAAAATATTGCGGCTCTAGTGCTCCCCAATATACACGCAAGTGTACGTGGTTACGCAAGTAATATAGATTCTTAAAGAATCAAGTTATCGATCCCAAGGGACTTATGATCAACTTATATTCACTTAATTCTACGACTAAAAGTAAAAAGAAACATTTTCATGAGTTGATACTTTATTGTTTATCCGCTAATAATTACGCACTAATTGAAAGTATCTAATTGTGAACGACTTTGATATAATATTTCAAGCAAGTTAAAAATAATTCCAAGGCTGCAGCATATAAAGAATATCATGTATAATATTAATGGCTTAGAACTAATTTCGGTTGTCAAGTTACTGGTTTATAGGGTTGATGATATGATCTGGGTTATACGTCTCTCGTCGCCTACCCTAGTTAGCTACCTAACTACATCGTTGAGCGGGGATAAATATACTAACTAGCGAGCATTTATATTTCATCCTAATTCGTAACCAAGCAAGGTGATCGTCTGGGCGTCAGTCCTGAACACTAATCACCTCAATTTAATGGGTGCATCGAGCTATCTATATTCTCTGGTCTATCTAACCTCTCCTCTCCCGATTTTAAGGTTAAACAATATATCTTATGGTGCGCAAGCATAAAATACTAAAACAATATTATAGAGGTAACCTCTAATGACAACCAATAGTTAATTAAACAAGCCTTAAATAATTTACTATCAATTCGTAGCTACAGCCCTAGAACTAGGGAATTTAGCCAATCATGCTATTAGAAAACAAGAAAATACAATAGTTTAAGCTATTTCAGGAAAATAGAATAGTTAAAGAATCAAAACCTATGACAAACTTGAATTCTTGCTCTTGCACACTAAATCAAACTTTTTCTCCCATGTTATGGAACCCTAAGGGTCTGTTTATAATAGTAGGATAACTTGGAGTCAAAACCTACTACACTTAGGAATCTTATTTTAAGTCTTTTGAATTGAAATAGTAAGAACTTTCGTGAGGCTTCGCGCCTACCATCGCGCCTACAGGTTGCCTCTGAAGTCTCCTCCTTGGTGCGGCGCACATGAGAAGGGACTCTGAAGTGTGGCCCTTGGCGCGTCACGCCTCTCAGCACGCCACAACATCGTCTCTGAAGTACCACCAGTGGCACACCGCGCCAACAGTGGGCCAGCCACTAGTGGTTTTTTACTTGGGCATTTTCTTGCACATCTTTGCTTCTTCTTTCTTCGTTCCAACTCCACTTCCTTTGGGAGCTCCTGAAAATTCTAATCATGTGCGTAAGTGCACAATCATCACAAGTATAACAAAAATCAAGCTAATAGACTCAAGATTATTCCTCAATTCAAACACTTTATGGGCAATTATTGACAACTTAGGCATATAAATAAGCCTAAGATAACCACCCCACACTTAGACTTTTATTTGTCCTCAAACAATCTCTAGTTTATCACTCTTTTTCACAACCCTCGGACATATCAACCCACCTTAAAATCAACCAAAACATTTTTAATCATGATCTTGTAGTTAACAAAGAATTCAACAATTCACAACATTTACACCAAGTTACCACACATGCTCAAAGAATGAATCCTTTATTATTTTTCCTGGGCTAATGCAAGTTAATACAAACATATCAATTCGATAATCTTACACGTGCCATGACTGTTCTCACTTGTTCTTGTTTAGTAAAGCCTTCACTAAAGTAATTTGCAATATCAATAAGGCCTATTTTTCAAACAATCAACTCACCCTCACAAAAGAATTTCTTACTTTTCTCAACACACCATAAGCTTGCCAATAGTGTATTATTACTTTCGCATATATTTCTCAAGGAATCAAGAGGAATTTCATTTGGTTGTAATGTCGGCTTAAATTAAGGGAGGTAATATTTAAAGATCATTTTATTGACTACACCTCCCTAATGCACATGTCATTATTTTGCCAACAATCTCCTTTATAGATTTTCTTTCCTCCTAGTACACACTTCATGACTATTTACCCCTTTTGTTGCTCCATATTTGCCCTTTATTTCTTTTTCAACATTTTTTTATGCATTTGCACTAGCCATCCAAACTCTAGATTTTAACATCCAAGTATGATACACATTATCCTCAATAGGATCAGCGCCAATGTTTCAAGCATACTTCTAAATTAGCCACCCTCAACTTTAGTCGAGGTGCACATTGTCACTAACGACCAGGTCCAAAATAGAACTTTCTTTTCCACACAATGTAGCATTTCACCCTTAGCTATATCAACCAACAATTTTCAACCCTTATTCTTTAACATAGTGCATTAAGGATTTTCATAGGTTCAAAAGACTTGGTATCACCAAACGAATTTCGGCTTAACGTGTGGTTTATAAATAAACAAGGCTAAAGGCTCAATAGGGCTTCGCTAGGGAAAATTTCAATGGTAGGCATACACATAGATTTAAGAATTGGATATTTCAAAGAAACGCCTCAATCACATTCGCTAAGTCATACAAGCTACTAATTCAACACACACAAGGCAAGTTCTAGATAGCAAGTTAAGAAAGAACCAATCAATTCTCACCACACATGGCATAATGACACATATAAGGATATATCAACTAACATGCTCATAAAAGTTGCATTACGGTATCACTACACAATTAAGCCCATTTTCATATTATTTGAGTCAAAACTTAAGAACACATGTTGATTACAAGGTCAACAATCTATTACATTTTTTCAAATATGACTACCTATGACGTTTGGCTAACTTATTCGGACATAGCTTCAAAAGACCACGGTTGGTTTCTCAATCCTACTCTTCTATGTGACTAATTTTCCCTTAAGACGATGGTCATCCATCCATCATTGGGAACTGTCACTCCTAAGACGACTCAAGACTCAATAAAGTAATAAACGAATCCTAGTCGATTCAAAGGGACAATCCTCAGTAAAAGTACCGATAACAAATGTTGAGGAACCCAAAATAAAAAATTTAAAAATTTAACTAAAAACTTACACTAGACTCGATAAAGCAGTAAACAGTTATTCTCAATAAAGACATATTACTCCACACTTCATAAATAAGCATTGTCCTCAGTGCACAATTAAAGCAAAGTATAGAGTTAGGAATACTCCCTCGGGCCTCTAGGCCTCGTCGTCATTTCCATCGGACACCATCAAGGCATTCGCCTCCTCATTCACAGCATCATCCTTCTCATCAACCATAGCCTCATCTGCAGTAACCTCATCATCATCTAAAAGCTCCAAAAAGTGGGACCATACCTACACAGAAAGGCTGCACTCTTGATCAACGGATAACGATCCGCCAAGGTCTCTATTTTGTCGTCAGTAACCGGCCGTTCTTCTATCCGCAACTACAGCTCTACCATACCGAACATACTTGCCATGACGCTGTCATCACGGGTTTGCCTTTCTTGAGCAGACAAAACAGGTCCATAGGATGTGTCTAGTGCCTTTGTTCGGGTTACATCAACTAATTTACCCGTCAGATCTGGGTGATAAGCAATGGTCATGTCTACTGTTTCCTCTTCAATACCCTTAGCCCTCAGAAAATGGGTGATCAACCCCCCATAACAGAATCTCCTCCTTAAATTGTTCTTAAATTTTATCATATTTTGCTTCAGGATTGCCCCAACATTAATGGGCATTCCATTCATCAGCATATAGTCCAACACCACCCTATCCCTTGTCACCTCAGTCAAATGTTTGGCAGGCAACAACTACACACTATCTTCAACCATACCCTAGCAAACTAATTAAAGTTAGCAAAATGGAGGGTATTATGCCTCCCAGTATCCTTACTCCGTTCCCACCTAGCAGTCAAATCAACCCCACACAAGGTATGTCGGATATCCCTATAAGGAGGTTTATCCTTCAAGCTATTAAACTCATCTGGGTCACAATTCGGGGTTCCTAACAACTCATTCAAAATTCATGTAGAAAACTTGACATATTTCCCCCTAACAGGCACAGTTTTATATTTTGTGTCAGTTAGCCAATATATATCAGGAAATTGTGACTATAAACGTACCTCATTCACAAATTCGTCCCCCATATACTTCGCCTCTTGTTGACATGCGAACCATTCCCAGCCATACCTTTGGACAGCCTTTTTGCCAAAAAAATTTACCGGTTCCCGACCACTAGAGGACCCAGAAGCTTCTCCTTTTCTACTCCGCTTGGAACCCGTCACATTCTTGGCTTTTAGTGCCATTGTAACCTGTGAAGAAAAGAAAACTAGAGAAAAGGAAAAAAAATAGAAAAATTAGGGGGGGGAGGGGTCGGGTTGGTCAGTAGGGAGAGGGAAGAAGAGAGATCAAGAAAGAAAAAAAATATTGGGGAATGATGGTTTAGAAGTGAAAGGGAAGTGGGGAAGTGGAGAATTTATAGGTGGAGGTGGGGAAGAATAAAGGTTTAGTTGTGAGTTTAATGGAGGAAAGAGAAGAGTTGGTTTTGGTTAATGGAGGTTTGTTAATGTGGGAAATTGGGAATTTGAAGAGGGAGGATGAGAAGAGTTGGAGAGGATATGGGGGGTTGGGTCGGTTGGGAGAAAGAGAGAATAGGGGATGAATGTGGGATTTGGGGGTTTTAAGAGGTGGGTCGGGTGAAATCCGGGTCAAAATCTGAGGAAAAAAAATTGGGCACAGGGGCGATAGGAGGGGAGATGCACCTCTCAGCGCGCCTACAATGGTGCTCTGTCGTGCGAGACCTGGCGCGGCGCGCCCCACAGCCGCCTGAAAAGTCATCTCTGATGCTCAATGCCAGGCGCGGGCGCCTACCAATGCGCCTGGCTCCAGATTTTATTTTTTATTTTATTTTCTTTTGTTATTAGCTATTACAAACTAAGTTACAAATAATGAAAAAAATCCTATTTAGATAAAACTATCCCATCTTCTAAAAATTGAAACTAAGCTACCAAGAAAACTTTAAGAATTCAAAGAAAAAAAAAACTATCTATTACATATTGTTCATGGGTTTCCTCCCATGTAGCGCTTGATTTAACGTTGCGGCACGACGCAGCTTGGATCATTCATCATTTAGCTCAAGAGCTTCCTGATCACGATCTGAATCCTCACCAAAATAGTGTTTCACCCTTTGCCCATTCACCAAGAACGTAAGGCCAGTCTTAACTTTAAGTTCAACAACCCCATGTTGTGTCATTCTGACCACTTCAAAAGGATCACTCCACTTTGACCTTAGTTTTCCGGGGAATAACCTAAGTCTGGAGTTAAAGAGTAGCTCTTTATCTCCTGGATTGAAGGTACGAGCTACAATGTGCTTGTCATGCCACCTCTTTGTCTTTTCTTTGTATAGCTTGGCATTCTCATAAGCGTGGAGCCTAAACTCCTCAAGTTCATGCAGCTAATTCACTCTCTTTTTATCGGGTAGCTCGGGGTCTAAGTTCAGCTTCTTTATTGCCTAATATGCTTGATGTTCTAATTCCGCCGGAAGGTGACACGCTTTCCTAAATACTATGTGATAAGGGAAGTCCCAATTGGTGTCTTATACGCAGTCCTATATGCCCACAACGCATCATCTAATTTCTCAGACCAATCTTTCCTGTGTGCATTCACTGTTTTCTGCAAAATTTACTTCACCTCTCTGTTTGAAACCTCCACTTGGCCACTCGTTTTAGGATGGTAAGCTGTAGCAACCTTACGACGAATACCATACTTAGCAAGAATATTCCTAACAAGATGGTTAATGAAATGCTTACCTCCATCACTTATAATTTCCCTTGGAGTGCCAAAGCGAGTGAAGATGTGCTTCTTGATGAACTTTATCACCACCCTTGAATCATTGGAAGGAAGAGCGACCGCCTCAACCCATTTGCTAACATAATCCACAACCACAAGAATGTATTGGTTTCCACTAGATGGTGGGAATGGACCCATGAAGTCAATACCCCACACATCAAAGATTTCCACCTCCAAAATGTTACTGTGTGGCATCTCATGTCTTCTTGAAATAGTACCCAACCTTTGGCATTTATCACAACCCTTCACAAAAGCAATAGAATCTTTAAATAATGAGGGCCAAAAGAAACCAGATTGTAGTACCTTATGAGCAGTGCACTCTCCTCTATGGTGACCTCCATATGGGCTAGCATGACAACTTTCGAGCACTTTGTTTTGATGATTTCTCCTTCATCCGAGCTTTAATTTCACTAATTCAAACTCCTTTTGTTGGGAGAGTGGCTATGTCATGGAGTGATTGGTTGTGTTGAGGAACCTTCGTTTCAATTAATTTTGGTGTTTATGATGCTGCCTTGACTTGGTTTTCTTGTTGATTATTGCATGATTATTGTTTCTGCTATTTCAAGCCTTAAATTGTGTTCAATTTTGGAACACAATTTTGAGGCATTATTTTAGACCTCTTGAAGGAGTCAATTTCAGAAACTATAAAATTGGTCCATTTCCATTTTGTGTGATTTTGGTGTCTGAGCAATCATACTAACGTTGTGATCCTATTCTTGAAAGCATAGTAGCATTCAGTGGTCGATCACAAAGGAAACACTCTAGCCTTGTGATTTGGAGCATGCATGGTAGGCCTACAGGTAGGCTATGGTTTCCTTTCTAATCAGATTAAGCATGAATGTATAAATTTATGATGATTAGTGTGAATTAGGGGCGAGTACCTAGTTATTCCTTTTTTTCTTCCTAGAAACCACGTTTAGGATTTATCATTGTTGTTTCAAGGGTACCATGTTAGTTGGAGTTATATGTGTGTTGATGCATGCTATGTGATTTACTTGTGATATTCCTTATTTTCTGAAACATGTTCGGTCTTAGTCTAGGATAGACTAGTGTTGTCTTAAACTCGCGAGCCATGTAGCGTTATTATGCCTCCTACGTCATTTCGATGGACTAGGTCCTTGTAGACTAGAATAGCGGACTTGGGTATAATAGTATGAGCCTTAGTTTAGGCGTCTGCACAGCTTGTTAGAATTTCTGACTTCTCTCCCTATTTATGCGGCTCTGAGGCGTTACCAGAAGTTTTGTGCTATCTTTGGACTGGAGTATTTCAAGCTGGGAGACTTAGTGTGATCTTTTGGGAGTGCACGTCGATCCACAGAGTCTTAGAGCCTATTTGAGATTATCTTTGGAGTCGACACACCCCCATGTCATTGTTGCTAGTTGGGAAGCTTACGCCCCTAGTGGTGGACTGACTTGCTGGGCGGCCTTGATAACTAAGATTCTCTATGGAGTCGACACGCCTCTAGGTCACTCTTGCTAGTTGGGCAACTTACGCCTCTAGGAGTGGACTGGGTGGCCTAGGTTGATTGTCACTCTTGCTAGCTGGGCTAGGAGTTGACTGGTTCTTGTTTACATGGTTACTTGCGTCGGGAGCCTGGCTAATGTTCTTGGATTCAGATCTGGGTCACTGTTCTTTCTTGTAGACTTAGTTATTATGAACATATCAGGTTTATGGGGATCCGTTTGGATTTATTAAGCTTATGCACGAGAGTACCTTTTGGGCTTATGGGGTCCAATTATGTTTAGCTTAGCTTTACTTAGATTTAATTTTGGTATGCTCATGTACTTTCTTTTTATACCCATTTTGATCTTTATTTGTGTCCAAATTCAATATTTTTTTAGTGTCTTTACCTTTCTTTCTCAATCGACCTATGATATCTACTGAGTACCTTTGTTTTGGTACTAAGGCTACACTCTGCACCTTTTCGTGATCCAGGTCCTAGTACCACCTAGGTGATTGTTCATGCTATCTTTTGCAGCTTGTGGATATATCGAACACGAGAGTGAGCACTTGGCATCCTGGATCAGTCTTTCTTCTTTTGTATATATGTTAGCTAGTATTTTTGCCTTTGAGACGGCTTGTTGTGATCCACTCTTGGGACTAGTATTTATTTATATTAGAGAACTCTCTACTCGTGACTTTTAGATTCCGGGAGGGTTTCCATTGTATATAGTTTTTGGTTTGCTTTCATTTCTGTCTTTTCTTATTGTTAGTGTGAGTTTTTTCTATTTAGTTCTACTCTTTTACTCACTACTTATCGTTCTGGGTACGGAGTGACTTACCTACTAGCGGGTTTAGTAAGTGCCATCATGACTCGAGAAACTGGGTCGTGATAGATTTTTTTTTGTATAGAGAAGCGGCTTACAACCACCCTAATTGTAAAAAAAAATGGTAATCATTTATATATTATGGGAATTTTAGAACGTTGTACTGTTCAATTCGTGATGTCGTAAATAATTATATTTTCTAATTGTGTCAATCCTTATTACATCCTAGCAATTGCACCCTCTATATTTAAATTTCTATAATTAGTAATTTTATCACAACATAAAAGATCAAATGGGCAAAATATTCATTGTATTAAACAAAAGTACTCCAAAATTACGTTATTAAAATACTATTTTGAAGTGTAATACAAAAATCCAAAATTACATCATCAAAATACTAAAGTTTTGAAGTATTTTTCAAAACTCCAATAATACATCATAAAAATACCAATTTCAACTGTCGTTCAATAAGAATATCCAAAAAAAAATACTAAAAATGGAGAAGGGTCTAAAATAACTTTCAAGTATAGAAAATGGAACAAATATACCATCCTTCCACCTTTGGGCTCCAAAATACCCTTCCATCCACCTGTATGGACCTATATTACCCTTTCACTTAACAGATTCTTTAAGAGTAATAACTAATTCTTTTATTAGTGACGTGGAAATCCTTAATTGGCTGAAATTTAAATTAAGAAAAAATAATAATTTATCCTAATCAAATTCAAATCCAACTAAATTCTACCCAACCCACTTAAAATTTTACTTATACATATCTTAAATAATAAAACTTCAATCAAAGACTTGATCCAGGTATTTTGAATCTCAGTAAAAAAAAAAAGCTACATTAGACCATAAACAACATGAAACTTCCGAAAATTCCCTTGATAAATTCCAAGAGATAAGAAGTGAAATACAAGAATGTCAAATGAAGTGTCATTTAAATAATCATACACCAAAATACATCATATTTAGGAACACAATTAAGTATGAAAAGTCGAGCAAATCTCCAATCAACAAATTCTCTAGGAAAACATAAATAACTAAATGCAATTTTGTATTTAACCCAGAATTCATATAGATTCACCCTAAAAAGAAACATAAACTCAAAGCGGTAAAAATTTTCAAAACTCAAAACCTTAGAGTTCAACTGAAAAATTATTTCTCTTCTTTCTTTTTTGCGATTCATACAAAACACCCGATAAAAAAGCTAGACCAACATAATTGTATTTCTTAAATAGACATGATATTGAAAAATTCTCAAAGCATAATCATGGAATATCAACAAGTTTTTTTTATTAGCCATTACAAGAGATTATAAACCTGATGAACAACAAAGATTGATATCGCATTTCGTTAGCTGCAAAATAAAGAATGGAATTTTACAAGAAAATTCTATGAAGAGAAATACAGTGTTTAGAGAAAAAAAGGGAATTCACTGCTACACACTCGGTTCTCCTTAATTTTTTAAGATATGGGTTAGTAGAATTTAGCTGAATTAGAATTTGATTAGGAGAAATTGTTATTTTTGCTTAATTTAAATTTCACCTAATTAAGGACTGTCACTTCATTAATGAAAGGATTAATTATTACTCTTAAATAATTTGTTAAGTGAAAGGGTAATATAACTCCATATAGATGGATGAAAGGCTATTTTGGAGCCCAAAGATGGAAGGAGGGTATTTTTGTTTCATTTCCTATACTTGAAGGGTATTTTAGACCCTTCTCCGTACTAAAAATGATTTCTTATAGTATGTTTAGTCCGTCATCATTATTACTTTCATCTAAAGATTTCTAATCAATGATTGGTCCGATTGGTGACTGATGAGAACCACTTTCTATTTCTGATGCTTGAAAAAAAAATAGTAATTGTCAGACAAACTGATGATCATACTCCAAGAATAAATATATTCGCACGAAATTATGAAAGAATGACTTTAAATGTTAATGCATAGAGAATTTTAGACTTATTTGTTCATACAACCCACTAATTATTTTTTAAGTGGGAAAACCTAATGTAAAGGTAGTTACAACAATATGATTTTTTTTAAGGTCAAAATTTCACAATAAGTTAAATAAGTTTAGCGGTGACCGATGAAAGTTCATAAAATGCATAAAGAAACAACCACCTAAGAGCTATTGTCGTTGCCCATCAAAAGAGGCTAGAGAACCATGACAGTAGCTTTATTTGTAGCTATACCAAAACTGGTAAAATGTTGTCCAAAACAAAATTGACAAAAAAAAAAACAAAACTACTTCATCCATGCTCATCAAATGCACAACCTTACTATGGTGTTCAAATGAGACAAAACATGAGTCTTGGCACTGATTTACTGGGAAAATCATTCATATGTCAAGATAGATGTACTATGTTACTGTTAGTTTGCATTTGATCACTTCTCCAACTTCACAATTAACCCTAAAACATTTTAACCTCTTCTAATTAGCAAACCATTTTACCTAGATTCTAATCTCACATTATAGTATCGAAACCATTTTTTATCAATGTGATGAAACGAATAACCTATATTAAAGTCCGCTGCCTTGTTATGTAAGAACACGATGCTTAGGTATAGAAATAACATTTATGAGGGCCCGATTATTTGATAAAACAATCGTATATATATGAGGGCAATGATTTATTTAATTGTTTCATATGGATTATTTTAGCTTCTATGTTATACACTGTTATTGCTTAAGATGTATGACCAGGATTGATTAGAAATCTTACTGAGTTTTTACGACTCACTATTAATGTGTAACGGCCTAACTCTCTAGTGATATTGTCCGTTCTAAGCCTAGACCTGCACGACTTTAAAACACATCTCTAGTTAGTAAGGTTTTCTTACTTAAATACTCAATATCTCACTATTAATGTGTAACGGCATGCTTGATGACGTGAGACTTATAATTGGCAAAACACATGAGAAATGTATTGGAACCAGTATTGACAATGGTGATTATTATGAAAATTACCCGGACCTAACAGTGAAGACAATACAAGGCGGCTAAATAATTTTGAACTTCGGGCTTCATAAACTTGGGCCTCCTTCAGATAATTGGTCAAGTTGTATTTCAGCCCACCTCATATTCTCTCTTTTATTTTGTACATATTTTCTTTTCTTTTATTCTTGTAAATATCCTTTAGTTTGTTAGCCATAAACAAATAGAAAGAGGATAGTTGTAGGAATTAGTTATAGCTAGATTCCTTTTTAGCTTATATAAATATGTATAATGTACATAAGGTCATTCATTTCAAGTTTTATACAGAGAAAAGGAAAATTCCCAAAATTGTTCTTTCATTTTGTCATGGTATCAAAGTAGGTTTTATCTGCTGGAACAATTTCTTTTACTTACATTTTTTTTGTCTTCTTTTTCTCTAACGATGAGCACTAGTGTTTCTTCTGATTCAACAATTGGGGCAGTGTCAAGCACTCAAAATAATGGTGCCCTTGATGCTGCGCATCCCTACTACATTCACCCTTTGGATTATCTAGGTATAAACCTGGTTTCAACTGTCTCTGATGAAAAGGGTTATGGTAGGTGGAGAAGAGCTGCTATCATAGCTCTATTTGCTAAAAACAAGTTGGGATTTACTGATGGATCCTTGCTTGTTCCCACTGCTCCCATACTTCAGAAATCTTGGGCACGATGTAATGAAATGGTGCTCTCATCGTTGCTCAACTCTTTATCAAAAGAAGTTGCTGAGAGTGTGCTTTATTCTCATAGTGCTAAAGACCTCTGGAAAGATCTGGAGGAAAGGTTTGGCCAAGCTAATGGGGCTAAGCTCTTTCAATTGCAAAAAGAACTTGGTGCTTTGGTTCAAGGAAATTCTAGTGAGTCTGGGTATTTTACTAAAATGAAAAGTCTGTGGGATGAGCTTCATGCTCTCAACACATTTTCTGCTTGTATTTGCAATTGTGAATGTGGGGCCAAGACCAAGAATCTCAGAGCACATCAAGATGAGAGACTTCTTCAATTTTTGATGGGCTTGAATGAAATCTTCATCGGTGTAAGGATCAATATTCTCATAGCCTCTCCCTTACCATATATTGGACAAGCCTATTCTCTAGTGATGCAGGATGAGAAGCAAAGAGAGATCAACTCATCCCCTGTTTATCCAACAGACTCGAATTTCTTCATTGCAACTAATCAACCACCTGGTAACAGAGAATTTGGTGAGTATAAGGGACAAAAGGGAATTTATAGCCCAAAGAAGAACACGAACATCTGTAACTACTGTAAAAAGATTGGGCATAACATAAACTAGTGCTACAAAATCCATGGATTTCCTCCTGATTTCAAGTTCACCAAAGGAAAAAGGATTCAAATTGCAGCTCTTGCAAGCAACAGAGTTGACCCTGAGCATGCAGGGATTAATGCAGCTAAACCATTGAACCTCACATAGGAGAACATATGACAGCTATTGTCTTTACTTCATCTGTTTAAGCAAGGGGGAAGTACTTCTGAGGATATGGCGTCGGTGTGCTGGTATAGCTAACTTTTTTTTAACTCTTATGCATGTTTTGTTCATACAGATGATGAATCTTGGATTATAGACAGTGGTTCTTCAGAACATATGTCTTTTAATAAATCCTTTCTTTCTAATTTGAAACCTCTACCCAGATCTATTATGATTAATCTTCCTAATTCTCAAAAAGTTTGGGTCACTCACTACGGATCAGTTTATCTTTTTCCTAATTTTGTTCTTGACCATGCTCTTTATATACCAGATTCAATCTTCTATCTGTGAATAAACTATGTCAACAATTATCTCACTCTATTCTATTCACTTCTACATCTTATTTTTTGCCCCTCTGGAGATTGGTAAAGTAGCAGGAGGTCTTTACATTGCCAAGCCAAGTGTTGCTGGTTTTCTTTCCAAATCTAGTACTAAGTTAGAAAAAAATCTGGTGACAGGAAAGAAGAGTTATGATGTAAACTCTATTCCTGCTTTAGTTTCTAATTTCAGTCTTTTTAATTCCAATGTAAAAGGAAATTTGTGGCACTATAGATTACCACATGCCTTTGAGCAATATGAAAAGAATTTCATCTATTCCTATGACTTCTCAATCCGATTTTATTGTTTCTTGAGAGATATGTTCCATGGCTAGGAAAAATAAGCTTTCTTTTCCTTCTAGCTATATTTCCACCAAATCTGTTTTTGAATTAATCCATGTGGATACTTGGGGTCCTTATAAGCATCCCACGTATGATGGTTTCAAATACTTCCTCACAATAGTTGACGATTTCAGTCGAGGTACTTGGACACATTTATTGACCAACAAATAAAATGATTTCACTGTTCTCAAATCTTTCCTAAATATGGTTGAAAGACAATTTCAAGTATAAGTAAAAACCATTAGGACAGACAGTGCCTTTGAATTAGGATCTAGAAAGGTGCATTCTGAATATTTCTCTGCCCAGGGAATCATCCACCAAACCACTTGCGTTTCTTTCCCACAACAAAATGGCATCGTCAAAAGCAAACACAAACACTTATTGGAAACCTCCAGAGCCCTTCTCTTCCAATCTAACTTGCCAATAAAATTTTGGGGTGATTGTCTCTTAACGGCAACTTACTTGATCAGTCAATTTCCTTCTAAGGTTTTTTCCTACAAAAACCCCTATGAGTTACAGTTCTATACCGCGCCTAGTTACACCAATTTGAAAAGCTTTGGGTGTCTTTGTTTTGCATCTACTTTGTCAACCCATAGGACAAAATTTGATCCAAGAAGTATCTCTTGTGTTTTCCTAGGGTACCCACATGGCAAAAAGGGGTATAAATTACTTAATCTCAAAACTATGAGAACTTTCGTTTCAAGGGATGTCGTCTTTCATGAAACTATTTTCTTTTTTTCCTCTATCAAGCCTACTGTTTCAGATTCCTTTTTGCCTCAACATTCTCTTCCACATCACATAGATCAGTCCTCTATTGTCCCTTCTCCTATTACTCCTACTATGCCTTTATCTGATCCTCTGCTTCCTTCCCCTAATGTCCTTAGACACTCCCTCTTCTCCTATTTTAGCTCCTCAAAGCCCCCTCACATATTTCTCCTACTACTCTTTCTAATTCTATGCTTGATACACTCATTCAAAAATCTTCCAGACCTCACATTGCTCCTTCTTACTAAAGGACTACATTTGTAATGCCCTCTAACTCACCGATCTCACTGCATCTTGCTTTCTTTCTCCTGTCACTCCTTCCTTCTTTTCTTTCATTGCTCTATCATCTTCCAACCAAAATTTGTTAAACACTCTTTCTCATCTGCACAAACCTGTTAGCTATACTCAGGCAGTTTTACACCCAGGTTGGCAAGATATAATGGCCAAGGAAATAGCATCCCTTGAATTGAATAGAACGTGCAAAGTAGTTGAACTTCCTCCCGGAAAGAAAGCTCTACCTAATAAGTGGGTTTACAAGGTCAAATACCATTCTAATGGCAGTGTGGAGAGATTGAAGGCACGATTGGTGATTCGAGGAGATATTCAACGAGAAGGGATCGACTTTACTGAAACATTCTCACCAGTTGTCAAGATGACCACAGTGAGGTGCATTTAGTCCATTGCAGTTAAGAAAGTATGGGGTCTATTTCAATTGGACGTAAACAATGTTTTTTTACATGGTGATTTAGAGGAGGAAGTTTACATGAAGTTTCCAGCAGGTGTCACTCCCCGCCTCCTCAAATCATGTTTGTCTCTTAAAGAAATATCTTTATGGTCTTCGGCAAGCATCTCGACAATGGTATGCTAAGCTGGCAACTGCTCTCTCTTTCAAAGGCTATACACTCTCTCTCAACGACTACTCCTTGTTTTACAAAAATACAGACTCCGCCGTTTCTATTGTCGCCATCTATGTCGATGACATTTTAATGACGGGGAATGACATGAATGAACTCAACAATCTTAAGGCTTTCTTGCACAATGAATTTAGGATTAAGGATCTAGGCAGCTTGCATTATTTCCTTGGTATGGAGGTCCTGCGCGAATCTCATGGTCTCATTCTTAGCCAACGAAAATTCACCATTGATTTACTGGAGGAGTTTCATTCCTCACATCTTACCCTTGTTTCATCCCCTCTTGATCCCTCCACCAAACTTCTTGCAAAAACAGGGTATCCTATTCCAGATCCTATGTTTTTTCGACATTTATTGGGTAAGCTAAATTATCTCACCCACACCAGACCAAACTTGGCTTTCACTGTCCAACATTTAAGCCAATTTATGCAAGATCCTCATCTTCCCCACATGCAAACTGGTCTTCGAGTTCTTCGATATCTCCTTCGCGACCCTGGTCTAGGTCTATTCATGTCTTCTACTCTTGACTTCAAATTATTGGCCTTTTGCGACTCCGACTACATCTTGTCCCAATTCACGCAAATTAGTGAGTGGTTTCTACATTTCCCTGGGATTTTTTCCAATTTCTTGGAAATCGAAGAAACATACCTCCATTTCCCTCAGTTCTGCTGAGGCTGAATATCGTTCCATGAGACCAATTGTGGGTGAATTAACTTGGTTGGTTTGTTTGTTCTCTGATCTAACCATTCCTACCGAGCTTCTTGTTCCTCTTCTTTCAGATAGCCAAGCTGCTATTCATATAGCAAAAATCTCGTCTTTCATAAACGCACCAAACACATTGAACTCGACTATCATTTTGTGCATCAACAATTTCAAGTTGGTCTGATTTCTCTCTCTTTTGTTCGTTCCTCTTCTCAATTAGCTGATCTTTTCACCGAACCTTTGACTGGCCCTTTTCATCACACTCTATTGGGTAAGTCTGGTGTTTTTTCATCCCCCTCCAACTTGAGGAGGGGTATTGGAACCAGTATTGACAATGGTAACTATTATGAAAATCACCTGGACCGAACAGTGAAGACAATACAAGGCGGTTAAATAATTTTGAACTTTGAACTTCATAAACTTGGGCCTCCTTCAGATAATTGGTCAAGTTGTATTTCAGCCCACCTCATATTCTCTCTTTTATTTTGTACAAAAAAATTTTTCTTTTATTCTTGTAATTATCCATTAGTTTGTTAGCCATAAACAAATAGAAAGAGGGCAGCAGTAGGAGTTAGTTATAGCTAGATTCTTTTTTTGCTTATATAAATATGTATACTGTACAGAAGGTCATTCATTTCAAGTTTTATACAGAGAAAAGGAAAATTCTCAAAATTGTTCTTTCGTTTTGTCAAGATGTTGGATAATTAAGTAAGCATGTTTTACCAATTAGTGACGCACCTAGGTCCAGAGTGGACAATATCACTAGCGAGCAGTTTGGCCGTTACAAGCATTATGCATATCCATTTACTAGTGATGTTGAGTTTCGATCTCTTTTGAGGCATCGATTTATTTTGTAAAGGTAAGTTATTCGTTGTTGGTGTGTGATCTGCTTTTATTTTATCCTTTATATTTCATTTATGGTTGCATTACTAGCTTCTTTTAGTAAAGAGGAATCTCATTTGTATTAGTTATTAACTTTCACTTTGTATTAGATTTTAGTTTTATAGACACAGTAATGAGATTCTACCTTGATTTGAACTAACTTAGTTTTTCTATTTGGGCATGTTTGCTACGGATTTGTGTTCTTCAAACTTTAGGTTTCATTAGGGTCCTCAAGTTGGGTCATGATATATATATCCATTCCTTCTTTTGACGTTACTAAATACTTTTGTAATTGCCCTCAGTTTCAATATGGATGGACTCATCATATTCAAATTCTTTGAGAAAAATATTCAGATATACCCTTCAAATTTTGAGCCTAATTCAAAATTACTCTACGAGTGCCATTCACGACAGTCTAGATTGTGACATGATTATTTCTCAAATACTACTTACACTTACCAAATAAGAGGAATATGATCACCTTTATTTTATAAGAAAATAACAAACTCATTTAAAAATTGTAATTTGAGGTCAATCTGCAGCAAAGCAACCAACCAACCTTTCCTCCCATTTCTGACTGATCAATCATCTTTGAAAACTAACGTCGAAAAAGTTAATTATTGCCTACATCATCCTTCAATTCATATATACATTCCAACAAAAATGATTTTTAGCAGTAATTAATTAACGGCAATAACTTAATTGCCGCTAAATATTATTTTTAACGACAATTATCACTCTTTATAAATGTCCCTAAAGCCTATAGTGACATTTAATTCAATGACAATTAAATAATACCGATAAATATATTAACTCTCTTTGTTAATATGTATATTTATTACCGCTAAATATTATTTTTGCTATAGCGATAGTATTATGCATTTAATGAAAAACAGAAAAATACAACATAAATTAATAGAAGAATTCGTCTATTTATGTAAAAAGACAAAAATACAGGAATTAAAAGATAAAGAATATTGAAGTTAAGTGTATCAAAAGAAAAGGAACTTCACTTCTAGTTTAGTT
The DNA here is from genome assembly GCF_900185275.1 of Solanum verrucosum. Classification (NCBI taxonomy): domain Eukaryota; kingdom Viridiplantae; phylum Streptophyta; class Magnoliopsida; order Solanales; family Solanaceae; genus Solanum; species Solanum verrucosum. The sequence continues at coordinate 1,285,056 of NW_026020352.1, read as the reverse complement.
CTAGTCCACAATATATATAGCACACCAATACTAATAACTTTCAAAGCAAACATAAAAATCATATTTGTATGTTATAGCTATAGTTTGTATAATTGCGCTTCATAACAAATTTTATGTTTGCTATGGAGCTTTTGATTTGTATAATTCGCTACAAACATCAAATTTTATACAATTATTCAGTTTTGTATAAATTCATTTATATATTATAATTTGTATAATAAGATCTGTATTTGTATAATTATAAGTGTATAGGACGAAACTATATGTATTTGTATTTATATATACACTTTTCTCTCGCTTTATACAAACACAAACGCATTTTATACCGAAATGTATAAAACAGCTAATTGTATACCGAACCAAATGACAAAAAAAAGGGATGTTTGCTGCGAATTACAATTAAAATAAACTATGGCTATAACATTTAATTTGAATTAATAGTTTGTTATTTCATACAATTTTCCCTACTTATAATGAATGCATAAATCAAAGTTTTTTTATTAAATAAAAAAGAAACGTTTTGTTTAATTGTCATCTTCAGGTTTGATTAGGAGAGGGTTAAAGATAATATGAAAAGAATAAAAAAGAAGTAAAGTATTTGTGAATAATCCACAAATGCATGTGACAATTGCTCCTAATGCTTTTGCACAGAAAATTGGAACAAAACGGCAAATGGGTTGCCAACTTGCTTGAATATTTCCATTCTTGAGTAGAGAGTACGTCTCTAGTGCTGCAGCACAACTTGCAACAAGTACCATTGTAATAACCTACACATTTTTTTAAAATAAAAAAAAGGAAATAATATAAGCTTTAATTATGGAAAAATAAATATATATAAAGGGATTGAATGCATGGTGATATTTTAAATATAATTATGGATTTATCTATTTATTTAATAAGAAATCTTGAATCTTAATTAGGAGAGACGTATCAAGTTTCAAGTTCAATTTCAATAGAGATAAAAATACTAGGTGATTTTTCTATTTGTTTTATGATGACTTGTATTCTATGAAATTAGTCGAGGTGTACAAAAGTTGACCCGAACAGTTAAAAAACAACTTTAATTATTAAATAAGAGAAACAAGTAGAATACCATATCCAAAACAACGACCAACTTCCATAGACGACTCCCATCAGGAAGGATTATAACTAGAAGGTTGTAAGCAGCTCCAAGAAAGTTCACGGCTATAAAGAACCTGATAATCAAAATTTATTATAAACTTTGTTAATTATAATTATGTAATCACACATTTTGTCATCAACTAAATATCTTTTAAAATAATATATTTACTAGGATTATACATATATATATATAAAAAAAAAAATTTAAAAATTGTGCATGGTAATTGTACTTGCTAGCTCTACAATATTTCCTCAAAAGTCGCATAACCTAAATAAGGAAAGTAATAATTTCTTACCTTCTCTTGATCGTTGATGGTGTCTTTGACATTCAAAGTTGTATTAAATGTAACGAAAGAAATTATTTTTACTTGAATATATATACCATAAAAAGAAATAAATTAAGATCTTTTGGCTAGTTACATAATTATTATGTTAAAAAAAAAAAAAAAGGTTTTTCTTAGGTATCTTGTATTTTAAAATTGAAGATCTCTCTTATGTGTATAAACAACAGAAAATCCAAAAAAAAAAAAAAATTATCAGTGACCTACAAAACAATGATCAACATTAATTGGTATATAACATAAGAAGTTTAACTGACAATATAGTTTTTTTTTTCTTTTTACTGGCAATATAGTTTAACTTGCGATATATAGTAGTCAATTACCATTTTTACTTCCGTTTATCACAAAGATTTACTTGTAATTACCTTATATAAAGATGATGCACGTATGAAACTCAAATATCAAATTAAACAGAGACGAATCTAAAATTTAAAAAGAAATATAAGTAATAATTATAAACATAAATAATTTTTTGATAGATGAAAAATTCTTACTGAAAGCTATTCCAATTCTTGTATGTTGCTTTGAAAGAGTATCCATTGTTGGAATTCTTATAAGATGGTAAAAAAGTGTATCCATCTTTCATGTGAACCATTTGTGTGGTAGACAACATGGTAAGTGCAGCTGCTAACGTTGTAGCAAAGATTATGAATCTTACTCCAATCGAAATTTTTGTCTTCGCCATTCTTCAATACTTGTATCTACACAAAACAAAACAAAAAGACAAGCAAATCAGGTTCATTTCTGGGGGTGACGCTTGCTACATAATATTTTTTTTATTATAATCAGAGTTTTTGAATCTGAGATCACTAATTAATGGTGGAGGAATTCCAACTATCCCACCACGATCCATGTTGGTAAGCAAAATAACATGGATTCGATATTTAGTCAGAGTTTTGATCAAACAAAGCAATATAATGGAGTGAGAAACAACACTAAAAAAAAAGGGACATAGAGAGAGAGAGAGAGAGACGTACAATTTGATCGAGAAAAGCCAATTTAGTGATTGAGTGAGGAGGGGCTTTAGCAAGAATTTAAGGGAGAAGGAATTTCTAATTTGGGCTTGTTTTGTTATTCAGCCCGCTAAAATTAATTTGGGCTTTGCCCAAAGCATTTACATCATGTGTTAAAAGCAGCCTAAGAATTCTAGCATACTTCGTGAATATTTAGAGTCAAATCTCGCTCGTCACTCTCATATCTCGCATATGTATCTGGTATCCTAGATACATGAGAATCACACCAGATACATATATATATAGTGTGTATCTATTATAATTCGCATGTATCTGGGGTACATAGACAAATCTTTCACGTCTCCCTCCCATCTCACTCGTCATACTCATATCTCACTCGTGTATATGGTGTTTCATATATATGTGAATAACACCATATACATGCATATAGTGTGTATTTAGTATGATTCACATGTATGTGGAATACATAGACAAATCTTTCACGCCTCCTAGCTCCCATCTCACTCGCCATTTTCATAACTTTCTCGTGTATATGTTGTTCAATATACATGTGAATAACACTATACACATGTATATAGTGTATATCTAGTGTGGTTCGCATTTAAATGACTTGAAATCGATATGAAATTATTAAATAGTGAGATTAAATATAATTGTTTCAAACTATAAGGAAAATTAGTAAATATGATAGAAATGTGTGTGTAACTAGAGAGTTTCTTCTATTTTAATAAGAGAATATTACCCGATATGTATGTTGTAGACATTCCGGATATAAATATAATAATTGACATGTTGAACTATACTATTGTATAGCCCAAATTAAAGATTTGCAGTGTTCATAATTGTTGTAGTATATTTTTTTAAGGTGGTGAATATTTAAATAATTAAAAGCATATAAATATTTATTTTGACCTGATGATCATGCAAAAAAAAGAGCCTCTTTTTCTATTTGTAATAGTTTATGTCATAATTCATAAATGTTTTTAAAAAACACATTTTGACTGGTCTGAAGCAATTTTATAAATCAGATTCAATATTGGTTAGGCTGCTTCAAGAATCACAGGATGATTAACTACTAATAAAATAATTCGGGGTACATAATTTGTCTCATGTATATTATAATTATAGATTTAAGAGCTATTTATCGGTTGTGATCATGTAAAGATCTTTACTGATATTATTATTAGAATTTAATTAACATGTGAGAATATGTTGGTTATCATATTTATCAAATTATCAATTAATGATCATCTTTAATGAATGACTTGATTATATAAACATATTATTTGCACGATCAATACATATCTTATATTTGCAAATGATCTCATGATCTTCTGTAAATGAGAGACTATTTGTTAAAAGAGTTATGGAAGCTTTGACTCATTTCAGTGCCACAATTGGGCTTGTGGCAAACATGGAGAAGTCAAACTTATTCGTAACAGGAGTGACTGAAGAAGTAGAGAAGCAGTTGTTGAGTATCACTCGATTCACAACAGAATCTTTTCTCATAAGATACTTGGGACTCTCACTCACTTTCCAGAGGTGGAGTAAAATGGAGTGTCATCAACTTGTAAACAAGCTAACAAGCAGGATTAAAAACACCTATGCAAAGCAACTGTCCTATGCAGAGAAGCTTCAAGTGGTGTTGGCTGTGCTATTTTCAATACATAGTTTTTGGGTTTCTCAGAGTATAGTAAAGGAGGTGGACAAGAAACGTAGAGACTATTTGTGGGGGTAGTGGTGAAAAGAAGAAAACATTATTGGTATCCTGTGAAAAAGTTTGTTTCCCAAAGAGGCAGGGAGGTCTAAATATTAAAGGTTGTGGCAAATGGAATGTGGTTTTTGTAGGTAAGCTAGTATGACAGATAGCTGTAAATAAAAAGTCTTTATGGGTGAAATGGGTGCATGGGGTGTACATCAAAGCAAATGTTTTGAATCATTGTGTTCCAGTCGATAGCAGCTAGTATTGAAGAAAAATAACATCACCAAAGAATCAAATGCAGCATTGGTATACACATGGACAGTTCAATCTTACAACTAGTGGAGAATACTCAATCACCAGGGGGTATCTTGCACTATTGGGCCATCAAGCACAGCTGGGAACTGCCTAGGCAAAGGTTCATCATGTGATTAGCAACACAAAAGAGATAACTCACAAAAGAAACATGAATATACAAGTTGATGACTTTACGGGTGTGTTTGGTAGGAAGGAAATCATTTTCCTGAAAATGTTTTCCAATTTTCTTATGTTTGGTTGGATTAAATGTTTTGGAAATTTTTTTCAAATCAACTCATTTTCCTCAAATTTGAGGAAACTTTCCTTCAAAACTTAAAGAAATCATTTTTCAAAACTCTCTTTCAACTTCAAATTACAATTATTTTTTGTTGAAAAAATTAATTTATTTTTTCCCTACCCTCAAACCAGCCCCCCAACCACCCCCACCCCCCCCCCCCAAAAAAAAAAAAAAAAATTTTAAAGCTTGTTTTTAAATTTAATTTTTTTTACCCCACCCTCACCCCTACACCTATCCCCACCCCCTCGCAAAAAAATATTAAAAATTATTTTTAAAAAATATTTCTAATTTCAATTTTTTATTTTTTTACCCCCCACCCACTACCCTCGCTCCCCCATCTGCTCCCCTATTAGCCCCCAACCCCCTTCAAAAAGAAAAAAATTTAAGTTTGTTTTTAAAAAATATTTTCAACTTCAAATTTTTATTTTTTCATCCCGATCCTCGATCATCCACCCTCCCTCCCCGGCCACCCCTCCCAAAAAAAAATATTGAGTTTGTTTTTAAAAAATATTTTTCAACTTCAAAATTTTATTTTTTCACCCCTACACTCGACCCCCCCCCCAACCCACCCACCCCTACTCGCCACCCCTACCCCAAAAAAAAAATTTAAGTTTGTTTTTAAAAATTATTTTCGACATCAAAATTTCATTTTTTCACCCAACCTTCGACCCCCTCCACCCACCTCCTACCCAGCCCCCCACCCACCCATCCCCTACCAGCCCCCACCCCTGTCCCGCTAAATAAAAATTTAAATTTATTTTTAAAAAATATTTTCAACTTCAAAATTTCATTTTTGCAACCTATCCTTGACCCCCCCCCCACCCACCTATTACCCAACCCCCCCTCACCCACCCACCCCTACCAGCCCCCCACCCCCCAAAAAAAATTTAAGTTTATTTTTAAAAAATACTTTCAATTTCAAAATTTTATTTTTTCACCCCTACCCTCAACCCCCCACCACCCACCCCTCTACCAGCCCCCAGCCCCTCCCCCCCCGTCAAAAAAAAAATTAAGTTTGTTTTTAAAAATATTTTCAATTTCAAAATTTCATTTTTTTCACCCCCTCTACCAGCCCCCAGCCCCTCCCCCCCCCCTCAAAAAAATAATTTAAGTTTGTTTTTAAAAATATTTTCAATTTCAAAATTTCATTTTTTTCACCCCTACCCTCGACCCCCCACCACCCACCCCTCCACCAGCCCCCAGCCCCTCCCCCACCCCAAAAAAAATTTAAGTTTATTTTTAAAAAATATTTTCAAATTCAAAAATTATTTTCTACTCTAGTAAAAATAAAAGATACTTTTCAAAAATATTTTTCATTCATAAATCAAACACTAAAAAAAAATTTTGGAAAATATTTTCTACTCACTAACCAAAAATAAGAAAATAAGTCAAAAATCAACTTGTTTTCCAGGAAAAACATTTTCTAGAAAAACATTTTCCTTCGTACCAAACACACCTTACATGTTGCTTGTCAAGATACAGTGATGAAAACAAATAAACACTTGTTTGTACACTGAATATGTTACAAAGGTGAGAGATGCACTCCAAAGCTGGTCAAATATCAACCTGCCTGCCAGGGGCGGAGCTAGAACCAATGAAGGGTGTGCAAGTGAACACCCTTCGTCGAAAAATTATACCATACGTATAGGTCAAGTTTATGAAATTGTCAATATATACTTAGGTTTGCACAAGGCCGGAGGTCAAAGGTTCGATTCTTTGTTCCTTTAAGTTTTTTAACGTCATTTTAAAATCAATTTCAAAGATTTTTCTTTGTGGGTCCTTCGGTAACTTTCTTTTTAATTCTTCTACCTGTTTTTTGTGGGTCCTTTAGTAACTTTCTTTTTAATTTTTTTACTTGTCTCTCTATGGCACAATTTAATTATTTTAAATAGCTAAGTAAATTTTTTTAAATTACAGATAACATTTATTTTGTGATAAATTAAAAACTAAAGTATGTAACCTAAATTATGACAGAATGATATATATATCATTGTATTTTCCATTCTCTCCTAATTAGTTGGGAGGTTTGAATTGACGTTTTTTTAAAATTATATGTAAATCTCTTTCATGATTCTTTATCGAAACATGAGAAACTTAACATCAATTAAAATTAAGTAAAAAAATCAAAGATTGAAAATTACTTTGGATTCAAGTAAAAATCGATAAATTAATGTTATTTTTTCTTGAGTATGCAATACATGTTCAGTACAAATCTCGACTCATTCATTTTAAAACTATTATCTCAATTTATAAAATTTACCATGCATTTTTATAACTAAACGCAACTCAAATTGAAGATTTTTTTATATATATATATAATTCAGATCTCAAATTGAAGATAAAAAACAAATTGTATTTGATGAAAAACAAATTATTTATGTTGTTTATGGTAAAATCACTAGGTTGAGCAAGATGAATGTAAATCCACTCACTAAATTTTTTGTTAGTTATTTTTTAAAATTTTGCACACTCTTTATAAAATGTTTGGCTCCGCTACTGCTGCAGGAAGCAGAATAGCATTTTGGAACTGATTAAGAAAAAACATTGGAAGAGATTCAAGAAGGAAGTGGTGGCAGCACTATGGTTTGTGGGGAGCTATGGTCTATCACATTTGGAAAGCAAGAAACTGGAAACAATGTAAAGGAGTAACATACAACATGCAGATATAGTAAAGAAATCACTCGTGAAATAGTGGAAAGGATAGAAATGTATAAGAATTCTAAAAGAGCAAGTAGATGTAAATTTACTCATAATTAATCCCTTAGTAACTCTATGCTACTATCAGACCTATTAATTACTTACAAGTAGGGGTGTACATGATCGGGTTAGTTCAAATTTTTCAAATATCAAACCAAAATATTTGTGTCGGATTTTTAAATTTATAAACCAAACCAAACCAATAAAACTCAAGTTTTTCAACCTCGGGTTTTTTCAAATTTTTTTGATTTTTCAGATTTTTGGATTTTTCCATTAAATATTCATACAAACATATAATGTATTTTTACTTCAAATATTTCTTTAGTCTTACCAAAATACAACTATCTAAGGTGTTCCTTAAGAAAATAACACAAAAATATGATATGATTAAGGGAAAATTGTATTTAATAGCAAACTATTAATTCAAATTAATTGTCATAACCACAATTTGATTTAATTGTACCCCGTAGCAAACTGTTGTTATTTTGCCTCTCTCCCTGGTGAATCTCGCTCGCCACTCTCGACAGTCTCTCCATCGCCTCTCTCGCTTTTATACAAACGCAAATGTATAAAATGTGTTTGTGTTTGTATAAAGCCAGAGAAAATTGTATATGTACATATATTTTAGTTCCCCTCTCTCCTCTCTCCCAGATCTCGCTCGCCAGTCTCTCCCTCGCCTCTCTCTCTTTATACAAACAGAAATGTATAAATTGTGTTTCTGTTTGTATAAAGCGAGAGAAAATTGTATATACTCATGCAAATACATATATCTTCGTCATATACACTTATAATTATACAATACAAATATCCCCCTGCCCAGTTCTCTTTTGCCTTTCTCTCTTTCTCGCTTTATACAAGCACAGATTATACAAAATATAATGTATAATTTATATTTGTATAAAGCGAGAGAGAGAGATTTGATATACAAACGTTTTATTTCGATTCAATTGTATACAAATTCAAATTTTATGCAAATATACAAACACATAAAATTGAATTGAGAGGCTGTCAGCAATTTATACAAACGAGAGACTGACAACGATTTATACAAATGGTCTGCCAGCGAAATTATACAAATCTGAAGAGGAGCCAGCGAGTTATACAATCTGATGCACCATAGCAAATATAAAACTTGTTATGGAGCGCAATTATACAAACTATAGTTATAGCATACAAATTTGATTTTTATATTTGCTATACGTAAAAGTTGCTCTATGATTAATGACACTAAATATCCAACAAAATAATAATAATGAAATCGCGTAAAAAAATATTGTAAATTAATAAGTCATAATGAAAATGATCATAATTTAAATGTACTAAATCATGCTAAAATAAGTTTAATAAGTATTAGTTACATGATTAAATATTAAAGGAAATTAAAATTAGATTATGTATTTAATTGTCTAAACCAATGTAAAACTAAAGAACAAATATTCAATATTATTGTCATTCTTAGTGTTAAATTGATTTTCTTTTTGCATTAGTATTAATTTGATTTTGATTTAAGCTTTATTATAAATATCAACATCTATGGACTATAATCTTTATTGGAACATTCATAATTTTAAGTTTCAAACTTGAAATAATATATTAAAAGATAAAAACTATGGAAAAATATAAGAAATATTTAAAAATTATATCAAAGTAAATATTTTTATGTATAAAATAAAATTTTAAAATTATCTATATAATGTAGGGTTTTTTTTTTGGTTTGCGGTTGGTTCGGTTTTCGGTTCGATTTTGTACACCCCTACTTATAAGAATCCTTTCTATGTTGCATGTTTTGAAGTCCAAATTTGGGAATGAGCATGACAAAACCAAAAACTATGAATAAAGAGAAGGGAAGATTGAGGAAGAAGTTACTCTTTAAGTTTCCTTGAAGAAAGTTCTTATCAATGATCCAACTTAATCTAATAATCTATACCATATTAATTATTTATCTTCAATGATTTGGAAATCCTATCAAACACTGTAAACTAATTAAAGGATTCCCAATTCAAATCAAAGCTATCTATGTTTGTTTTAACATATCTGCAATCTTCATACATCTCCTTCCCCTTCTTTATTGGTATCATTTTCTCCACCATTCTTATCATTAGCCCGTTTCTTCCAAAACATCATATGTTAACCTCTTCTCTCCAAAATCTTCTCAATTTCCTCAATTGGAAGCCCCTTAGTTTCTGGAACACAAATCAGGACAAAAAACAGGGCTACAACAGAGATGACTCCAAATACAAGGAAGGTCCATGATGTTCCAATGGCATGTGTCAATGGCAAAAAGGATTGTGCTACAACAAGGTTTGAAATCCAGTTTGCTGTTGCAGCTATTCCTCCACAAACCCCTCGTAATCTTAAAGGGTATATCTCTGAGTTAACAATCTATGGAACGGTACCCATTCCCGGAGAGAAGAAAAGGATGTATAACGCTTGCCCGAGTAGGGCTAGCCATCCATATCTACTAGGGCATCCTCTTGTGTACCATAAACTATCTTGATCATGACAAGCATCCTTAATAGTATCATTAGACATGAGACATGCCCCAGGCAGCAACTACAAAAAGAAAAAATTAAACAAACTTGTGTTAAGTTTACACTGTATTGAATATCAAGATTTTTTGCATAGAAAATATTCATGTTTCACTTGACACGCTCCTTAAAAAGTAATTAATAAATTGATAAGCTTATTATATCACCCTTTATGTTCCTTGTGTTCGAAAATGAATAGTACTTAATTATAATGATAAAACAGGTATAAAAAGATTAATTATTTCTTGATTTTCCAAACTGGACAAATAAAAGTGTATATTTTTAGTACAGTGGACAAAGTAAAACTGGGCGGAGGAAGTAGCATATTAGGGGTCATTATTACCTTATTTTGAGGTGAAGCACAGAAGCCACAACTAGGAGAAGCTTTAAGACACCTAGTACAATCCCAAGAACTAGCAGAAGCAGCATCATGGTAAGCAGGACAAGTGAAATTTGCTGCAAAGTGAGATGTCTCCGCCATACTAACTGCTGGTGAAGTTGAAGTAGCCTCATAGAACACTGCTGATAGAAACCCCAGAGAAATCACAACACCACACAAGCTTATTATAAGAAGCTTCTTCCTTCCAGTCCTGTCTATAAAATATATGCTCACAATCGAGCCAAAAGCGTTTAGCCCCGCTGTAACAAGTGATAGAAGGAGAGTTGTCCGATTCGAGGCAATTCCAGCCAGCTGAATGATAGTAGGACTGTAATACATGACAGTGTTTATGCCTACAAATTGTTGGAAGATTTGGAGACCAACTCCAGCTATTAGTCCACGACAAACTGTTTTCGTCTTGTATAGTTTGAAGAGGTTGATGTTTTCAGATACTTTGTTTTCTTCAATTTCTTTGTCTACTAATTCTTTAAGAGCTTGAATTTCGACCTCAACTTGCTCAGCTGGATATATCTTCCTTAGTATTGTCTTAGCTTCCTCTTGCCTCCCCTGTTTTTATCAAGAAAACATAGTGATTAGTGGAATACTAGTTAAATACTAATCGAATTTAACTAGTATATCTTGGAAAATAAAGTGGATGATCTGCTACAACAATTGTATTGACCTTGCGATAAAGCCAACGAGGCGATTCAGGAAGAAGAAGCATTAATATGAACTGAAGGAGGGCTGGCAATCCTGCTACTCCAAGTATCCATCTCCAGGTGCCTGGTGCCTACAATAAAAAAACAAGATTCAATTAACATCGCATGCATGTTCTACACCTTAAATTGTCTTCCCTATACGCACCAGAAACAGTTACTAATAAGTTTCTTAGAAATGTTTAAAGTAACTTATACAATATGTTGTTCCAGAGTTATGACTTTTGTAGACCGAACAGCAAAACAGAACACCCCTCTTCGCACCAGATTGTGTTCCTGGCCACTAAAGGGTGTTCAAAATATGAAAGAAGTAAACACACGAAGAAGTCATAGAAGGTTTAACATCTACTATATATACATAAAGAACAATTTTAGTCATGTATAAACAGTATAATGTAATTTCTTGTGAAGGAGATGAACTGAACCCCCTCGGCCCTACTTGGCTCCACGCTGGTTCTCAGTTGGAACAAGTATACATACCTTGGTGAAAGCAAGGTTAATAAGATAGGACAAGAATTGTCCTCCAGTGATGAGAAATCATTGGTACTAACAAGGGCACCTCTAATTTTAGCAGGAGAAGCCTCTGATATGTATAAAGGAGCAGTCATTGATGCCATACCAACACCAAGTCCAACAAAGACTCTACCAACTATGAGAAGTGCTGAATTCATTGCTGATGCCATAATCACAGCTCCAACAAAGAAGAGGAAATCAGCAATGAGTATAGCACTTTTCCTCCCAAATTTGTCATTAAGCCAACCACCAATTGCTGCACCTATGATTGCTCCAGCAACTGCCATGCTCACTATAGATTCCTATACAAGCCATTAGCAAGTTAATAAATACATAACACGTGTTGTTGTGTTTAGAGATGCTTCTGATGATTTTTTGTGTGCATCAAACTAATATGTATTCAAGATATTGACTAAAACCTGTGTGCATAATGTGGTGATTGAGACTGGTGTAGACAGTGAAGTTTTATTGATAAATCCATACTAAATTTGGATTAAATCTTAAATTCACGATACGTTGACCAAGTCAAATTATTGGTTAATAAAGTCGGATCAATATTTATGTCAGAATTATATGACTTAAATCAAGTCCAAATAACATTTGGGCCAGTCTATTAAATTGACAAGATGAGCCCAACTCATATCCTTCAAGCCCAGGGGTCAAAATTGCTTGGACTAAAATACCCCTAAAGCCCTAGCTTAAGCCTATATAAAGAGGTCTTCATAAGACCAAAGGATATACACACATACATACACACAGAAATACATAGTTGCTCTTCATTGGTGATCTGCAAGTCTTCCGCATACAAAGAAGTCTTCGCTCCAAGTATTGAGCCGCAAGTATTCCGCCAAATCAAGAACATCTGTGGAGAGAAGAATCAGGGGATTACATATCTTTTTAAGAGATTTTATAAAGATTTACAACCTTCGCATTAATTCAAATACAAATATTATTGTTTGCTTGCTATTTTTCTTTTCCTGTTTATTGTATTTCAGGATTGAAACTTTAGACGCTTACAAATTGGCATCCCCAGTGGTACAATCTTTACCTCTCATCTCTTCTCTTCAAGACAACCAAAGTTCAAAAACACTGAGATGACTTTCAAGAAGATCAACTCGAAATACACATCTACATCCAAATCTGGATCTACATCCGTATCCGCATCTGGATCAAAATCTCCATCTGCATCGACATCGAAATCCGTATCTGCAAAAACTGATGGATCCAAGTTCTGCATCGATGTTGAAAACATCATCGATGTTACTGCGGGAAGCATGGGACCTATCACAAGGAACCAAGCCAAATTGTTGGGACAAAAAGCCTCACGAGTGCCGTCAGAATCTGCTACTGTCTTTGGTTTGTCTCCAAAACATGTGAAGTCTCCTACAAAAGCTGCAAAGGAAAACATTGTTGAAATGGTCGAGAGGATTCTTGCCCAATTGAGCCCATCTACATACGAGAAGTCCTTCGCTTCGGCTGACAATGATGTTTTAAGCACGGGATCTACCCCGCGTAACACGTTTTCATCTCATGTTAAGGAAAATCAACGCTACTCTCCGCCACCTACTATGGTAATGCACGCAATGGTGACTAACGCTTCATCCATAGAAGAACAACTTGTGATCTTGACAAGAGCTATTGAAGGTTTGACCAAGTATGTTCAAGATGAAGATGCTCGAATTGTTAAGCTAACTTGAAGATGAGAAATTGAGTTCAAACCAAGTCAGTGTCACTTCTGACTTACCCAATCCGGTCATGATCTGCAATTTTGTTGAAGGAAATATGGAGCAAGACATTCCAAACACCAATCAGACAAGAATGATTAAGTTTGGAGACTTCGAGCCCATTGAAGTAAATAATTTGTTATCTCTTCCTATACTAAGTGATGTGGCCTCTGTAGGAGAGGGATCAACAAGACAAGATGAAGACCTAGTAGATGATTTTGATTATTAGGGCTGGACTCTTGTGACTCGCCGTAGACACAGAAAAGTGAGTTCGTATAAGGAGTCAACAAAGCAACACGTCAGGGAAAAGATGGTAAGGAGACCCAAAACCAAAACTTTGATCGTGCATTCAAAGAAGAAGGAAATAAAGGTGCACCACTACCAAGAGCTGCGGAGACCCGTTAAATTAGGAGAATATTTGCCAAATTGGTGTTACACCAAGTTCACATGCGATGGCACAAAAGCTCTATGTTGTAATGTCGATGAAAAGGAAGCAAAAGATGAAACTCCATCATGTCCATCACCAAAAGATGCTCCAAAGCTGTCTCCTGAAGTTGAAAATCCATCATGTCCATCACCAAAAGGTGCTCCACAGTCATCTCCTGGAGTCGAAAATGCATGTATGGCCAAAATCACATTCTCTGACGATGATCTTCTGTTTGGTGACACATTTCATAATCGCCCTTTATTCATGGTTGGTTTTGCACGTGAGAAAAGGGTGAATAGAATCCTTGTCGATGGAGGATCTGGAATCAACATCCTTCCAATTTGCACAATGAAAGAACTTGGAATATCAACAACAGATCTTACTGATAGTCACTTGATGATCCAAGGATTCAATCAAGGAGGACAAAGGTCCATAGGGACCGTCAAAATAGACCTTACCATCGGAGAGTAGCAATCAACCGTGTGGTTACATGTAATTGATGCAAAGACTTCATATAACATTTTGCTTGGTAGGCCGTGGGTACATGAGAACAAAGTAATCCCATCTACCTACCACCAATGTTTGAAGTATTATGAGGATGGAGTTGCAAAAAGGGTTATTGCAGATGATAATCCATTCACTGAAGTTGAAGCTCACTTTGCTGACGCAAAATTTTACTTGAAGAAATATTCCATAAAAGTCGACGCCATTGCATCCGGAGATGTCGGATTCCCTAACAATATGGCTAAGGTAGCGGTCGGAAAGGCAAAAGTCGCAAACAAGGAAGATTCAAAGCTTGGCAATCCAAACAAGATGCCTAACGTGATTGGTGCCTTTTCAAGTAAAAAGGTCACACCCATTCTTCGTTATGTCCCAAAGGCAAATGAGGACAAAGGACACTCTCTCGAGTTGCGAGAAAATGCGCTGGAAGGGTTGACCCTACCTGTAAGGCGAATTGATACGGTGAAGTCATCCACAAAATTACTTGGGAAGTCTGTGGCTCCTAAGTCATTACTTCACGGAAAATTTGTGTCCCCTAAGTCACCCCTATATGAAGCACTCCCAATGAAGCGTACAGAAGAAGGTTTTAATCCTAATGCTTACAGGCTGCTAGCAAAAGATGGATTCGATCCAAACGAACCATCAAAATTGGGGAAGCTTCCATCAGAACCTGCTATGAGGCAACAACGTGAAGGGTTGAGCTACAAACAACCTCCACCTATCCGCATCTCCATAAAAAGGGTAAGCAACAACTACATAACTATGGAAGATGAGTCTACTAATTCTAACAAAAGGCCTTCTGTCTTTGATCGACTTAGAAGCTCAACGAAGAGGATTTATGTATTTGAAAGGTTAGGGCCATTGAGGAAGAAAAACAAGGTTTGGAGAAATAGCAAGAGTATTCAAGCATCTGCTTTACCAAAATCTCAAAATGCTCTTAAAGACTTTCAAAGTCTAATCCCTTCTAGAATGAGGTGGCAGACGAACATTGTGGTCTCATGTGGAGAAGTACTAAAGGCAAAGTCGCATGTCGTGGTCTACACCAAGCAACGTGATGAAGATGAAGAAAGTGTTGGCTCTTCATATCATGTTACTACACAAGATGAAAGGCATATTTTTTCTCCAATTAAAATTGATGGAGAGTTGGAGAATGTTTCATGGTGTTACCATATATCTTTCAACGATAAAGAACCTCAAGAAGATGAAGATGTTAAAGATGCGCCACCCGAACTTGAAGAAGGAGTAAAGGTGACAATTGATGCATTGAAAGAAATCAACCTTGGAACTGATGAACATCCAAAACTCACTTATGTGAATGCTTCACTGGCGAGTGATGAAGAAAAGGCCTACGTTGACTTACTCAAAGAGTATAAAGATGTATTTTCCTGGAGTTACAAAGAAATGCCTGGATTAGATCCGAAGGTAGCAGTCCATCATCTTGCTGTGAAAAGCGGTGCACGTCCCATCAAGCAAGCTCAACGGCGTTTTAGGCCTGAATTGGTTCCCGTGATCGAAACTGAAGTTAACAGGCTTATTGAGGCTAGCTTTATCCGTGAAGTTAAGTACCCCACATGGGTTTCAAGCATTGTCCCCATGAGGAAGAAGAATGGGCATATTTGAGTTTGTGTTGACTTTAGGGATCTCAATAATGCATGTCCCAAAGATGAATTTCCACTTCCTATCCCTGAGCTTATGATTGATGCCACTACCGGGTATGAGGCGATGTCTTTTATGGATGGTTCATCCGGCTACAATCAGATCTGCATGTCGCCAAAGGATGAAGAGTTGATCACATTTCGCACTCCTAAAGGCATTTATTGCTACAAAGTAATGCCTTTCAGTTTGAAGAACGCAGGAGCAACATACCAAAGAGCTATGCAAAACATCTTTGATAGCATTCTTCACAAAAATGTTGAATGTTATGTTGATGATTTAGTAGTGAAATCAAGAAAAAAATGTGATCACTTGCAAGACTTGAGGATAGTGTTTGATCTACTACGAAGGTATCAACTTAGAATGAATCCTTTGAAATGTGCGTTTGGAGTTACCTTTGGAAAATTCCTTGGCTTCATTGTACGACATCGAGGAATAGAAATTGGTCAAGTAAAAGTAGATGCAATTCTGAAGATGGTAGAGCCAAGAAACATTCATGAATTGAAGAGTCTGCAAGGGAAGCTAGCATATCTTAGGAGATTCATCTCAAATCTAGCAGGAAAGTGTCAACCATTCAGCCGCCTTGAAAAAGGGCACTCTTTTCGAATGGGACCAAGCTTGTAGTAATGCCTTTGAGAGCATCAAGTCTTACTTGACAAAACCACCAGTTTTAGCAGCTCTTGTTCCTGGAAAGCCATTGATACTTTACATATCAGCTCAAGAAAGATCAGTGGGAGCACTCTTAGCCCAAGAGAATGGCAAAGGGAAAGAAAATTCCCTTTACTACTTGAGTAGGATGATGACACCAAATGAGTTGAAGTACTCGCCAATCGAAAAGCTATGTTTGGCCTTAGTCTTCTCAATTCAGAAGATGAAGCACTACTTTCAAGCTCACGTCATCCGTCTTATTTCTAAAGCCAACCCCATCAAATTTGTGATGTCGAAACCTGTCCTCAATGATCGACTAGCAAGATGGTATCTCCAGTTTCAGCAATTTGAAATTGTGTATGTTCCTCAAAAGGCTGTAAAAGGGCAAGCATTGGCAGACTTCTTAGCAGACCACCCGATACCTGATGATTGGGAACTCACTGATGAATTACCTGATGAAGATGCAATGGTTGTTGAAGTTCAACCGCCTTGGAAGATGTATTTTGATGGGGCCTCACATCGCGAAGGAGCTGGCGCTGGGATAATATTTGTCACTTCTCGAGAGGAGATCTTGCCGTATTCCTTCACCTTAACGCAATGTTGCTCCAATAATGTTGTAGAATATCAAGCCTTAATACTTGGGCTTGAAATGGCGGTTGATATGAAGCAATTGCAATTACAAGTTTTTGGAGACTCTGAATTAGTGATCAATCAATTGTTGGGTAGCTATGAAGTCAAAAAGCCAGAATTGTGTCTTTATCATGACTATGCACAATAATTGATTAGATGGCTCGGAGATGTAACTCTTCAACATGTTCCAAGAAAGGAGAATAAGAAAGTTGATGCTTTAACCGCTTTGGCTTCAACTTTAACTCTGCCTGATCAAGCGCAAATATCACTATCTGCCAAAAATGGATAGTACCACCGGATGTAGATGAAGAAAGCAAATTTGAACATCTTGTAGCTGTCTCACAAGCTGAGATAGTTGATTGGAGACATGCTCTGATTGATTACTTGTGTTATAATATACTTCCAGAAGATCCAAAGAGAAAAACCGAAATTCGTCGTCGTGCTCCTAGATTTCTTTACTACAAAGATACTCTATATCGAAGATCATTCAAGGGAGTCCTCTTGCGTTGTTTGGGGGAAGAAGAAGCGATTCAAGCTATGCAAGAAGCACATTCTGGAGTTTGTGGATCACATCAATCTGGGCCTAGATTACACTTTCATATAAAAAGAATGGGGTATTATTGGCCAACAATGGTAAAAGATTACTTGGATTATGCTCGAAGATGTCAAGCATGCCAATTTCATGCAAACTTTATGCACCAACCTCCTGATGTATTACATCCGACTGTTGCACAAACTCATCGTTTCTTTTGGTATGTGTCTTCTTCAAAAGTTCGTGTGGATGAGGTGGCTGTCCAAGAACAGTCGCCTAAAATTGAAATCACATCCATCAAAGTTATTACTAGAGGAATAACGTTGAAAAAACTGTAACTTGACAAAATGAAAATAATTGTACCAGTTGTCTTGCATGCTCTCAGTGAGTCCGGGAGCCTCCAGTATGGCGCGAGGGAGCAGATCTTTCACCACATTTCTCACTTAGTCGATTTTTGGAAGATTATGCAAATTTAGCCTTGAAATTCTCAGTATCATAGTGAGGCTTCCAGCTCTCCCAAACAGATTTTGGGATATTTTTTTGTTTCTCCTCAGAGGATCTTGCTTCACATAGCATACCCTTGTATTGTATTGAACATTTTTTCATAAAATAATCCTTTATGGAACCTTCAGTTGTCATATTCCAATGGAATCACTTCTGTTTAAAAAGGGAAAGAAAAATATCACATGAATTGATATAATAGAAATTTTAAATGAATAAAATACATTAATAAAACGATAGTAAAATGGAATTTATGGGTATAATTAGTACATGAATATTATAGTAGAAGGAGACACAATTACGTATCAAGAGATGTACCAAAACAAGTAAATGGGTGTTGAAACAAGTCCGGTAAGAGAGAAAGTATATTGAAGAAGCTCGAATGAACATGGCTAAACTTGAAAGTAAGGCCAAATGCTCTGTTAGAAAATTATATGTGATGATTAGAGGAAATTATCAAAAAGTCTCATGGAGGAGGTTAACTGCAGTATCAGTGGTCCACCTAAATGGACATTCATTATGTACTTGGCTATACTAGGACGATTATACACCAGAGATAGGTTTCTTGGATGGGGCATTGTTGATTATATGAGTTGTCCAATGTGCGGAGATACAAACGATACTATAGAGCACTTGCTTTATCAATGTACTTCCTCCCACAACGTATGGACTAAGTTGTTATAGTGGCAGGGCATAACAAGAGCTCCTATGGGACAGAAGGATGAGTAGACTGGGCAAGTAATTTAATGAAAGGAAAGAGTCACAAAGCAGATATATAGAGAGTTGTCTTGGCTGGTAGTGTATACCATAGTTGGATGGAAAGGAATCAAGATATTTTCAAAGGCACACCAAGACAACCTGAAGTTATAGTTAGACAAGCTATCCAAGAGGTGTTTCATAAGAGTAATAACAATAGGAAATTTTGCTTCATTATTAGAAACTATGAACTTGTATCCCTAAAAATTCTTTTTTTCTAGATGTAGCAGATGAGACAACCTAAGTCTATCTTTTAGCTAGTTGTAGTGGTTCTGTTTCATTAGCTATGTTTTTCTTTTGTTCTTGTTTGATCTGTACAGTTCTACTTTCGTAATAAATCAATAGTTACTAAGAAAAACAGATAGTATAGTTTACCTTAAACTCCTCCCAGTAGAAGTCCTTAATCTCTAGTGTAAGTGACTTCCAATCATATCCTTCGAGATCCAATTTTTCCTTAAAGATTTTTGTGATCGCCCGAGATACATCGTTACTTGGCTCCAAACTTGTATAAATATAACATGTAATTATTTCAATACTCATTTTTATTTATGTACATCAAGCAGTTGCTAAAGTGTATTATCAGTGTCTTTAGCGACATATAAGAGCTTGAAGAGGTAGAGGAAGTAAGGAATAATAATATGAAATTTATGAAAGTATTATCAAAGAGACCATGATTAGACATAAATTATAAAATCCTACTATTATCGCATCTTGAAATGACTAGCTGTAAGGATCTCATACTAAGCTTGGGTTCAGTACGTAGATTCATATCTAAGCTTAATCTGGAACAAGTAAAAAAAATTCTAGTATGAATTCTAATGATATACTGCAAAAGATAAGAAAAACTTGAGGAAATAAGGACTGTTGAGATTAAAGAAATGTCACACCATACACACTAATATCAAATCAGATTCTAAAAAATGCACCATGTAGTTGATGTCTACATGAAAATCAGCTACAGGGTGGGAGTAAAATAAAAGACAATTATCGATTAGAAAAACAGGCTCAAGTATGTCATTTTCAAACTCAGAAGTGTTATTTCCTTATACAAGAAGTACCAACGAGTAATACAAGCAAAACATAAACTGAAATGTCACTCAAAAAAATTAACATGTACTCTGAAGTTCATGTTCTTAGTTTTCAAATAAACATATTCTGCAAATAACAAGAAAATAACCTCTTGAATTCATCAGATGAGTACCTCAAATGCAGACATAGAATTCAGTGAGCTTAAGAAAATTATAGAGAATTTCACATATTCCTACCAATTCTTAGTCCCTTAGTAAGATATGATCCAGTGGGAAAAGAAGAAACATACTTGTGAAAGCAAAGTAAACAATAATTTTGCCACACAATCTGAATATGTAGATCAAGAGCAAAAGTTCTTGGAACTGCACATTCAACTTTGTAATTCGAACATGTAGATCAAGAACAAAAGTTCTGGAAATTCATTCTACAACTTTGATTCCTTACCATGTTCTGTAGCAACATTCAACTATTGCTTCTTATATAAGAGAAATGTAGACATCAGCTTAACAAGCTACTTTCTTCAAGAATGAATTTTTAGAGCACCTCAATTCTGTAATTCATTCCCATCAATTCAATTTAAGAAAACCAACAAAACTTTGAAAGATTTATAGAAAAATAGTATGGAAAGAAAATCAATATGGCTTATTTTCTTGCCCGAAGCAAAACAATGTAAATGAAACGATGTTGTACACTTACCGTCCCAGGACGATTTCAATTCGGGTGCGGGCATCATCAGTTGTATTTGACAAAGTTGTAGATACAATGTCATTTCTAGGTGTTTCTATCCCCACAGATGAAGATGGTACTGATATGTTGACAACAACTGAATCCGGCATAATTGGTGTCAGCACTTTAGGCAATGATGGTGCTCGATCAGGTGTGAAACTAGACATTAGAGGAGATGTCACTGGATCTGATGTTCTTTCTCCAGAATATCTGCTTCGTCCACCCCCCTTGGTGCCATATCTGCAATTTCAAAGTTACATGTGGATGAAATAATAACATAATAATTGAATCATGGCCAGTTTGGTCAAATTATAACAAGAACAGGTAATTAGTAGATATATCACTTCAAGAACAAGATGCCTCTGAAAAGTTAAAAAAATGTGTTAACCTAGACAATAGATAAAAACATAAACACTTCAAGGAATAAAGTTATTCCATCACTATTCAAAACATAGATCTAGAATGGTCTACTTCATATTACGAAATGAGAGTGAGGGATAGTTGCTCTGGTAAAAGAGAAATATAAATTGGTGACATTTAAAATTCAGAACTTTGTCAGCAAGAAATAAAAAATCTAATTGAAATAAAATCATCTTATATACTACGTTTCAGTCACTCTAACTCTTATATTTGAAGAGATTAGAGCTAAGCACTTTGACTCTATTCACTGCCACTTTCACAATATGCCTCTTCATTCTCATTTTCATCATCTGATTCTGATTCTGGTTCATATTGAAATTCTGTCTCATCATCTAAATCATCATTCTCATCTCTTAAATTTATGAATTCTCCATTTGGATCATTTCGGACAACATTTTCATTGTCGTACACCACATCAAATCTTAAACCATCTCCGTCACATTGGAATGGCTCTCCAACATCTACTAGAGGAGACGATAAATATGATGGAGGCACAACAACAATACCCCGAGCTTTTGTTTTGCACACAGCCCACCAATCACTCTTATCACGTCGTAAGCTAGGATAAGAAGCATAATACACTTGAGCTACTTGCGTTGCCAAAACAAATGGTTCATACTTCTTCAATTTCCTTTTATGGTTGATATCCACAAGTTTATATTGCAGGCGAATCTTCATTCCTGCATTTGGTGTGGGGTCAAACCATTCACATTTAAATAAAACTGTTCTTTTGATCGGTGTACTCCCCTTGTACTCCAATTCAAGAATTTCAGTAAGCACACCATAGTAGTCATTGTCGTCTGCACTATAATTGGTTCCTTTTATGCAAACACCACTGTTATCAGATGCTCTAGAAAACTGCGACCTTTAGTGTGAAATTTTAAGACGTTGACATTATAACCAGTGTATGGTTTCACTGATCGACATGGACCTTCTGCAAGCGCCTTGATGAACTGATTATCTATGTGGACCCGAGCCTATTAAATTAAAAAAATTAGAGTTTCTTATAAGTGAACTAAGTACAGATGGAAAGATATTGTACAAGTGCTCACATATCTTGTGAACCATGATGCAAAATCTTCATCAAATTTCTTGTCCACTTCCTGCTCCGTAATTCGTGGAAAATTTTGATGAAGGGAGTCAATAAATTTCCTTTGGATCACATATAAGAAAAAGAATATGTAAGTATTTTGATAATTATAATGTATAAATGTAAACAAAATCTTGAAATCTTACTCCACATATGACTGCACTTCTCTGCAATTTAGTAAAATATAAATATGAGCTGCTTTAAGTTCTTCTTCGGTTAGATATCTCCTATTTAGTTCCCCAAATCCTCGACCTGGATAGGTGAATATAGAAAGATTACCATCGTATCTATCTTGTTCACCTATACCACCATCATCATTTCGTGGCACTTTTCTATGCCTTGTGTAAACATGAGGCTCGAAGTAGTGTGAACAGAAGGATGAACCTTCATCAACTATATACGCATTGCATATGCATCCTTCAACATGTGCCTTATTTCGAACATTATATTTATATTTTCGAAGATTTCTGAAAATAGTACAAAAACTCAAGGCGTTAGTCATTCATAGTGATGAAAATGAAGTACTTAAATAACAAAGTCTATTTTAGTGGTTAGGGACATATAAAATGAATTACATATTGAGTCCATTGTACTATAAATAGATGCTTTACCATTTATATACTTAGGAGTTCCTTTCTCTACTGAAAGGATGACAGTTTTGCATTGGAAACCTTAAGTAGATAAAATTACAGCAAAGATCACTAATTGGATGGCAAGAAAATTATCATATGTCGGAGGCTTCAACTAATTAGAGCAATAATGTTTGGTATCCAAGCAGACACGTCACATCTATTTTTACTACCATAAAAGGTTATTAAACTCATCGAAGCTGCTTGTAGAAAATATTTGTGGACACGTCTGACCAATATTTCTAAAAGGACACTTGTAGCATAACACAAAGTGACTCTTCCTAAAGGTGTAGGAGGCTTGACCATTAACTTGAAGGTCTGGAATCAAGCTCCAATTTGCAAACAGTTGTGGTTATTGAGTTAGAACAAGGAAAGACTATGAATCAATTTGGCCCATACATACTATATAAGATATTGGAGACTAGCAGACCATATGGAGGTGCCCAATATGCTTTTTGGATGATAAGAAAAATGTGTCATATGTTGAAATTCTGGCTGATTATCATTTTAAATACACGAATAGAACATAGGGGGAGACAAAATATCATACACTTATAAAACTTTAAGAGGTGTTGGAGCATATGTTCCTTAGAAAAATCTCATATGTCATAATACTACATGTTGTGAAGACTGGCCTATGCAGCTATTAAAGAAAAACATGAGTTTATTTGAGTTTTTAAGTCCTATTTAATTTGAGTTATGACTTTCTATTGGAGATACTGATTAGGGATTGTCATAAGGACTGTAAGGTTATTTAAGAGTTGTCTAAGAAGGGAAGGTTGCTGGTTGGCTCCTCTCTAAGCTCTGTATTGTCGCTTATTGATTAACAAAATCAGTTTAATTGCCCAAAAAAATGAAGTACTTGAATATATAAATGAAATCTTACCTCTCAAATGGATATATCCATCGATATTGTACTGGACCAGCTAGCATTGCTTCATAAGCGAGATGCACAGGGAGATGCTCCATTGAATCAAAGAAGCTAGGAGGGATACACGCTCTAATTTACAAAGTATTTAGGTATTTCTTGTTGAAGTCTTACCATATCCTCTTCATGTATTACTGTAGAAGTGACGTCCCTAAAGAAAAGACTCATCTCAGTAAGTGCTTCCCACACCTTTTTTGGTAATAGCTCACGGAATGCAATAGGAACCAATCTTTGCATGAATACATGACAATCGTGACTTTTCATACCAAATAACTTGTGTTTTGTCATGTCCACACACCTTCCCATATTTGAGACATCCAACAGGAAACTTTAGATTTTTCACCCATTCACTAAACAATTTTTTTGACTCTTCTTTTAGTGTGTAAATAGCTTTCGGATATTTTCCATCAACAGCATGTAATTCAGGTCGTCGACAGAAGTCTTTCAAGTCTTCTATAGATTTTGGGTTATCTTTTGTTTTACCATCTACATCCAGCACTGTGTTGAACACATTCTCAAAGAAGTTCTTCTCAATGTGCATCACATCTAGATTATGCCGAATGAGATTGGTACTCCAATATGGCAAATCCCAGAATATGCTTCTCTTCTTCCAACCAGAAAACCTACTAATCCGACGATTAATAATATCAGCCCCAAGTTCTGTTACCTTTTTAAGTCCCAGTTCTTCTATCTCTTTTAAGACATCTTCACCTGACTGGAATGGGGTAGGCTGCATGGTTACTACTCTATTCTTTCTAAATGAGCTCTTATCCTTTCTATATGGATGATTCAGTGGCAGAAACTTACGATGGTTGTCAAACCAGGACTGCTTACCACCATTTGTCAAAGACTCAAAGTAAAAGCATCAGAATTCTCCATACAATATGTACATGCTAGCCTGCCCGAGTACTCCACCCAGACAACATTGAATATGCAGGAAAGTCACTGATTGTCCACATCAAAGCAGCTCGCATTTTGAAATTTTGCTTCTTAGAGATGTCGTATGTGTTGACACCTATATTCTATAGATTCTTCAATTCAGCAATCAAAGGCTGCAAGAAAACATCTAGTTGCTGCTTAGGATTCTTTGGCCCAGGAACTATAACTGACAAAAATAAATAGGGATCTTTCATACACATCCAAGGAGGCAAGTTGTATGGTGTCACAATTACTGGCAAAGATGAATATTGTTTTCCCGTTTGTCCAAATGGTTGAAACCCATTTGTTGATAGCCCCAATCTAACATTACGACTTTCCTCTGAAAAGGATGGATGCTTCTTATCAAAGTGCTTCCAGGAAGGTGCATCTGAACAGTGACGCATTACACCTTCCTCAACTTCATGTTCAGCATGCCATCGCATGTGCGAAGCAGTTGCTTTGGAAGCATCCAGTCGTTGCAGCCGTGGAGTAAGAGGAAAGTAATACATCTGTTTAAATGGTAGAAGACTTTTCTTTGAAACAGATCTTTGACTTGTAGGCTTGTACCTGGGATGACTACAAAGCTTGCAATTTACAAGCTCAGTATCCTCTCCCTAGTAAATCATGCAGGCATTGACACAAGTATGAATTTTTTCAACTGACATGTTCATTCCCCTCATTAACTTTTTAGTTTCATAGAAATTTTTTGGCATCACATTATCAGGCGGAAGCATCTCACTTATATACTGACAAATTTCATCAAAACGTCTATCAGAGAGGTGGTGTTTAGTCTTGATGTGCAACAAACGAGAAACAACTGATAATTTTGAGTGTGTTTCACAACCAGGCCACACTTCTTGATTTGCAGAATCAAGCATATCATAAAAACTTTGGGCATCAGGATTAGGTAATTCTTCCATATCATCTGGAACAAATGCGGGACCAGAAGCCTCATGAACCATTCTATGATGTGATGTAGTAGGTGTAGGATCATCAAATGCACCAACATTCACGAGTAGGTTATTCATAGTATGATCCCGTGGTATCCTTTCATCTTGATCTATGCTTCTCACAACTTCATTTTCTCCATGCAAGTACCATACATGATATCCCGGTACAAAACCTTCTTTTAATAAATGTCTATGGACAGTATGAACATTTTCAAGTTTCTATTTTGACATTTCTTTCGGTTACATGGGCACCTTAGTCTCTCAACGTCCCTCCCTTCTGGATGACTCATAGCAAACTCAATAAAATGTTCTACACCCCTTACGAATTCAGGATCATATAGACTTTTGGTTAATCTTTTGTACATCCATTGACGATCTGAACTCATTCTACTTATAAACCTTCTATTCTGATAATGTGAGAAGGGTAAATAGTGAAACAAAAGCACGCAGAGAATTGAAAAGAAGAAATTTGCAGTATAACAGAAAATGGAATATAGAATAATGTTATTTGTTTTAACTTTGAACTGGAAATCTCTATTTTTTACAGCAGGTATGCAAGTTGTATATATGTAAACTAAATAACAACCTTCGGAGTGGCCCAGTTGTTTGGGCTTGGGACTTCCATGTTGGAGGTCTCAAGTTCGAAACCCCTTGCCAGCGAAAGCAAGGGGTTTGCCTTCTGGGTTGAGCTCGTCGCACCGGGCTTGCCTAGTGCGGGTTACCTCTCCTATGTGGTTTGCGAGCTATTGCATAGGAGCGGGGGTTTTATCCTGTGCGCACCCAAAGGGTAGCTGTTGTGGGTTTCCCTTGTCACAAAAAAAAATAAACTAAATAACAACCTTTTCTCCTAAAATAACTCTAACAAAGTCCTATTCAAATAAATAGTAATAGTAATATGATATCATTCCTAAATAACGGGAACGGAAATATTTCACTCAATTAACTTAAAAGCAATCACAAGTTAAAATAATATAAGAGAACATAAGAAGATGCACTAATTTTTAACAAATGGCATTATAATTATAAAATAGTTGAATAGTTAAAAAGGGTGCAATTTATAATCAAGGCAGCAAGACAAATGTTTCCACTGAAGCTTCATTTTTTTAGTAGCTTCGTATAATCAAAACTTCATAAAACATGTAACTCAAAATATGACGGCAATGAAAAGTATTATGTTCTTCTACATCTTTTGTAGTTTTAAACATGTAACAAATGGCATTATAATTATACTGTGATTGAAATAGTTGAAAGAAAATTGACCTCCTAGAAAATGCAATATCTCTCTGTTGGTGGCAGACTTACACTCATCAATAGAGTGTTGCACAACTTTCCTACCTACCTCATGTCCCTATTTCCATTACCAAAAAACATTCAGGAAAGACTAGATCTATTAAGAAGAGATTTCTTATGGGAAGGTAACTGTGAAACTAACAAATTTCATTTGGTTATTATACGTATGAGACATAGCGGGCTAGGGGTTAAAGATTTGATCTTGCACAACATGAATTTTCTAATGAAATGTCATTGGAGATACAACATGGACAATCTTGTACTATAGAAAGTTGTAATATGGTGCAAAGCAACTGGTGCACAAGCCAAAATAGAGATCTCCATGGCTCAGGTTCCTGGAAACACATTTCAAAACAATGGTGGAAGCTCCAACCCAAGTCTTCACTTAAGCTAGGGAATGAAGATCACATCTCTTTCTGGAAAGAAAGATGGTTAGGGACAAAGAGTGCGAGAGATGAATTCTCATCTCTTTTTCTAACAGCCAACAATCAAAGAATCCACTATTTCTTAGTATTGGCAAGGCAACTATAGGATAAACTAAGCTTCATTAAAACTACTAATATTTGGATACAATATGATGATTAAGAAGTTTTATACTCTTACGATTTACTAAATCGACAAAAAAATATTTTCACATACAACTTTTGCTCAAAATTATTTCTAACTGTGGCATTTAGAATTTTATTTCTGCCCGTTCAAATAATATCACTTTAAAGATTAAAGGACATAGTCAGTTTGTTGTTTGAAGGTTAAAAAATGGTTTGCACTTTTAAACAGTAAGTACTTTTAGTAAATTCCATAATCACTTTGTTAAGTTTTGAATGATGTGCCTTAATCTATAAAAATATAAACTTATCTTTTAGCAGGGGGCTCAAAAATAGTGGACCGAACAGTAACAAATAGCATTATAATTATAAAATATTTGAATAGTTAAAAAGGGTGCAATTTATAATCAAGGCAGCAAGACAAATGTTTTCACTGAAGCTTCATTTTTAGTAGCTTCGTATAATCAAAACTTTATAAAAACATGTAACTCAAAATATGAAGGCAATCAAAAGTATTATGTTCTTCTACATCTTCTGTAATTTTAAATCTTTTCTCTATTGGTTTCAAACTTGAAGGAGCTTGCAGAAGTACGTGCTGCAAAGCGATTTGTTTTTCTATAACACATTGGGGCTTCTACCAGAGTGAATGTGATGGAGTGATTGAAAAAATTGAAAGTAAATTGACCTCATAGAAAATGTAATATCTCTCTTTTGGTGGCAGACTTACACTCATCAATAGAGTGTTGCACAACATTCCTACCTACCTCATGTCCCTATTCCATTACCAAAAAAAGATTCAGGAAAGACTAGATCGGTTAAGAAGAGATTTCTTATGGGAAGGTAACTGTGAAACTAACAAATTTCATTTGGTTATTATACCTAAGAGACATAATGGGCTAGTGGTTAAAGATTTGATCTTGCACAAAAAGAGTTTTCTAATGAAATGTCATTGGATATACATGGACAATCCTGAGCTATAGAAAGTTGTAATTTGGGAAAAATATGGGGTGGAAAGCAACTGGTGCACAAGCCGAAATAGAGATCTCCATGGCTCAAGTCTCTAGAAACACATTTCAAAGCAATGAGGGAAGCTCCAACCCAAGTCTTCACTCAAGCTGGGGAATGAAGATCATATATTTTTCTGGAAAGAAAGATGGTTAGGGACAGAGAGTATGAGAGATGATTTCTCATCTCTTTTTCTAATTGCCAACAATCAGGAATCCACTATTTCTTAGTATTGGCAAGACAACTCCTGGATAGAGTAAGCTTCATTAAAAATACTAATATTAGGATACAGTATGATGATTTAGAAGTTTTATACTCTTACAATATACTAAATAGACAAAAAGATATATATATTTTCACATTCAGCTTTTGCTCAAAAGTGTTTCTAACTGTGGCGTTTAGAATTTTATTTCTGGCCGCTCAATATAATATCACTTTAAAGATTAAAAGATATAGTCAAGTTGTTGTTAGAAGGTTAAAAAAATGGTTTGCACTTTCAAACAGTAATTACTTTTAGTAAATTCCATAATCACCTTGTTAATTTTTGAATGATGTGGCTTAATCTATAAAAATATAAACTTATCTTTTAGCACTGGGCTCAAAAATAGTGTACCGAATAGTGAACCCAATTCACAACTATGTTAGAGAAATCAACATATCAAGGGGATTCAAAAACACAAGTCTATATATTCACTATATGAATGCTATATATTAATTGAGCAAATAGAGCACATTAGAAGTTCTACAATTGACTGATTGTCTCAAACAAAAAGGAGAAACTAAGCTTGATAAAGAATACTTACCACTTAGCGGAAAGGATTGTGAAACTAAGAATCCAAGAGCCACAGATGAATTGCGAGTGAGTGTAGTCGGAGACAATCTTTAAAATGAGATGAAAATGAAAATGATTTAGAAAAAGTACTGTTACTGAATGTGGGCAGAAATTAGAGAAAAAAACTGAATAGTGGCGCAAGTGTCTGTAATTTAGGGAGGTGGGGAGTTTAGCGGAAAAGTTTTTGCTTTTTTTTCTCTTCTTTTCAACTTATTTTTTTTAATTTCAAATATAATGAATTCTTCCAATTTATATTTGAAGTATTTGTACAATTGTTTTAAGATTCTTTTTTATTCACTAGAAATAAAGTCAAAAATAAAACCCAATCTTT